>NC_090923.1:227971521-228596521 GCF_040938575.1 Ambystoma mexicanum | reverse complement strand
TTCGACCACGAAGAGGATCCTCTGGCTGTAGAAGATGAGCTGGTTATCCCCACCCGGCTCAAGGGAAGAAGACTCTGGACTGGATCTTCTATGGTCGTCGAAGGGTAGATAGCTCAGGACTGCAGCAGGGCTTCGCCAGGACAGGATAGTTGCAGCAGCCGACTTCTTCTCCGCTTCTCTTCGGTTCCTTCTAGTTCCAGTGGCAACTCTGACTTCCAAACCCAAGAGTCCTGCCTTTTATGCGAAAATCCCCCATTCACACAGCCTGGCTGTCAATCACGCTGCAGGGGGGTTGTCCAGCCCGGACAACCACCTCAGCCAATCATGGCAAAGTGCGACTTGGGTTTCCTAGGATCCCCTGTGCAGGGGGTGACTACACCCTCCCTCACATTCAGCCCACCTAGACACCCAGGCACCTAGAGGAGGTATTCTTGGCAGAAGCCCGCCAAAAGACAGTGAACAAAGAAGGCAAACCTGGTTTACCGCGCAAAGTAAAACACAAGAAGGTCTTTAACAAAAAGAAATGGCGAACAAAACCCGACCGGAGCCAAAAGAAAAAGTATTTGGTCAAGCGGGTTGAAGTATGAGGCTAATATAATAGCCTACAGTAATACCAGGTTTATATAGTATAATCGCAGTAGAAAAGTTAGGGTAGATCACTACCACCAGCCAAGTCTAAATGTTAAAAGAGCGAAACAATGCTCTAGGAGGTACAGATTAAAAAGGGCTAAGGATTAACCCCTTCCAGTACTCCATGTAAAATGGTGTGTACTGGATCTGTGGTTAAATGACTAAGTAAAGTTAATGGCAATTTTACCCTTTTCTGGGGGACAGTAAATGGAGTCGGTGGGAAGTCTAAAAGACAACCCTGTGTCACTGCACTGCCGGTGCTGTGTAACACACAAAAGAAGGGGGCTACTGAAGTGGTGTACTCCAGAGCCCACAATCACAAAAACAGATGAAATACACATGGCAAAACATGGGTAAGAGTGGGGGGAAAGCTCACACTCTTACCAAGTGGAAAAAAATAAACTCCAGAAATCCAGGAAAGCTTCTGAAGGACTCACTAGGGTAAGGGAAATTAGCCATTGAATAAGAATTCTCCCTAACACCTGACAGGACCATCTGCTCTCATTGGCGCATTCCGAGGAAAGCCACCTTACTTGCTCTCCTAATCGGAGGGTCGGTCATGCAATTCTTACAGGGTTTGTGTAACTAATTACTCATACGTCCTGTCCCCTTTCCTCCATCCTTGGTGGCGTCACCCAACACGGGGATGGTACCAGAACCTTTCGCAGTGAATAATTTAGCTTTCCCTTTAAATTGAGTACAGCACGCAGGGCGTGGCCCGGGGAACGCCTCCTAGACCCCGTTCTCCGGCGCCTCACTGCAGTCCCTTTTTCTGCATGGCTGGTGTCGGATCTTGCAGCTAGGCACAGAGATTTTTTCATCTTTCCGCATGCTCCCTGGTATTTGTTTTTTTAATCATCTTCATCTCCCTTGGGGCCTTGCCACCTCTAGCACATATCACCTGCAGGAGGCTTCACGAGAGATGTGCATCCTGCGATCGCTCATTCCCCGCCTCGGACCCCCTTGCGCTCTGTCTTGACTGTCTTGGGCCTGACCACCGCTTGGACATGTGCTTGGCCTGCAGTGCTCCGTCACTGGGCCTTGAAGAATCCTCTTTCCCGTTGGAGGGAGATCTTCCATTCTCCTCCTCTGGGACATTTGAAAGAGTTTGTCCCCAGGACCCCACGCCAAGACAAGGTAGGTCCTTTGTTTAACAAGGCTCCTCAGCACAGAGACTCCTTCCCCGGGGTTTCTAGTGGGAAGGCGGGACCTTGCATTCTGGTTCTGGCAGACAGAGGCCGGAAAGCTACCGGCTCCCAAGCCGAGAGGCCCAGTAGCTCTTCCGGGCGGTCCACGGAGGGACAAGTCAGTTTGTTGTCTTTTCTGCCCAGGGGGCAAAGGACCGCTGTGTTACCTCTTAGAAGAAGTCAGTTGGAAGCACGATCCAAAACATCTACCAGTTCAATAGCTGAGGATGCCCAGCCTACCGGAGCCACCTCCTAGGTCGTTTTGCAGGGCTGATGGCTCAGTCTACCAGAGCCTTCTCCAATATTGACCCTCTTGCCTCAGAGTCTGGAAGCCTTCCAGGTCTGAGCCAGCATGCCAGGCCCAAAGATGGCAGACGAGCACATAGGACCTGCAAGGCCAGCGGTCATCTTGGATTCGGATTCCGGTCTTCTCCCGGGTCCTTCACACACAGAGTGGGCCCTGCAAGAAGGTTCCAGTCCTATTCCTTCGGGAAGCGGCGGCAAACCCTATGGTACAGGTGGATGGTATCAGCAGGGTTACATCTACCCCTTGCAGCCTTCCACGCCCCAGGCTCATAGATGCCTCGATCAGAAAAGAAGGTTCAGTGCAGCTAAGGGCCAGACACCTCATGATCGGGTGGCGTGCGAGGATCGCTTCTTTGAGCGCTTCCTCCTTATACGCGCCCCACAGAGGATGGGACTCCTCGAGGGCATCGGCAAGGAGGTGATCGGACAGGTCATGCCTTATAGGTCTCTGCCTCCTTCTCCGGTTCCTCCGACATTGTCAGTGCTGCAGCCCGTTCCTTTTTCAGTCTAGGCTCTGCTGGTACTTCAGAACCCTTCTCCTCCTCCTGTACCACAGACACCTCCCCTTCAGTCCTCTATAGATCCACAGCTACCTGTGGGTTCAGATCAGGAGGGGCCCCCTCTGTCCCTTGTCTCCCAGGACCTGGACTCCCCTCTGTCTGGAAAGGGGGGAGGGGCTATGGCCAAGACGACGCCCGGACGAGGAGCATTCAGCATCAGTGAAGGCACTTCATGACCATCTTCAGGGTCTTGCAGAGTTCTTGGGGGTCCCCCAGCCAGAACAGGACCCCCAGGAGTCTGGGTTGTTGGCAGAGGTTCTGGCCGGGCGTGCTACAAGTCATTTTGGGCATTCCCCTTCAGACTGATGTCCTGCAAGTGGTGAGGAAGGTCTGGGAGAAGCCCAGGGCCAATGCCCTGATAATCAAGAAATTGGATGACTGGCTCAGGATTTTGGATAGGGGAACTAGTCGACCTGGCCTCTCACCCTCCGCCGCACTCTTCAGTGGTGTCAGCGATTACCTTGTATTACAAACAAGCTTCTTCAGCAGGGGCTGCTTCCAGTTGTCTTTCCAAGGAGGACAAGGCCCTTGAGTCTTTTGGCAAGCGTTGCTACCTCAACTCCGGGCTGCTCATGCGGCAGGCCGCAGCGAACCAGAAGCTTCATGTCCTTCACTACCAGCCGCATTGGAAATTTCGGCTGTTAGCGATTATGTTGTACCACTTAGAGTACAAGGTGCTGCCTTTCGACCTCAGTTCGACCCCTTGTGTGTTAAAGCTAATGCGGTGGCTGGTCTCCTCTGCCTGGAGGGCCATCATTTGTACCCCTATCTGGGCGACTGGCTGGTGAGGGCCAGCTCGCCCGAGTGGGTGATGCACTCCTGCCAACGGCTGGCGGGTGTTCTTCACCAACTGGGGTTCTCCCTCAACCAGATTAAGTCGCAACTGACTCCCGCCCAGGCCCTGGTGTTCCTTGTAGTGTTCTGGGACAGAGCCGTCACAGGTTATTCCCCACTCCTGAGAGGCTGCTTTCCCTTTGCAGGGCATTAGGGCACATTCTGGACAATTCGACCACTTCAGCATGGTAATTATAGCACCTTCTGGGCCTGATGGCGTCTTGTGTGCTCACGATTCAGCACACCAGCCTCAAAATGAGGGGCCTCCAGCTCCACCTGGAGGCCAGTTGGGACCAGGAAACGGGGTCACAGTCGTACAGGATTCCAATTCCCCTGTCCTTCCTCCCGGATCTTTGCTGGTGGCTGATGGACTGCAATGTGACAGTGGGGACCCCCCTTTACCCTACCAGAGTATGTCCCCTTTACCCTATTAAGAGTCCTCTCTGGTGGTGAGGACGGATTTCTCACTTACGAGCTGGGGGAGTGGGGGCTACTCAGGAGGGTTACTCCATTCATGGTGCATGGTCCAGGCCAGAGTCCCTCTTGCATATCAATCTGCTTGAGCTCAGGGTGGTGGGTCTGGCTCTCAGGGCCTTTCTGCAACTCAAGAGCAAGGCAGTTCTGGTATGGACCTACAATTCCACGACAATGTTTGACTTGAACAAGCAGGGTGGCTCTCGTTTCTCCCCCATGCATGGAGCTGGTGTCAATCTGGGAATGGGCAATGTCAGAGGGGATATGGATTGCCTCAGTCATCTCCTGGGGGACCAGAATGCGGAAGCGGATTAGCACAGCCGCATGGGTTTCAACACCTACGAATGGGAGTTAAACATCAACTGTTTGTTGCCCCTGTACCAGAGATGAGGATTTCCGAATCTGGACTTATTCGCATCTCCTCTGCATTCCAAGTGCCCCCAGTTGCTTCGTTGGCAGGACTGGGGGGTCTCTGGGGGATGTTTTCCAGCTCTGCTGGCATGGCCACAGGTGCTTTGGATTTCCTCCTCCTTCTTTGCTCCAGCAGAGACACTGCAACTTTCGGGTGTTGGTGGGTTGCAGCCTAATCCTGATTGCCCCCCACTGGACGTTGAGGGCTTGGTTCTTGGATCTGCTGCAGTTATGATCCTAGGGGCTTGTCCACCTTCCGATCCCCAGCAGGGGCTTCCTGCAGCATCAGGGCAGGGCAGGGCAGTGGAGCACCCGGACGCAGCCAGGCGGACCCTAGCGGCCTGGTTTCTGACCAGCTGTGACGGCACCCCGCTCCATTCTCGGAGGACAACTCGGACATCATACAGGAGGCTGTCTTTGTGATCTCAGTACAAGAGCGAGTGACTAGATTTTGCCACTGGACTCACGACAAGGTGCTGGACTTGCTCCCTGGACGACGTGCTGGCCTTTTCCACACATCTGGCCTTTTCCGGCTTTCAGGTCGATACCTGCCGCATGTATCTGGTGGCCATTGGGGCCTACAAGAATTCCCCAGAGCATGTAATTTTCCGCAGCCAACCGGGTGGTTAAGGCCTGCTTCAAAGGGTTATCCAGGCTGTTTCCTCTGGTACATAGGCTGCATTCGGTCTGGGACCTTAATGTGGTTCTTGCGGCCTTGCAGCGCAATCCCTTCGAGCAGATGGCCTCGTGAACATCTGGCTGGTGACACTGAAGGCCGTGCTACTGGTGGCACTCATTTCAGCGTGCAGGGCCAGCGAGCTGCAGGCTCTGTCGTCATGCGAGCCCTTCACATTTCATAACAAGTTTATCTTGCGCACTCATACAAACTTCCTGCCTAGGGCGGTCTCTCCATTCTATTTGAATAAGGAAATCTGCCTGTGGGGTGTTCTTTCCAAACTGCAGTCAGATGCTGAAAGGGCTTCATATCCCTTGGACCTCAAGAGAGTACTCAAGTTCCGTCTGTTTCCGCCGAAATCCTTCAGGAAGTCTCAGGTGTTGTTAATCACTTTTTGGAGGCACGTCTCCCCGCACCCAGGCTTCCAAAGCTTCTATTGCTCAATGGATGATCAAGGCCATCTCTTCAACGTATATGTCCATGAGCAAGCCGTTTCCCGCCGGAATTAATGCCCATGCGGTCAAAGCTAAAGCCACGGCGGTCGCCTTTTAAAGACCTGTTGCTTGGAATGTCATCAGCAGGACGTCTACTTGGGCTGCGCCGTCTAAGTTTTGTAAGCATTATTTCCTGGACACCAGCTCCAGGAGGGATGCAGAGTTCTGTCAGGTGGTTCTAAAGAACCCGTTTGCTTCTAAAGTGTGAGACGCGTTGTTGCAGCGGTTCCATGTCATTTCAGCGTGGGATGTTTTTTCGTGGGTTTTTTTTACCGCTATTTCTTTTTCGAAAAAACCCATTGAATTATTATTTTTTTTTTTTTGGGGTGGGCCCAATCCCCCCACTTAATAAAAAAATCGATGGGTTTTAAAAAAAAAATAATTCGGGGGGATTGGGTCCTCTGACGTATTCCATATCTATGACAGGTAATAACTACAGCTGTGCTGCTTGGGAAACTTTTTTCTGCGTCTTGCGTCGATGACGTCGCTGCGCCATCGTCGAGGACCTCCTCCGACGTCATCCGATGTGATGAGTAGAATGCACGGCGCCCGCAGCCTCCGTTCCGTTTTTTCCACGAACGTGTTGCTTCGTGAATCTCGGTTAACGCCTCGAATCTTTGGAGTTATGTTCTTCTCGGTTCTTCGAACCTGTTCGTTTTTGTGAGTAGTTCCTTCGTGTGAAGATGTCTTCTACTTCGTCTTCGACCCCGCGTCCCGGCTTCAAGAAGTGTGGGGAGTGTGGGTCCAAGATGTCGGTGACTGACTCGCACGACACCTGCCTCTGGAGCTACGGGAGGCCCACGACACGGATGACTGCCAGTCGCTCACGTCCAAACCAAAGCCTTAGATGAACGTAAGAAGTTGTCGGTAGGTCGGGTGTCCAAGCCCCGGAAGTCTTCCAGGTCCTCTTCTGAGGACTCTGCCCGGCACGTCGCTTACCCCTCCAGCCGTGCGACGCCGGAGGAATGGGCTTCCTTCTGGAAGAAAATGCTGGCGATTCTCGAGTCGCAGGGTACTAAGCCGTCCGCGCCCCCGAGTGGGGTCGGCCGTGAAAGGTCGAGAGACACCGCTCGCAAGAGTGGTCGGCACGAGTCACGGGAGAGGTCCCGTTCGGATAAGGGGACTCGTTCTCGACGTACCCGTTCCAGCTCCCGGTTCTCGACGCGTTCAAGACCGTGTGCACCTGTGATGTCTTCGAGGAAGACATCGACGTCTGAGGCGTCGACAGGCTTTCTCGAGGCTCTGGCTCCGAGGAAGTCGTCAAAGCTGTCGACGCTCAGGTCGTCGAAGGACACGCTTGGAGCTCCGGCTTCGAGGACTGTGTCGATGCTGGCGGCGCTGCACCTGACGTTGATGCCGATTTACTCGACGCCGATCCTCTCGGCGCCGATGCCTGTTCTCTCGATGCCGGCGCCGAATCACTCGACGCCCTCGACGCCTTTCGAGGCCGGGGTGTCGGAGGTACCCCCTAAGAAGGCTCTGGTTAAGAGCAATGACTCTCGGGTGCCTTCTTTTCACCACCTGGAATATATTTCGGAGGTGGATGAGGATTCTGATGGCCTGGTTCCTAGTCAGGTTCAAGATGAAATGGTCTCGGGCCATAGTCAGTTTGACGATTTGAGGCAGTCACTGCATGATGCCAGTGGACTGGACACCTCTCCGGAGGTGGAGTTTTGTAGGCCTGAGCCTGGCTCTCGTGCCGATTCCTCGTACCGGCGCCTTATGGCTAGTGTTTCCGAGTACTTGGTATGGTCTGCTCCCCCAGGGGAGTTTGTGCAGGATGATCTCATGGACATTCTTGATGTTGGTCCCCAAACTGACCCGGTACTGCCGTTTCATATGGCTCTACAGAGAAGGGTGGCGGCTGCTTGTACTGCTCCGGAGAGTCTTCCGGCGGTGGGCAGGTCCTTGTCGCGAAAATACCATCCAGCCAGTAGCGACCCCTGCTACTTGACCAGGCACCCCACTCCGGAGAGTTTGGTGGTGCAGGCGGCCCCGGCGAAGCAGGCGTCGTACCCTACCATCCCTCCTGATAGGGACGACAAACGTTTTGATGGCTGGGCGAAGAAAGTGTTTTCTTCTGGTGGTATGGCGCTTCAAGCGGCCAACTCCATTTGTGCCTTGTCTCGTTTCACACACACTCTGTGGAACTGTGTTGCGTTAGCGGCTGAACATATTCCCGAAGGGGACGAACAGGATAGTTTCCTTGCTATGGTCCAGGATGGTAAGGATGCCATGTGTGAGTCCGTTCAGTCGGGTTTAGACATGGCTGAATGTGTCAGCAGGTCCATGGCGGCAAGCACCGTGATACGCCGGAAAGGAGGAGAGATCAGTGCTAGCAGTCAAAAGTGTGGAGAAACCAGGGGGGAGAGTGAATGCAATTGCAGAAGTCAGGCAGTAACACATAATGTTGCAAGCCAGGATACAAGATGGGAACAGCATGATTAAGGGCCACCATGAGTACAAGATGCAAAGGAAGTTCAGCATGAGAGTTGAGAAAGGGTGACACACCGTGATTGAATGAAGTCCATAAATGTCAAATCCAGCATTGGCCACATTACGGTGATGGTGAAACCAGAATTTAACAGGACAGACTCCTGCAGAAGTAAGCTTGAGAGGGTTGAGGGGGAAGCAGGGTAGAAGAATCAAGCAAAACAGGCTACACCTGTGTGCGAGTATGGTGGGGCACAAGGGAACATCATAAATACACAGTTCTACTTTTCACCTTTTACTTTCTCACAGTTCACCACAGACTTCCCTCCGCTGGCCCCGAGCCTGCCTCTCTTTCCACATTCACTTTCTCACTTGATCACACGTCTGCACAGACTTCCCTCTGCCGGGCTAGAGCCTGTCTTTCTTTCCGTGGGGTTCCTGTTCCCATGTTTTGTCTTGCGTTACTTGTAACTTGTAACTTGTTACTTGTAGTTTCTTATTCTCTTTAGTTTGCCCTCTTGGCCTCTTTCAAAGTTCATATACTTTGCCCTCTTGGCATATTCGGAATGCACATGCTTTGCTTTTCACTTATTCAACTTTCTTTCGGGATTGTGGTTACTTTCTTGCCTTTGGTTCCCTTTGTAATACATCCCAACTTAGAACATTTCACAGAGACTTTTGAATGTTCAATTTCGCCATGCAGGACAACTGTGGTACTTTGTATCCTTTCCTTTTACAATTCACCAATTGTCCTTTCCGTTATGCGTTTTATCGGCACGCACAGCTTTAAACTTGTTGGTTACAGTTACTTTAGCTTTTAACACAAACCAGTGTTTTGTTGCCTTCGATAACTCGGTCGTGTTAATTTGACTTCTTTTGTCAACTCCTTTCATGCAGCAATCTAGGCTGTTACCAACGCCTCCTCTGCTCCTCTCCAACTCAATTGTACACCCGGGAGGGTCATCGGCTGCTTCCCAGCATCTTAAAGGTTTCTCTCTTCTGTTTACTCTGTTTCAGTCTTGGAATGATTACGGCTTCCCAAAAGTGTGAAATCCTCGCCTGGCTCTTTTTTTCTTCGCAACTGCCGATCAGCCCCTTTGCCTTCCAACTTCCATAGCCTGGTTTGCATCAGCCCCGTACCCAGTTCCTTCTCGTACCCAGCCTCGCTCAGAGTGTGCCTGTGCGTGCCACCTTTTATCCTGACAGGGAGTGTTAATAAATAGAGTGTGTAGTTAGGATTATGTTCCGGACTCTGCCTGGCCTCATTACAGGGACAGAGCCCTTGCGAGTTAGTAGAGGTAATTGTTCTGTTCTCATTCCTCATTTTCCTTGGCTCAATAGTGTTGTCAATTTAAAGTAGGGAGGGATTATGGGAGTTGTAGTTTCCCATAAAATAAGCTGGCATAGGGTTTAGATGAGTTGTGGAAAAAGGGGGATACCATATCTCACCATCGGGTGCTTCTTCTCCACCCCCATAGGATCATGTTGGGATCCAAAAGCGATGGCCTTTCCCTGGCCATCTGAGTGCAGGATCCCCGGGACTAAATTGTGAAACACCCTCTGGCTTTTCACAGTACTTTCGTTTGAACCCCTTCATTCCTGTTCTATTAGAGTGCTTACCCTTAAGGTGATGTTTCCTCGTTGCCTTCACTTCTGGAAGACTGGCATGTGTGCTCCAGGTGCTATACCCCAAACCCCCTATTTTGTTTTCAGCAAAGAGAAGGAGACTTTGAGAGTGAGAACCTATTTTCTTCCAAAATGTCATCGTAAATGTTCATCTCTCAAAAGATCCTTCTTCCTCTGCCGCTGCTTCAACCTTTCACAGAAGAGGAATGATTCCATCAGCTGGACCTGATGCAGCCTCAGCTACTACGTCTCTTGGATGAGATTGTCTAGGAAAGATGACAAGCTTTTCGTTGGTTATGCTGATGCTTGTGCTGGCAGCGCTGTGGCCAAGCCGACTTTGTCAAGGTGGTTCATTCTCTGATTTATGATCTGGCTGACAAGGATGTGCTGTGGCTGCAAATTCTGCCCCGCAGAAGGGAGTTCCTGTCCTGGATATCTGCCAGGCGGAAGCGTGGGCGTCCATGCACATATCTATTATGCATTACAGCTTTGATGCCCTTTCATGCCAGGGCACTAGTTTTGGTATGGCGGTCCTCCCGAGTTTTCTGTTCTATTTGGTGTCCTTGCTCGCCTCCCTCCTCCAGATTGTCATACTGCTTTGGGAGTCTATCATAGATGAGAAATCCATGGTAGGAAGGAATCCAATAGAAGAATAAACTACTTAACCCTTGGTTATGTTCTTTCTGATGGATCGTCCTCCAACGGATTCCTCATCGCATTCACTGCCTGCCCCTCTGTGCTGATAGCTTGTATACCATTGGTTCCATAGTGCCTCAACCTCTGAGTGCTAGGAAAAGAAAGGGTGGAACTAAGGCCACTGGGCGTGGCTCCTCAATAGATACTGCCCATGTCAGGCGTAATGAGGCATTGGACGGAGACATACGCGGAGCTGCGCTGCTCCCCCTTGCAACAGAAACTTTCTTGAACAGCTGCACTGTGGATAGGATATCATAGGTGAGGAATCCTGTGGGGGAGGATCATCTGAATAAAGATTACCAAGAGGTAGGTCATTTCTTTCCCTGGAAGCCAGACCCCACACACACCCACCTCACCTTCTGCATAGGTTTTACTCTTGCTCCGTCTACTTTCTACAATACTGGTTATATCACTTTGTTGAAATAGCTTGATTTTCTCAAAATAGTATGTTTTTTACTTTGTTTTACACATAAAACCTTTTGAAACTCACAATAAATAAAATAACTTTTACATCTTCACACTAATTAACCAGTTTACATGTTCATTTTATGTAAGGAGCCTCTTGTTTTACAGACCTTTTGGTTTTTGAACAACTTCATTGGATAGATGCCTGGGACCCCAGCACTTTGTTACTCTATACCCGCTCCCTTCTAGTGATATCAAAAAGATGGAAGCCTTTGCCTAAGGGAGACCGCTTGCATGCAAGACCACACTTGTGCACACTGGCTTCTTTTCCTCAGTCAATTTTCTGCTTGAACCAGTTGTATTGTTTTTTTATGACACTGGCTGATGTAGCCCTTCTGAATCTTTTTCCAAAAGTGGCAGCTGCTTGTGTGGCTGGCCTTCAGTATATTTGTGAGTTTGGAAACACCATTGCATAGTTTCCAACTATATTTTAAAAGTGTACATAGAAATCGAACCACAATGCTTCAGGCACATTTTTGTGTGGGTTTGACTAATGTAGACTATGGTGTCATTAGAAAGACGGAGTGTGTCCAGGTTTGACCTTCTGGCTCTCTTTTCCAAAATTTGTATTTTTGAATGTTCAAATTCTTAGATAGGCGAGTTAGTTTTAGTTTGGGTTAAGGACGTGGCCTCCGCCCAGTTTATGTTGCTTTAAAGTCACATTGGTAGTGAGAGATCCACTGCACCCTAGATTGCTATGCAAACCCTCTCATTAATACTGATCCTTATCTGTTTTAGGAGCTCTGGACTTCGAACACATTGAAGAACAGGCTGAAGGTATCTTCGGAGGAAGGAAAGTATCTTCTGTGGCGTGTTTGCAATGCTCAATGGTCTTAAGATTGCAAGGAAACTTGGAATGGCAGTAAAAAAGAGAATCCATGAAAATGTGCTTATGCATCATCCTAAACAGTTTTCTTTTCAAGAAAGCATAAACTGCCTGGTAGCAGCAGTAGCAGTTTCTTGATGAGCCGACCAAGCATTCTTTTGCAGGTTGATCTAGTCTGTCTTTGTTGCATTTAACTTTTTTTAACTTCTCTTTATTTGGTATCCATTAATACATTCCCAAACCATTTATATTGTCTTATTGTGGCTCTAAACCTTTATAAATACGATCTGAGCTTAGGATCAATGTTGAAGGTGCTTGAATACATGGAAAATTACCCAAATATTTTACAGATAGTTTGTTGCCATTTTTTCCATTTTCAATATCAAACCAAATCCATGTTTAGGTAACCTATTATTGGCCTAACTGAAAATATTCTACTTAGATGGTAGTTTCATTAGCATTCAAAGTCCCAGGCACATCTTTGTCAGATTGTTCATGTGATACATGAGCTACCAAGAAAATCTCGCACAGCTGAACATCGCTTTTTCATTCGAGAAAGACAAGGGATTCTCCCATTTAAATCACCATTGACTGCTATAAGAAAGTATGCTAGAATACAGTCCTGAATGAGCCTTTTAGATAAAGGCCTGTTGAATTAAAAGGAAACACACACATCTTGTAGATCGGCACGGGTGATCAGTTACTGAAAATGGCATTTGTGTATATAACGGCGTAGAGAGGCAGTCGAGAAGTTATGATTATTTACAGTAATGTTTTCACTTTCTTATTGTTAACCAGACTGTCTCCATGTCCCCTAGAACTCTGCTGCTGACATTGGAGTATTGGTAGTTTCCATAATGGGCCCAGTTACCCTAGGCCTGGTAGAAAACATACGGGAATCAATATATAAATTTACTTGAGCATGAAATCATGCAGTATCCTGAAGCAAATTTGTTGTAGCTGGTGGTGTACTTCTGCTCCAATAGATTGCTATTAGTCTGTGGGCCAATGCAAATAGTAAGCCAGCCAGTTTCTTCACACCAGTTGGGACTTCTTTGGTATAACCCAGTTTGCCAACCCATTTGGGAAGATTAATATCTATATCCAATATTTCAATATAAATAACAAATAGCCACCCAGTATGGAAGCTTGATCCATACTGCCATGTTATATGAATAAAGCCTGCATATTTATGTTGGCATCTTGGGCAGAGACAACTGTAGGTTAAATGTACTATTAAGATACACAATTGTTTTATGCACATATATTTGTCGACGAGGCATCCTCCAATAGCATGTGCAATCAAAGCTCCCATTTCTTACTGGAATGTGCACCAGGTGATGGTTTTAGCATGATATTTTTGAAGTATAGACATGAAGTTAACTTAATTTCATCTTGTGCCAAAATGTTTGTGCAATGACGTTAAAAAAATGTATTTTCGGAAAAGTACAAAAATAAATCAGCAGCCAGTCAGAGAGGGCGCTAGAGGGCCGACAAAGATGGCAGCTCCCTAAAGAGCTCCGTGCAGCTCCCAATGAATCCTGTAAAATCATCGCATCTGTGGTGTATATATTAACTGACTTTGCTGCTGAGTGTCTGCGGGAGACGCTGCCACCCTCACCGAGCCCTTTGTTGCAGCCGACGGCCAAGACTTACGCAACAGCGCCGTGGCCGACAGAGGCCTGCCCGCCCGCATCGTCTAGAGGCCCTCGCTGGCGTGGACCACACAGACAACCAACAGAGGAGGAGCCTGCGTGGAGTCGGACCGGCGTTGGAACGAGGAGGCCGACGGATGCCGAGGACGACCCGCCATGGATTTTGAGCCGCATCGGAGTGGCTGGCACGGGCCGAGTGCCCAGGGGGGCGCGGGCGATCCTATTGCTGTTGCTGGTGTGGACCACACGGACAACCAACGGAGGAGGAGCCTGCGTGGAGTCGGACCGGCGTTGGAACGAGGAGGTCGACGGATGCCGAGGACGACCCGCCATGGATTTTGTGCCGCATTGGAGGGGCAGGCACGGGCCGAGTGCCCAGGGGGGTGCAGCGATCCTATTGCTGTTTGTTGGCCCCGCCCGCCAGCCCATCGTGAAGCGGGGAAGCAGCCCGCAGGCAAGTCCCTGCAGAAGTCAAGTTCCACAGTGTGTGCGGCTCCAGTGGCACACGTCCGCTCTCCCAGCCGGTCTGCAATCGGCACGGCCGGCTGCTTAAACACTCCAGCCTGCTCCTGTTAAATCCACAATTACCTGCAATCACGGGAGCACGCCCTACATTAGCCGACGCCGACCCCCCCTCTCTGGGGTAATGCTGCCATGCACGGGACTTCCGTAGTGCACCATACAAATATCACCATCAACGGGCAACGCGTGGATCATTAAGCGGCAGAGGGTCACTATCCCCATACTCCCTCGACCAACAAGCACGACTAACTGCACATTACAAGCCACAAACCTCTCCCTCGCCTCCCAGATCAGAGGCAGGTGCGGGCAGCAAGGCCAAACCGCACAGCCACCCCGCACCAAGCTCAGTCCCGCACGTGCCACAGTTGCTGCTCCTGGCCCAAGACAGCAACCATAACGGCCTAAATTAACGGGGCCCCAGTCTGTGTACTATCTCACCATACTGCATCACTGTGCAACAATCCCAGCGAGGAGAGAAAGCAATATACCAACCCAACCATACCAGAACCTCATGGAGTTGGTGGTGAATCCCACCTCGGCTTGGGAACTAAAACGCATACCAAACAGAACAAATGAAAATCCACAAAAGCAGCGTCTGCTAACACAGACAGCCAACAAGGTTGTGTCCCACCCACAATCCCTAGGCAGCAGCACTCTGATGGTACACATTTCTGGAACCAACCTTACCGAGAGCTCCAAGTCCGCGTCAACCAGCAGCAGAAGTCCCGCGCAGTCTTCGGACCTGGCCCAAGCAAAGACCAACCAAAACACGCAACAACCAGCAGCCAGATCTCATAAATCGCCCACAACACTGGTGTGAATCACTATACACTGTTGACCCTACAAGGTCATTACCGGCATCACTCCAATTAACTGACAACTGCATGCCAGCAGAAACCACTTCGGAGCTGATCATGGGGAAAACCGACAAGTCCCAGAGGAAGCTCAATTTCGAAACTGGCTTTTCCATTAAATCAACCAATCCCAACAGTAGACCAGAGTCACCTATACAAGAGGGCTCTCAAGCAGAAGAGCAATCTCAGAACTTTGACATCAGGGAAATCCTACTGGACCTGAGCTGGAATTGGGGGCCTGGGTAGAAAACTAGACACACTGTCCTCTAAGGTTGATCAACTCCAGCATCGCCTAGACAAACACGCAGATAGGCTGGATGCAGTTGAACAGCGGGTGTCAGACCTAGATGATGGTGCAACATCTCTGACCTCCAGAGTAGCTTTGCTAGAGTCTCAAATGAAAGCAGTGTGTGCCAAAAATGAAGATTTGGAGGGTTCGCTCTTGCAGAAACAGTATCAGAATTATCAGGGTCAGAGAACAGCAGCTTCGAATGAAAATGGAGGAGCAAGTTGAAAAGATCTGCATGGAACTATTTGGAGCTGAAACTCTCTCCCAATTGTTTGTCATCGAAAGGGCACACAGAGTTCCCAATACTAAACCAATTCCAGGAGCAAACCCACGCCCGATTATAGAGAAGCTTTTAAACTACAAGGACCGCGACGCGATACTCAGGGCAGCCAGAGAAAAAGGTGATCTCCAATACGAAGGAGACCACATCCAATTCTTCAGACTTCTCCCTAGCTGTCCAGGCACAGAAGAGGTCATACACTGCCATCAAACGCTGACTACAGGACAATCAAATACTGTACTCGATGCTTTTCCCCGCAAAACTTTGCATTCAGCATGAAGGCAAAACTCAATTCTTGAACACACCTGAGGAAGCCAACGACTTTCTAGACCGAGCCGGCTGTAAACATGCCTCTAACAATGCGAGGCCACAACGCAGAGACCGGGTGAGGAGATACCCACCATAAACCACCTCTCTAACACTAGGTGAAGATGATCCTGGGTCACCACCACTATCCAAATATAACCACCACAGAGACACTATCCTATAAATTAAGGGAGCCCTCCTCCCTTAGGATACTAGTGCCCCAAGCACAGCAATGTTAACTGTTTTGTTTATAAGGGAGGGATCGTGGGCCAGTTGGGTGTTGCCTAAGCAGGGGAGGGACAATAGTTACATGAAGACGCCATCAACGGTTCACCTATGCTCAATCACGGATACGCCACAGACCCCCATCGCGACAATAAAATCTAACCGTTCCTCACGCATGCCCATGACTCAGCCAAACACTGCTGTCCGCAACAAATCCATCACCAACCATCGACTCATTGTCCTGTAGAACTGTTTAAAGTAGCCACCTGGAACATTTGAGGTGGCAATCAACCAGCAAAAATCAGGAGGATCCTCCAATACCTCAGGAGACACAAAATCATCATGGCCATGCTACAAGCGACCCATCGCCTACCGACATCGGAACAACACTGGGCACGGTCTTGGGGCTGCCATAGGTACTTCTCATCATACTCATCCTATGCAAGAGGAGTTGCCATCCTGATTGACAAGAGGGCCAACTTCAGTTTGATCGAATCGGCAAAAGACACAGAAGGAAGAGCTTTGCTGGTGAAAGGGATTTTAGCGGGGAAAGAAATATCCCTAGTGAACTCATACGCCCCCAATACAGATGGGCCGGCCAATTTCGACTGGGTCATGTCACATCTGGGAGAGCTTAGTACAGCAACAATCATCTGGGGAGCCGATCTTAATACACCAATGGACCCCCGGATTGAAAAATCACACAACACAGCTAGTAAGCCTTCCAAAGCAAGTCTTCAGGTTAAAGAAATCTGCCAAGCATTGATCTGATTGACATATGGAGACACTCTAATCAAGACACGAGAGAATACACGTTCCACTCAGATGTTCACAATACCAGCTCGCGCATAGACTACATCATGGAGTCAGCTCACAGCCCATTCTGTTGGGGGCCTGGTCAAATTCTCCCACGATCCTTCTCGGACCATTCGATGGTGACACTCGAACTCACTCTGTCCAGCACCAAAACACCAGTACTAAACTGGAGAATTAAGCCAGGATCACTATCAGACCTTGTGTTCGCAACAGAACTACAACAGGAAATTACGTCATTCCTTGAGGTAAATCAAGACTCTGTCGGCTCCGCTGGCACGCTGTGGGAAACACTAAAATGCTATATACGTGGAGTGTGCATGACAAAAGAATATGGCATCTTGAAACTGATACGAAGAGAACTGGCAAACAGTGAACAACGTCTGAAGGAGCTGGAACTCAAGTGCATCACCTCCAACGAACCACAGTCCCATGCCGACCTAAAAGAAGAACTGCTGAGGTTTAAAGAAACAGCCGAGCGTGAACTGAAATTCCTGGGGCGCAGACATCAGATCCTTTGATACGGAGAGGGTCAGAAACCTGGGGCGCTACTTTCCCGTCTAATATCAATCGACCGAAAACCTACCCGTGTGGAACATGTCCGAGACACACAGAGAAACCTAGTCTACACAGAAGAAGAGATAGTTAACACGTTCCGTGACTTCTATCAAGACCTATATAGCTCCAAAAGCACCACGTAGAGGTACTGCAAAACATCCTTAATGACACTGAACTATACTGGGTAGCCAGCGAACTCTGTGAACCTCTAAATGCACCTATATCACTAGAAGTAGTTTTGGAAGCGATCAAAAATCCCCCTAACACCAAAGCACCAGGCCCCGATGGCCTCACAGGAGAATTTTATAAAACCTTTGCAGCCACCATATCCCCGATATTACTCCAAGTCTATGAAGAAGCCCTAGATCGAGGGATTCTCCCATCCACACTACGTGGAGCCAATGTGATCCTGCTACACAAGGCAGGTAGACCTACAGGGCGATCTCCTTGATCAACCTTGACAACAAAATCCTAGCAGCACGGCTACTCCTTCTCATGCCCTCACTGGTGCTGGGCGACCAAGCTGGCTTTATTCCTGGGCGCAGCACGACCTCAGGCATCAGGAGGCTTTTCTGCGTCATAGAAGCACTTGATCCAACACAGCAAGCAATAGCTGTTGTACTTGACGCTGAAAAGGCCGTCTACTCTGTTGAATGGCCCTACCTTTTCACCACGCTCAAACAAATGGGACTTGGGAACCTCTTTATCAAACTGGTCTCGCTGCTTTACAATGGTCTGCGAGCCTATATTACCCTAGGCAATACGAAATCCCCCAGCATCAGGCTAGAATGCGGCACCAGACAAGGCTGTCCCCTGTCAGCCCTCATTTTCGCCTTCATAATCGAACCCGTAGCCTCACTGTTGAGATCCTACCAACTTCACAGAGGCCTTACCCTAGGACCCCATAAACTGTTGGTCTCCCTGTATGCTGACAATGTCATTTTATTTTTCAACGACCCCCAAACTAACCTCACCTCGAATATGCAAGAGGTGATTAAGTTTAACTATATCTCCGGCCTTAAAACCAACCATTCTAAGTCAGTGATATTCCCTCTGACATTGGGCACCTCTAAGTTCCCAGGCGACCACGGCTTTAAATGGGAAAACTCCCAGGTCCGGTACCTGGGTATTTATATGTTCCTTAACCACAGCGATATATAAAGACAACTACATGACAACGTAGGGTTCTCTGCAGGAACGCGTTCACAGAGGGAAGTCACTCCCACTAACACTTTGGGGTGGGACCTCACTGATCAAAATAGTGATTCTCCCCAAACTCCTCTATCTATTGACAAATATACCACTACTCCTACCACGGTCCTTTTTCCCAAAATTTAAAAGCCTCATTCTGGAACTACTGTGGGCGGGGAAACCAGCAAGGGTAGCCCACGCAGCATTGATACTACCAACATCACAGGGCGGCCTTGCACTTCTAGATATAGAGAGATACTACTGGGCGGCCCAAGCACAATTTTTAAGCCATTGGTACACAACACACTTTATCTGACCTCACGTACAGGTTGAATGAGCCTGAGCATCCCCCAACCTACTAAGAGCCGTTATTATTAGCCACATCCCAGTACCATACAACAAAATGAATACTGTCCTATCCACTTACGCTTTTTGGAAGAAAATTGCGCGAAAATACAGTGTGCACATACATTTCTCCCCACCCCTCTTCCCCCCCCCCCCCCCCCCCCGGCTGCCAATTACATTTATTCCAGGCATCCCCCTGACAGCTGAAAAAGTATTTCATTTATGGTTTAGCAAAGTTAATTTACAATCCCTTGAAGACCTCTTCCCCGAGGGCACATTTATAACTCCACAAGTGGCCAAAGAAAGGAGAGGTACCTCATCACTCGACATATTCATCTACTTCAGGCTACGTTACACCCTGCAGTCCTTATTTCCATCATTCCCCCAACAACCAGCGACATGGGACCTATTACATAATGTAATCAAGGCGAAGGGAGAGGGGAGACTAGGGTCAATGATATATAAATCCCTACTAACTGACACGGTAACCATCGACCCCCGAACAAAACTAAGATGGCAAACAGCCATCCAAGCTACAATTCCTGAAGAAGATTGAGTCTACATCTTCAGGCAAACCCAGAAAGTTGCTATAAACACCCGCTTCGAGCAAATCCACTTTAACTTTGTGCATCAAACCTACTATACCCCTGCTAAAAAACACAGACACCACCCAGAACTATCAGCACATTGTGAAAGATGTGGCACCGTAGCCGCAGACTTTTTCCACCTCTCCTGGGACTGTCCCGCGGTATCCCAATTCTGGACTCCAGTCCTGCAAACAATCGCCGCTATATTAGGAGAGGAGCTGTCCCCACTTCTGATGGCAGCCTTCCTAAGTCTGACCAAATATCTGCAGCCCTTGTTGAGGAAACTCGCAGTCCTTCTCCTGGTGTTGGCACGCAGGAGGATCGCTATGGCATGGGGTCGTGGTCCAGTCCCACTTTAGCAGCCTGGAAAAAAGAAATGTTGTATTGTCAAGATATGGACACGGAATTTCTACGGACACTACCTCTCCATGCACGTCCCCCCGACATCTGGGGTCCCTACATTGCATATCTACTTTCCAACTCACAGGCATCGGACTTTCAAACGCAGTCCCCGTAAACACGGAGCGAGGACAAGCATCCATTAGCGGTACCATAAGAGACGGATTGTTTTTATGTGGACAAGTCGGCAATTATAATCTTAGTGACTGTCGTCACGGGGGAGGGAAATCGGAGCAGGGATTTCTGATCGGCGTAACGGTTATGACTGCACCCTGTTGGTGCTAATGTTTGTTTGTGTTTGTAAACTCCCAAAAATAAAGTTTTTGAAAAAATGGGGCCACCCCCATGCTATCAACTGAAATCCATAAGGCCTGACAATTTGGTGCCATTTTTTTATCAACTTTTTCATTTTTACTTAAAACAGTAATTGGCCTTTAGTTACAGCATGTTATAAACATTATAACCCATATGAACCCTTTATTCAACATACTTGAACTTTTGTCATTAAGACTAGTATTGTCTTCAAACTTTTCCCCCAACCCCTTCCACCCTCACCCACCCCCTTCCCTTATTATTATTCGAACCAATCTAAACCATGGTTGTAACCAGAGCAGTTTCATGAGCCCACTCCTCCTCCATGTCTTTTGCTGTCTTTATCTAATATGGAAGTTTCTTAGAATCCTGGGTTTAAAGAATTGAGCCTCCCTCTCCCCCGCATAGTCCTGAAGTGGATCCCATATGGCCAAGAATTTCAAGTACGTCCCTGATTTTGTGGCGCAGATGTTCTCCATTGCCATAACTCCCCACACTTTCACCCACCACCATGGGGCTGTAGGGCCTTCCACTGTCTTCCATCGTTGGGCCACTGTCATCCTTGCCTTACTTTCATTTTATGTATTCTACTAGGGGGCAAATACCAGCGATAACATAATTTGTATGCAGATTCTTTAATTGCCGTGGATTTGGATAGTTTGTGAGCCCTCCTCCAGATTTGACTCCATTCTTCCTGTGTGATCTCCTCCCCTATGTCCCGCTCCCAGTCCTTCATTTATTGGAGGGTATCATCTATTTGCGCTTTGTCTAGTAGCTTGTACAGTCTGGTAATCCCTCTTTCATGTGTCCCCTCCCGTATCGTGAGTTCTAGGCCTACTGGGGGTCGTAACCCAGCCCTTTTTACCTCTGGGTGTGAGATCCAGTGACACAATTGTATATATTTAAATCTGTGATGTTCGGTAATGCCAAATCTGTGTTTGCATATTTCGAAGGAAAGCGGGGCATCATCCTGATACATATCTTGTAGGGACACTGTGTCAGCTTCCCTCCAACCTTCCCAGAACATTTTATGAAGCCCAGGCGAAAAGTCTGGATTATGCACGATAGGGGACAGTGGGCCCAGGCCTTGTTTGACCCCCCTGCCACGGATAGCCTTATCCCAGTTGTGTAGTCGTTTTTGTAGCTTCTAATAGGATACCTCCCCTCTCTCGAGCTTTTGGCTTTAGGAATGGTAGCATACCCAATGGGGTCTGTTCTATTTCGCCCCACCCCGGAAGGGTGTCTCTGACCGCCCATTTCAGTTCTGGTGTCAGTTGAGCTGCTAAAACGTATCTCCCTATATCCGGAACTCCCAGCCCCCCCAGAAGCGTGGGGCGCATCATGATCCTTTTTTGGTTTCTCAGCTTCTTATTCCCCCAGATAAATTTAAACACAGCCTTCTGGAGTTCCTGAATCAGTTTTGGGGTGGATCACCACCGGGGTTGAGCTTACAACATACAGTAGTTTGGGTAACAAGGTCATTTTTATCGCCGCTATCCTAGCAAACCATGATAATTCCTGAGCGTCCCATCTCTGCAAGTCTTCCTGCAGGTGCTTCCATAGAGGTGTAATGTTTGCTTTGAGCAGGTTCTTTATGGATCTAGTGATACGGATTCCTAAATATTCCAGGAACTGCTTTTCCCACTGTAGGGGATACCATTCCTTCAGGTGTGCTATGTCCCCGCTACCTTTGGTTATGTTCAGCGCTTTGGATTTTAAATAGTTTATTGTGAACCCTGATGTCTTTTTGAACCTCTGCCGTTCTTTAATTATTCTTGGTAACGTGTGCTTTGAGTCTGCCATGTAAAGCATGATATCATCTGCATATAGGGCTATCTTATTTTGGATCTCCCCAGTTTGCACCCCTCTAATTCCCGGGTCTTCCCTAATTCTGTAGGCAAATGGCTCCATTGCCATGGCGAATATGAGAGGGGAGAGAGAGGGCACCCTGAGTACCTCTCCGGATATTGATTCTTTCTGAGGAGTAGCCATTCACCATTGGATGCGTAGATGGATGCTGGTAATTTGCCAAGACCATCTTGGTGAATGTCGTCCCACAGCCAAAACGCTCTAGTACCAGTCTTAAGTACTCCCAGTCTATACTGTCGAATGCTCGTGTGGCGTCAAGCGCAGCAATAGCGAATTTCTGGGCCCCCCCGATCTCCCAATCTATGATGTCAATTACGCGCCTGACGTTATCCTGTGTGTGTCTCCCCCGTACGAAGCCTGCCTGGTCTGCGTGTATTATCTCGGGCAATACTGTCGCCAACCGATTTGCCAGTATTTTTGCATACAGTTTTGAGTCCGTATTGAGAAGAGCTATGGGGCGGTAACCGAGTCTTTCCCGGGCTTTAGGGGTAAAATCGTGACCGAGTGTCCCATATCCTTGGAAACTGCTCCCCTATCCCTGATTAGGTTGAAAAGGCGAGTAAGGGGGGTTGCCAGCTGCGTCTGGAACATTTTGTAGAACCCATTTCCTAAGCCATCTGGGCCAGGTGCCTTTCTCCTAGGTAGCGCTGCCATCGCATCACCCACTTCCTGTGTAGTGAAAGGGGCCCACAATTTTTCTTTTTGCTGTTCCGATATCTGTGGCAGTTTTATGGCCGACAAATAGGACACATGTTCTGCTGCATTCAGGTTCTCGCTAGTCAGCAGTTTTTTGTGAAAGTGGACCATCGTTTCTAGTTTCTCCTCATCTCCCGTTTGTAGTTCCCCACTACTATTTCTTAACCGGGTGATATGATTGCGCGCCTTCTGTTTGCGTAATTTGGCTGCCAAGAATTTGCTCGCTTTCCCCATGTGTATGTAATATGATTGTTTAATGTTTAGCAGTATTTGCGCTGTTCTATCCGCCATATGGTTTTCTAGTTTGGTTCTGGCCTTTTTAAGGTCCCGCCAGGCTCTGGGCGTCTGATGGGTCTTATGGAGCTTTTCAGCATTTCATACCTCTTCTTCTAATTTACGTGTTATAAGGGCTTTCCCCCTGTAGTATTGCGTTGCTTATGCTATAAATTCCCCTCTAATTACTGCTTTCCACGCGTCCCACACCACCCTCCAATCAACCTCCCCATTGTCATTCTCCAGGAAATAATTTCTTATGACTTCTTCCATGTGTGCCCTAAGCGCCTTATCCCTCAGAATGGTTTCATTTAAGCTCCATTGTGGGCGGGGCCTATTCATTGTCCTCTGCAATTCTATGCAGGTCACCACTGGGGCATGATCTGAGAGATATTGGACCCCAATTTCTATTTTCTTGACATAGGGGATTAAAGTGGAGGACACCAGGACCATGTCAATATAGAGTACCCCCTGTGAACCGCTGAGTAATGTGTGTATTCCCGGCTTTCCGGGTGGAAGAACTGCCACGTTTCTATCACCTCCAAGTCTCTGAAGAGTTTTCCCAGAGCCTGTCTGTTTCGCTGGTCTGCAGCCGTCGGGGGGGTGGGGGGGGTAGAGTGTTTTATCTAGTTTGGGTCCATCACACAGTTAGTCTCCTCCTATTATCACTCTACCCTCACACCATCCTCCCACCTTCTGGAGTAGTTTGGGAATATACTGGTCCTGTTTTTCATTGGGGACATATACTGCTAGAATAGTATACATTTGGCCATTGACGGTACCCTTCACACCCAGTATCTACTTTCCTGATCCTTCATTATGTGCCGTTTGTGGAAGCCTAGGTCTCTGCTCCACAGGATTGCCACCCCTTTTGTTTTAGTCTGGCTTGAGGCGAAAAACTGAAGAGGGTATGTTCTATAACACATCCTTTTCTCATCTCGCTGGAGCAAGTGTCTCCTGTAGGATCGCTATTTTCATTTGCATGTCTTCCAGCCTGCCTAGGATCGATTGTCTTTTAGCGGGGGAGGTTAGCCCCTGGACATTAATCGAGACAATGTTCACTTCTTCCATTGCTCCCTAGGTGAAGAGTCTATGCATATTGCACCCCATATTCTGCTACTGTACTTTTCTCTGTCTGTTTTCCTTCTGTTATTACACAGTTGTGGAGGTGGCTCATCTTTATTCATGGTTTTTGAGTTTCTTGCTTTCCTATCCTTCGTTCCCTTCCCTTTCCCCCATCCTGGGAGTATATGAGGCCTGGGCCCCTGATGGGCCCCCTGCTGGACAAAAAGGGTGTAAGGTCTCCAGATTCCCCCCAGTTCACAATAGTCAGGAGTTGTTTTACCTGACCCTAGTGACCTCCTACCTCCGTGCAGGCGCTTCGGAGCAGTTCTGCGGTCTTCTCCCATTTAGGTAGCGCTTCACTCATTGTCCGTGTGATGGGCCGCGTTCGGATCCGGTGGGCCTCTCTGTTCACAGACCTGAGTCAGTTGAGAGCTGCCGGTTCCTCCTGTCCTCCCCCATCTCTGCTTTCTTCCTGTTGACCATTCCCATGGTCTGCTGGGCGGGCCAGTCATGTTGGGCCTTGGGCGGGTGGGTTCCTCCGGCTGCTCGTTCTCCAAATGTAGCAGAGCCAGACCTTCTGCGCAGTTCCCAATTCTCCTCTGTTTTCCTTCCCATGTAAATGGCAGGCCGAACGGGTGCGTCCATCTATATCTGATTTGATGTGCTTGAAGGGCTTTCGTGACAGGCTGCATTAGTCGTCTTTTATGAAGAGTGATCCAGACGAGGTCTTGGTATAGCTGTATGCGGGACCCATTAATCGTAAGGTCCCCGTTTGACCTTGCCGCACGTAGCACCTCCTCTTTCAGACCATACGATGTCATCGCTATTAGGACATCACTGGGTCGCGACCCTGGTTCATTGCGTATTGGGCCCACTCGATCTATTCTGTCGAAGCCGATTGTTTCAGGATGGGCATCTGCTAGCAGGCTGCTAAAGCAGAGTTGCATCGTGTCTCTTAAGTCCTTGTCCTGTATCGATTCTGCCAGGCCTTTGACCCTAATATTGGATCTTCTCGAGCGGTTTTCCAGATCCTCCGCCTGGAGCTCCAAATTGTTTGTTGCGGTCGCCAACTGGTATAGTAGCAGGCTGTTTTGATTAGTCTCCTCCGTGATATTCGAGAGGCCACTTTCAACTATGTTCACCCTTTCGCCTATCTCAGATCTCCGCCATTTCTTTATTGACCTCCTGAAGGGACGATTTCAGGTTCTCCCTTAGTTGTTCCATTTGAGTATGGAAGGCTTTTGTCATTCTGGCCTCCATGCCTTTTAAGCAGTTCAAGAGTTCATCTTTGTCAGTTGCCATTATGCTGGTTGGGTGGTCCTTTGCTTCAGTGGACAACCCTGGTGGAGGAGATGGCGAATCTGCTTGTGTTTGGCGCCTTTGTCGCCAGCACTTCTCTATCTGCCCCTCCTGGGGTCTCGCTGGGGTCCGTGCTCTTGATGGGCCCGTTTTGGGTTTGGTGCCTGGCATCTGAATCGATCTGGCTACGGTCGGCTGGTATTATGCCTGAAGCAGTATGTATGTTGCTATTGTGACCGTTGCCTTTTCCTTTTTTAACTTGAGTACTCGGGCTGTTATGTGTCCGCACAGCACCACTTCTGGCTCAGTCTCACCGTGCTGTTACACGAGTGGGATGGAGGGGGGAGGTCTCCCATTGCGATGTCTCCACGCTTTCCACTTCTCATGGGCCATCACCCCCCTGTGCCTCGCTTCAAGTATATTTTCCGGGCCTGCACCACTATTCCTCCAGTATGCAAGCGGGCCCCGGACATGGGCTGGTCTCCCCACGGAGCCCAACCATAACTTGGCCCCCCGGAATGTGGCGGGATTGGTGCCTCTGCAATTGAGCAGCTTAAGTTGGCCCGGATCCAGAGCCTCCTACGCCTCGCCGCCCCCATGGGAGAGCGTCCGACTCCCCCGGCTGGGCCTCAGGAGTTTCTCAACATCACGGGGGGACCCCCAGGCTGCCACCATCTGGGGACCGCCCGACCATAGACCGCTGGGCGCGTCTCTGTGGGGGAGTCCTGACCCCCGCAACGTTACGCTTTCCGCCTCCTCCTCCTGCCGCTTAACGCCTCAGCACACAGGGCCCTCATTCAGTGCCTGTCCGCCCCCCATCTGTCCACACTGCTGCCTCTCCCCTGGGCACTCGCCCCGCTGGTGCCGCTGCTGGTACCTTGGTTGCGGGAGCAGCCGGTGCTCCGCGGCCTTCCCGTACTGCCGAAGTGCGCCGTCGGGCGGGAGAGGGCAACCTCCATCACAGACTGACTCTCTTGTCCCCGGGTATCCTCCGTCGGAGCTCGGGTCTCCGTGTCCTGGGGGGCAGGGACGACACCACCGGCCGTCTGCGGCCGAGCGTTATTAGTTGCCGGCTGTTGCTGCTCCGGGCCCCCGCGCTTCCTCCTGAGGCATCAACAGGGGGGTTAGTCCTTCACCACAGCTGGGTGCGCACCTGATTGCTGCGGGCTCCGCCACACGCACCGGACCCTTTTCCCCAGACTTGCACCGCACGGATGTTCAATCCGAGTCCTGTTGTGCTTTCCGGCAGCTCATTTTGGCTTGTCGGTAAACTTTCATATGCCGCGATGTTCTCCTTTTTATGTGCCTGCACGGAGGACTCGAGGAGTGCCTCCTCACAGTCCAGCGGCCATATTGGAATCCCCATTGGTGCCATCTTCAGATTATCACTTTTGCTACATTTGGTCCAAATTCATCAGTATATTAGAAAAATAGGAAAAATCAATACAGGCACGACGCCTAAGTGATATCAGATAAGGGATGTGTTCCAAATACGTAATTTTCATGCCTGTGGATGCAGAGGAAATTACACAGAAAATGTTTTGTTAAAGTTTTACCCTTTTTGCCAGAATTGGCTTCATTGTAATAAGAACATGTGCAGCTTGCACAAAACTCTCACCGGAAACTATGAAAATCAGCAAAGGCCCACACTCCACCAAATACTGTGAATGCATGTAGCCAGATTTCCCATGTTGATGCCTTTTTAGAAAGCTGCTGATTTGCGTGACAAAGTCCCTCTCGAGTTTACTGTCAAGAAAACAGAATTTCAAGAGGAACTGAAGGAGAACAAAACATGGAGTGCATATATGGCTTCAACAGCTGTTAAGGCATTGATTGTGCCTAAGAACACCTAAGTCACACACAGTGACACCACACATTGTCCTCAACAAGCGACCTAAACTTGCCTCAATGACTTTCTGCTTAAAAGTAGTGGATATTCAGTACCTTCTAGGTCAGCTATAGATGATCGATTGGCCCTAAAAACCATCAAACAATTACTTTGAAAAACCTGCTAGACTGGCAATAAATTGAGACGAACAAAAAAGGTCAGTGCTGCACTCATTAAAGTGCCCAGGATGATTATATTATTTAGTCACTATGAATAATATGGATATCAAAAGCACTGGTGGATTACACTACTTGCAATGAAGTCACTCCGGTATGCTTAGAACATTATAATTGAAGCTCTAGCTACCAAGACAAATGTCCTGTTTGAAGCATTTAGCTAGTAAAACCTCATGGGTTTTGGTTTGATTCTGAAGAAATGTTCGCTCTTAACATGAGACCCTATTTAGGCTGGTTACACCTAAAATTGAGAAAACATGTAATCCTTCTTTGCGCAATCATCTCTACCAGAAGTTACTTTAAGCTACAGACTTGGTGACCACTGCTAGAATATTTGTCATACGGTCTGAGGCCCACCCTTAGCTAAAGAGACCAAAAGTCAGATGTCTTAGATTAAGCATCAGGAGCTCGAGCATTGGGGATGACTAATTGTAATGCAGTGCTAGCCTGATAAGATGGAGGCCTTTGAGATGAGATGGAGAAATTGCTTTGAAATCCATTTTTTTTTTGTTATGGTACAAGTCACAAGCAAGCCATTTCATAGCACCTCCAAAACAAAAAAGGGCAGTGGGAAAGGCAGTCCAATCTTTCATGGGCTTTCATATGAGTAGAGGAGCATTACATACATACAGAAGCAGGCAAGAGAAAAAACTTAGCAGTACATATAGTCAGCTGGCATTCAACAGCTAGCAGACAAATATTTTTAGGATTTAGGAGAAATGTATGGCTATGGATCTGTGGCTTTAGGCCAGAATTCTAAGATGGGGGTAAGCTTGTCATGTATTGTGAAGACTTAGTTCGAAAAGAGATGGTCAGTGCTATAAAGCAGACCCAACAATGTGGCCTCTAGAACCAAGAGTCTATTTTCCCAAGACACCACAGTCTAGATATGGAACTTCCACACAATGACTGTCTTTTCAGAATGTTGGTCTAGAATATACTTCTGTTTTAAAATGCATACAAATGCAACATGGAAAACACTGATTCGAGGGGATTGGGTCCTCCGAAGTATTCCATATCTATGACAGGTAATGTCCACAGCTGTGCTGCTTCGGAAAATCTTTGGCGTCTGCGTCCTGCGTCGATGACGTCAATGCGGCGTCCCCGAGGACCTCCTCCGACGGCCGACGTCACCTGATGTGTTAAGTAGGACGCACGACGCCCATAGCCTCAGTTCCGTTTTTTCCGCGAACGTGTTCACTTCATGAATCTCAGTACGCCTCGACTCGTTGGAGTTTGCTGTTTCAATTCTCGGTTCGTTGAACCTGTTCGGTTTGTTGTGAAGACCTGTTCGTGGCGATGTCTTTCTCATCTTCAACCCCGCGTCCGGGCTTCAAGAACTGCGGGGACTGTGGGTCCAAGATGTCGGTCACAGACTCGCACAACGCCTGCCTCTGGTGCCTCGGGGAGGCCCACGATACGGACGACTGTGTCGACTGCCAGTCGCTCACGGCAAAGGCCTTGCGGGAACGCAAGAAGCAGCTGTCAGTAGGCCGGGTGTCTAAGCCCCGGAAGTCGAGGTCTGCTGGGCTTTTGACGGATGACTCGAGGGGCGACTCTCTGTGTCATCGTCGGAAGTCCGGTGGGTCTCCTTCCAGGAGTCGGTCCCGCCACTCCTCCGCCTCTTCGAGGCATTCCAGGAAGCGCTGGCATAGGTCGCCTCCCCCGTCCTCTTCCGAGGACTCCGCCCATCGGCGGGTCGCTTATACCTCCATGCAAGCGACACCGGAGGAATGGGCTTCCTTCGGGAAGCAGATGCTAGCGATTCTGGAATCGCAGGGCACCGGTCCGTCCGCGCCTCCGAGTGGGGTAGGTCGGCACCGGCCGAGAGACACCGCTCGTATGCCTTCGGGCTCGAGTGGTCGGCACGGCTCGCAGGAGAGGTCCCGCTCGGACAAGGGTAGCCGCTCTCACCATGCCCGTGCCAGGTCCCGGTCCTCGACGCGCTCGAGACCGTGTGATCCTGTGCCGTCTTCGAAGAAGACGTCAACGCCTGTGGTGCCAAGGTCATCGACGATTTCTCTCAAGGCTCCGCCTCCGAGGGGGTCGTCATCGGCGCCTAGGTTATCGAGATATACGCTCGGAGCTCCGGCTTCGAGGACTGTGTCGACGCCGCCGATGCTGGCGGCGCTGCAGCTGGCGTCGACGCCGATTCGCTCGACGTCGGCGCCAACTCGTTCGGCGCCCTAAACGCCTTTTCTGTCGACACCGGCGCCGACTCGTTCAGCGCCCTCAACACCTTTCGAGGCGGTGGTGTCAGAGGGGCCCAGTGGCACGGGGTTTGCCCCTAGATAGGCTATGGCTAAGGTCCGGCACTGCTTTGGTCCGCAGAGGTCTTCCTCTCCCCGCCTGGAGTACATTTCAGAGGGTGATGAAGGCTCTGATGGTGGCCTGGTTCCGGTTCCGGTTCCAGATGAGCTTCTCGGGCCATAGCCAATTTGATGACCTGAGGCAGTCACTGCATGATGCCAGTGGACTGGACACCTCTCCGGAGGTGGAGTTTTGTCGGCCGGAGCCTGGCACTCATGCCGATTCTTCATATCGGCGCCTTATGCCTCGGGTTACCAAGTACTTGGGTTGGTCAGATCCCCCTCCTTGATCTCTGTCCACCCACTGACCTGGTTTTGCCTTTTCATATGGCTCTGCAGAGAAGGGTGGCAGCGGCTTGGACTGCTCCAGAGAGTCTCCCGGCAGTGGGCAAGTCTTTGTCGCGAAAATACCATCCAGCCAGTAGCGACCCCTGCTACTTGTCTAGGCACCCCACCCCGGAGAGTTTGGTGGTGCAGGCGACTACGGCATCGGCAAAGCAGGCGTTGTATCCTACCATCCTTCCGGATAGGGACGACAAACGTTTTGACCGCTGGGCGAAGAAAGTGTTTTCTTCGGGGGATATGGCGCTTCAGGCGGCCAACTCCATATGTGCCTTGTCTCGTTTCACACACACTCTGTGGAACTGTGTTGCATTAGCAGCCGATCATATTCCCGAAGAGGACGAATGGGATGGTTTCCTTGCTATGGTTCAGGATGGCAAGGATGCCATGTGTGAGGCCGTTCAGTCGGGTTTGGACTTGGCGGATTGTGTCAGCCGGTCCATGGAGGCGAGCACCGTAATGCGCAGGTTTACGTGGTTGCGGAAGTCTGGGTTCGCTCCTGATGTGCAGTCCCGGCTCCTCAACATGCCCTTTGACGGTGAACACCTTTTTGGCAGCAAGGCTGACGTTAGCCTTGAGACGTTGCAGACCTCCAAAGCTGCAGCGAAGTCGTTGGGCGCTGCAGTTCGCCAACCTCCGCCTTTTCGTCCTAGGGGACAGCAATGGAGGGGAGATTCCTTTTGCTATTACTCGTCCTTCAGTAAAGCAAGGGGAGCTAGCAGTCAAAGAGACCATCGTAAGAGTGCCAGAGGTGGAAACAAAGGTACTCGAGGTGCCAAGGCCGCTGGGGCAGTTGCCTCTTTGCCCTAAGGCAACGCCACAGCCGCTACCGCTCAGTCATGAGGCCAGGTCCCATGGTTCGCCGGTTGGGGGAAGGCTGGCGCAGCATCTTGTAGAGTGGCAAGCTATTACTTCGGATGTGTGGGCTCTGGAGATCATAACCCACGGCTACTGTCTTCCTTTTCGGCAGATGCCTCACGACAATCCACCAGGGAGCCTCTCTTTGAAGTGTCCGGATCCACTCCTTGCGCAGGAAATTCAAGCCCTGCTGGAGAAAGGCACCATAGAACTGGTGCCTGTAGCGGAGAGGAACAAGGGATGGTATTCCCCTTATTTTTTGATTTCGAAGAAAGACGGGGGATTGAGACCCATCATGGACTTGCACGGTTTGAACAAACTCCTCAGGAAGGACAAGTTCAAGATGGTTACTCTTTTTCAAGTCCTCCAGGCCCTTCAACTTCAGGACTGGTTGGTGTCTCTCGACCTCAAGGATGCTTACTTCCATGTGCCGATCCATCCCAAGCACAAGAAGTACCTGAGGTTCGCGGTTGGCGACTCGCACTTTCAGTTTCGGGTCCTGCCGTTCGGATTGACCTCCGCCCTGAGGGTTTTCACCAAGCTCATGGTGGTGGTGGCAGCGCATCTCAGGCAAGGGGGGATTCACGTCTACCCCTACCTGGACGATTGGTTGATCAGGGGGAGCTCTCCCGAGCAAGTCCTGGATCATATGTCCGTCACCTGCCACTCCCTCCATAGGCTGGGCTTCTCCCTCAAGTTAAAGAAGTCCCGTTTGACACCAACGCAGCGGCTCCAGTACATCAGAGCAGTGCTCGACACGTCCCTGGGGCAGTGTTTTCCTCCTCAGGTGAGGGCTCTTCACATTCAGCAGATGGTGCACAAGTTTCAGCTTGCCCAGAATCTCCCAGCGTCTGAATTCTTGACACTGCTCGGCCTCATGGCATCCTGCATTCTTCTGGTGCCAGAGGCTCGTCTGCGAATGAGATCTTTGCAGAGGGCACTCAAGCTCCAGTGGTCTCAGTCCTCCGGCAGGCTGTCAGACCCTGTTCAGGTGCCGCCCTCGGTAGCCTGGGACCTTCTGTGGTGGGCCGTCGAGGGCAATCTGATGAATGGGGCCCCATTTTGGCTACCCTGGCCGGAGGCGACGATCGTGACGGACGCATCTCTCACGGGATGGCGAGCTCATGCCAACGAGTTGACAGTCAGCGGTCGTTGGTCTCCGTCGGAGTCCAGACTCCATATCAATCTGTTGGAGCTGAGGGCCGTCAGGCTAGCCCTGAAGGCTTTTCTGCCGACTGTGCGCGGAAAGAGTGTCCTGATTCTAACGGACAACACGGTGGCCATGCACTGCCTCAACAAAAAGGGCGGGGCAGGGTCACTTCCGCTGTTCAGGGAGGCGATGCAGCTCGAATTCTGGGCCATCCAGCAGGAAGTTTCGATCTCGGCTGTTCATCTGGCCGGAGACGACAAAGAGACGGCGGACGCTCTGAGCCGGCAGAGCTCGATCTATCACGAGTGGGAGCTGGCTCAGGAGATTCTCCTGGAGATCTTCGCCCTTTGGGGGACCCCTCAAGTGGATCTCTTCGCCTCCAGTGTCAACCGGAAGTGCGAAACGTTTTGCTTGCGGGAATTTCCTCCAAAAGGAGCCTTAGGAGATGCATTAGTGGTGGAGTGGTCATTACCACTGCTGTACGCGTTTCCTCCAGTCCCCGTCATCCTGCAAGTGCTGGGGAGGTTACGGAGGTTCGGTTCCCGAATGATCCTCATTGCTCCGGCGTGGGCCCGGAAGACGTGGTACCCGGACCTTCTAGACTTGTCCATCTGCCCTCCACGTCGTCTTCCCTACCGAGACGATCTGCTCTCACGGGAGGGGGGTCAGGTTCTCCATCCAGAGGTCAGTTCCCTCAATCTTCACGCTTGGCTTCTGAAAGGTTGAGGTATAAGGATTGGGACCTCCATGAAGACGTGATGGAGGTGTTATTCTCACGGGAGGGGGGGGGGTCAGGTTCTCCATCCAGAGGTCAGTTCCCTCAATCTTCACGCTTGGCTTCTGAAAGGTTGAGGTATAAGGATTGGGACCTCCATGAAGACGTGATGGAGGTGTTGCTCTCGGCCAGGCAGCCGGCAACAAAGTCTGTGCCATTGGAGAAAGTTCTGCGACTGGTGCAGAGTTCGGAATGTGGATACTTTTGAATGTGACATTCCCATGGTTCTGTCTTTTTTGCTTTCTTTAGCCCACAGGGGCTTTCAAGTGGGGACCATTAAAGGTTACCTGGCGGCGCTGTCCATATAGAAGCGCTCGTCTGAAGAGTGTTCCTATTTTAAGATTCCTTTAATTTTGCAGTTTTTGAAAGGGCTCACTAATGTGTTCCCTCCGTCACCTTTTTTGGTGCCAGGTTGGGATTTGAACCTTGTTCTTAAGTTTCTTATGGGTGCTCCGTTTGAGCCTTTACATTCTTGCCCTTTGAAGCTGTTAACTCTGAAAACTGTGTTTTTGGTTGCGGTTACTTCCGCTCGCAGAGTGAGTGAGTTACAGGCACTTTCAATTAAGCCGCCCTTCACTGTGTTTCATAAGGACAGGGTTGTCCTTAGAGTTCGCACTTCTTTTCTTCCGAAGGTGGTTTCAGAATTTCATTTGAGCCAGAAGGTTGTTCTTCCGGCGTTCTATCCTCCTCCACATCCTGGTAAGGATGAGGAGAGCCTCCATAGGCTTGATCCTCGGAGAGCATTGAGCTTTTATATTTTGCGCATGTCCTGGGTCAGAGTGGACGATCAACGTTTCATTGGTTACGCTGGAAAGCGTTGGGGACAAGCTGTGACGAAACAGTCTTTGTCTCGTTGGATTATTTTAGCTATCTCTGTGTGTTACCGCTTGGCGGGTAAGGAACCTCCGGCTGGCTTGCAGGCCCATTCTACCAGAGGAGTGGCTGCGTCTACTGCCCTGCAGAGGGGAGTTCCACTTCGTCACATCTGTGATGCAGCCACCTGGGCTTCAGTACATAATTTTGTACGTCACTATACCCTTGATTCCATCAGAGGGCAAGATCTGGCCTTTGGCAAGGCAGTTCTCTGTTCTGCAATTTGATTGGGCATGTTCAATTTGTATTCTAAATTCTTTCCCACCTCCTTGCTTGGTACTGCTTTGGGAGTCTGTCATAGATATGGAATACGTCGGAGGACCCAATCCCCTCGAAGAACAAGTTACTTTCTTACCTGGTAACGTTCTTTCGATGGGATGGTCCGACGACGTATTCCATAGCGCTCCCTCCCTGCCTTCCCCGCTGCAGAATTTCTTTTGCGATTGCAGCTTGCGTTTCGCAAGGCCTTGTGTGTCTCACTGGCAGAAAACTGGTGGCATAGGTTCTGGGAAAAAACTATAACTGAGGCTATGGGCGTTGTGCGTCCTACTTATCACATCGGGTGACCTCGGCCGTCGGAGGAGGTCCTCTGGGTTGGCGCATCGACGTCATCGACGTAGGACGCAGACGCCAAAGATTTTCCGAAGCAGCACAGCTGTGGACATTACCTGTCATAGATATGGAATATGTTGTCTGACCATCCCATCAAAAGAACGTTACCAGGTAAGAAAGTAACTTGTTCATCTCGTGTGTAAAATATTTGCTGAGTGTTGGCAGCATAAAGCGGTGCAAGCTAAAACAAACACTGATTACAAAGGAACAGCCCCTGAGCATAGCTATGCAGTCATGTGATATAGCCATTCTCACCAAATGAATTAAAAGAACTGTCCCCTGACAAATGGACACTTGATATAGAAATGTCAAACTACTGTAGCTCATTTAAAAAGACAATCGTAGTGGTTCATCCACACGACTAGCAGCATATGCACCCTCTAAATGCATTCCTGCAAAAGGGGAAGAAGAATAACCAATTTTCTCATATCCAAGAAAGATGGATCAGCTTCACAAGTGAGTACAGAGATTCCAGTGGCCATTTTATAAAACACCATTCCTTCAATTGGCCGCCTTATAACGTTTTTTGAACTAAATGCCATTTACTGTCACCTCCTGATGCACCAGTGGCACAGAAAATACCTTGTTTGCTGTATGCCAAGTGAAAGTGCTGCTATTTGGCATAAAGTCTGCCTCAAGAGGGTTCATAAAAGGTTAGCTTGTAGAAGCTGCACATTTAACATGTGATGAAGTGTAGTATTTTGACATACTTAATTGATTGGCTGGTAAGAGGAAAGGAAATTCTCTAGTTCAATAACAAAAGCTAATGCAAACGAAGATGTATTTATTGCATTCCCCCTGTTTCACAATGAAAATACTGTATACATCTGAAGAGGACATCACTTCTGCGGTCAAAGAGGGATATCACGAAATAAATGCCTTTTAATCTTTCATAATCTCATGATAGATATCAGTCTCTGGATGTAAAGGAGATCACTGTGGATGATCTCATCATGCAAGGCGGTAGTACTCCATGCCTGGTCACAAATACAGAAAGGCTTGTTAGATTTCAGAACAGCTAGCCTGTTACTGAAGTCCTTCCAGAGGACAATTACGTGTTTTATGTTGGGACATAGAAAACAGACATTGTGAAACAGGATAGCAAGTTTTCCCCATTTATCTGGGGAGGCTGATTAGCAATATCTATTGTCGTATGACATGTGCCTGGCATAGAGAATTAATCAATGTACGAACTAAGTTGGTGGTGAGCATGTTGTCAATAATGAAGAGGCCCAGAGAAAGATTTGCTATGCACAAACAAATGTGCAAGGTCCCATTGCATTCAGACACGCATGGCAGTGGTCTCGATTGGACATTTACTATGATCTTCTACAGAAATCACTGATTCCACAGGTGGCTTGGACAAACAAAAATGATCTGTTGATGTGATGCTGATGGCACCTGCTTGGGCCATACGGACATTTTTGTCACACCTCGTAAGGACACAGTTTCTCTATAAAGGAATCTGGACCTACTGTAAAATCTGAGGGGGCAAAAAAGCATTCTCTCATTCCAACACAAGAACTTTCCTTAAAGCAGAATCCTTGTGTCGTATAGCTGTTTCCGGAGACACATTTGGGCTCCAAATAACTGCACATTCTCGCAGAAGTTTCAATGCCTGCAACAAGAACATGTTAAACAAGGATATGGAAACGTTTGTTGTATTATGCACGAAATATATACAAATGATAAAACGTAACCAACAGCCAGTCAGGGGGAAGGGACAGAGTCAGGGCTTCCCAGGACTTTATGAAACAAAATGTAAGGCAGTGGAAATGAATAGGCCACAGTGGCCATCTTGCTTTTGTGTAAGACTCCTTTGATTCCTGTGGCATGGCCTGGGTATTCCAAACATGGAGGCCACTGAGTCACTGCCAAATCAGCATGTAGCTGTCACCAGCCCAATCTCTGCTTTGTGGGCAACACAGAGGTGCCCAAAAACCACATACGGGATACAACGGTGTAACCCCACCCATGGGTGACATAAGTTTATCCTATGCGTGGTGTTCACCAAAAGATAAAGCGAAGAGCTGCACTGCCTGGCTGGACCTCAGTGGCCGAAAAGCTAGAGAAAAAACACACAGGAAGTGGTAGGATATGGTCAGGAGCCCCTGTCCCTTTTACAAGTCATTTTCCAGCATCAGACCTCCCTTGCAAATGGTAGAGAAGCACGTCCATCTCCTAGTACAGGAAGTTCACTTGCTTCTGCCAAAGGGAGCCATCAAAAGATTCATGTCCCATCAGTAAGGACAAAGAGTGTACTCCAGGTTGGTCCTCGTAAAAAAGGAAACCGGAGTTTGGAGCCGCCTACTAGACCTTCTATTGCCTTATTTCCGCGTACTATTTCCTCAAAGCGCAAACATTTAGGTTGGTTACTCTGCAGCAAGTTTTATCCCAATGGCAAACAGTGGCTTTTCTGGTATTCTGGATCTGGAGGATGCGTATTTCCACATCCCCATTCATCGAAAAAAACACTGCTCCTGTTTGCGCTTACCAGTGGCTGAATGCAGGTATCAGTCCAAGCCCCTGCTCTGTCCCTGCCCATATGTAACATCCGGTCGGGGGATAAAAGAAAGGATTCCGCGGGACGTGAAGCTGCACTGGGTATACGGAAATAAAAAATAAAAGAGAATTAGGTCCTCGGCGCAAGCTGTGCCGGGGACACGGAAATATGGAAAACAGTAGAGTAAGGGGCTTTCGCACGTGGGAAAGCAAGGGTCCCTTTGCTCTAAAGAGAAGAGAAAAACAGTCAATGTCGCGAGTGGAGCGCCGGTGACAGTTGGAGAAACCCTTCACCAGAGTTAGAGGCACTCCGCTCAGTGCTAGAGACTGCCACAGCCTTTATATCAGCACTCCCCTGATTAGCACACAGAAAAAACCAACAGAGAAGTTGTAGGACATGGAGGCCCTGTCCCTCCAAAAGCATTTCCAGCATCTTGCTCTTCATTTCCAGTGTAAACGGAAAGTACAGGCGTTTGTGCTCAATGGAAATTCCTGAACATGAAGCTCAGAGGGGATGCCTTGAATGTTAAGTGGGATTCACACCTACTGTGTTTCAACCGATCACCGTCATACTGCTGGTTCTAAGGCGGTTTTGCCTGTTTGGGCCCACAATTATATTGATTGCTCTGGACTGGACCTGGAGAATGTGGATTTGCTTCAGAGGGCGATGTGCCCTCCCTGGTGTCTTCTGCACAGAACTCCCCTCCCAATAGGAGGGACGAATCCTGCATCCGAAAGTCAACAGGCTGAACTTTCATGTTTGGCTGCTGAATGATTGAAGTATGAGGAGTCTGATTTGTAGGATGTCGTTCTGTACATGATCACCTCTGTTCGGAGGCCCACAACCAAATCAATGTATGCCTGTAGGTGGTGTAGGTTTGCGACTTTAAGCCAGGAGTTATCTGGACCCTTTTACCAGCTCCACATCTTATGTTCTGGATATTTTGCTTTCTTTAGCCTGGATTGTCCTACAGATTGGCACTGTGACAGGCGTATCTTGCTGCCTATTTAGTTTTCACGTGTACCCCAGAGCAGGGCTCGCTCTTCACGATCCCCACTGTCATGACATTTGTGCGAGTTTTGTCTCATCAGTTTCGGCCACGCCAGTTTGTATCGGCATTGGACTTGGATTTGGAGTTAACATAACTTATGGGCCCTCCATTTTAGCCTCTTTTCGTTTGGATAGTTGACCCTTTAGTTGATTTTCCTTATCACCATCACTACCACTAGCCTCGTGTATTTTGTTTCTGATTTTAAGGAAGAGGAAAGATTCCTTCATCTGGACCGGTGTGGGCCTTCAGCTACCATGTCTAAAAGATGTGAGAGCGCAGGAAATATGATCAGATTTTTGTTGGTTATACTGATGTTCTTGCTGGGCATGGTTGTGACCAAACAGGCACTGTCAAGGTGGATCATTCTCTGCATCTCAGAACTCTATGATCTGGCTGGCAAGAAGGTCCCAGACGGGCGCCACCACTACTCTGCAAAGTGGAGTCTATGTCCTGGTCATGCTGCTATGTGGGCTGTTATGCACATGTTTGATCAACAGTGCTTGGATTCTGTCTGGTCCGGATGCTTGTTTTGGCAGAGCTGTACTTCACAATTTTCTGGTTTAAGTGTTGTGCTTGCTGAAGTTCCTCCTCCTGATCTATGTACTGCTTTGAACGTTTATCAAAGATGAGAAATCCTTCAGAGAAAGAAATCCATTGAAAGAACACATTACTTGCCTCTCTTTAAGGTTCTTTCAGATGGATGTGCCTCCCAAGTTGTGAGGCAGAAACCTGTGCAGCTCCCTTAAGGACCCCTGCAAAAGGCTTAAGACTACAGGTGTTGGCAGTAAACCCAATTGGTAGCAGTCTGTACCACCCAGATTTACCTGGTAGCTGCGGCTGAGCAAACAGACTTCTCTCAAGAAGAGTTAGACAGTATATAAGAGTATACAAGATAGGTACCAAAATACAGTAGCACAAGCAAACACTGACCAGAGCTTTGGTATCAAAGTATATAATTATTTATTTAAAGACACACTTATCGAAACACTCCAGCACTATTATTGTAACCAAGTTCAAAACACTATTAATAATATATACATCCCTTATTCCTTATTAGACAAGTATTAGTTAACACCACTTATTTTCAGACAGAGGTGAGCGCTTAACAAAAGATGGCAAGGCAGGAAAGTCAAAGTCTACTAGTGAGCTAAAAAGTTCAGAGGCCAGGCTCCCTCTTGGAGAGAACAGAACACCAACGCGCCCAAGATCACACAGTTTAAGAGGCTTTGAAAAAGTCTTGCAGAGAGTTCAAAAAAGGAATTAGTTCAGCTCAGAAAAGTTCAGTTAGCCAGCCCAGGTGGTAAGTCGAGGATTTAGTAGTCACCCCATACAGACCGTTGCAAGGGAGGCTAGGCGGACACAGTACCTTTAAAATGGAGAGGATCCTCCAGCGGGGGCAGTTGTTCCTGGCAGTGGGTGCAAGTCGCAGCGTCGTCCAGAGGAAGAGAACGTCTCGACGTGGAGGAAAGCTGAAGGTCGTTGCACTGCCAGGGAAGAAACCAGCCGCGGAGTTCTCTGGTTAAAAGGTAAAACCTTTCATTCGCAGTAGTGGTAAATCATGGTATCCCAGTTGCTGGGGTGCTTGGCACAGGCAAGGCGGCCACGAGATGATCCGGGAAGGCGAAAAGACGGGCAAACTGGTTATCCCCACCAGTCAAAGGAAGAAGACTCCTCGGATGAAGATCTTCTCTGTCGTCTGGAAAAGTGGTGAGACAGTTCAGCAGGGCTCCACCGGTGGTGTCGTCGTTGCAAGTCGGCTCAGCTTCTCCCTCCTTGGATTCTTTAGGTCCTGTGGTCTGAAGTTCCAGTCCCCAAAGCCCTGCTTTTATGCAGAAAACCCCCATTCATCAGTCCTAGCTGTCACTCAAACATTTTAAGTGGTGAGCCGGGTGGCTCACCACTGGGCCAATCACACAAGAGTGCGACTTGAGTTGCCGAGGCAACTCAGTTCAGGGTGCCTAAACCCCCCTCCCACATATCCTGTAGAATCCGACAGAGTGGTACCACTTTTGGAGGCTTCTGTGTAGAAGCCCGCCAAAAAGTGGAACAATGGGCTCGACTTGGGTTGGAGTTACAGAGGCGAACACAAACGCCATTTTAAAACCGAGTTCTGACAAAAAGACCCAACCGGGGAATAAACATTAAATAAATAACCCAGCGGTATCTTTAACATTGCACCAAAAAGTGGTGCGTTTAAAATGAATGGGAAAATCCCTTATAAAATATTCCGGTGGAATATTTTGCGTGGTAACCACTGCCACAAGCCAGAAACTCGCCGAGGGGGGACTGCACAGTGCCCCCTCGAAAAACAGACCCAGCGGCAATCTAATTACCCCTACTTCCACAATATGATGGTTTGTACTGGTTCTGTTCCCAATTTAAGACTAGTAAAGTCAATGGTGACAGTCAGTCCCAGGGTATGGAGTCTATGTTTGGGGGTCACTATGACACCCCTGGGTTACTGCACGGAGGGTGCTGTGTAACACACTTACCAAAAACCACATGAAACCCTATGGAGTAAAAGACCCCATAGCCCATAAAACACATTACAAAGTCAAAGGATATCTCATCATGTCTAAGAGTGGGAGAAAGAGTCTCACTCTTAGCAGGAGAAAAAAATAAACCCCAAAAATCCAGCAAAGCTGCTGGGGGGACTCACTAGGTTTGGGAAATTAGCTTTAACAGAGAATTCTCCCTAACACAAGTATTCCTCTGCGCCCTCCCATCCTACCCCGATTGTTGAATAGCAAGAACACCTTGGTTCTGTGGTCCGTCAGCCTCAGAGCTAGGGAAAAAGGGTTGGCCTAAGGTCAATGAACATAGCACCTCAATATGTACTGTCCGACTTAATATCGGGTGTGGAGCACATAGAGGTGACGGTCGGAGCCGCGCAACTCCCCTTGGAGTCGGGAAAGCTTAGAAGAGCAACTGCATTGGGAAATGGATAATCACAGAGGAGGAATCCTTGGGTGTAACATCTATCAGAAGGAACATTTCTAAGAGGTATGTAACTTTTTCTTTTGATTTTTAATCTAAGAGCTGAATTGCTGCACATTTGCGGTTTTATTTGAAATACTTATCACTAATAACTACTGCACAGCAGATAAAGTACTTTTCAATTAGTAACCTAGTTTGTGTAAGCAAAGTTTGTTAGTTTCTAATCTTTATCTTTGTTTTGCTTTTTCAGTGAGGAGAACACACCATTGGATTTAGATGATCAGGGTGGCCGCACCTTCCTACGGGTACTGCTTCACCTTACCATGCATGACTATCCTCCTCTTGTGTCTGGGGCACTGCATCTGCTCTTCAGACACTTCAGCCAGAGGCAGGAGGTGCTCCAGGCTTTCAAGCAGGTAAGTCTGTTCAGGTCTGTTTACTTTAAGCATGTACCTTCTCGTATAATGCTGTATTTTAGTTACAAGGGTCCACGTGTCCAACCATTAATGTTCCAACGCTGGAAGTCATCTTTAATGTATTTTCGGGCTGAAAGCAAACTATTGTAAATAACAGATTTATTTTCCAGATAAGTGTATACTTGCTTGTACTGCAATTTAAAAACCATGCCTTGTTGCAATGCCCCAGACGAGATTATGATCCTTGGCATAAGTTTCAAGTTTAAATGAGATCAGCGGCAGTAAAGCTTTCTGTGGATCATGTATAGTGGACTTCCTCTAATCTTTAGTACTCAGCCATATTGATATCTTTGGTCATATTTATATTTGAGTGAACATTACGTTTCTGATTGGATAGTATTTTAACCTATGAATTGAATGTTTCAACGTGTAGATTTTGGCTGAGTGGGCCCACAGATGTTCTCCTGCATTGGATCTTTCACAGATTCACATGCTGTGAATCTTCCCCATTGTCGGGGTGTGAATCCTCGGTAACCTAGAGCAGTTTATATTTAGACTGAAAACGTAATTATCTTTAGTGCTCTAGAAGTCATTTTGTGTCATACTGCAGACGACCAATAGCAAGGGCTCCCTTTGCTCCACCCTTGGAGGCCATCTTCACTTTTAGACTGCACGTTTCATGTTGGGAGTCCTCCGAAAAATGTCATAAGCAAGAATTTTGACGTTTTCTTCTAGTTTTTGGCATACAGTTGTCTGCTTCGACGATAATTCAAGGACCTGGTGCTCCGGCGATGTCTTGAAGTTTTCCTTGTCTGGTCATTGGCTTCGCCAAGAACGGTTTTCCTGTGTTATTTTTTCTCCAACTTTGAGGCCCTACATCCATGGCTGAATCCAGGAGGAAAAGTTTAAAGCCTGTGCTTGGTGCAGCCTGAAGAATGTGTTTGTGGAGGACCTCCACGACAACTGCCTCTACTGCCTGCATGTGAACCGCATCACCCAAGAATGTGAGATCTGATAGTATTTTTTGGAACAAAACACTGCAAGACCACCCCTGTAGGTAGGGGGCATGGCTCGATGATGCTAGGGGGGCTTCTGACATTCCGGTCCAAAGTCATGCCTCTCTCTTGCAAGGCAGAGCGGCTTGGCATACCACCTCTAGCAAGAGGTCAAGGTTGCATGAAGAGGCATCATGAACCAGAAAGAAGGCTTGCTGTCCGAGACCTTCCTCTGGATCTTCTTCGCAGACAGTGACATTGCGCCTTTGACAAAGCAGACCAAGTCCATTTCTCTGTCGATGGAAAAAAAAGTCTACGTCTTCACGACAACTCATCAAGTCTCCTCTTCTAAAAGTAAAGCAGTTGACGTCCCCGTTGGTGCAAATACAAAGCTCTTAGTCCCCGCCTTTGAAGACGACCACGTCAAAGACTGTGACTCTGTCAACAACTATGAAGACGACCACATTGATGAGCATTCACTAACAAACTACGGCAATGCCTTCCTACAAGGCCCTTTCATATTCAGCAGACTCCTACAAATGTAGGTACAAATCTTAGAGGGGCACCCCGCGCTGCTTATGATGATGATGATGATGATGCTAGCAGCCAACTGGCTAAACAAACCTGATCTGCCTTGGGCCCGACCCTCCTACTTTCGCACCCCGGTGGCAGAAAGAATGTTGCATGAGTGGCAGAACCTCACTTTCCATGAGTGGCAGAACATCAATGATGAATGGGTGCTATCCCTCATCCAGCAGCGATACATTCTGGAATTCATCAAACGACCACCCATTTCTCTGTTGCAGAAAGTGGAGAAGCACAAACATCTGCTACTTCAAGAGGTTCACTTTCTCTTGTAAAAAGGTGCTATAGAGAAAGTACCAGCTAATCAACGAGTAGACTGCGTCTACTTCAGGTACTTCCTAGTGCGAAAGAAGTCAGGGGATTGGAGACTCATATTAGACCTCAGAGTCCCAAACAAATTGTTGAAAGCTCCAACTTTCAGAATGGTAACCCTGCAACAGGTCCTATCGCAAAAGCAAGAAGGGAATTTCCCTAGACCTAGAGGACTCCTACTTCCACATCCCAATCCAGCAGAAGCACTGCTGCTACAGGTTAATGGCTTTACCTTTCGGACTCCGGTCGGCACGTAGGGGGCCTGGGGGGGTGGAAGTTTAACTAAGTGCATCACCCCAATAGTGGCTCACCTGCGACATTCGGGAGCTCATGTTAACCCATACCTAAATGACTGGCGGTGCGGTGGGCTCCTTACACCATGGCTGCACAACACACCGCAAGACCATCCAATGCTTGCAATTGTTAGGGTTCTCTGCGAACTATCCAACATCCGGTCTAATTCCATCTCTGCAAGCTCTCTAGTTGGGGGCACGCCAAGACACACTCTTGCAGGGAACCTCATTCATAGGAGAGGGTTCAAGCCCTTCTCGACAACGTGCAGCGTTTCTTCAGGGTGCCGACAGTTTCTTTTCACCTATTCAAGTACTTGCTGGGAACAATGTCTTTCCTTCCGCTACGGCAACACTGCAGGCTCCACATGCGACCTCTACAGACGTTCCTTGAAGCACGCAGGAGCAAGTCTCTGGTTCCTGTGAGGCCAAGATCCCTGACACAACAATTCAGAAAGACGCTGCGCTGGTGTTCAGTTCAGGACACTTTCGACTGCCCCTCACCTAATCACTGTCATGACTGATGCCTCCCTGGAGGGGCTAGGGTGCGCCTTTAGGGACCTGTATGCCAGGGATCTGGACGGATATCAATCTTCTAGAGCTATGCGCTGTCTTCTGGGCACTAAAGTCGTTCCCCCAAGCAGGTCAGCAGTCAGGTGGTTCAAATCTTTAAGGACAACACCACCAAAATGTTTTGTGTGTGCAAGCAGGGAGGCAGCAGATCTCCCTCCCTGTCAGCAGAGACACAGACACTGTGGCACAGGAGTCTGAAACACTACATGTTCCTCATTCCTTTTCACCTTACAGGTTTCCAAAACACCATGGCGGATTCCCTCAGCAGGCAGCTTGGGTCCTGTCACAAGTGGAAGCTCCACCAATCTCAGCTACTCCAGATTTTCCGATGTTGGGAAATTCCAGAAATCTACCTTTTTGCCGCCTACGAGAACAAGTGGTGCATTTATTTTATTTGGTATTTATAATGCACCCAGACACAATGTTTTAGAGGCACAACAAGGCAAGAGGGTGGGGGAACAAGGAGGACAAAACAAAAATGATCTTATTAGGCCTTGACACTAGGAACGTACAAGTGCAGTAAGAGAAGTGCAGGAGAGAGGGGAAAGGTGCCGATCCGGGCAGGAGGTTCCGTAAGAAAACTAGTGCAGGTGGGGGTGGTGAACAGAGCCTGGGGAAGTAGAGAGGGCAGAGGAAGTGAACTCCATGCGCTAAGTTCGAGGTAAGGGGCTGGAAAGGGTACAGGGGGTGCAGGCCCAGCCAGGCAAGTGCAGGTGGAGGGGGCCGGAAGGGAAATGCAGGTTGAGAATGGGGGTGTGTCTGGGAAGACCAAGTTCAGGGTTAGACTGGAATGGGGGGTGGGTGGGGCTGGTGCCCTGAGACTCTGAAGGAACCAGCCAGCCAGCCAAGTAGCAGACAGGGACATTAGCGGGGGAGAGGGAAGGAAAAAGAGAAATGGAAGTTCTTAAGAAGCTTCTGTAACTAAAGTCTGGGGGACAGGGATGCCATTCCACCCGGAGGCACCTGCGGTGGAGAGGGATCTACCCCTAACTCTCTGCTTGGAAAAGCTTCTAATCTGCAGAGAGTTGTAGCTAGACACCTGAAGGCCTCTAGCAGGGAAGTATTTAGGGAGAGAGAGTTGAATGTAGAGTGGTCACAGGCCCCAGAAAGCCTTCTGGATGATGCAGCAACTGGGAGCCGGTGGAGAGAATGCACGGCTGGAGAGATGCGGTTCCTGGGCTTGAGGCCAAGGATAAATCTCACAGTCCTATTCTGGATTAGTTGAAGGGGGTGAAGGGAGGAGTTAGGGCGATTAAGGGAGAGGCTGTTGCAGTAGTCCAGCCTGGAGAGGACCAGAGCTCTGGAGACATTGACTTTCTGGGGGAAGGAGAGTAAAGGGAGAATGCCTCTGAGGAGGTGCAGCTGTAAGTGTGCCTTCAGTGGATTGCCTTTCTCCTGCAGATTCCTCATCTGGTAGATGGCCTTAACCAGCTCCGCTGCTTCAGAATTTGTTCCACAGCGGGCGTAGTGGAATTCGACTCGATTGTCGATCCGTCTTGCTTGGTGTTCGATGGTCTGTTCAGGACGTGATGTCAGGCGTTGTATATATACCATGTCACCACGCCCCACACCTCAGTTCCCTTTTTCTGCACGCTCGACACACTGCTTCAGGAACATGGTGATCTTCTTCCCTACTTTACGTATTCTCATCAGAGTTTCACATTTTTTTCTCCTCGATTTGAGATGTTCGTCGCCCGGGTTTCGTATTTCAAGTGGTGTACTAACTGCCACTCCAAGATGTCAGTTACCGCCCCTCATGAGAATATGCCTTTTGTGCATCAGCACAAAGATGTGTGCTTCGTGCTCTAAAATGCACCCAAAATCGGTGCACGAATGGGCTACGAAACTCACTCTTGCCTGACCACCTTCAACATTTCTGGCACAGCCGACAGTCCGGACCTCGGAGGCCACGACCGAGGGGCCTATCCTTGAAAAGATCCCGAGAAACAGTCTCATTCTAGAAACCATTCTTCCTTGTCGCACAAGAGAAAGAGGCGCCATCGTCGAGACTCTGATTAGATTGGGCCGACCACTCTGCAGGAGTAGGATTTCACAACCTCCATGCTTGAAATGTTAAAAAACATGTGGGCACGTGTTATCCCCCCCCCCATTCCAGCAGCAGGCCTCGGAGGCAGTAGCGGCACTCTGTATTACTGACCCCAAACAAGCCCCAGTGCTGACGCCATCAACTTGTGGGAAGCCTTCGGGCTCGACCCCGAAGACAGCGCCAAAACCATTGATGCTTGGGCCTTCCCGTGCAAACCAAGGTGTGAGCATCTGAGCCGTATCAGTGCCACCGACGAAAAGTCCTTTATCCTGCACTCCCTGAGCTTCTTTCTTTTTTTTTTATTTCGTTTTAGCACAATGTCACCCATTTTCGGCGCTGATGACTCAGATGACCAGGGCAGAGTCGATCCCATTTTCATGGGAGCAGGTTCCGTCGTCTACTTTGACGACCAAACTCTGCTTTTAGACCAGGCACAAGGGATTCTTGATGCCAGCAACCTGGATACTTCGCCATTCCTGGAGTTCCAGCAAAACCAATAGTATGCACTGTAAGAAACCTGAAGGTGCCTCACCCGCTAGTCCCTGGAGATCTATCATCCAGTTGGCCAGGACACAGCCTTCGCTATTGGATCCAGTTCCTGGGGGTGGACCAGTGGGGGATGATCACCTGGATGAGGTGTCTTTGGGGAGTGGAAGTGGGGGACCGACGGGCGAGACGTGTTACCCCCTTCCTTCTAACCTCTTTTCCTCATCCTATCTCATAAGAGACTTGGAAGCTCTACCTCCCTCTGCCTTTTCCTACACTGTGAAAGACAACGAACTAACACGAGAACCGTTTACCAGACATGTCCCAACACAAGGGTCAGGCAGAGTCAGGCAATTGGCAATAACTATGCACACCTGACGGCCCCCTTCCTTCCCCCACAGGGATAAAAGGCTGGGCATGAAAGCACACTTTGAGCAAGGCCGAATGCACAAGGAAACAGCTACACCGGTCCACTATTTCAAGCGAAGGTGAAAGGCGACAAGACCTGGAAGGACGATGTTGGAATTGCCCTTGCCCTTTTCAACTGAGACCTGCGAAACCTCCGAAAGGGATATCATAAGACCGGGAAGTTCAGCTGGCATGTGGTGTGACAGGTGTCAATGGCACAAAGGGCTCCCCTGCGCTGGTAGCCAAAGCGGGTGGAAGCACTTGCTGCCATCCTTGACTCACAAGACAAGAAAACTCTGACAGTTCAGCACAGCCGGTAAGTCGAAGAAGTTGGATAGTAAAACCGAACTGTGCTGGGCCCAAGGTTGCACGCACTGACCTTGTTGAACAAAGAACTGGCGTAAATGAACATGAAAGAAACCCCAGTAAAAGGTTCAGAAGCAGAGTGGTCAGGTGCTGCGGGACGCTGTTTTGAAGGACTCTAACTGAAGCCTGTTTTGGGTTATGTTTTTGTATTGTTGAAACCTTAAGGGAGGCCGGGGAGAATTGTCAAAGGGGTCTAACGTGGGTTGAGTAAAACCCCTTGTATACTCGAAGGTCTTTGACACATTGGAGAAAACTGATAGAACTGTGTGTAGCCTGGCTGGCGGCTTTAAGGAAAGTCTGACTGGGGCCAAAGACCTGGACCTAGGTAGAGGGAAGAACTTAAGGGGTCTAAAGAGAGTGACAACCCGACCAAGGGATGCCAAGAGAAAGCTTGGGGAAGGGAACCGCGCTTTCTGATGAGATGATCAAATCATGAACTGTGTTAGAATGGCTGTGATCTCAAAGGAGGGATGACGAGAGAAAGCCAGGCAAAAGGAGTTCCTGCTTTCTGGAAGGATTGTGAAACTGTGTATCTGGCAAATGTAAACCCGGCTGAGGGATGGCTGCGAATCGGGGTGAAGCATAATACACACCCAAGAACATTGTGTTAAGAGTGAACACAACCCAGGGATGTCCACAGTGAATGATTGTTTAAAAAGACGTTAAGACTCTTTGAAAGTTACAAGTGGCTGATATTGTGAGTGAAAAGGCTGTAGTGAACCCTACTGAAGGAGGTTCTACATTGCAAGAAGGATCAGAGCCCGGCTGAGGGGATCCAAGGGGCGAAGAGCAATCGCCCAACGTGAAAGATTGCCAAAGGAACTTTTGTTGCGTTTGTTGTTTATGGTCCAGCAGGCCTTCTAGACTTTGCAGGGAAGAGACTTGGTCCCAGAAGGTCCTGGCATCGTTGAAAGGAACTGTAACCTTGTGCTGGCGAGGCCCAGGAGTGTGTTGTGCTCAAAGGTCCTGCCTTGTCCCGTGCTAATAACATGGGGTAGGGAGACCCCAGCCCTACCATCCTGATTTATCATTTGGCAAACACTTCTTTCTTTTCTTTTGAACATTATCCCTCACTACTTTGTGATTTATTTGTAAGGATTGGTAATAGTTTTTTTTAGTATATGCCCTTTTTATTTGAGAAGACGGCACTAGAACTGCCCTTTTTTATGGTCGTAGCTTGCTCCCATTTTAGATTTGGGTTTAGAGAAGGCAAAAACATTGACTCTATGGCCAAGAAAGTTTTCACATCAGGTAGCATGGCTCTGAAAGCCATAAACGTGACTAGTGGTTTTGCAAAGTATTCCTTCGGTCTCTGGAAGGCAGTGGAAAATGCTGCGCTGTATGTCCCTGGGGGGGAAATGCGTGAGCGTTTTATACAGCTGGTGGAGGATGGGAAAGAGGTGGTCAGGCAGACGCTGCAAAGGGGCCTGGACGTGGCCGACTGCGTGGACCTTTCGATGGCATCAGAAATTGCATTAAGGAGGCAGGCCTATTTGAGATCTTCCGGCTTTTTTGCCTAATGTCATAAACAAATTGCTGGGCACGCCTTTTGAGGGCGAACTTCTTTTCAGCCAGAAGGCGGATGATTCCTTAGACAAAAGAGTGTAAAATCGCTGCGAAGTCACTAGGCCTAGCTGCGCAGCCGGCCATACCTGCCTTCAGCTCCGCCTCTAATGGGAGGGGCTACAGGCGTTGTGCCTTACGGCCATGAAAGGAAAGAAGCATTTTTTCGTGCTCTGGAAGGGGAATAGGGGGGGTCTTCTAGAGGCCAACAAGCACCGTTGTGGGCCGCTTTTATTTCCCCTCCCATGACTTACCGTTTGGTGGATGACTGGTGGAGCATTGGCTCCAATGGTGGGACTTCCGCCGCCTTGGCCCTAGAGCTCGTGCAGTGGGGCCATAGTCTGCTCTTCTTCCGGAAACCCCTGGACAGACCCCATCACCCTTTAACCTAATTGAGACAGGAGCACCAGGAAGAACTGCTAGCCCTGTTGTTGAAGGGTGCTGTGGAAGAGGTACCCCCTGAGAATAGGGGATTGTGTTGGAATTCCCTACGGCCCAAGTAGGGAGGAGATCTCTGTCCCATTTTGGACCTTGGAGCCTTGAACAATTTTGTTAGGAAAGACAAGTTGAAGATGGTGACGTTGAGAGAAATTCTCCACACACTCGAATTGCAGGACTGGCTGGTGTTAATAGATCTGCAGGACGCTGATTCCCATGTGCCGATAAATCGATGGCACAGGAAGTTCCTGAGGTTCCTCATAGGGGACAAGCACCATCAGTTCAAAGTGCTTCCCTTTAGGTTGACCTCCGCTCCTTGAGTCTTCACCTAGCTTGTGACAGTAGTTATGGCTCACCTCACGAGATCCGGAATACATGTATTCCCGTACCTGGAGGACTGGCTAATTTGGGGGTTTGGTCTCACCTGGAGGACACCTGCTCACTACTCCCTGAACTTGAAGTCCCAAGTGACGCCATTCCAGAGGTTCCACTTCATCACAGCAGTTCTAGACATTCCTCCTGCCCCTGAGGCGATAGCCAGCAGCATTGTGCAGATATTGAATCGGTTTTGCAAACCATGCCGCCTTACCGGCAGCTTCCTTCATCCGTCTTTTAGGCCTCATGGCCTCTTTTATCTTTCTAGTGCCAGAGGGCCAGGCTGCGCTTGAGATCTCTTCAGTGGCTCCTATGGGTCCAGTGGTCTCAGTACCTCAGGAAACCTTTCTGACTTCCTTGAGGTATCTAGGGCAGTGGTCGATGACCTTGTTTGGTGGGCCAACAGCAGCAATCTCATGGCGGGGGGAGTCCTTCTGGCTTCTGGTCCGTGAAGGGTTGGGGCACTCACTGCGAACACTTGCAGGTGAACGGCCTTTATAAGCAATGAAAGCCAGATGGCACATCAACAGGCTGGAGTTTCGAGCCATCGGGTTAGCCATGAATGCATTCGCTCTGTCTCTGAAGGTGAAGCATGTCCTGATTCTGACTGACAATATGGTGGCCATGCATGACCTAAACAAGCAAGGTGGCATGCACTCCCTCCCCTGCAGGGGGGGTTGCAGCTGTGGTTCTGGCTGTTGGAGAACCAGATCTCAGTCACAGCAGTTCACCTGGTGGGGACAGAGAACAGTTTGGCGGATGCTCTTAGCAGGCAGAGCATGGTCTCACATGAGTGGGAGGTGTGCCAGGAAGTCCTAGAGGATGTCTTCCCTTGCTGGGGTGCCCAAACGGTGGACCTGTTTGCCATGGAATCCAACAGGAAATGCAGAATGTTTTGCTTGAGGGAATTCCCAGTGAACAGTGCGCTAGGTGATGTGTTTCTGGAAGATTGGTCCTTCCCTCTCCACTATGCCTTCCCTCTGATTCCCTTCATTCTTTGGGTTCTCAGGAGGCTCTAGAGGTACCGAGCATCCACGATCCTACTCACCCCGGACTGGGCGAGGAGGACTTAGTACTCTGGTCTTCTGGATCTGGCAATCTGCCCACCTCTCCGGTTGCCTCAGCGGCTGGATCTCCTAACCCAGTCCGTAGGTTGGGTGCGTCACCTGAACCCGGAGTCCCTCAATCTACATGCGTGGCTCTTGAGAGGATGAGATATGATGACTGGGAACTCTCTGCGAAGGTACTTGAGGTGTTGCTGGCTGCACGCAAACCATCTACAAGATCATTGTACGCATGCAGGTGGAGAAGATTTGAAGCATGTTGCAGGGAATGTGAAATGGACCCTATCTCTTGCCCCACCACTACAGTGATGGAGTTCCTTCCGTCACTGGCCTCAGCAGGCCTTCAGGCCACCACAGTCGAAGGATATTTGGCAGCCTTTCCTGTGTTTAAGAGGTCCCCAGATCAGGGTTCATATTTTACCATCCTGGTGATGGCACAATTCCTGAAGGGCCTGGTAAGTAAGTTTCTGCTAAACACCTTTATTGTCCCAGTTTGGGATCTTAATCTGGTGCTGACATATCTGATGGCGGCTCCCTTTGAGCCTATGCACACTTGTTCTTTGAGACTCATCCCCTTGAAGACCGCCTTTCGAGTGGCTATTGCAACCACTAGGCGGGTGAGTGAACTACACGCTTTATGCTGCAAACCGTCCTTCCTGTATTTTCTTTGAGAGAAAGTCTTGCTCAGGGTGGGACCTGGTTTTCTTCCAAACGTTTACTCTGAATTCCACCTATCACAGTCCATTGAACTCCCAGTCTTCTATCCGCCATTGCACTCTTCTAAGGAAAAGGAGTGTTTTCATCGCCTGGATCCTGAAAGAGCTCCAAGTTTCTACATTGCAAGGACATCTGAGTTCAGAAGAGCAGACCAGCTCTTCGTGGCCTTCTCCTTAGCCTGTAAGGGCCTAACGATAGCTAATCAAACATTGTCCCCCTGGATCAGCTTCTGTATAGCAGAAGGTTACCAGTCAGCAGGTAGGGAATTTGCAGCAGACATCAAGGCGCATTGAACTAGGGGGGTCTGCGTCAACCGCATAACAAAGCAGAGTCCCTGTTAGGGATATTTGTTGTGCAGCAACATGGTCATCCATTCATAGTTTCACTAAACATTTTAGTTTTGACGTTGCTTGCATGGCTGAGGCGCGTTTTGACAGGGCAGCGCTAAGAAATCTATTAGTCTAACATTCTGCCTGCCTCCTTCAACTACTGCTTTGGGAGTCTATCAGATGAGGTATCTGTGGGAGAAAAGCACTTAACGTAATAATCTTTTTATGGATTCTTCTCCCGCAGATTCCTCATCTCCCCTACCATCCATTCTCACTAAGAAAGTCGATGGTTGTTGCGCATCTTCTCTTTTACCGATGACTTGGTGATGCTCCTTAGTGACTGTCTTCTGTCTTTCTTGCCATTTGTTGTTTCTTACCCAAAAAACAATCTTTTATCACGCTATGTATTGTGGTGTATTTCACAAATTCTTCATCCTCTGGAGGTTTACGGTTATTTAACTTTATGTGGACTTATCAGCCTGTTATCTCTCTTTTTTCTTATGTAGCGTGGTGGGCTCAGAGGGGTGAGGGGGGAGAAACTGAGGTATGGGGTGTAGTGACAGAATTTATATACAATGCCTGATGTCGAGTACTGAGCAAGACTGATTGACGGCCGAGTCGAGGTCCACTACTCCCCCCTGTCAAATCTTCCAAAGCAGCACAACTGGAAAGGATATCCATCATATGAGGAATCTGCAGGAGAAGAATCCATAGAAAGAACATTACAACAAGTAATTTCTCCATCTTCCATAGTTCACACCAGGCCATTGTTGTTATGCTAGCCGGTTGAAATTAGGTTATCTAAAAATTGAGCGGGGAAGATTAGTGACCATGGGTGCCTGTCGCCTGCAGAGCACCTTTCTAGTAGAGTATGTGGGAGGAGAGGGCGCTGTGCGAACCACAAGGCCGCAAACTGCCTGTGCCACAACCCAATATAGATGGAAATTAGGGGCCTCAAAACCACCCTTCTCATATGGTTGTGGAAGTGTAGCCCACTTAAGTCATAGTAAACCTGGGTGCTACACAAACTTGCACAGTTCTGCTTCCAGGTCTTGGAAAAAGTCTTGTCCTGGCTACAGAAGGATATTTAAAAACAGATAGGAGTTTAGTGAGTACTGGCATCTTAATGAGTGCTAGGTAAAAGCCCAACGTTTCAGCTTAATCGCCAGCTGCGCAAAATACTCAGCATAGTTACGGTTTTATAGCTTGGCACCATGCCGGGCAACTAAAACTCCAATGGAGGGGGACCATGCAAACCCTTTTAGGTCTCAGGCTCAGCGGTGGCATCTGTTAGAGGGCAGAGCTCAGACTTATTGCAATTAACTTTGACCCCCGATAAGTACCCAAAGTCTAGGATATAATTCATGATAGGCTCCAGATGGGTGTGACGGTCTCTGATGTACAGCAACACATCATCAGCTTTGAGGAAACTAATTTCAGGCTCTCCACTCATTCTGATTCCCCGGTGCCTATGCTTGTGCCGTATGAGGTTGTACAATGGTTAACTAGTTATAGCAAATATTAGAGGTGATAGAGGGCCGCCTTGGCGGCTGTTCGTTGTGATTGCAAATTTCGGGGACCGTGGTCTATTAGTGTTGACCCTGATTGTTCGGGCGCATGTAAGAGACGTAAGTGTGAGATGAACCCTGTGCCAAACCCACATTATTCCTCCACTGCACTGCATACATATATTGCTAGGAACCTGAGTGGAATGCTTTTTGAATGTCGAGAGCAGCTGCCACTGCCTGTGCTCCCGGTTCTATCTGCGCCAATTTGTTGGGTTAGAAGTTTAGTGTGGTGGACCGCCCAGGTATTAACTGTAATTGGGCTGGGTCGATGATGTACTGCACCAGGCGGGGGCCAGTATCTTCGCAAATATTTTGACATCTGTATTGATTAAGGAAAGGGGTCTGTAGGAGTCACATAATTCTGAAGATTTATTCTATTTCAGGAAGATCATAATAAGAGCATCCCGCAAGGTATTGTGGAGTATGCACAGTGCAAGCCTCCTGCCATTTTTGAAGCAGGTACGGGCCCAGCACATCTTGTAGCGTTTATAAAATCCATCCGTGAAGCAGTCAGTGCCTTGCGCCTTCCCTGACAGAAGGTCAGCGATTGCTCCGTTGATATCAACAAGGGAGATCGGAAGGTCAAGGAGAGGGTCCTGGCTGCTTGATAGCTGACTGATCGGCAGGTTTTCAAGAAAATTATCAATGTCCTCTAAGGTGCGAGTGTCTTTGTTAGAATAGAGGTCCATTTAAAATCTAGTGAACACCCCAATTACATCCGCTGGTGTATGCACTAAGTTGCCTGCTTCATCCTTTATAAGTGGAATGCATCCGCTACATCTTTTTTGACGTGCCATGCGGGCCAACACCCTACCCAGTCTTTCGGCCTCCCCATACCGTGTAGCGACCAGTGGGGGCGGCAAAGAACTGGAGCTCTTCCTCTGCGTGTATCCTAAAGGCATCTATAGCCTTTCTTATCTGTGAGACTGTGGCCATGGGAAGATCAGCCGCCTGTGCCAGTTTACCCAAGAAGTACGCTAAACTCGGCAGCCACACGTATATAAACCTAAAAGGCTCCTCGGAGTGTGCTGATCAAAGGTACTAAACCCACTTTAATTTCAATGTATAATTTTACCTGGTCGTCCATAGTGGCAGTAAATACTATGTCTTGCAGGCTTGTGATTTGAATTGCCAATTACTGCGGGGTCTACGAAGTACAGTCTGCACTAAGGAGAAGTAAATAGGGGAATGGTCAGAATAGGTTCGAGGGAGCTAGCCGGTCCCCCGAACTCCTCCTAGTAGTCTATTATAAATCAGCCACATATCGATTTGAGAGAAGGAATCCTGGACTGACGAAAAAACGGAGTATGAGCGGTCGCTTGCATGCACCCCTCTACAGACATTTACCAGTCCTAATAGTGCGAGCTGCTTTCACAGGGCCCTATGGGTAGATCTATCAAGTTGTAAATCAAGAATAGTATTGAAGTCACCTCCCCATAGGATGTGAATCAGCAGGTACAGGGCCAGTTTATCTATGATGTCAGCATAAAATTGGGGGTCATCAATATTTGGACCATAGACATTCAATAACAGCATTTCTCTCCCTGCCAGGCTTCCATTAACTAAAATGTACCTACCCAAGGGGGGTCAATACCTGCTGATTTGTGCATTTGGATTATCACACCTCTCGATTGTATTTAGTATGTAGTGTATTGTATTTAGTATGTAGTGTAGAATCGGTTTCTGCCCCAGTTCCTGGCGATTCTCAGGCTAGTGCATGAGTCTCCTGTAAATATAAGATTTTGGCTTTATGCCTCTATGTGGAGGAGCAATTTTCGCTCTTGATCAATTTCTCAAACCACGTACATTCCAGCTGAGGCATGTCACTGAACCCATTCTGGCAACAGCGATTTCACGTCCCCACCCCTCACTGCCGACCCCCGCCACTCACTCGACCACCGGCCCTCTGTCAATGCTAATCCTCCACCTGTTGATTGTGAAAGTGCCTGCCAAGTGATATTTTAGAAACCCCAACTTCCCCTTCCCACCCCCCTCCAGCATCCCCCTGAAACCGGGGGTGGTGATATCACACCCATAACAACCAACTATTAATGCAACATTGCATTAGGAGTTCGGTGCCAGGGTTCAAACCCGGGCCAATTAACGGACTTAAACACATGAAAGTATTCAGATACTTCTTAATTCATCATATATTCGGATGGCGGTATGCTCATCATGAGGTGAATCTCTGCACGTGGGCATCACCTTTTCATGGTACAAATGATATGTGGAGTGCCATGGGCAATGGCAATGAAGATGAGTGATGAAGAGAGCAAGTTGATAAGACTGAAATTCCAGCTAGTCATCGATCCAAGGATTCATGCTGTCAGCAAGTTCTCATCTAGAAATGTCATGGCTTCACGGGGTAGAGTGAAAAAATAAGTGTGGCTCCATTCAAAGTATAGCTTGGAAGGATACAAGATTGCGTACTTCAGGCCTCTATCACACAAGCGCTTCTTCACTGCCAGGAATGTCTTTCTCTCTTGTTACATTGCCACTGAGAAATCGGTGTAGATATTCAACATGTTGGAGCCTAACATAAGGTCCACTTGTTTCTGGGCTGCTCGAAGAATGGCATTACAGTCTCGGTTTATGAAGATGCGGACAATGATCTGATGTGGGGGTGCTCCAGGTGTAGGTGCCAAGGATCTGTGGGCATGCTCAATTGCAGTGTAAATGTGGGGTTCCCCAGGTGTGGTAGGAGGGTGCTTTCTATAAATTACTCACAGGTACACCTATGATGCAGGTGCTGTTGCGACAATATCGCAATTTTAGTTCGTCATTCTTCACCACCAGGTGCACATGATTGCAAAGCGTCACCACCTCTGCTTTGTGTTGACACATCCTCCACCATGCTTACTCGTGTCTCAGCTTCCGACAGCCGCTTATCTGTTTTTTTTCTCCAGGTGCATCTTAATGGAGACACTGGTACTGGTGATGACATCAAGCTTGTTGTGTATCGCAGCAAACTCTTGCGTGCACACCATCTTGCTTTGGGTTTTGGTGAGTTCCGCAGGGGCAGTTGCAGTGTTCATGGCTCTGATCGCTTCAGCAATCTCGGGGGGTTTTAGGGTGGTCTTGGCATAAAGGTTCATCGAGCATTGCTTTTTGGCACCCCGTTTTGAAATATCCCACCCTATGAGGGTCCCTGCCAGCAATGGAGACAGTGCTAAAGTAGGCAGTTTAACAAACGGGATAGCCTTCCGCGCATGGCCCACTATCGACACTGCAGTTTTGTCCCGTTTCAGGAGAGCAGTCGGAACAGGTACCCGCGCAATAGGAGGGCAGTGGGTTCATATACAACGGCAGATTTTGCAGACTCTGGTCAGGACAGAGTCTCTGTTCCCTTCAAAGCCACTCAGCCGTCAATTCCCGAATTCAGAATGTCCCCAGACCATGGGGCCCCCGCAGTGGAGTTGAGGCTGGAACACCCTAACCTCCCCGCCCCCCGGCTCACAGATTTATGGAGAACATGCGTGCCTCGTATGTGCTGAGGAAGGAGTATTGATTTGCACCCCTGAAGCTGTATCGCCCAGTTGGGTGTGAGTGTAATATTGTGTAGAGCTCACACTCAACCGCAGTGGTTCACCGTCATACAGTGGGTTCAACTGGTCTCCACGTGATCTTATATCAATAATGTGCATGAGTTACATGTGCAAGCTTTGTAGTTGCGCAATCCGTACAATGTATTCAAGCCACTGTAGGCCAAAAGGTTGAAGTAAGTAGAAATGCAAATAATAAAAGTAGAATTAAGGAGGTACACAGCCACACGTTGCACAGGAGCTAAGGGTCAGGGTCAATGCTTTTTTCGTAAACTCCCAGCCTGGCCCATCCAATGGTATTACGTGTCCATCGCAATTAGCAGAAAAGGCACCAGTGGAGCCTGTTTTCCTTGTGTAGAGATTTCTGCATTTCATTGGAATCCACCTGGGGAAGTTGCAATGTTCATTCAAGCAGTCATATGAGGGGCATGCAAAAAAGAAATGTCCCGATGTGATGCGTTCATTTCCCCACTGCTGGGACGCACTCTGTCGGCTGTCAGGCAGCCTCGGCCCCTCTCTGCCTGCCACGATTTCCAGGAAGGCAAGCAGGATATAATTATGATCTATGCGCAACTTTAAAACGCTTGCCTGCAACGAGAGCTCTAGATAAGTCACCATCTTGGTAGCCATCTGACAGCGCCCCCCCCCTCCCCCCCTCTCTCCTTTTTTCTCAGCATTGTTTGCTGATCAGAACACGCTTGTTGAGCTTAGAAACTTTTTGGAATATGGCATGCCTACTCTGTCCATGGCCTACGGCTTCAATCCATGAGTGCACTGTGGCCGGCAAATGTCAATCTCGGATCCGCACCGGATTTGTTTATATTGTCGCACAGCTCAGAACAACGCTCTCTGGAGCAAGCGGCTCTGCGCAGAAAAAGGACAAAGAGCTGCTTCGGAATTGGTCCCACTCCTAGAAAGAGTCCTTGCTTGATGCCTAAGGTGGGCAGTACACTTGGACTACCTGATTCATCCAGGTCCAAGGTTCAGCGCAACCTTTGTGATATTCTGGACGATGCACCTTAAATTTTATTTGTAAGTGTTTTTATTGGCATTTATGAATAAACATGAAGCATTTAAACACAGGTTATTACTTGACATCATCTGGTATGTCTCGTGTCTGCCTCTTGATTCGTGATTAACATTAAACAAACAATGACTGTCCTCCTTCCTGTTGTCGCTGTAGCTATCTTTGAGTTTGTAGTTGGACGCAATCTCACTTTCTCAGGTGATTCTAGTCCCGGGACAGGGGGTGCACTTTGTCCTAGTGGCAGTGGTCCAGGCTTGCCTTTCACGCTAGTGGGGTGGCTCATGGGGGCTGAAAGTTTGTCGAAAAGATCATGTCTCTCATTAGGGCTTTCCACGACTCCAGTGTTGCGCTTGTTTCTCCTCCTCCTTGGCTGTTCCCGCCTTCCCAGGCCCTGGTTTCAGCAGTGGTCCATCTCTCCAATTCCTTGATCCAGGGTTCGTATCTGGGGCCTCCGGGTGACTTCCATGCCATTGCAATCGCTCTCTTTGCCAGTATACATGCTGTGTCCATTAGTCTTACCATGTGTTTGATTTTGCTTAGCCTGGGGTGTGTGCCCATCAAGCACTCCTTCCGTGTTCACTCGTATCTTTCCGATCCCGCTCTCCTGCAGGTTTGCTCAATTGCGGCCCAGAATTTCTGTGTTTTGGGGCAGGTCCAGAACATGTGGATCATGTCTGCGTGTTCGTCGTTGCACCATGGGCATCGTGGCTGGATTTGTTTATTGAATGTAGCAACCCTGTGTGGGGTCATGTAGGTCCTGTATAGGACGTTCAGTTGAATGAGTCTGAACCTGGCATTTCGTGACACCTCTTTCGGGTACAGCATGGCTCTGCTCCATTCGTTCTCAGTTTCGTTTATCTGTGTGTATAGTCTGGATGTCGTTTTCCATCCATCGCTTAGATTGTACATTTCCTGCATGAGGGGGTGCGATTCCGGTTTTTCTGGCCATGTGTTCGTTTCTTTTTGCTGTGCGTTTCCCCCTTTGGTACCATAAGAATTGGCCTGCTGCAAGCCCATCCTTTGTTCGTAGTGAGTCGAAGTCCCTAAATTCTCCTTCCTCAAACATGTCTCCCCATGTGTAGAGTCCGCAATTCTCCCAGCTCCTCATCGCCGGTAGGTCAGTTGGGGGGTCCTGCAAACATCGACTAGTATGGGGATTTCAGGCATGTACGGGTGTTGTATACCAAGCGATGAGCTGACCTTGTTCCAAATTTGCCTTCCAAGTTCCAATATCATAGGAGGATTGGGAGGCCCGACCTGTGAGCTCCATAATATTTCTTTGAGATATGTTGGTGCTGTCAATTGCTGGAGGAGGCCTGTCTCGGCTGTTGGCTAGTCCGACAGCCATTTCGCGATGTGCCTCAACTGGGCAGCTAGGTAGTATTTCTGAAACTCTGGCAATAGTATGCCGCCTTCCTTGTGGGAGAGTGTTAAGATGTTTAATGTTAGCTTGTGTCGGGATGTTAGGCAGAAACCTGTGCAGTTCCCTTTGGGAACACTGCAAAAGATTTAGGACTACAGGTGTTAGCAGTAAACCCACTTGGTAGCAGTCTGTACCACCCAGATGTACCTGGTAGCTGTGGCTGAGCAGTCAGACTTCCCTCAAGAAGAGTTAGGCAGTATGCAAAGTATATGCAATAGGCACTCAGATACAATAATACAAGCAAACACTGACCAGAGCTTTGGTATCAAAGTATATAATTATTTATTTAAAAACACACTGAAACACTCCAGCACCCTTATTGTAAAACACTCCAAACACAGTTTCTATTATAATATATACAACCCTTATTCCTTATCAGATAAGTCTTAGTTAACACCACTTATTTCCAGACAGAGGTGAGCGCTTAACTATAGATGGCACTCCAATAAGTTCACGAAGAAGGGAGGGAAAAAGACAGAATATGGAAAGATACACCACTCTAAGATTTAGGAACACTATTAGCAAGGCAGAAGAGCAAAAGTCACTTGTGAGCCAAAATCCATAGGCTGGGCCCACTCTTAGAGAGAGCAGAGCGCAAATGCACCCAAGATCACACAGTTACACTAGGCTTAGAAAGTCTTGCAGAGAGTTCGAAAAGAGTTTAGAGAGGCTCAGAAAAGTTTAGCCAGGGTATCCCAGGCTAACCCAGGTTCGAAAGCCGGGGGCTAAATTTACCCCGTACAGTAGGTGGCAAGGGAAGCCGGGCGGAACACGGTACCTTAAGTGGGAAGGATCCTCCAGCGGTGGCATTTGTTCCTGGCAGCGGGTGCAAGTCTCGGCGTCGTCCAGGGGAAGAGAAGATCTGGACTTGGAGGAAAGCTGAAGGTCGTTGCACTGCCAGGGAGAAACCAGCCGCGGAGTTTTCCGGTTAAAGGTATTACCCTTTATTTCGCAGTCGTGGTAAAACATGATATTCCGGTTGCCGGGGTGCTTGGCACAGGCAAGGCGGCCACGAGATGCGTCGGGAAGGCGAAAAGACGGTGAAACTGGTTATCCCCACCAGCCAAAGGAAGAAGACTCTCCTAGCGGGAGATCTCCTCTGTCGTTGGGAAAAGTGGTGAGGCAGTCCAGCAGGGCTCCACCGGTGGTGTCGTCGTGGCAGGTCGGCTCAGCTTCTCCCTCGTCGGATTCTTGGGTCCTGTGGCGACTTCTGAAGTTCCAGTCCCCAAAGCCCTGCTTTTATGCAGAAAACCCCCATACACTCAGCCTAGCTGTCACTCAAACATGCTAAGTGGTGAGCCGGCCGGCTCACCACTTGGGCCAATCAGGATGGAGTGCGACTTGAGTTGCCTAGGCAACTCAGTCCAGGGTGCCTAAATCCCCCTCCACCGCTCCTAAGTACCCCAGACAGAGTGGCACCACTTTGGAGGGCTTCTGTGGAGAAGCCCGCCAAAAAGTGGAACAAAGGGCTCGACTTGGGTTGGAGTCACAGAAGAGAACACAAACGCCATTTTAGAACCGAGTTTTGGCAAAAAATACCAACCGGAGAATTAATAATAATTAAATAAACCGGCGGTAAGTTCGAGGCTATCGTAATTAAATAAATAAAGATAGTAGCCTCGAACAATGGGAAAATCTCATATAGAAATATTCGCGGTTGAATATAAAAAGTAGTATCCACTGCCACCAGCCAAAACTCGATCAGGGGGGACGGAGACGTGCCCCCTCGACTAACAGACCCCGGGGCAATCGAATTGCCCCAGCCAGTAAGTCCACAATATGATGGTTTGTTCTGGTTCTGTTCAGAATTTAAGACTAGTAAAGTCAGTGGTGACTTTACATGCCCTGGGAGACAGTAGTCCGTCCCAGGGTATGGAGTCTATACTGGGGGGTCACTATGACACCCCTGTGTTACTGCACGGAGGGTGCTGTGTAACACACATCACAAAAACACATGAAGCCCTATGGAGTAAAAGACCCCATAGCCCATTAAACACATCTAGAGTCAAAGGAACACACTCAAATCATGTCCAAGAGTGAGGGTAAGAGAGTCTCACTCTTGGCAGGAGATAGAAATAAACCACAAAAATCCAGCAAAGCTGCTGGGGGACTCACTAGGTTAGGAAATTCAGCCTAAACAGAGAATTCTCCCTAACACGGGATGAGCCCCACAAGAAATCTCTGATTAGGGTTTCTAGTTTCCGGAAGAAGGGCGGGGGTATTTAATAGGTTATGTTGGTGAAGTAGTATAGGAACCTCAGTAGTATGATAATTTTGGTAATGGCTGCTCTGCCCATCATGGAGAGTGGGAGTTTAGACCAAAATTAGATGGATATGCGCAGCCCCGCTCATCACTGCTTCCGTGTTGCAATCGTGTGTGAGGGCAGGCGTGTGCTTGACGTTGATTCCTAGATACCGGAATACTTCTCCTTGCCCCTGGACCCCGATCACAGGTAGATCTTCCGTCCTTATTCCTTTGAGCCCCGCAAGAGGGAAGGAGCATGATTTCTGTCTGCTGAACTTTATTCCAGAGTATCTTGCAAAATTGTCTAGGATTTCTAGCGCTGTTGGTGCGTTCATTTGTGGGTTGCTCAGGTATAGGAGGACTTCCTCCACATACAGCGAAATAATGTTGTATTTCCTGCCTACCCTGATCTCTGCGTTGAAGAGTTGTTTCCTGAAATAGATCGGTGCAGGCCAAGGATGTATAACATCGGCGACAATGGGCATCCTTTTTGGGTCCCCCTTCGTATTGCCCAGGATTTTGACACACTGCCGCCAGTCTTTACTATTGCACAGGGTTGTTGTAGAGCACCCTGACACACCTGATGAAGTTCTCGCCGAGTCCGAATCCCCTTAGGGTTTTAATCAGCCACTCCCAGAATATTGAATCGAACACCTTTATAGCATCTAGTGATAGTACTGCTAGGCCCTCCTTGCTCTCTGTGGTTTGTGCCATTATGTGTTGGAGCCTCCGTAGGTTAGCTGTGGTGTTACGGGCCAGGACAAAGCCATTCTGGTCCTCGTGTATTAGGAGCCCTATCACTCTCGCTAACCTCTTAGCTAGGATATTTGTTGGTATTTTACTGTTGTAATTTAACATTGCCAATGGGCGGTATAAATCACACCCGTCTGCTGGCTTGTTGGGTTTGAGCATTGGCACTATGAGGGTCCCTCTCATGCTCCCAGGTAGAGCTCCCGTCTTGTATGTCTCAAGATACACTCCGTGAAGCATCAGAGTTAGTATCTCTTCGTAGGCCTTGTAGAATTCTGGTGGGAGGCCGTTGGTTCCGGGGGGTCTTGCATGTGGCCAGAGATCTGATTGCCTCCGATATGCCCTCTATGGTGATCGGCTCTCCAGTAGCTCACTTTGTTCCGGGTTCAATTTGGGGTGCCCTATTTCGGCCAGGGTGTCCCTGATGTCACCTGGTGGGACCTGCACCTCATGGGCGTAGAGCTTGGCGCAAAAGTCGGAGAAGACATCATTTATTGCCTGCTGTGTCCTGTGAGTCGTTCCATGTTCATCTCTAATTTCTTTGGGAATTTGCCTTGGGTGCTCTCGCCTGCATAACCAGGCCAATGATGTGCCAGGTTTGTCTGCCTCTTTGTGCGCCTTGGCTGTGTGCTTCTGCTATTATTTCTCCCTGTGTCACCACCTTCATGGCTTCCCACAACGTGCTCCAGTTCTCCACTGATCCCGTGTTAACCCTTATGTATTCTTCCAATTTCTCTCCTAAGCTTTCCTTGAATGCGGGCTCTGTTAAGGCTTCCGTGGGCATGCGCCACATCGGGATGGGGGGTCTGGGGCCCCTCAGACTTAATTGCATGATTAGCGAGGAGTGGTCCGAGATTGACCTGCCCAGATAGATTGCAGATTCCACTTGGGGAGTTGGCTCCCTATTTATGAAGAGATGTGGACGATGCCCCTTAAAAAGAGACGCTTCTGCCCTTCAGTGGTGCAGTGTAGTCCCCTCTATTAGAGCCGTGGTAGAAACCTACGTATGTTCCAGCAGTGGACAGGGATCTTGTGAGAAAACATTGCCCCGCTCAGTTGGATCTGGCTTGTCTTTCCTCTCATGTTTAGCCTGAGAGCTTGGTGGTTCAGGCCGCAACGCCTAGCCTGAACACTTCTGACCTTCTCGTCTCTTCCACCGGACAGGTAAAGGTAAGAGGTTTGACGCATGGGGCAAGAAGGTGTTTGGGTCAGGCAGTCTTGCACTTTGGGGCATGAATGCCTCTTGCGCCATGGAGAAGTTCTCCTTAAGCCTTTGGCCAGCGCCTGCCAATGTAGATGAGTACGTCCCGGAGGGAGAGATGAGGGATGGCTTCCAGTCCTTGGTAACTGACAGCAAGGAGGCAGAAAATTGGATGCTGCCGTTGGGACTGGACACAGCAGACTGTGTGGGCAGGGACATGTTAACTAGCGCAGAAGTCATGCGCTACTCGAGGGTTTGCGGCTGATATCTAGTCCAGGCTGTTGCATATGCCCTTCGACAGCCATAACCTTTTTGGAGCAAAGACTGATGATGCCCTCCAGAAAGGCTTTTCATCCAAGGCAACTCCTTCGTTTTTGGGGCTAGCTGTACAATAACCTTCCCGCTCAGCCATCTCGGTTTAGCAGTTTTTACTCTTTCCCCTCTTTGCTCCGAGGGGGCCGTGGTAGGTCTGCTCTGGGAAAGAGGACTAAACCAGCGCTTCCTGAGAGGCAGAGGAAGCTTTGGTACTCCACCTATTTTCTGGTGGTGAAGGACGACAGGAGCTTGCACCACATCCTGGATATACAGCTGCTGAACGTCCTATGCAAGGATAATTTCAAGATGGTTACTCTAGCCCAGATCCTGCAAGCCCTTGATTTGTTCACATGCTTCAAAGTAAAATTCTGCTTGGACAGCGCGATTCCTTTCTCAGGTTCGTAGTGGGCCAACATTATTACCAGTTCAATGTCCCGCCATTTGGTATTTCCTTGGCTCCTAGGGTTTTCAACAAGCTGCTGGCAGTGGTAGCGGCTTGCCTTAGGAGGGAGGGCATTCATGTCTTTCCCTACCTGGACGACTGACTTGTCTGAGCTGACTCAAAGAATCTAGTGTCTGAGCACCTACTCCGTACATGCACTCTTCTGCACAGCTTAGGCTTTTCCCCGTCTCCAATTTAGCAGTCCTGGTGTCTGCAATTGATCGGGGCAGTCTTGGACACTCGTCTGGGCAGGCTATTTCTGGCCGAGGATCAAGCGGTGAACATCTATCAGATGGTCAATGTCCCCCAATCCAGTCCCGGCCTCTGCTTTCCTGTGCGGTTTGGGCCGCATGGTCGCCTGCATCCTTGTGCTGCCGGAGGCGATGCTGCACATCAGATCGCATTAGTGGCTTCTCTGTTGACAATGGCCGCAGTCTCAGGCCACGTGTTGGACCTTCTACAGGTCTTGAACCAGGTGGGCCATACCAGGCAACTGGCTGAGAGGGGTGTTTTTCTGCCAACCTTGGCCAAAGGTGATGGTCGTCACAGACTCATCTGACTAGCTGGGGCACACACTTGTCAAACCTAACTGTCGGAGTGCGCAAAGGGTCTGTGAGTACTTGCAACCGTTACCGGTGGCCCCTAGCGCATCTACCGTTTTTAACACACAAGTGTCCCTTGAGGGCAGCTCTCCTTTCCACAGATAGCCTGAGCTATCGAACCATTCCCAATTCCTGGAACCTGTTCTGCCCTTTTGTGGAGACCCTCCACGAATAGTGGGTACTTATTCTACATCACCTCACCCACCTTCTTGAGCTGCTACAGACCCTACAAGAGACCCCATTTTCGCCCATCTGCTCTACCGCATGCACCAGCATTGCAAGTATATTTTAGCAATAGGCTCCCCTCTTCTTAGGGACTGGACTTCCTTTCAGTTAGGATTGTGATTACTGCAGAACTGCCTAAAGACTCTTTGCACTACCTGCCTCCTTCCCTTTTTCTAGGTTGTGGACCAATTGTGTGCATTAAACCTTTAGGCCACTTGGTCCTGTATACATGTATTTTAGTAGGATTGTGTTGGTTTAAAAGTGTTACTGTTAATAACTATTGTGTTGAAACTCAAAGTCCTTGAATACATGTATTTGTATTTTTAATATATATATATACACCTGACTGGGAGTGATTTGTAAGTGTCCTTTACTCTGTGTGCTCATTGATGTCTTTCAGACATCATTGCCCCTCCTTAGACATGGTATTGACTGCCGCCAATGCTACCTTGATTGGTCTGGCTTGTCCAGAACGTTACCCTGTTCCTAGAAACTAGGCTGGCCTTCTGAACCTCTCACCACCAGATCAGAGTTCAGAAATCCATCTTAACAGGAATACATAAACTTGCTGGAGTTGGTTGCTTTCCTCTCCTCTGTAAAAACGCAAGACTGCACGGATTCTGACAGACAACATAGTGGCCATGACTTACCTCAAAAAACAAGGTGACTTTGGGGGGGGTCCTTCCTTCTGTGCAAAGAAGCAGTGAAACTCTGGGTCTCGGCTCTGGAAAAAAGCATCTCTCTGACAGCCACTCATCTGGCTGGCAGAGAGGTCACAGTGAATTACTTGAGCAGACTGACGTAAGCCTCCCAGCTATGCCAGTAAGTTTTGGGAACTCCTCAAGTTAGACCTTCATTTCTAGTGCCAGTACGATTTGTTCTGCTCCAGGGAATGTCTTTCTGTGAGCCCTGGGGGACGCACTGACAGTTGAGTAGACTTTACACCGTCTTTATTCGTTCCTGCCCATTCCTGTCATTCTGCTGGTTCTCAGAAGGTTGTGCAAGTTTGGAACTACGATTCTATGACAAGACCAGAGGCGAGTATTATGCTTATTCTTCTTTATTCCTGCATAACACAGCATTTAAAATCTTTATTTTCCCTTTTTTTTTGTGTAAATGCCCAACAGGCATAGAAACAAAAGTTCAACTCAGTAAACATGTAGAAACCAGGGGGAGAAGCAACTACGTCACCCATGATCCTTCGCAGATCAGTAGTCGTCAGCCTCAGTCCTATCCTCCAATGAGGGGCCCTCTGCCTGTATAAGATCCTGAAGCTCTAGGTACCTTCCTCTTCTTTGTTGCTGCTGACACAGCTAAGTATCCATGGCTATTTATTTCCTAGCGCAGTATACTTATGATGAAATGTAAATTCTTGAAGCGAATGACATGCGCTTTTATATTGGTATGCTACAAGACATATTAATGTATGTTTATCACTATGCATCGCGAGTGACTAGGCGCGGGGTAGTATTGATATGGAGACGCTGGAATTTCGTTCTTCTTTTTCGTGAATTTACAGTTTTAATTGGCACCGGCCCGCTAGCTATCTCGCTAGCCACAGGGCACGGAGTCTGTGTGAGATGCGCAAAGTCGCAGAGAGCCTCAGTCGGCTCCGGCGTTCCCGTCGCTTGACTGGGCTGCGTTGCATGTCGCCTCCTCTGTTCCTAACGGTCCCGAAACAAACACAATTCGCACAGGATCGCTCCACTGTTCATCTAGGCACAGAGGCAAAGCTTGCTAGCCTTTCAGCTACCAGACAGAGGCACAGTCTACTAAGGATGGGAAAAAAAAGACGGAAATATTTATTACTTCCTGAAACGATGCAACAAGACAGATCAGTTGGCACAATGTCTCTCCCCTTTCCCTGTAATTGTCATATTACATCATGGCTAGTGACAAAGGAGAGGAATATTGAGAAGAATACAACGAGGAGCAGGAGCTGCAAGAGGAGGAATTAGACCTCTCACTCAGCTTCAAAAAAAGTGCTAGGAGATTCCCTAGTAAAAGCTGTAGCTCCAGAAGTACAGCCAATACAGGACAGACTACAGATTTAGAAGACATTTTGGGCACCAGAGCTGGCTTACAAGACGATCCAGGTGAGGGGACCTCCACTATCAAACCTCTGGAAGACAAGTATAGGGGGTGTAATGTCACCGGAAGAGAAAACATTCTTCCACCCCCCTCCCCCCTGGTCACGGATATGGGGAAGAGTGAAAGCCCTGGGAGGCAGCTGATGCCTTTAACAGGTTTAAAGACGTGTTTCTCGCGAAATCAGCAGTTCCCAGCCTCGTACCCCCTACCTTAAGGGTGAAAAATATAGGTGATGCTCTATCATCATCATCCTCCGAGGAGTTCGAACAAGAGGAGGAGCAGGAGGAGGATGACTGAAGTCTTGATAGAGAGAACATACAAATGCAGAGCAAATAGACCTGCGAGAACAAAGCCAGCATAGTGGAGAGTACTCTGGAAGAGGAGGACATTTGAGATATGTTTGAACCGGATACGATAAGACACCTCAGGTCCACGGAGTCTCCCTCGCCTAGAATAGCCATATATGTGGCTCAGAGGATCAGAAAACCATTAGAAAGGGAGACCAGATTCTGTCTCGGAGTGGAATGCCCCAGACCGGAGCTTAGCGTTAAGCTAGCGTTTACCCCCGAGCTAGATACAAAGATGCTTACCTTTGTTACTAAAGCCGGCAAGGACGCCAGGAAAGTAATGGACCGCGCTTGGCAGTCCTGTCAAGACAAAATACTAGATCTCACAGGGTCCATAGCGAAAATCATGGACCTGGCCGAGAGGTCCAAAGACATGGGGGAACCCATGGATCCATTTATCTTAGCTGGCTAGGCTCAACGGGCCAGGTGCCTGCTGGGGAATGCGAACACAGCCATCTCAGCCGAGAGAAGGTTGTCGATGCTTTTGAAAATAGACAGTAAACTAGGAGACTTGGCCTCCTACGAAGCGGGAGAACGGGCTCAAGGTCTTCTCTTTGGACACACGTTTGTCAAAGAAACAAATACATTTGTGGGAACTTACACAGCCCTTGGAAAAAGCCCAGGCTTCTATAAGGAAAGTTTTTCCAGGACATGTTTTTTCCGGGGCTGGTCGGCCGATCGACCGGCCATTTCAGTTTGAACAGAAGGCCCCGGGGTCCGAGAGCCCAATACTGGGAATTGCACCAGCAGGAAGCCTTCTTCCCGAACAGAGGTAGAGGATTTAGAGGGCGCAGCAGTCGAGGTTACTTCAGGCACCAGAACAACACTGCAGTTGAGAGAGCGCAGAGCGACATAACCCCTGGTGGAAGGGAGGACCTTGTCCTTCATTCACAACTGGCGTGAGCTTTCATCAGACGCTTGGGTAAAGCAGACCGCGCAAGGTTATCATTTAGAGTTCGTGGGGACTCCCATAAAGCAGAGCCCTCCACCGCACATTACAGCTCGCAGGCGAAGATCAGATTGTTAGACACAGAAATCCAAGCGCTAGCACACAAGCGGGCCATAGAGAAAGCGCAGCAACAATCAGCAGGTTTCTTAAGCAACATGTTTCTAGTTCACAGAAAGGGCAAGGTCCGACCAGTCATAAATTTAAAAGAACTGAACAGCTGGTTAGTTTACAGACATTTCAAGATGGAGGGAATCCTGCTCAGGAAGGACGATTGGCTAGCGCGTCTGGATTTGAAAGACGCATATCTGACAGTGCCCATAGTACCGCAGTACCGGCAGTTATTGCAATTCAGGTGGAGAGGGCAGATACGGCAGTTCAAGACCCTGACATTTGGTCTTGCCTCAGCGTCTTGGGCTTTCAGCAAGCTTCTGAGGCCTGTCGCAGCAGCTCTGAGAGATCGGGGCATTCAGATGATCATCTACCTAGACAACATCCTTTTGATCGCAGAAGACAAGGAGAGATTGCAGAGTTGGGTGCACTGGGCAGCATCCGTGATGTCAGGACTAGGTTTTCTAGTCAATATGGAGAAATCGGCCCTAGTGCCATTTAAGAGAATAGATTTTCTTGGCTTCACGATTGATATGAAGAAAGCCACGCTAGAGCTTCCTGTCCGCAAGATGAGATCCATAAAAATGGATCTCAGAGCAGCTCTGAGAAGACAGGTTATATCGCTTCAGAATCTAGCCAGGATAGTTGAACTCCTAGCAGCCTCTATTCAGGCGATATTCCCGGGCCCTTTGCAATATTGAGCCCTTCAGAGGCTCAAGATCAGGTACTTATAGAAGGGATGGAGATCTCATCACCAGGGTACCTCTAGACTAGGACAACTAGGACAGGAAATCGGAGCTCAACTGGTGGTTCCACAACATGGAGGCGTGGAACGGCTGAGCTATTTTCGGAGACCTACCAGAACTTATTATAGAGTCAGACGCCAGCAGGTCAGGCTGGGAAGCCAGGTGCGGTCACGAGAAACAGGAGGGAAATGGTCTCAAGAAGAGCTAGAGCTGCACATCAACTGCCTAAAGCTCCTAACTGGGTCCTACACCGTCAAATCTTTCGTCAAGGACAGAGCCCAGTGTTGCATCCTCTTGCGGATGGACAGTATATGAGCAATAAGGTATATCAACAAGCTGGGAGGCACAAAGTCCAAGATGCTAGCAGAGCTAGCCAATGATTTCTGGCACACCGACCTAGAGAGGGAAATATCAGTCAAAGCAGAGTATCTTCCGGTTGTGAAGAATACAGTGGCAGACTGGACCTCCTGGTACCTAAGATTCGAGTGATTGGAGACGGCACAAATCAGTCTTCGACAAATTACAGCAGAAATGGGGCCCATTTCATACAGATCTGTTTGCTTCGAGACTGAATACCCAATTGCCAAAATATTTCAGCTGGAGGCTGGATCCGGGAGCGGCAGGGACAGATGCGTTCCTCCACAGTTGGAAATACCACACTCATTACGCCTTTCCCCCTTTGCGAAGCTGGCGAGGGCACTAGCAAAGGTTCTCAGGGACAAAGCCGAGCTAGTCATAGTGATACAGGAATGGAAATCGCAAGCCTGGTTTCCAGTTCTGATGGAACTTTCCACGGATTTCCCCCTGAAGATCTCCCACAGAGTGGATCTCCTGTCCAATCCAGCCGGGGCCCCTCATCCGCTGATTCAGGAGCAGACACTCGCCCTCCTAGCATGCAAGATTTCAGGCGCAGATGATGCTTGCCAGGGCTTTCCGAGGAAGCTGCGGAACCTATCAGAGTATCATGGGCTCTGTCCACAAAACAGAGCTATAATTCCTTGTGGCAGGCCTGGGAGCTATGGTGCAGGGGGCGGGGTATTTCTCCAATTTCAGCTCCTGTAGTTCACGTCATAAATTTCCTAGCATCCCTGATCGTGGGAGGGAACGCCTTCAGAATGGTGGGCGTGTGTAGATCAGCCATCTCTGCCGGGCACGACCTAGTAGATGGAATTCCAGTAGGTGAACACCCTGCAGTGGCTAGGCTTCTTAAAGGAGTTAAGGGGAGAAAGCCCCCATTACCTAGATAACTCAGTTCTTTGGGATGTTAACAAGACTCTACGGTTGTTTGAGCAATGGCCCAGAGACAACCTTTTGTCAGGGAAACAGCTGTCCGGGAAGTTAGCCACGCTGCTCTGCTTAGTATCATGTAGAAGGGTATCAGATGTGAAGGCCTTAAATCCATAGAAAAATCTTCTATCCGGAAGGAATAGCGTTTAATATCGTGCAGCGCACTAAGACCAATTCTAAAGTCATTACATACCCGTACTTCCCTGATAACAAGCAACTCTATGTAGCTCAATGCATTAAATCATACGCAGCAGTAACAGCAGCTATAAGGCCGCAAGATATAACTCTGCTATTGATAGCGCGCAGGGAACCCCATAGAGCAGTTGCTCCCATCAACTATTGCAAGATGTGTGAAGGAGGTGATGGAGCTAGCAGGAATAGACATTTCTGTATTTGGAGCCCTCTCGGGTCGGGGGAGCTATGGCTTCTGGATCTTTTGCAGCAGGAGTTCCGCTGCAGGAGATCATGAAGGCGGCAGACTGGTCCAGTGACTCAGTTTTCAGAACTTTCTATTTCAAGCCAGTCTCTAATATTGCATCAGCAGTAGTACAAAGCTTTGAACAAGCATAAGGCTCGCCTCTGGTCTTGTCATAGAATGAAGATTGCCCAAGCGCACAGCGCAGGAAGTATTTATTCTATTAAAGACACAGAGGCAAGCATTATCCCTCCCATTGGGAATTTCTGCTACCAAGACAGGTGAAGCTGCTATGAGAGAGAAAATTGTATTTTGTTATTGTACAATAACAACTATGGCAGAAAGTTCCCCTCCCTAATGACCTCGATCGCTCTTTTCTTGCATAGGAGACGAGCAAAAGAGTTCTCGAGAGTGACCCCCTACCATATCAGCCGAGAGTGTACGAGAACAGGCCAGAATAGCAAAGGCGAATCATGTTTTAGACTGGTTCAAGAGTTAAGCAGACAGAGAGAGAAAAAAGAAGAGGAAGGCACCTAGAGCTTCAGGATCTTATACAGGCAGAGAGCCCCTCATTGGAGGATAGGACTGAGGCTCAGGACTACTGGTTTGCGAGGGATTATGGGAGATGTAGTTGCTTCTCCCCCTGGTTTCTACATGTTTACTGAGTTGAACTTTTGTTTCTATGCCTGTTGGGCATTTACAAAAAAGAATTAAAAAAAAATTAAAATAAAGATTTAAAATGCTGTGTTATGCAGGAAAAAAGAAGAATAAGCATAATGATTGCCTCCGTGGCTTTAATAGAATCAAGACTTCCTGCGCTGTGCGGTTGGGCAATCTTCATTATCCTCATTGCTCTGGACTGGGCCCAGGGAGTGTTGCATCCAGCAGGACATATCTCGGGAGGTTAGCTCAGGGGCAACGTGCTCACCTTGGAAACAAGACACACAGCAACACAGATTCGATCCCCGGGTCCGTGCTTAGAACCCTCTGGGTATTAAGTGTGTTATAAATAACATATATCTTATCATATCTGACTGCCTTCCAGGCACCTTCTGAGGATTGTCTCCCAATTGGAGGAGCAGGTGTTCCACCTGAAACCTTCAGGCTGAGGTACAAGGAGTGGGACTTGTTGGATGACATCCTCGATGTGCTCCTTTCAGCTCGAAGGCCCGCTACGAAATCCATTTATGCCTGCAGTTGATGTACATTTTAAGTTTGCTGCCGGGAGAGGCAACTAGATACTTTATCCTGTCCTCTATCCCCTGTATTGGATTTTCCTCTCTGCTTAGCCCAAGAGGACATGCAGATTGGTACTATCGCTGGTTACCTTGCAGCCATTTTGATGTTAGAGGGCCACAGAACTGGGCTTGTTTTTCACAGTTCCCACTAATATGCAGTTGGTACTTGTGTAACCTGTTTCCTCACAGCCAGTTTGTGGTTCCAGCGTGGGATTTGAATTTAGTTATAACGTTTCTTATGCATGCTCTGTTTGCACCCCTTCATTCCTGTTCAATTAGATTTTATACACTTAAGGTGATTTTCCTGGTTGCCATCACTTCCAAGAGACGCGTGAGTGAGCTCCAGGTATTGGATGTGTTACCTCCCTCATTTGACAAAAACCAAAGAAGGTGATGTTCAGTGAGACCCTCCTTTCTGCCAAAGGTGTTCTTGGATTTCCCTCTCTCTCTCAGTTTATCTGTTTTGCTGTGCTGTTTTCCTCCACCTCCCCCTTGCAAGGCATAGGAACGATTTCATCGTCTGGACCCTGTGTGCCCCTCAGCTAATACATCTCTGGCATGAGAGGCTAAGAAAGATGACCAGCTTTCCATTGGTTTTGCTGGGGCTCGTGCCGGCAAGGCTGTGACCAAATAGACCCTGTCGAGGTGCATCATTCTCTACATTTCACAATGCTGCAATCTGGCTGGGAAGGATGTGCCTGAGGTATAATGACTCATTCTACCAGATGAGTGGCTGCCTCCTCTGCCCTGCAGAGGGTATTCCCTGACCTGGACATTTGCCAGGCTGCAACATGCAAGCCTTTGAACACGTTTGGTAAGCATTACTGCTTGGATTCCCTTGTGGGACTCGATCCCAGTTTTGGGAGTCTATCATAGATGAGGAATTAGTGGGAGGAAAGAATCCATTGGAAGAACAAATTACTTAACTCTCTGTAATGTTCTTTCTGATGGATGTTCCTGTCATGTGTTCCTTCTCTCCCTCCTTATCAGCCCCTCTTTGCGGGAAGCTAGTAAACCATCAGTTCTTCAGTTTCTCAGCTTCAGAGTGCTAGAGAAAAAGGGAGGAACTGATGTCACATGGCATGGGCCGCTATAGATACAGACCCCAACGGTGTGTCCAGCGCGGGGCATGTACTGGTGTTGGGCGGGCCGCGCTGTGCCCCCCTGGTGGTGGAAAAGCTTTGAGAATAGCTGCACTGAGATTGGGATACCATAGATTAGCAATATGTGGGAGGAACATCCATCAGAAAGTACATTTGAGACTTACAGATTACAGCCCCTAAGTGCGCAGTAAGCCAGGCGGCAGTGCAAGGAGGACTGGTCATAAAGGAACCTGGTACCCAGTTAGATTCTGAGGGTACCAAGCAACCAGTCGATGGATCAGACAGGAATGTTAACATGAGAGCGAGAGAAAGGGGGCCTTGAGCTGCTTCTGAAACTTCAGGTGGTCCGGCTCAATTCTGAGAGGGACAGGGAGGCCGTTCCAGAGGGAGGCACTTGCAGATGAGAGAGATCTACCCCCCACTTTCTGTCTGAAGAAGCGTCTGACCCATAGCGAGTTGGAGGTAGCTGAGTGGAGGGCTCAAGAAGGAAGGTACTTAGGCAGAGAGAGTTGGATATGGTGTGGGCCCTGGCCCCAGAAAGCCTTGTGGACGATGCAGAGAGTTTTTAACTTGATCTTTGCAGCAACCGGGAGGCAGGGGAGAGATTTCAGGGCTGGAGAGATACGGTCCGTGGGCTTGAGGCCAAGGATAAGTATAGCAGAGGGCGCAGAGTAGAAGCAGGCAGATGAGAAAGGGGCTGTTGCAGTAGTCCAGCCTGGACAGAACCAGAGTTAGGGAGACAGTGAGCTTCAGGGGGAAAGTGAGAAGAGGTGTAATACCACTGAGGCGGTGCATCTGGAAGAGGGCCCCCTTGGCAAGGTCCGTGATGTGATGAAAGAAGTAGAGAATGGAGTCGAAGATGATACCAAGGTTTTTTGCCTCATAGGAAGGCGAGGCTGGAGGGCCCAAGGAGGGCGGCTAGCATGAGAGAGGGAAAGCGGGAGCAAGGGTCCCAATGAGGAGGATATCTCTTACTGGCATTAAGGCAGAGATTGTTGGAGGAGGACCATTCCTGAATTGCAGATAGACCGTCAGGGATGAGGAGCCTGAAAGAGAGCAGAGTGTCATCCGCATAACACTGAAAGTTGTAGAGAAGGTAGAGATCAGGTGGGCCAAAGGGGCCAGATAGACACTGAAGAGCCAGGGTGAGAGGATCGAACCCTGGGGGGACACCACATGTAGAGTGATAGTGGTGGAGAGGATGGACCCACTATGGAACTGGGAGGGTCGGTACAAGAGGAAGGAAGTCCGCCACGCCAGAGCCTGATCCTTGATGCTCAGGTTCTCAAAAAATCAATTGATCAGAGGGCAGTGATTGAATCGAAAGGAGAAGAGGGGTCAAGAAGGATGAGGACTGAAGGAGAGCTAGAGTCAAGATTAGAGAGTAGATCTTGACAGGTGTTCAGTTTGCGTGCCTCTGGCTGCTCTGAAGCCTGACTGATGGTCGTGGAGGCAACCAACATATTCAGTGTGGAGAGTGAGCTGGGAGATGGCCAACGTTTCCCAGGAAAGGAGTGATAGAAATCGTGTGATAGTTTTCCAGACAGGTAGGATCGGCAGAAGGCTTTTTGGGGGTCCAAAAGGGAGTGCTTGCGAAGAGAGGGGAAAGATCCAGTGGTGAAAGAATGATTGCAGAGTCCGGCCAAGGCTGTAGCGAGAGTGTCAATGTGGTCCTTGATGGTTCTGGAAGAGCAGGGGCGCACCTGTTTGGATGATGCTTTCATAGATCAGACTTATCTAGAAACATTGTCTGGTGTCTAGAGAGCGGAGGAGAAAGGAAGAGGAGAGGGAGAGGCTGCCAAGGGGGGGCGGGGCCTGAGAGAGGTAGGAGAGGAAGAGGAAAGTGAGGACAGTATGTCCTGAGTTTTAGTTATGAAATGAGAAGTCAGCGCTGTGCAGAGCACCTGGGAGGGACAGGAGAGATGGAGATGCTTTTGGAGCAGGCGGGAGGCCAGTTTGTCAGAGGATGTGTCCAAAGCCTTCCACTTCATCTGTCACCCTGCAATTGCGTTTGTCATATCAAGAGTTGCACATGGCGGTAGGCTTCAGGCGGATTCTCATGGCAAGCATGTCCAGAGTGTTGGCATTAGAGGGTTGCAGGTTAGAGATGGCTGTCCGGGTGTGAGTCAGCCACAGAAGTCAGAGGAGCAGAGAAAGTAGAGGCAAAGGCGTCCACTGACACTTGCTTTATGGGCCAAATGACCAAGAAGGAATGGGGCAGTGCTGGGGGTAGGCTTTGCATGTGGGACATGAAAAGTGGGAGGATCCAGAAAGTGGTCAGTCCACGAGAGAAGAGTGGTGAGATGGCTAGAGAGGGGGATGTCTGTGGAGATGAGAGCATCCAAGGTGTGGCGGGCAAATCCAAACCAAGGTCTTTAAGGAGGCGGCAGATGTCAGGAGTGTTCGACACCCAGAGCGAGAGTTGAGAGTAGCGATATGGAACAAGTTGCCACATTTGAAAGCCTTCCGGGATGGGGTACAGGAGGGGGGGTACACCAATCAGAGTTTGTAGAGGGGCCATAGAGTGGAAAGAAGCAATAGAAGGAGATGGCATAGAGGACAGAGAAGAGATGTGTTGTTAAGAGTTTCAGGAGAAGAGTGGAAGTTGATAAGACGACGTGGGAAGCGCCTATCGAAAAGGAGGAGATTGTGCTGAGGGTTCTGGATTAAGACGATCCCGTTCAAATAGAAATTAATGATGGTTTTAGAGTAGTGGAAGGAGGCCAAGAGGGCCTCCCACCGGGTGGCACCATTGATGGGCGAGGAGGAGACAGGAGAGAGAACAGAGACCATATGAGGGATCCATAGGTCAGGAGATGCAACGACCGAGGATGTCGGTGAGTGTCTGTCTTGAGGAAGCCCTGATGTAGGTATCGGCAAGAGGGAGGTCTCGGTTGAGACCGACCACAATATCCCTCTTGAACTTTTTCCTTCCAGCCTAAGTGAGAGGGATATGATAGTCGATAGAATTGCAGTTAGAGTAGGGAAAAATGGAGAACACCATAGCGCGTGCGGGGAGGAGAGTTGGAGGAGGTGAGCGAGAGGAGGATAGAGCAAAACCCAGTGCTGCACTCCGCAGGATGCACAGGAGGGACATGGGGGAGGTATGTCGTACAGGGCAACACAACAGTAGGGAAACAAAACAAGAAGCAAGGCAGGGCTCCGAACAAGGGGGGGACAAGGCATGGTAACAGCAGTAACCACAGTGAAATGGGGACCTAGAGAGTGGGAGAGGACCTAGTGGAACAGCTAGACACAGTAACACCAAAGGAGTGGGAACCTAGAAGTGGGAGAGAGCCTAGTGGATACAGAGATGCAGTAACAACAATGTCAGAGGAGTAGGTACCTTGGAGTAGTGGGGGGGGGGGGGTAGGAACAACCTAGAAACACAACAGTTAAGTAACAGCAGCCTAGGGACACAGCGGGGAGTCAGAAAACACAGTGAGGCTACTCGCAAGGGAGGGGAAGCCTAAGGTTGTGCAGAGACAGTGTGGCAAGTCGGACATATAGGTGGAAGGTATGCTAAAAGGCCCGCCCGTTCAGTAGATCGCAGTAGTGGCTACTCTCACTGCCCGCACCTTACTTACATTACGGTGGCTGCTGTGTTCAAGTGTTGAATACCACCGAGCAATCAAGCAGGAAGCATTTCCCCTAATCTTCACATCTGTGACAGAATCGCACGCGGCACCTAAAGCATGTGTACGTTTTACTAGAATGCTAGTGCTACTTCAGGTTTGATTTGATGTTTCCATCTTTTAGCAGTCTTAAATATGACCCCATATGTGTGAATAATTTATGTACTATAGAATAAAATATTCCATATTATAGAAAGAGCCAAATTGTAAGACTGCTGAAAACTAAAGCAACTAACTGTGTTTGTGTAGGTTCAGTTGCTGGTCACCAGTCAAGACGTTGATAACTACAAACAAATCAAGCAGGACTTGGATCAGCTGAGGTCGATAGTGGAAAAATCTGAATTATGGGTATACAAGGGACAGGGCCCTGACGAGGGCCTGGATGGTGCTCCCAGCAGCAATGAGCAGAAGTCGAAAAAGGTATGGTAACTGTAATGTATGATGGAAAGTTCTCATAAGCTATACTCTAATTGGAAGCAAAGTGTGTGCACTAACGAGACAGATATAAAACATCTTAGGCATTGCTCCTAGTCATACCTCTCTATACAGAGTACTGAAAACGGCTAATTGAAAAGCATTTTAATCCCTTGTGCAAGCTCTTGATGACGTTACCTTTTGTCCAATCTGTGCCCCTGAATACTTTAATGGTAGTTTGTATTCAAGACATCACTTGAGGTGCACCTCAGTGGTGCTTCCAATCAGATCATTGAATATCTCAATGTTGATTGTGGGGGCAAAGGGTTTGTATCAATTTCAGGAAACATCTTTGGAGCAGTAGGCTCATTGGGCAGGTGGATTAATAGACCCTTTTTCTTTCCACCTAATTCCTCTGAAAACGGACTTAATATTTTGTGTTTATTTCTAGGAAAGTTCCAGCAAGCCTAAGAAAGCAGAAAGTACCAGCAGCTACAACTATCGTGTAGTGAGGGAGGTAAGGTGGACAGGCTTGTATTCTCTGCTGTGTATCTGGAGAAGACTGCGTGAACTAAAAATTGGGTTACCAAGCTTTAAATTGGATTTGGAGTTGCTCATGTTAATCCCAAACTGTTTGGGTCTGTTCTCACTTTAAATGCCAATCTTACAATTGCACCCTGGAATGGGCACTAAGTCGGGCTCCAGCCTGAGATCGTAGATTCCCCACCATGTATTAACAAAACGCTGTTCTTAGAGTGACACTGCTGCATGCATCTCTTCCTGCACTTGAATGGCCACCATGAAAATAGGAAGAGCCTGGTTTCGAAGAGCTCCTTTCTTGTTCTCCTGACAGCCTTGTAGTTTTGTTTTCATTTCAAGAATGGAAACTAGCCTAGTAGCATCTTTGGTGAAATATATTTCTGAAAATGTTATTGGTGGGGGTCTAATGATAATATTATGTCTTGAGGACAATAAGCCGTTAATTTTGCCTCCTAATCAAAATATAAAGAATATTATGGTGTTGATTACTACATATTGCAGCAAGAAAAAGGAAGTATTGACTAACAATTATGTAAAATGTGTAGCATTTATGCTTAAGTAAAATAATTATTGGTAGCTACTGAACTTGGAGAATGTCATTTATAATATCCTTATGTCTCCAGAATGAAAACAATCCCACAAAAGAAGTTCCTTCAAATAAATCCAGGGTCTGCAACCTACGGCTCCACAGATGTTTTGAACTGACTCCCAGAATCACAGATTATGCTAGCTATGACTGATGGGGGTTGTATTCCAAACTTTCTGTAAAACCAAAGGTTGCAGATACCTGATAAGACTTTTGGGCCTTTAAGTTGTTGCCTAAACAATTGCCTACTGCTGTTGCCACTAGATGTAACAATTCATTGATTAGTTGATCAGATCACTCATAAAGTGACAGGTGTCTAATATAAGATTTTGTGCAATTGTACCGTCAATTCATACATTTTGCAACACATTTAAAATGTACAATTGTTGCACTATTTTGTTGCAAGCGCTGTAGGATGGATGGACTGCATAATCCATTTGGTACGTTTACATTGCATATTGGATTCTGTTAGGACGGTTCTTCTGAAGCCCTACCATTGACTTCATCAAAACCATACAACTGAGACAGTACAAGACTCCACTCCTAGTATAAGGCTGTACCACCTGCGTTCGAGGTACCATAGACAGAACAGCCAGGCTTATCTTCGGAGGGAGAGAGAGCTGTAGAATCAGTAAGAAATTGTAATATGGTCCAAAGAAACACAAACACTATGTATGGTTTGTTTAAATACAAGTAGGCCCAGATGAATCTTGGGGGGTTGAGCGGGGGGAATAAGTACCATCACATTATATATAACCACAATTATAATAACACAACACTATGCCTCAAAGTAGACAGACCAAAGTCGGCCCCACTCTAGGCTCCCGAGCCTTCCCCCAGCAGCAATATACTTCGGCAGCACGAGAAGGCAGAACATCATCTCCATGGAACGCTTAGAGCCTCCACAGCATCGAGTGGCCATATAATGCTTATCTCTGGACTGCAGGCATATATGGTATGCCATTAGCACCTGATGTAATTTCGTCGCAACATTTGCTTTTTCTCGTATACTTCAAGAAATTGAGATGCATCGTGCATCATCTACCACATTGTATACATTGTCGCCCGCAATTTAATCTTACAAACTGTACCCTGCTTTTTGCAACATGGCCTATGCATTCAAAGATGGCTGCTCCCCTCTCGTGACTGAAACAGACTACTGCATCTGTCTATCAAGGCATTGATGAACTGCTCCCTTCATTGAATAGCCAATGGTGCCACTGGCAGGCGTAACCCGGCCTCCCTTTCAAAGGCCCCACTGCTAAGGGTCCTGTCTGAGCCTGAGTGCCCCATGCTTTTCGCAATTACTATCTACAGCTGACAAAATTCACACCTCCAGCACCCAGCGGAAGGGTTACCTTGCAAGTAAATTATGACCCAGAGCAGCGTGCCCAACTAGGGCATCACTTCCCCACATGCCACACTAAGCCCTCCTCACTCACGGCACAAGAGCATGCCTCACCTACCTCGCCATCTCAGTCAGGCGCTCGCCAAACTCCAGCGCTATGGGCCAGTGCAACGCCTACTGCGGCATATGGCATTACAAGCTGATGATCTTTACAGCTAAACACCATATGCTTCCCACTACCCTCGCCTCACCCCCGCCGACTACCGAAATCCTGCCGAACTTGTAAGAACCCCTAACACCGCAACACGCGGCATAAACGTGCAGGAAACACAGTACAATAGGTCAAGCCTGCAAAGGCGTGCTACCTGGGAAACATTCACCAAGTGCGCTTACCTTGGAGGCAATCTCAATCTAGCTGTGCCAATATGTTTGTCAAACCGCAAAACTAACACAGACAATCTTCTGCTCTTCCTGCCACCCGACTACATCCAACCTCAATGGCTTCTTAGCCTTTCAACCCATTGATAGAGGATTATACGAGCCATACCGTCTGTCACTCTTTTAACAGATCCATACTAGTCAATACTTATGACTGCTAATTCTAATTCAGCTGTGTTTCATGCTAACTGTGCCTTGTGTTGGGAATTCAAATGTAGATGTATTATTTTTTGCTAACTAAGCCCTCTGCGATAGCTGAAAACTAGATGTTTCGCATGATAACTATGCCCAATGTTGGTAATTCAGATCTAGATTTACACTACTTGCTAACTATGCCTTCTGTCGGCAACTGAAATCTAGTGGTCTTTGAAATTGGTGAATATTATTAGTTGGTGCACTCTAACCCTTTTTATTAGTTTCTATTGGTTAAATTGGATTTCACCGACAGGTCTGTAAATTTAGGAAAGGGGTTTCAGTTTCTATGTTAACCCATAGGCATTTATAGTATGCAGTTTTTGGCATATAGTTTTTCATCAATAATTTACAAATGGACACTAGTTAGTGAAAAATGCTTGTTGGTTTTAATTCAATCTTTTCATTGTATTCATATACGTAATTCATAACATATTGCAGTCCATGTTCTGATCTATGCCAGGTTTCGGTCAGTTGGTCTAGAATTTGATTGTAGGTAGCGTTTATATCATTAACTAGGTTTGAGACATTTTTATTTTGTAAAATATATTTTTTTCTTGCCAAATTTGTAACTTAATCTGTTAGATCATATCACCATATTCCTTAGTTAGTATTGACTGGTATTCCATATTCAAATCAGCCTGATGCATGTTGCGAGGTCCAGTTATCTAGTGTTTCAATCATACCGGCTTGTGCTCGGCACACGGTATAGCCACCCTATGTGCCGCTTTACTCTCCAAGAATGGTGGTCATATTAAGGTGCAGCTTGTTGCACGAGCATATCGTATCAATGTGCACCCTAAGGTATCTAATTGTGAGAATTTTCATTGCTTGTTGATTAAATTATTTAGTTTTGTATCTACAAAGTTAATTTCCATGTGCAACTTATAATCAAATATTCAAGTGGATTGTGTCCTCCAACGTATTCCTCATCTTTGATGTTATTCCATCCAGCTCAGCTGCTTCTGAACATTTTTTCGGCAGAGGGCGCCGTGTGTCGATGTCGTCGAGTCGATGGTCCCTCGAAGGCCTCTGTCGAGGGTGATGTCATCAGGTGTATAAGTAGCATGCGCCACCCGTTTGCCTCAGTTCCGTTTTTCCGCAGTGTACGTTGCTTCGGAGATTCAGCGCGCCTCGAGTTCTGTGAAGAAAAGAGAAATAACGAAATATGTCTTCATCAACGCCGACCCTGAACTCGAAATCGGGTTTCAATAAATGTAAATCGTGTGGCTCAAAAATGTCGATTACCGATCCGCACCGAGAGTGTTATGGTGCCTTGGAGAGGGCCACGACATGGAAGCCTGCATGAAGTGTCAATCGATGACGGGGAAAGCCTTACGAGAGGAGGGGAAAAGTGCAGGCAGGTCGTAAATCCGACCGAAAAGCCTCTAGCGTTGAGTCGAGGTCCCGTGAGGAGAAATCTCCACGACGCGAAAGGCATCGGTCGGGGTCCTGAAGCGATTCCCATCGCTGGTCATCTTCGCTGGTCGTCTTAGACAAAATCTAAGAAACGACGCCATAGATCCCCCCTCCACTTCGTCTTCGGACGGATCCACAAAAATGATGAAATGTTCCACAAAACATTCATCATCCGAAGAATGGGAAGCTTTTAAGATGAAAATGTTGGAGGTTTTTGACAAAGCGAAGCCTCGGTCCGCGCCTTCCTTGGAAGCCAGTCGGGAGCGCCATCGCTTCGACACTCGGGTGATCGAAAGAGGAAGACTAGAGAACCTTCTAGGACATCGAGCGAAAAAAGCCGCTCGAGTCGAGTCAACCGATCGAGGTCACCGAGACCGAACACACCTCGAAGGGCAAGTCCTCGAAGGGTGCCTCGACGCCGTCGAAGTCGGATAATACGTCGAAGTTGTCGACGCCTTTGTCGACATTGACGCCGAAGCCAAGGGTTTAGATAGAAGCGCACACCTATAGTAAGTAAGATTAGTAAAGAGATTCGAGGATTATGTTGTATAAACTTTTAGGTGCGGGGGGGAAAACTGAGGTCATGGCACAAGACCCCGACAATAAACAGTAAACAGAAAGAGGATTCAACTTGGGAACCCTCCCGTCCCCTGCACACTTTCAAATGTTTGGATTAATCCAATACAGTTGTTTAAACTGCGTTATATGCATTGTACATACATTTGTTTCTAACACATATGGTCAGACACAGGAGTGTGAGATAAAAAAATATATATCTTTATAGTCAGGCTGTATTATTTTCAGCAAGAATTATAGTTCAGACAAAGATTATTTACAGTGCATAGAAACAGTATCAATAGATAAAGCTCAAATTGAAGAAAAATGGAGTCCAAATTGATTAGCGACGCGTTTCGAGGAAGTTCTCCTCTTCTTCATAAGGCCACACTTGGACTCTTAATGTAAAAGGAAAGCATAAATTCAGTAAAGAAAATTTTGTAAGCACAATGCATAGACTGTTCATGTCATATTAAATGTATACAGTTAAAAAATAAATGGCATTAATTGTATTTAGAACATTAATCTGTCCCTAAAAAATAGGGAATTGAAACAATGTAACATGTTCTAATATGCATTGTAATTCATGCAACATTATAAGGTTAACTAGGTTGCCCCTGCTCGAGAGAGGGGCTGAAGGTCTACTGAAGCATCTTTTCCTGCAAAATTAACTGTATAACGTCCATCATACTGTAATTTAGTGGAGTACTACCTCTAATGGGATCTATCACGTGGATGGTGAAACATAAGCTAAAGAAAATTAAATATGTAGGTAAAACAACACACAGATAGTTCTTAGGCTATATCAATCTAATATGGAAGAAATACAAAAATCGTTACCTCTGTGAGTAGAAAGTGCCGGAAACAGAGAACCGGACGGAGCGGTGAAAATAGATAGACAGTCTTCGTACATCAGTTAATTCCTTAAAACATGGCTAATTCCCAAAAAGATACCAGAAATCTAAAGAAAACAAAGCCTGATCAATGCCAAGCTCAATGTTCAAACGTAACAGTCATAGGTGTAAGATAAAAAAAAAATGAGTAACATACCTAACCAAAATATGGAGGGCGGAAAATAATCAATACAGCGGCCCACATAAGGATGTAGAACTTAAGTATCCCGCCGTCGCTACAGAGGTGCCTCAGTATGTGGGAATTCTGTCATACGAATAGCCAAACTGAACAGGAATGAAGTCCTGATTAGTATACTATACCTAGCAATCTGATATGAAGTAATGGAAACATAATATGGTGTTTAATCAAGGCAAAAAATGTAAAGAATTACCGTGGTAAGAATGTGCAAATGGCACAATTCTCAAAGCTGATGTGCAACTGATGTCAAGATTGTGTGGCCGGTCAACAGCTGAAGAATCCGGCAGTAATAGGTCAGTTAGAGTATCAACTAAAGAAAGTGTAAGGAAAACAGAAAAAAAAGAATCATGAGACTAAGGAACTATTTCCCTGGTCCCTAGATAGATAAATGCACATGCATTCACGCTTACCTGGAGCATAAGGGGGCAATCCTGAACAGAGTCTGTTCAGCCGAGTGGCTTGTTGTTCACAAACCATGGAGACTACATGTGACCATGGAGATAAATAGAGGACTGAAGTAATAGGTGAAGAAAAAAGACTAAGAAGTAAATGGGCCTCAAGGTCGGCCATCTTGGAACGAGGTTATATTGTAATGAAGGTGTAGATCTCTAGGCATTCAATGACAAGAAGTAACTTAAATCGGGAAGCGTAAAGGTGCGTAACTAAATAAATTAAAAGGAAAAAATTCATACAGTACAGAAACCTATTGTGCGATGTAAATCGGACATTACAAATACTAGTCCGCACATCGTAGAACGGGGAGAGGAAAGTTGAGAAAAATAGTGTACCATGTGAAATAGAGTCGAAATTAGCAATGACAAAGGGTCTTGAATCGAACGAAACGCTCGGATCTTTAAAAGGGAAAAAAATAGCACGGAAAAAATGAATATAATGTTCAGATTATCTGGCTAAGGTCATTTAATGACCATGTGTAACCTATCAGTTCAAAATAGGTGGATCACATGGATTCACATTATGCAGGAAGAGGGAAAAAAACCTTAAATCTCTCTCTCATTGCATGGACAACCTAGTGCAATATAGCAATCTCAATGGGGTAAATGCATTTATTTTACAAAAGATCAAAATTAAATGTGATAAGTATAACAGAATGACAAAAAATGAAAATTAAGAATAAGAACAATTTTTACACTGTGTTTAGAGGCAATTATTTTTATGGCAACCATCTATTAGTCTCAACAAAGTAGTGCCTTAGATCACAGTCAGACACAGGAATAGCAATGTGACTCTCAATTTTATGTTGAAAATCAATCATTCCTTATTGTCAAATTCAAATCACAGAAAACAGTTCAATGTGAAATCTTCATTTAGACCCCAGGGCTGTAAAGAGCTTAACTTATCAATCCAATAAGCTTCTCTTTGTAGTAAGAGTGACTGATAGTCACCTCCTCTTGTAGGTCGTTTAACAACTTCTAGCACCTGGTATTTTAGTTGGGCAATTGTATGTTTTTGCATGTTGAAGTGGCGAGCTACCGGTGAGTATTGATTATTACATCTTATGTTCGACTTGTGTTCAGACAGTCTTGATTTAACAGGTCTTTTGGTCTGTCCTACATACACTTTGCCACAAGGGCACTTCAACATATATATGACACCTGATGTCAGACACGTAGAATAGTCTCTTAATTTGATTTTTTGACCATTCCTGGGGTGAGTCACTACATTACCTTTGATTGTGTTATTACAGTGTATACATCCTAAGCAGGGGAAGGTGCCTAGTTTTTTGGTAGCTAGGAAAAGTTGTTTCTCCTTTGGTACTCTTTCAGCTTTCACCAGCTTGTCTCTTATATTTTTACCCCTTTTAAAACACATCATTGGTGGTGTGGGGAACAATTCCAATAGAGTTTGATCATTATGAAGAATATTCCAATGTTTCTTTATACTTTTTGTGATCTGAAAACTCTGTCTTGAGAATTTTGATATGTATAAAAGTGGGGTGTCTTTAACCTCCGATTTAGGTTTCAGTAAATCTGTACGGGGGATCTCTGAAGCTCTGTCTTTGGCAATTTCCAAAATTTCTGGTGGATAGCCTCTGTTCTGAAATTTACTAACAAGATTTGTGCATTCCTTATCCAGAACTTCTGGGTCAGAAATTATTCTTTTCAGACGTAATATTTGACTATATGGTAGACTTTGGAGCATCGCCCTCGGGTGGAAGCTGGAATAGTGAAGCAGATTGTTTACATCAGTCGGTTTGTGGTATATAGACGTAGCTATCTTATTGTTAACAATGCTTAAGTTAACGTCAAGAAAATGTAAATAAGGGTTACCAATCTCAATAGTAAATTTAATCCTAGGATGCACTAAATTGAGGTATTCAAAAAACTGGTCCAAGTCATCTCGTGTGCCACACCAAATGCAGAAAATGTCATCAATAAACCTCTTCCAGGTTAAAATGTATGCTGCCCATGTGGGATGTTCCAGTACATGCTGACTTTCGAACTGAAACATAAAAGTATTAGCGTACACGGGCGCCATCGATGATCCCATCGAGGTACCCGATGTTTGTAAAAAGTATTTGCCCTGATGTCTAAAATAGCTATTGTAGAGGATTAAGTTTAGTAGCTCCAGAATGAATTGAGGATTACCTTTCACACCTGAATTGTTAAGTAACAACCATTCAACAGAATCTATACCTTCACTATGGGGTATTGAGGTATATAAGCTACATACGTCCAGGCTGAATAGTATGCAGTCTTCACTGATAGCTGAAAAGTCTTTAAGTCCATTAAGGAAGTCTGTTGTATCCTTTAGGTATGTGGATGATGCCTGTATAAGCGGTTGTAGTAATCTGTCAATGTAGACTGCCAGTGGGTCGAAGATACTTTCTGTCCCAGCAACAATCGGTCTGAGGGGTGGGTTTTGTTTATCTTTGTGAATCTTAGGGAGCCCATAAAAGACTGGTGTAATCGGATGGGAATTAGTGAGATATTGATGTGTTTTATCATTAATCCATTCGTTTTCTTTGGCTTTTAACAGAGTATTGTTAATTAGTTCTCTGATTTCTGGTAGCGGGTCCCTATCTAGTATGGCATAGGTGTCTGTATCGCTAAGGAGTTCAATGCATCTTTTGACATAAAAGGATGTATCCATGATTACGATTGCTCCCCCTTTGTCAGCCGGTTTAATCGTAATGTCTTCACTTTTAGCCAATTTATCTATTAGATCTAGTTGGCGGTTTTTGATATTAATGGGTGTTTTTCTTCTATAGTCAATTCTGCTTAAATCTTGTAGGACACTCTTCTCAAATAAATTCAAAATTGAATTTTGTACCTGTGGGTCAAATGTACTCTTGGGACGTATTACCAGTAAATCACTTTCTGGTAGTCTAGATTCCTTTTCAGGTTGCGAGTCAAAGAAAATTTTAAGTCTTAATTTTCGCATCAATCTGTGTAAACAGATTTTTTCTTGAAATAATGAAGTATTACACGTAGGAACAAACGATAATCCTTTGTTCAAAATGTTAAGTTGTTCTATTGAAAGAATCTTGCTGGAGATATTCACCACTAGATTATTGTCCTTTATTTGTTTCTCTTTTTTGTTTGTGGCTTTCTTCCCTCTCCGGGTCTTTCTCTTATGCCTAAAAAAGCCCCCGTTGATGTATAAGGTTCAGCGTCTTTATTAGTTGGAGATGTGGACACCCCTGGTCTATTGGTATCTTCTGTTTGTTCACGTTCACTAGTGCGGTCTGTGGAAGGCCTCTGGATGGGTTCACCAACACTGCTGTCGCTACTGTTACCTGAGTTTGCGAAGTTAGAGTCTTGTTGGTTATTACGATTAAAATTTCGCTGTCGGTAATATTCTTGCCAATTGTATACTATATCATTGAGATAGTCAAAGGTGTCTCTTTTAAATTTTCTCAATTTCCTCTGTTCAATTTCAGTCTTATAGTTTGCCAATTTCAGGTTGATATCCTCTAGTATCTCAGAGAGATCTTTTGCCGATTTAAATTTAGATATTTGGTCTTGGAGAGTTTTAATTTCAGAATCAATAGTTACAAGGGATTTTGACAGCTCCTCAATGGTTAGTAGTATAAGGTCCAAAGAACACTTATTCAAGATCTGGTCCCATTTTTGTACAAATATCTTATTTTCACTACAAAGTGTTGGTCTTAGGTAAACCCTCAGACCTCTGGGAATTTTCTTAGCTTTATAATATTCCACTAGTGTGCTAGCATGTAATTTTTGGGAGATCTCACGTCTAATGAGTTTTTCTAGTTTCTGAATAGTTTTTTCGGGGTTGTCTTCACTTTGTAAAGTTTTTTCAGTATCTTTGATGAGACCTAAGAAACGCGTCGCTAATCAATTTGGACTCCATTTTTCTTCAATTTGAGCTTTATCTATTGATACTGTTTCTATGCACTGTAAATAATCTTTGTCTGAACTATAATTCTTGCTGAAAATAATACAGCCTGACTATAAAGATATATATTTTTTTATCTCACACTCCTGTGTCTGACCATATGTGTTAGAAACAAATGTATGTACAATGCATATAACGCAGTTTAAACAACTGTATTGGATTAATCCAAACATTTGAAAGTGTGCAGGGGACGGGAGGGTTCCCAAGTTGAATCCTCTTTCTGTTTACTGTTTATTGTCGGGGTCTTGTGCCATGACCTCAGTTTTCCCCCCCGCACCTAAAAGTTTATACAACATAATCCTCGAATCTCTTTACTAATCTTACTTACTATAGGTGTGCGCTTCTATCTAAACCCTTCGCTATTTTGTTCACTAGTCATCTAGTGTGGCACAAACCATAGGGTGCACCCACATTTAACTCAACTAACTACTTAACTTTAGAATGTCCTTCTCAAGGTTAAATGAGCTAACCGACAAGCACGCCACAACACTAGCTTTCAGTGCAGAAGAAGCAACCCGTATCTTAGGTCTCATCAAAGATACTGAAAAAACTTTACAAAGTGAAGACAACCCCGAAAAAACTATTCAGAAACTAGAAAAACTCATTAGACGTGAGATCTCCCAAAAATTACATGCTAGCACACTAGTGGAATATTATAAAGCTAAGAAAATTCCCAGAGGTCTGAGGGTTTACCTAAGACCAACACTTTGTAGTGAAAATAAGATATTTGTACAAAAATGGGACCAGATCTTGAATAAGTGTTCTTTGGACCTTATACTACTAACCATTGAGGAGCTGTCAAAATCCCTTGTAACTATTGATTCTGAAATTAAAACTCTCCAAGACCAAATATCTAAATTTAAATCGGCAAAAGATCTCTCTGAGATACTAGAGGATATCAACCTGAAATTGGCAAACTATAAGACTGAAATTGAACAGAGGAAATTGAGAAAATTTAAAAGAGACACCTTTGACTATCTCAATGATATAGTATACAATTGGCAAGAATATTACCGACAGCGAAATTTTAATCGTAATAACCAACAAGACTCTAACTTCGCAAACTCAGGTAACAGTAGCGACAGCAGTGTTGGTGAACCCATCCAGAGGCCTTCCACAGACCGCACTAGTGAACGTGAACAAACAGAAGATACCAATAGACCAGGGGTGTCCACATCTCCAACTAATAAAGACGCTGAACCTTATACATCAACGGGGGCTTTTTTAGGCATAAGAGAAAGACCCGGAGAGGGAAGAAAGCCACAAACAAAAAAGAGAAACAAATAAAGGACAATAATCTAGTGGTGAATATCTCCAGCAAGATTCTTTCAATAGAACAACTTAACATTTTGAACAAAGGATTATCGTTTGTTCCTACGTGTAATACTTCATTATTTCAAGAAAAAATCTGTTTACACAGATTGATGCGAAAATTAAGACTTAAAATTTTCTTTGACTCGCAACCTGAAAAGGAATCTAGACTACCAGAAAGTGATTTACTGGTAATACGTCCCAAGAGTACATTTGACCCACAGGTACAAAATTCAATTTTGAATTTATTTGAGAAGAGTGTCCTACAAGATTTAAGCAGAATTGACTATAGAAGAAAAACACCCATTAATATCAAAAACCGCCAACTAGATCTAATAGATAAATTGGCTAAAAGTGAAGACATTACGATTAAACCGGCTGACAAAGGGGGAGCAATCGTAATCATGGATACATCCTTTTATGTCAAAAGATGCATTGAACTCCTTAGCGATACAGACACCTATGCCATACTAGATAGGGACCCGCTACCAGAAATCAGAGAACTAATTAACAATACTCTGTTAAAAGCCAAAGAAAACGAATGGATTAATGATAAAACACATCAATATCTCACTAATTCCCATCCGATTACACCAGTCTTTTATGGGCTCCCTAAGATTCACAAAGATAAACAAAACCCACCCCTCAGACCGATTGTTGCTGGGACAGAAAGTATCTTCGACCCACTGGCAGTCTACATTGACAGATTACTACAACCGCTTATACAGGCATCATCCACATACCTAAAGGATACAACAGACTTCCTTAATGGACTTAAAGACTTTTCAGCTATCAGTGAAGACTGCATACTATTCAGCCTGGACGTATGTAGCTTATATACCTCAATACCCCATAGTGAAGGTATAGATTCTGTTGAATGGTTGTTACTTAACAATTCAGGTGTGAAAGGTAATCCTCAATTCATTCTGGAGCTACTAAACTTAATCCTCTACAATAGCTATTTTAGACATCAGGGCAAATACTTTTTACAAACATCGGGTACCTCGATGGGATCATCGATGGCGCCCGTGTACGCTAATACTTTTATGTTTCAGTTCGAAAGTCAGCATGTACTGGAACATCCCACATGGGCAGCATACATTTTAACCTGGAAGAGGTTTATTGATGACATTTTCTGCATTTGGTGTGGCACACGAGATGACTTGGACCAGTTTTTTGAATACCTCAATTTAGTGCATCCTAGGATTAAATTTACTATTGAGATTGGTAACCCTTATTTACATTTTCTTGACGTTAACTTAAGCATTGTTAACAATAAGATAGCTACGTCTATATACCACAAACCGACTGATGTAAACAATCTGCTTCACTATTCCAGCTTCCACCCGAGGGCGATGCTCCAAAGTCTACCATATAGTCAAATATTACGTCTGAAAAGAATAATTTCTGACCCAGAAGTTCTGGATAAGGAATGCACAAATCTTGTTAGTAAATTTCAGAACAGAGGCTATCCACCAGAAATTTTGGAAATTGCCAAAGACAGAGCTTCAGAGATCCCCCGTACAGATTTACTGAAACCTAAATCGGAGGTTAAAGACACCCCACTTTTATACATATCAAAATTCTCAAGACAGAGTTTTCAGATCACAAAAAGTATAAAGAAACATTGGAATATTCTTCATAATGATCAAACTCTATTGGAATTGTTCCCCACACCACCAATGATGTGTTTTAAAAGGGGTAAAAATATAAGCGACAAGCTGGTGAAAGCTGAAAGAGTACCAAAGGAGAAACAACTTTTCCTAGCTACCAAAAAACTAGGCACCTTCCCCTGCTTAGGATGTATACACTGTAATAACACAATCAAAGGTAATGTAGTGACTCACCCCAGGAATGGTCAAAAAATCAAATTAAGAGACTATTCTACGTGTCTGACATCAGGTGTCATATATATGTTGAAGTGCCCTTGTGGCAAAGTGTATGTAGGACAGACCAAAAGACCTGTTAAATCAAGACTGTCTGAACACAAGTCGAACATAAGATGTAATAATCAATACTCACCGGTAGCTCGCCACTTCAACATGCAAAAACATACAATTGCCCAACTAAAATACCAGGTGCTAGAAGTTGTTAAACGACCTACAAGAGGAGGTGACTATCAGTCACTCTTACTACAAAGAGAAGCTTATTGGATTGATAAGTTAAGCTCTTTACAGCCCTGGGGTCTAAATGAAGATTTCACATTGAACTGTTTTCTGTGATTTGAATTTGACAATAAGGAATGATTGATTTTCAACATAAAATTGAGAGTCACATTGCTATTCCTGTGTCTGACTGTGATCTAAGGCACTACTTTGTTGAGACTAATAGATGGTTGCCATAAAAATAATTGCCTGTAAACACAGTGTAAAAATTGTTCTTATTCTTAATTTTCATTTTTTGTCATTCTGTTATACTTATCACATTTAATTTTGATCTTTTGTAAAATAAATGCATTTACCCCATTGAGATTGCTATATTGCACTAGGTTGTCCATGCAATGAGAGAGAGATTTAAGGTTTTTTTCCCTCTTCCTGCATAATGTGAATCCATGTGATCCACCTATTTTGAACTGATAGGTTACACATGGTCATTAAATGACCTTAGCCAGATAATCTGAACATTATATTCATTTTTTCCGTGCTATTTTTTTCCCTTTTAAAGATCCGAGCGTTTCGTTCGATTCAAGACCCTTTGTCATTGCTAATTTCGACTCTATTTCACATGGTACACTATTTTTCTCAACTTTCCTCTCCCCGTTCTACGATGTGCGGACTAGTATTTGTAATGTCCGATTTACATCGCACAATAGGTTTCTGTACTGTATGAATTTTTTCCTTTTAATTTATTTAGTTACGCACCTTTACGCTTCCCGATTTAAGTTACTTCTTGTCATTGAATGCCTAGAGATCTACACCTTCATTACAATATAACCTCGTTCCAAGATGGCCGACCTTGAGGCCCATTTACTTCTTAGTCTTTTTTCTTCACCTATTACTTCAGTCCTCTATTTATCTCCATGGTCACATGTAGTCTCCATGGTTTGTGAACAACAAGCCACTCGGCTGAACAGACTCTGTTCAGGATTGCCCCCTTATGCTCCAGGTAAGCGTGAATGCATGTGCATTTATCTATCTAGGGACCAGGGAAATAGTTCCTTAGTCTCATGATTCTTTTTTTTCTGTTTTCCTTACACTTTCTTTAGTTGATACTCTAACTGACCTATTACTGCCGGATTCTTCAGCTGTTGACCGGCCACACAATCTTGACATCAGTTGCACATCAGCTTTGAGAATTGTGCCATTTGCACATTCTTACCACGGTAATTCTTTACATTTTTTGCCTTGATTAAACACCATATTATGTTTCCATTACTTCATATCAGATTGCTAGGTATAGTATACTAATCAGGACTTCATTCCTGTTCAGTTTGGCTATTCGTATGACAGAATTCCCACATACTGAGGCACCTCTGTAGCGACGGCGGGATACTTAAGTTCTACATCCTTATGTGGGCCGCTGTATTGATTATTTTCCGCCCTCCATATTTTGGTTAGGTATGTTACTCATTTTTTTTTATCTTACACCTATGACTGTTACGTTTGAACATTGAGCTTGGCATTGATCAGGCTTTGTTTTCTTTAGATTTCTGGTATCTTTTTGGGAATTAGCCATGTTTTAAGGAATTAACTGATGTACGAAGACTGTCTATCTATTTTCACCGCTCCGTCCGGTTCTCTGTTTCCGGCACTTTCTACTCACAGAGGTAACGATTTTTGTATTTCTTCCATATTAGATTGATATAGCCTAAGAACTATCTGTGTGTTGTTTTACCTACATATTTAATTTTCTTTAGCTTATGTTTCACCATCCACGTGATAGATCCCATTAGAGGTAGTACTCCACTAAATTACAGTATGATGGACGTTATACAGTTAATTTTGCAGGAAAAGATGCTTCAGTAGACCTTCAGCCCCTCTCTCGAGCAGGGGCAACCTAGTTAACCTTATAATGTTGCATGAATTACAATGCATATTAGAACATGTTACATTGTTTCAATTCCCTATTTTTTAGGGACAGATTAATGTTCTAAATACAATTAATGCCATTTATTTTTTAACTGTATACATTTAATATGACATGAACAGTCTATGCATTGTGCTTACAAAATTTTCTTTACTGAATTTATGCTTTCCTTTTACATTAAGAGTCCAAGTGTGGCCTTATGAAGAAGAGGAGAACTTCCTCGAAACGCGTCGCTAATCAATTTGGACTCCATTTTTCTTCAATTTGAGCTTTATCTATTGATACTGTTTCTATGCACTGTAAATAATCTTTGTCTGAACTATAATTCTTGCTGAAAATAATACAGCCTGACTATAAAGATATATATTTTTTTATCTCACACTCCTGTGTCTGACCATATGTGTTAGAAACAAATGTATGTACAATGCATATAACGCAGTTTAAACAACTGTATTGGATTAATCCAAACATTTGAAAGTGTGCAGGGGACGGGAGGGTTCCCAAGTTGAATCCTCTTTCTGTTTACTGTTTATTGACGCCGAAGCCCTCAACGCCGAAACTTCCAGCTCGACAAGATCAGCTAGGAAGAGAGAAAGAAAAGGCAAAAGCACCTGGGTTGCATTCAGGACCCAGTAGCACTCCTCCTATACCAACCCCAGAGAAGGTTTTTAAGCCTTTACCTAGGAAGGAGTTCTTCAAATCCTTGACCTCAATTTTTGAGGAACAAGAAAGATCTGATGAAGAAAAGTTCCCTTTGGCCTTGAATTTGGTACTCCAAATGTTCCTGAATGCCTGATTTCAGAGGAAAGCAGGATGAAGGATTTGGTGGAATCATTACACAATGCAAGTGGTATTGATACGTCCCCAGAGAACGAATTTGGTAGACCAGAGCCAGGTGAACATGCTAATCCATCATATCGTTAGTTAATGACTAAGGTTGTGGATTATTTGGGCTAGGCCAGGCCTACAGCCCAATTTGTCCAAGATGATTTTACAGACACATTGGACCATGGTCCTACTGAAGACCCGATTCTACCTTTCCATGTGGCCTTAGAAAATAGGGTGGCCAAAAATTGGGAGATGCCGGATTCTATTCCTCCAGTGAATAAATCCCTTAACTCAAAATACTGCCCTGCCAGTAGCGACCCCAGCTATCTATCTAAGCATCCCTCTCCAGAAAGTTTAGTTATACAGGCAGCCACAGCTTCAAACAAACTTGCATACCCGTCTATCCCTCCAGACAGGGACGATAAGCGTGTGGATGGCTGGGCAAGGAAGCTATTTTCAGCCGGGAGCATGGCATTAAAATCAGCCAACTCCACCTGTGCCTTCGTACACTCTTTGAGAATGTATTGCAATGGCGGCAGAGCACATACCAGAAGGGGGAAGAAAGGGAAGGATTCCTAGCCATTGTTAGAGATGGAAAGGAAGCTATGCAGGAATCCCTTCAATCTGGTTTGGACACTGTTGATAGTGTGAGCAGGTCCATGGCCACTAGCACGGTAATGCGTAGATTTGCATGGTTAAGGAAGTCAGGTTTTGCACCGGACGTGCAGAACCGTCTTCTGAACACGTCCTTTGACGGGTCTCACCTTTTTGGCAGCAAGGCTGATGAGAGCCTTGAGAGGTTGCAGACCTCATAGGCCTCTGCCAAATCGTTGGGAGCTGCTATCAGGCAACCTCAGTCCTTTCGTGCGACAAATCAATCTTGGAGGGGACGAGCCTATCGTTACTACACCTCATATGGAAAAGACGAGAGGAATGGCCAGTCAAAGGGGCCAAAGAAAGGCCACTCGCGGTGGACGAGCAAGACGTGCAAAGCCAGCTCCAGCCTCTTTGCCATCAGTGGCTGTGGCAACCGCCACAAAACCACTTTGAGGACTTGCATCACAAGACACCTGTAGGCGGCAGGCTGTCACAACATCTGCAAGAATGGCGAGCCATTACTTCAGATGTTTTGGCCTTAGAAATAATAGCCCAAGGTTACTGCCTTCCTTTTCTAACACAACCTCAAAGCAATCCACCAGGGAGACACCCATTGAAGTCTTCGAATCCGCTCCTACAGCAGGAAGTTCTAACCCTGCTGGAAAAAGGTGCTATAGAAACCAGTACCTGCAGCGGAAAGGAACAAGGGATGGTACTCCCAGTATTTTCTGATCCCCAAAAAGGACGGAGGATTGAGACCCATCATGGACTTAAGAAACTTGAACAAGTTCCTCACAAAGGACAAGTTCAAGATGGTTACCCTTTCTCAGATCCTTCAGGCCCTTCAACATCAGGACTGGTTGGTGTCATTGGACCTCCAGGATGCTTATTTTCATGTGCCAATGCATCTCAAGCACAGAAAATACCTGAGGTTCGTGGTTGGCGACTCACACTATGTTTCGAGTCCTGCCATTCAGATTGACCTCCGCCCCGAGGGTCTTCACCAAGTTAATGGTAGTGGTAGCAGCGCACCTCAGGAGAGGGGGGATTCATGTCTACCCCTACCTGGACGATTGGTTGATCAGGGCGCGTTCTGACGAACAAGCACTGGATCATCTGAAAGTCACCTGCCACTTCCTCCACAAACTGGGCTTCTCCCTCAATTTCAAGAAGTCGCAAATGACACCTTCCCAACAGCTTCAGTACATAGGAGCTGTATTAGACACATCCTTGGGAAAGAGCACGCCTCCCAAGTCGAGGGCTCAAGACATTCTCCAGATGGTTTACAAATTCCAAAATCTCCAGGCTTATGACTTTTTAAGGTTGCTCGGCCTCATGGCATCCTGCCACTTCCTCCACAAACTGGGCTTCTCCCTCAATTTCAAGAAGTCGCAAATGACACCTTCCCAACAGCTTCAGTACATAGGAGCTGTATTAGACACATCCTTGGGAAAGAGCACGCCTCCCAAGTCGAGGGCTCAAGACATTCTCCAGATGGTTTACAAATTCCAAAATCTCCAGGCTTATGACTTTTTAAGGTTGCTCGGCCTCATGGCATCCTGCATCTTCCTGGTGCCAGAGGCACGCTTGAGGATGAGATCCCTTCAGTGGGCGTTAAAGACTCAATGGTCCCAGTTCTCAGGTCAAATGACGGATCTTCTCCAGATTCCGAACAAGGTTCGACAGGACCTTCTATGGTGGACTTGTACAGAGAACATCCTAAAAGGGGAACCTTTTTGGCAACCATGGCCGGAGATCACAGTAGTGACGGACGCCTCACTCAAGGGGTGGGGAGCTCACGCCAACGATCTGACAATCAGCGGTCGTTGGTCTCCATCGGAGTCCAAACTACACATCAATCTTTTGGAGCTGAGAGCAATCAGACTAGCGCTGAAGGCTTTCCTGCCATCTGTCAGAGAAAAGAATGTCCTGATAATGACGGACAACATAGTGGCCATGCATTATCTAAACAAAAGAGGTGGTGTAAGGTCACTACCTCTGTGCAGTGAGGCAATGCAACTCTGGTATTGGGCAATTCAAGAAGGAATCTCTTTAACAGCAGTTCACCTTGCCGGGGAAGAGAATATGACGGCAGATGATCTGAGCAGGCAGAGCACGGTGTCCCACGAATGGGAACTGGCTCAGGAAGTCGTTCTAGAGATCTTCACCCTTTGGGGAACCCCTCAGGTAGACTTATTTGCGACCGGTACCAACCGAAAGTGCAAAAAGTATTGCTCAAGGGAATTTCCCTCGAGAGGAGCCCTAGGGGGACGCGTTCGTGGTGGAGTGGAATTTCCCACTACTGTATGCATTCCCTCCGATTCCCGTCATTCCTCAGGTCATCAGGAGGTTGAGACGGTTCGGGAGCCGCATGATCCTAATTGCCCCGGATTGGGCCAGGCGAGCGTGGTACCCGGACCTTCTAGACATGTCCATCTGTCCTCCAGTACGTCTTCCTCAGAGAGAGAACCTTCTCGATCAAAAGGAAAGTCAGGTTCTCCACCCAGAGGCCAAAACGCTGAACCTTCATGCTTGGTATCTGAAAGACTGAGATACAGGGATTGGAACCTTCCAGATGACGTTATGGAGGTGTTGCTTTCAGCAAGAAGGCCAGCGACAAAGTCTCTATACCGTTGCCGTTGGAAAAAGTTTTGCAGCTCGTGCAGAGAAAAGAATGTCGATCCTTTTCTATGTTCTATCCCGGAAGTACTATCTTTCCTTCTGACCCTAGCGCATAGAGGTCTGAATATTGGAACAAGAAAAGGTTACCTTGCAGTGCTTTCCATCTTCAAGCGCTCGTCCGAAGAATGCTCCTACTTCAAAATTCCTTTGATAATACAATTCTTAAAAGGACTCACTAATGTGTTTCGTCCTCACCCATTTCAAGTACCGATTTGGGATCTCAATTTGGTCTTAAAATTCTTAATGTGTGCTCCTTTTGAACCGCTGCACACGTGCCCATTGAGATTGCTAACATGGAAAACTGCTTTTCTAGTTGCCTTAACATCTGGAAGAAGAGTGAGCGAATTGAAGGCACTGTCTTCTGGGCCACCCTATACTGTGTTCCATAAGGACAGACTTGTTTTGAAGGTCAAACCCTTTTTTTTACCAAAAGTGGTATCCGAGTTTCACTTAAATCAAAAAATTGTGTTACGGACTTTCTATCCTCCACCCCATCCTAGTAAGGAGGAGGAAATACTCCACAGGTTGGATCCAAAAAGTGCTTTAAGCTTTTATATCTCTAGGCTATCTAGGCTTAAATTGGATAACCAACTGTTTATTGGCTACGCGGGAAAAAGATTGGGTCAATCAGTAACAAAACAGACCATATCACATTCAGAATGCTACAGACTGGCGGGGAAAGACCCACAAGAATGTTTAAGGGCTCATTCCGCCAGGGGCATCGCTTCGTCTACAGCCCTGCAAAGAGGTATTCCTATAAAATCCATTCGTGAAGCAGCGACTTTGTCATCGCTGCATACTTTTTCAAAATTCTACAACCTAGATGCTTCCCAATCTAAGGAGTTACATTTTGGCAGAGCAGATCTATATTCGACCATCTAAAAAAAATAATAAAAAAACAAATCTAATCCCTCCTCCATAAGGATTATCCTTACTGCTTTGGGAGTCTATCAAAGATGAGGAATACGTTGGAGGACACAATCCACTCGAAGAACAAGTTACTTACCAACTGGTGATATTCTTTCGATTGGATGTTCCTCCAACGTATTCCTCATCGCCCTCCCAACCTACCCCTCTGTAGATTTTTCCCGGGCTATTGCCACTCCAACTCTCGTAAGGCAAAGTATCTGTCTACCGACACAGTCTGCATAGTGTAAATCAATAACAAAAGAGGGGGAAAAACAGAACTGAGGCAAACGTGCGCCGCACGTGCTACTTATACACCCGATGACGTCACCGTCGACAGAGGCCTTCGAGGGACCATCGACTCGACGACATCGACCTCTGCCGAAAATGTTTCCGACGCAGCTGAGCTGGATGGAATAACATCAAAGGAACATCCAATCGAAAGAACGTTATCCGTTGGTAAGTAACTTGTTCTTCTGTTCGTTAAATTTCCGTGCCAAATGAGTTTTGTGCTTGCTGTGCTTTTCAGGTTTAATCCTCTCAATATGAGGTTGCTGCCTGTAGCTATTTTGATTTCCAAGAATAGTGATTTAAGAAGTGTGCTGCCCTTCTCACGTGAGTTGAATTCCTATGAGCAACAATCTTCATGCGTTCCCGCTCTTTGAATTCGAATTTGCCACCGTTTCTAAAGGTAGACGCTGTTCAAGTGCCCCATTTTTAAATTAGGCTTTGTGTATTCATGTTATGAGAATCCATTTTGACTACGAAATCATACTATTTAATTTATCGGAAGGTATACGGAAATCATTAATAGCAACTGCCAATTATCCACAAGTAAATAGTGATCACCATCAAATCTTAATCACATGGAATATATCACAAACTAAGGCACCACGATTACTACTTCCAGACCTTGAATTAAACAACGGCCTCACCAAACTGTGCATAAAAAAATCTCAAATGGCTGATCTGCTTACAAAGTTTGATGCCTCTTGCCTTGCAGATTACCCTAAACTCAACTATGAGTGGATCCTACTGAACTATAAGCAACATCTGAAACCCAGCATGAATCGTAATTTCAAACATAAGCACCAATTCAACAGTGACATCCAGCTGATGAAAAAAACTTTTTATAAAAGAATAAAACTACTAAAAAAGCAAAAAACTGTCACTTCTGCAGCAGAGTTGAAAAGAGAAAAACAAAAATACTCACTCAATAAAAGCGATCAAATCTTTAATGCTTGAAGCGGACGCAGAGGCTATTCTATCAGCCTTAAAACAGAAAAACACAAGGCAACTGTGGTCTCTCCTAAATGAAAATTCCAAAGGATTGACCATGATCCAAGAATTAGAAGCACAAGCCTGGACTGATCACTTTGCTAAATTGTATAGCAAAAAACTGGATACTTTGGTACCCCAAAAAGACAATAAAAAACATGCATGGGACCTAGAATGGGAAAAAGAAAATCTCATAAAAACCATCAGCTCCTTGAATGCATCTCGAGCGCCTGGGCCGGATGGTCTCTCTAATGCCGACCTCAAAACAGCGCCTGAGGAATGGGCCACTTATTTTTCCCAACTACTTATCCTAATTGAAAAAACCCACCAAATTCCGCGAAGCTGGACATTGGCAATCTTGATCCCAATCTACAAAACGGGGGACAGAAAAAAAATGGAAAAATACCGACCCATAGCTTTGCTAGATCTGCTGGGAAAGTTGTTTGCAGGAAATTTACTGTAAAAACTCAACAAAGGCAAACGGAAAACATGAAAAATACAAACTGGATTCGTAGGTAAAATAGGAACAAATGTTAACTTATTGCTATTGAGTATGATCAAATATGAAGCCACTCAAAAGAAACATATTTATGCTGTCTTCATTGACTTAAAAATGGCATTTGATTCGGTAAACAGACGAAAGCTATGGAATAAACTAACATCTTGGGGCTGCCCGTAATCCATTCTAAATCCAATCAAACAACTATACTCCAATACTTCCATTCGAGTTAGACTAACTAAGGATGGTGTAGTAACTAAAGGGTGCCATCTTGCTGCTTGCTTATATAATCTATTCACATTTAATTTTGCCAAAGCAATTCAGGATCCACTTTCGAACCCCACTAAGATCAACAACGAACCAGTACCAACTCTAATCTATGCTGATGACATCATAGTCATGGATAAAACAGCGCTCGGCTTGCAAAAAACTCTCGATAAGGTGGCAATCTTTCTGAAAGAAAACTAGCTGACCATCAACACTAATAAAACAAAACTCATGATGCTGTCAACTCAAACATCTAAGATCTGGCCAACCCGAAAATGAAATTCTGAATGCCAAGAGATTGAAGTAATAACTACAACCAAGTATTTAGGTGCCATGATAAATTCATCTCCAACAGAACAAGAATGGAAAGAACATATTGAAAGGAAAGCAACATCTCTAGCCCACCATGGTCGTTTCTTTCATCGCAAGTTTGGGACTTAATCCACAAAACCCACAATTGCATTATATAAACAGAAAGTAGTCCCAATCTTGACTTATGCAGGTGAAACATTGATTAACCAACAAACAATGAAATGGCAGCTTTATGAGGCCATCTTTTGGAGGAAAATTCTGGCCCTACCTAAAGTTTTCCGATGCTGAGAATTTGATTTTAATTGGCTCTTCAATCACTAGAATAATTGATTGCCTGGAAACAAATGGATCTCTTTAGAAAAATTATCAGTCAAGACCGAATTCCATCTCTAGAAATCTTAAAGGAAAAAAAGAATGCTTTACATATGACAGCTCTGTACCACTGGTCTAGTGAAATAAGGAAACGAATGAAAGATGAAGAAATTACTGAAGACATGCTAATACACAGACCACAATATGCAAAGCGAAAAATCCAGAGAAACGATTGGATAGAAACTGCTGAGCAAACAGAATATAAACATTTCCTGAAATGTGCAATTGAATCAAGAGCTCTCCATGAACTTCCAACTTACCTAGCATGCTTCCCAGATCGACTTATTCGCAACCTCTTTTTATGATTTTGATTCAACATTCTGCCGACTCGCGAATATCTGAGCATGATAAAACATTTAAATATAACGTCTGCTGATTGTTGATTCTGCAAGATAGCGAATACCAAAGAGTCCCTTTTCCATGTAATCATGATATGCCCTGCCCTGATGGACAAAAACCTGTACAAAGATTTTTTCCGAGTCTCCATGAAACAAATGACCACTCAAGAGCGATGGGACTACCTTCTAAAAGATCATTACAAACATTTAATCCTAACAGTAATTAAATTCTGGACTGCAATTCACAAGGACATAATTTGTATGAGTTGCAAACGCAAGCATTACATTTTTCCTTTTGTTTTTTTCTTTTTACTAATGAAACGTTATGATAAAGTTTGTTTCATCAAACATCATTCTAAATTTAAAAAAAAAACTAAGTGAACGCTGTTTATTGATCTCATTACTAATTTGATCTCTATATCTTTGAGGCAAAGCCCTTGTGGTTAAAGTCATAAGATTTTAATTACAGAGTATATATGGCATCTGGTAGTTGCCTTTATGCGCCGAAAAATGATAAGTCCTTTTCTAGCTGTTCTCACCTGTTGGGATTGTGCTTGTTTTTCCGAATGTGTCACCTCCCCGCATTGATATCCCGTCGCATTCTGTGATGTTCCCTTTCGTGTCACGTGATCTCAGTGCTGTGATTGCATGTCAGGGTTTCTGTTACTGTCCCTTTTGTTTAACCTATTCCATTTGATGTATAGCTGCTAGCGTATACATGGGGAAGCTTTAAGGTCTGTTTCAGAGTTCTTTTTCCTATCTCAATGACCATCTGCGTTATTGGTAAAGTGTATTAATATATTCTGCTCGGTTTCAAGCTTATGATATCATTCTATCATTTGGTCACTGTCTGGCATCAGTATTAATAGCATGGGAGTATAAGTATGCATCTCGTACAGAAGTGTACCCAGATATTGGTGTTTTAAAATGGTCCGAATATCCCTTTGTGTTGATATATCGTGGAATATGTTCTTAGGAAATTTTTTTATCTTAGTTAATGTATGGGTGTTGTAGTCAGTGATATCAATATTCTCGAGTTTAAACTTTTTGGTAGGTGTGGTGCTAAGGACTGGTGGTTAGCGCTGGATTTGGGGTTTGGGGATGTTCAGTATCTCCCCAGAGACCACGTCCATCCGTTTATTCATACGCTACAGAAAATGGTGCATTACTGTTCCATATTTAAACAATCTGTGATGGCTCTAAGATTACAGATTAGTTTGCATTCTTTTTGGCGCAAATTGTTTTTCTTGTTCCTCCATTCTTTCAACCTGGCTTAGGCGTTTGGCTCCGAACAATTTTATATTTTCTTTTTTGCAACTTTTATGGTTTTTATTCCAGTGTTCTGACAGCGCTGATGGGTTATCCACATTTGTGATGTTTCCAAGGTGTTCTCTTATCCTCACTCTCAGTTTGCGCGTAGTGCTTTCAACATAGATGTTGTTACATACACAAATAATTATTTAAATTACAAAGGTGCTTCTACAGTTGATAAATTTGTCAATAACCACATTTCTTCAATTCACAATTTTATAACTCTGTTAAGTGTATATCTGCACGTACTGCAGTTTGTATATTTAAAGAAACCTTTAAGTTTTGTTCCAGTCAAGATATTAGTCTGAAATGTTTGCTTTGCTCCCTTCATAAGGCTGGGACTGAGCTTCAAGTGTAATGTGGGTGTGTAGATGATAGCTGGTTTATCTGCTAAGTATTCCATTAAGTCAGAGTCAAGTTTCAGAAGGTGCCAATAATTTGGGAACATTTTCCGAATTAGTGCATTGTTCCCAGTGCATTGTGTTATTATTCTTACTGTTTGTTTGGGTTCAACTTTGTTCTTGGGTTTGAGGTAGTAATTTCTGTTACCACTGTCCACTTTGCTCTTAGTTTGCTGTATGCAATCTTTCTTGTAACCCCTTGAGCCAAATTGTCTTCGATGGTTTTACACTTTGATCTATATGTGTTCTCTTGGCTACAGTTTCTTTTGGCCCTTGTTAACTCCCCTATGGGTATGATCCGTATATTTTTTTGAAGATGACAGCTGTCTGTCTGTATTGTCGCATTGACTGTCTTCTTACAGTAGGTTCTTGTCTCTAGTGTCCAACCTTCTACATATGTTGAAGTCCAAAAATGTTACTTCTGGCCGCCTGTTTCAGTTTTGTTGCCATTCCATTTGATAAGGATGTTGTCAATGTATCGCTGCCATTTGACCAATTTATGTGGCAGATTAGGGATTTTTAATGGCGTGTTACTGTTCACATTCCCCTACAAAGAGGTTGGCCACAGATGGCGCAAAACAGGTACCCATGGCTATACCCTTGGTTTGCTGGTATAAGGTTTTGTTAAATATAAATACACTGTTTTCAAGTACATGGCTCAATAGTTCCTTGACCATTTCCATAAATGCATAGTGTGATGCTGATATATGTTAATACGCACAGTCAATAGTCTTGATAGCTAGGTTATGTGCAATAAAAGTATACAGCGATTTCATATCCATTGTTACTAGCATGTAATCTTCATTCCATTCTGTGTCATTTAGTATTTCAAGGATGTGCATGGTGTCAGATATATGAATCGAGTTAGTATACCTTTTGGTCTAATGATTTTATTAATACATTTTCAGTCACCCACCTGATTCCCCTGACATGGGGTCTCACCTCTGGTAGTCCTTCATATTTCTTATGTATTTGGGTAGGATGTATATGGTTGGGATTTTGGGTTTATTGTTACTCAAAAAAGGCTTCCTCATCTGTAATCAGTTGTTTCCTATGCCATTTAGCAAGCATTGTTTGTAGTCCTTCAATACTTTAAGGTATGACATTTTTCTGGACTATTTTGTAGGATTCCACGTGTTAATATCCCTGCAAATATGTTGCCATATTTTTGCGGTGACATTGACCCATGGATCCTGCGTGGGACACTCCCGCAACCCCAAACATTCTTTTAAAACGTGCCGGGGACACCCCCGGAACCCTCGTTCCCACAAATTATCTCCCCAAAAAATCGTCTATGACTAGACATATGCCCATATGTACGGCAATATTTTTGGTGGGGATATTTAATAGGGGTACCTTTTTGTAGCAACCTGGTGTCGCTAATTGTTTATCAGCTATTGCTATGTAGTCTGTTTTGTTTAAAATTACAATATTGCCCTTTTATCAGCTTCCTTTATCATTATTTCTTAGTCAGCTTTCAATTGGTTCAATGCTAGTCTTTCCTTTGTGTTTTAAGTTATTGTTCCTTCCGTCTTGTTTCTGTCCCTTGCTAGTTCCATATCTTTTGATAACTGCTTTGTGGAAGGCATCAATGCAATTAACCTGTTGAATTATAGGTATACATTTGGATTTTGGTTTGTCCACTTTCTCTCAGCACACTATTATGTACGCCCAAGTTATCCAGTAAGTCTTTCTCCAGTATTTCTTTGTTTTCTTCTAGTGATAGTAGGAGTCTTGTATTAATTAGATATTTTATGGTCAGGTCACTAATTGGAAATTCATGTTTCTTCCTCCGCGATTGGTTCTAGGTTGTGAAAGAATCTCTTCAACTTGACTTTGCGTATGAATTTGTAGGTGTCCATCTGTAGATAGGTATAGTGTGGGTCTATACTTTGCGCAAAATATAATCCTTTACTTGGCCCACTTATCTCTCTCATTCACTATTTTATTTGAGAGATTCATTACTAGGTTCGTTTTTGTTATATTGTCTGCTTCCGGTAGTTTGCTCTGGTTCTTATTCCCTGTCTGTTTCCTCCTCTTTCCCTTTCCTCCTCTTCCCCTGCTGTCCCTGTTGTGGGTGGTGTTGATGTAGCCTTTGTTATCAGGGTATTTGAAATCAGTGGAGTAGGGAATCTCACTTGTTTTGTGTTTGTAAGTCTGTTCCCTCTGTAGTAGCGTTCTTCTCTTCTAAAAAAAAAAAAAGTGTTCGCTCCTTGGTTGTCCGTACTAATATTTTTCGCAATCTCATTTTCACTATCGCCATCTGAGATTGTTGGTGATGCTCCTGGTGTGCTATCTCTTCAGGATGCTTTTCTTTTATTGTCATACTATTGTTGGAACGTGTAAACTCTTATCCTGTCTGTAATCTTTATCATCTCTTCAGGTTTTTCTTGCTTTCCTTAATTTGATTTCATCCTGTTGCTGAGTTAGGATACTATCCATTGTTTTGAAATTATTCTTTTTGGTTGTATCTCGTGGGTCCATTTCCTGGATTTTCTTTTCAACTTTCTCCATCTCTTCTTCAATCATTTTGTGCTCCCTGACGGCGTGTTCCACAAGTAGTTCCACCGTTTTGGTTGAGCTAACATTAAGGTTTGCTTCCCATTCTTCTGCTAGGTTGATATCTTCCTCATTGTGGACATTTGGGAAAACTAATGTATATAATCCTTGTGGTAGTTGCTTGTTTTCTAGGTAGTTCTACGTAGTTGCTTTCTCATAGTACTTATTCTTTTCCTTGATTGATAGTGTTTCAAGTTGAATTTATCCCGTAGAGATTTCAAGGTACTGGGTATGTTCCTGAATGCATTCTCAGTGCTCCCTCTTAATGAGAAGAGAGCCCTTGTGTTCTCTTCTCTATTTACTCTATAAGTAGTCTTAGCAGGTTAACCCGATTCTCCTTTCTCATCGAACATCTCAGAACCACATAAATACGTTTGGTCAGAAACTTCACTAACACAACACAAAGGGACAGGTTTTTGTGAATTTTATTTCTATACCATGTATATACTGCACTGTACTTTTGATAAACAAACCAATGTACTAGTGCCTTGAAAAAGCCAAAGAAAGGGTGAAAAAAATGCACATGCCTCCTAGCGGAGTTATATTTGCACAAACTGTTATAAATAGACACAACTGTTATTAATTACGTATATGAATACACTGAAAAGATTGAATTAAAACCAACAACATTCCATTTGTAAATTATTGATGAAAAGCTACATGCAAAAAACTGCATACCCTAAATGCGCATGGGCTAACCTAGAAATTGAAATCCTTTTTTGAAATCTAGTTGTTTCTCTCATGCTAGATATACCCTTTGACGGTAACTCAAATTTAGATGTGCCATTTCTATTCCATGCTAACTATACCCACTATCAGTAACTCAGATTTAAACATGTCTAGCTATGTGCTCATGCCAGCTATGCACATTGATTGTAACTTATAATCTTGAGGTGCCTCATCGTAGTCAGATAGGCCTAGCTGCCAATGCTAACTGTGGTGATTACAAATCCCCCAAGTGACCATGACCCACATAGGGAGTCTCCACAACCACCCAACTATCCAAACACACCAATCAAAACGTACCCGCCCCGTGCAAATGGCACACATACTTCCCAACTCACAGGACATACCACCCTCTCTCTTCCTCCCGAAAATACGACCCTTCCCCCTGCCCACAGACTTGGAAACTGTCATGATCTCTGCTTCCAAAAGGTCAGGGTTTTCCCAACTCCCTTGGAAGCAGATCCATAACCCAGGTTCCGAGTGCCAACCAGTCCCAATTGGGACCTTTTGGACCCAGTCCTGGCGCCAGTGGCACCAGGCTCATAAATATGCCCAGTCCCAGCGCTGGAAGCGCCGGGCTCATAATGCTTGGGTGGACTTACCTGCAGCAGACCATGCTGCTTACTTGCCTGCCAGTTGAGCCTCTGATCCTCTTCTGTTTGGAACTACTTTTCCTGTTGGGTGGGGCTGGAGCCACTCCCTAGATTTAGAACACTGGAACTCTTCTGGAAGGCAGGAACTCTTTTCTTACCAGGAACTCTTACCAGGAACTCTTTTCTTACTTTAATACTCACGTGCCATTACTCCTTTCCACATCTAATCCAGTGGGTATTCCGGCACACTGCAGCCGCTCCGAACTCGTACCTGCAAAATAAAAAGATAGTTAGAGCGCATCGTGAAGCAGGCAACAAGCGCTTACTCACGTGCTTCCAGGCGCTTCTATTCATCACACGGGCTCCATCTTCAACTCGCTTCAGCCCGTCATCCGCCATCCGCCATCGCCGGAACCCTGCAAAAACAAGAGACATCATTACTAAAGACTTTAAAAAGACATTTGAATGACTCGAAACTTACCGTTCGTGCAGTAAACGACGGACAGCAGTACTCTGAAGTCAAGAGGCCTGCGCTACCTATCCAGTGAAGAAACTGGCTACAGCACCCTGCCCCGAGGCAGATGGAGAGCTCGGCATTCACTTACCTAAGGTGAGAGCGTTAACCTTTGGGGTCTACAGGAGAGGAGAAGAGGAAAGAGATAGGGACACCCCAATAACCCCAGTTCATTAACCCCATATTTTCTATCTGCAGACATCTTACTCTACACGTCAGGCATACAGTGCACAGAGGTCCAGCCCAAAGAGCCAACCGGGTGCTACACATCACCTTTGAAGATACGGTAGTCGCCCAGTCAAGACCGGCGCCTCTGCGAGAATCAGGTGAGCGTTACAGAAACCACACCCATGACAACCACGGATCCAGAAACACAGAACCCCCTAGAGCCCAGAGCTCCCAAGCATCACACGACACCCTGCTCCCTTGAACACAGAAACAAATGTTTAGCCTCCCATGAAATACCAACTTTTAAAAACATCTCACCTAGCTCCCGGAGCAACTATGCACGCACCCCTAGATTGAAGGCCCTCAGTCCAACCAAAGGCCCATTTGTGGCAAAACGAACTGGCTCTCAGCCAGATTATGCCTCCCTGAACAGCCTTCCCATGGCAAATAGCCGTCTTTTAAAAGGACATCAAACTAGGAATCTCAACTCTTTCCCAATCACAATACCATCAGCGGTAAAGAAAAAGATAACAGACCCTAACTGTCCGATAACATCCTCCCAATGAATGTGCAAATAGACACCCTAACCAACATTAAGAGAGTCCTCGTCAACGATAGATCCCTCTTGGCACACACACTGGACGTCACAGACCTCATCACCACTAATGACCTTGACATCCTTGCAATCATTGAAACTTGGCTCCGCCCTGCAGCAGGTCCCATCCTCTTTTTGGCCTTCACGGAAGGATACACCATCCTTAGAAAGGACAGAACAGTATTTAAAGGAGGTGGAGTGGCACTCACCAAAAACAACCTCCAGTTGAGAGGAACCACCAACCAAACCTTTGCATCGGGAGACCTGATCTCGCTCAATATTTCCCCATCGGCCACATGCACCCTCACTTGCCACATTGACAGCCCTCCAGGTCCTTTAACAACTTTTGAGAAAGACATAGCGTTTCTCCTCACCACTAACACCAAAGCACTGTCAAAAATCATCCTGGGAGACTTCAACCTAGGTTTAAATAACCCCTCAGACTCACAGGCCACCACTATAGCTAATGCAATTGAAGCACAAGGTGTCACCTTCAGAATAACTAACCCTACTCACGACAAAGGACGCACTCTTGGCTGGCTGGCAGACCTTAACTGTCTCACCAATATCCTAGATAACAACCCATGTCCGTGGTCAGACGACAATATCATCCAATTTCTGTCCACTGTAACTCACCCCATCGGCACGCTCAATAAACCACAGGAACATCACACCTGACGATGTTCTCCCATTTCTACTACCCACATAAATACAACCCCCAATCCCACGGCTATGATAACGCTCTACAACCAACCCTTACAGGAGGCATCAACAAAGTTGCTTCCTTAAGTAAACGTAAATCAATACATATCGCTCACTCCAACTCCTGGTATACGGCTAGCATCAAAAATCTTCGAACCACCAAAAGAATGGCAGAGTGCATGGAGAAAGTCACCATCCCTCGGGAACAAACTGCTATTCAATACCCTACTCTCAGAATACAAGGCAGACACTGTCAAAGCTAAGGGCAACTCGTAAAACATGAGAATTGAGAATGGCAACTCAGATACTAAAGAGTTCTTCAACATATTACGGGAGCTCGAATCTCCAGCCCACACCCTAGACCACTGCAACAAGGACCTCCCTTGGTGCACCACCATCCAAGACGCCCTATTAAACAAATCTGCCCTACTACACAACAAAATCAAATCAACTAATCTTGTCCTGCCTAATCTGTCCTCAGACTGGACAAAAAATCCGATGAAGGAATCTTGAAAAGAAGATTGCTGTATCCTCCTGCACCATTGAACTGCCCGGTGAAGCCCTGCTGCTGTGCTGAAGCTCCAATTCCGAATCGATTAGAGAAGCCCAGAACGGACAACTTCTTCCCTTAGGCTAGTGGGACCAACTAACCACAAAACAAATTTTGCTAGAGGACCTTCCCCAACTGGCTGTATTTTGTTGCTACCGCTGGAACTGAGTGAGAAAGCCGTGGTCGAGTGCATCGTCTTTAAACCGGACCAAAGCTCCAGGAAGATCCTGAGGACCCTCCCGAAGCAGGACAACCCAAGATCGAGTCACTGCACCAGAGTGCTGAACTCGAGTGAAGGAAGCCCTTCAAGTATCCAAGATTGTGCTATTTGCCAATAGCTGAAACCACAAAGTGCTGCTGATCTGAAAAGAGCCTGTAGCCGCTGCCGACCTTCGAACTGCAGTGCAGCAGTCCTCCAGATGTTCTCCCTCTTGTCCGCACGACTGAGGCCCAGGAACCCAGGATCTGCAAGACTGCAACAGAACAGAAGCCAGCTGTATCCTCTTCTAACCTATGGTACTGTGCTGTCTAAGGGGTACTTAACTCTTTTGTCTGTAGCTTTCATTGTCTCACTTGCGACTTGTAGTAGCTAGATTTTGCAGAGCTGATCTCAGCTCTACCCACCACGAGCCTAACAGCTTGTGGCCCCACAGTGATTTTCTACAAACTCTCTAACTTTGTGAAAGACTTTGTGCTATCTATGAAGTGCCTCAGCTCCATATACATTGATCAAATTGACTTTGGCTGTCCTAGCTCCCTGCAGACTCTTCTGACCCATTGACTTTGATTCCAACTCTTCCACATAGGTGGTACTTTGGTTTGACTAAGTATTGCTGGGAAAGGTCTTATCTAGACTTCATTGGGAGATTGCAAAATGCTCACATGCTCTGAGAACCTGTTAACCTTTTTCCTTCCCTAACCTTTTCCTTTTTTACAACCTTAGAATTTTAGCAAGTGCAAAAGTGATATATAAATGTGAATACTGTCCTAGTGATTGAAATAAACTGAGGGTGTAGGAAGTGTGTATGAATCATCTCTAAAGAGTATCTACTTGCTTATCCTGATTCTGAGTAGTAAGTGTTATTAAGTGTATTTTATTGTTGCACATTGCCCTTTTTAAAGAATGCTTATTTAAAACTGACTGTTAAATAATTATTTTAATAGAAACCTTGAGTGTAAGTTTTATTTGGATACTTTTATTTGTGGATTTCGATGCTACAGCTCACACTTACCCCTCTTGAGATACGTCTGGTTGCTCAGTCACTCTACCAACCTGTGTAGTACAGACCTATACCAATACGTGGGTTACCTAATACCAAGAGGACATGATTGGTGTAGTGTCCCACAGAGTTCCTGCATACAATCTTCCCTAACAAGGGTCTTTTGTGGGCCAGAGTTGAAGCAATTATTTGGAAGCGCTTTCCACTGTTTTTTCCTTGGGCCTCGCTTCGTTGGAGGCCATAAGCTCTTGGTCTAGATCACAGCTATTACGCAGTATTGTATTTCCTCCTTCTGGTACTCTGTTTAAACATCTAAATGTATCTGTTTCTCTCATGATGATTGCACTATTTTAACTCGATGGATTAAGGGGTTCATGACTATACTTACTACCAACAATCTATATGTATCTTATCTGAAATATACTCCTGTCAAGGTCAAAAAGAACATTTATGAAAATGATTGGACTTTGAATAGAACCTGGTTAGAAACATAGGTATTGTACAAAAATGTCACCCTCATTTGTGCGCCCCCGCTGTCACTACATCTCTGGAGGCGCTTAAAAATGTACTGTGCCCAAGCAGAGTGGGGGTTGCGGGGGTGTCCCCGCTCTTCCTTGGCACAGAAATGGGGGTTGCAAGGGTGTCCGCCGCTTACCGTTTCGGAAAGCGGGGGACACGTAAGAAAAAAAGACACTGCAGGGATTGCAGAGTGCAGGCGGCTCACTTCTGCGTGTGCCGCCATGAAGTTAAGTCGAGTGGGGGGGTTTGTGAGGGGTAATGCAAGCCAGGGGAAGGAGGCACAGTGATCCATATGATCACTGCGCCGCGCCGTAACTGGCGTCAGAATTTTGGCCATCGCAGTTACGGGCAGCGCAGTGATCACATAGATCCGAAACATATAACATTTTCGAACCCTTTAAATTGGATATTAAACCATTTAACAAAATACAGAAAGTCTTATTAGACATCCTGCAAAGAAATCAAGGTCTTTCTGGCTACGATTGAAATTAAATCTCCTTTTGACTAAGGATGTGTTGGGGATGCGTAGCAAACTAACTAATGTTGATCGATCTTGCCGGCACTGCATGAAGGTGAGGGAAACTCTGAAACATGTAATTATAGAATGCACTGCACTTTCTGATCTTCGTAATCGGATCTTGGAATCTTATTTTAAAAATAAGCCGTTTTTATCTTATGAACATTTGTGGTGGACTCTACTTGTGTTTTTATATATGAACTGTTATGTAATGCTTTGTATTGACATGTGTGTTAAGTTTTAATTGATAAAGCTAAACCACACAATAAAATAAATAAAATAGTCTAAGATCAGTAAGAACTTATTGCACTATTTTTGTATGGCTGAAGGCAGACCAAGGTTAGCTACACCTCAAGAATGGCATGCCGCTATTCTAGGCAGGTAAAACCTAATGTACTATTACAGTTTGCTCAGCTAATAAAATGTAAAAGGGATCCAAAGATCCTTTCTACCCTTGGGAACTGTAGTTCTCAAAAGGTTAGCCAGAGAAAGTTAAAAGGGGAGCCCCAAGCCACAAAAGGCAGTATATGCAAAAAGCTGTCACGGGATAACATTATAAAGACACTATGGAGAGTCATAAAAATAACAACCCTAAAAAGAGTAAAAGACTCTGTTAGTGTGGAAAAGGCTACCACTCACTGAGGTATAGGGTAACATAATCTACCTGTCCAGCAAAAGGTTCTGGGGTCGGCATGGATCAGGAAGATTTATCATTGATAGAAAAAATCTTACCTAACAGATTCCTCTTGCTTCAAAGAATTAATCGCAGTCATGGACTTTTTGATTACATTCTATTTGCCTATTCCAAGCACAAAGTTAATGTCCCCCATCCCCACTATCCAAACTTCTCCACTCTGCACCCTTCCAATCACTTAACCACCAGCATAGTACATTCTAATTGAATACCTCCCCATTCTTAAAGCAATCCATGTTGGACCAACTATTTACCTTTAAAACGTATCCACAAGCTTCAGACCATGGACATCCATTTCACCCAAATCTTCCTGTTTCCCCTTTGACACCTCTTGTTTTAGATAGCACATTCTCTTATTCCATGCACTTTTTTAGCCACACCCACCATTCATTCTCCATAGGTATACTGCCTCCCACCTGCCTTTCATTGTCTCCAACATTACCAGGGCCGTGTTGACAAAGAGCCCATCATATCTGGAAGACGAAAAATCCATTCCAACTCCCATGAGCTAGCTTGGTGTTGAAATCCAGGCCCGTCCCAAGGTGCTCAAAATCTCTCTTCAAATGCTACCCCAGAAAACCTGTGGCCAAGCCTAGACCATTAGAAAGTGTCCCTATCTGTCAGCAGTTTAGGACAGTATTCATTTGACCCCATTTTATGCAGCCGGGCAAGCAAATAGTATTTCGAAGGGATTGTGTCCTCCGACGTATTCCTCATCTTAGATATATCCTTCCAGCTCTGCTGGCCTCGGAAATTTTTTTCTCTCTAGAGGGCGCTGCGCGTCGACGTCCCTCGAGTCGATGTCCCTCGACAGCCGCCGTATCGACGCTCGACGTCATCCTGCCTATAAAGGCCGCGCGCAGCGTCCGTTGCTCAGTTCTGTTTTTCCGCGCTTACTCGGTGCCTCGGAATACCGTTGCTCAGTTCTTAGTCAGATTAATCCTATTTACCTCGAGTTATTCGATCCATACTCGATGGCTTCCTCGTCGGAAACCCACAACTCCTCGATCCGGCTTCAAAAAATGTCGAGATTGTGGGAAAAAGATGTCGTTGACCGATCCTCACAGAAATTGTCTGTGGTGCTTCGGAGCTGAACACCATTGTTCGGAATGCGAGGACTGTATGTCCATGACAGCTAAGGCCCTGAAGGAGCGTAGGGGGAAGCTGGAGAAAGGTAAGACTTTTAAAGCTTCTTCTTCGTCGACGAAGTCGAGACATTCGTCTCCTCGTCACCATTCGCGCTCCAGGTCTCGGAGTGGGTCTCATCACTCCTCGAGATCGATGCACTCGAAGAGGAGGCGTCGAAGATCCCCTTCTCCGTCTTCCTCTTCCTCTGTTTCGCCAAAAAGAATCCCTTGCCCCACGAAACATAGTTCCCGGGCTGAATGGGAGGAATTCCGAAAGAATATGATCGTCTTCGAGAAAGCGGCCTCGACCCCCTCGAAGACTGCCGAGAGCGATGCTCTGGTCGAAAGACCCGAAGGTCAAAAACGCTGCGAGTCGCAGTACCCGGCGAAAGAAACCTCTCGAGCGCGTTTCGAACCCTCGAGCAGGACTATGACCTCCAAACCTTCCTCGAAGGTGCCGTCGACGAAGGTCCCGTCGACGTCGATGTCTTCGGCGCCGTTGTCGAGGGGACCTTCGACACACGGGTCTGTCGACTCGACGCCGGCCTCGACACCGGCGTCGACGCCAAGAAAAGTCACGGTGACCACACATCCAGTGACTATCCCCAGGCCCTCGACGTCGATATTGTCGAGTAGAATTCCAATTCTGTCGAGGTCCTCGAGGCCTCCACCTCGGTTTCCGACGCCACGCTCGAAGACTTTGACGTCGACGACATTGACATTTTCGAGGCCAATAATGACAAGTTTGGCACCCTCTGCCTTGGAAATGGGATTTACTCCCTTTATGAGTTCAGAACAATTGAGAACTATATCCTCAATTTTAGAAGAGGGTGATTTGTCTGAACAAGACACATTTGAGTTAAAGGGACCTGTAACCCCAGTTAGAGAGGAATTTTCCTCTGAAGAGCGCAGATTAAAGGATCTTCATGATTCTTTACATGTGGCAAGTGGGTTAGACACTTCCCCTGAGGTGGATTTTGCTAAGCCAGACCCGGGGGAGCATGCTGAAACCCCCTACAGAGCCTTAATGGCCAGGATTACAGAGTTCATGGGGTGGTCTGCACCTTCACAATCTTTCCAGCAAGATGACCTCACGGATATTCTTGACAAAGGCCCACAAGAGGATCCTGTGGTGCCCTTTCATAAAGCTCGTCAGAGAAAGATCATGACAAACTGGGAAACCCCAGATGTAATACCAGCAGTAAATAAAAAACTGTCTGCAAAGTACAGGGTATCTTCCACAGACCCAGAGTTTTTGTCTAAACATCCATCCCCAGAAAGTCTGGTGGTACAAGCAGCATCCTCTACCGATGTCAAGACGGCTTATCCTACAGTCCCACAGGACAGGGACGATAAAAAATATGATACTATGGCAAAGAAAGTCTTTTCAGCATGTAGCATGGCGTTAAAGTCTGTTAATGCTACTTGCACCCTTGCTAGGTTCAGCCATACACTTTGGGAGTGTGCTTCTACAGCGGCTGACTGCATCCCGGAGGGAGAAGAAAGGGATGCGTTCCTGAATATTCTACAGGACGGTAAAGACGCTATGTGCGAATCCCTCCAGACGGGCATTGATTCGGCTGACAGTATCAGCAGAGCAATGGCGGCAAGTACATCAACCAGGAGATTCGCTTGGTTGAGAAAGTCGGGTTTTGCCCCAGATGTGCAAGACAGGCTCTTGAACATGCCATTCGATGGCTCTTCTTTGTTCGGGAAAAAGGCGGATGACAGTTTAGAGAAACTGCAAACTTCAAAAGCTGCAGCAAAATCCCTAGGAGCTGCAATCCGTCAGACTCCTTTTCGTCCCACAGGAACCTCTGCGAGGGGCAAGTCCTTTCGCTTCTACTCCGCATTCGGAAGAGGTAGAGGACGACCGGCTCAAAGGGGTCAAAGAAGAAATACCCGAGGTGGACGGGGTAGATATTCTAAAGCCGCAGCAACAGCAGGTGCCTCTTAACCATCGGCATCTGCATCAGCCGCCCCAAAACCACTCTGAGGACTCCCCTCACAGGACACCTGTAGGAGGCAGGTTGACTCAACATCTGACGGTATGGCAGGCTATCAAGTCAGATGCTTGGGCATTGGAAACAGTCGCCCAAGGTTACTGCCTGCCTTTCCTACGTATACCTCAGAGTCATCCACCGGGGATCAGCTCTCAGAAAGCTCCAGATCCGCTCCTCTTGCAGGAAATTTTGGACCTGCTAGAGAAAGGTGCCATAGAACCGGTACCTGTAGCGGAGAGGGACAAGGGCTGGTACTCCCCTTACTTTCTCATTCCAAAGAAAGACGGAGGACTGAGACACATCTTGGACTTGCGAGAATTGAACAAATTCCTCAGAAAAGACAAATTCAAGATGGTCACTCTTTCTCAGATCCTCCAGGTCCTTCAGTTTCAGGACTGGTTGGTATCTCTGGACCTTCAGGACGCTTATTTCCATGTGCCTATCCATCTCAAACACAGGAAATACCTGAGGTTCGCAATTGGAAACTCTCACTATCAATTTCGAGTACTGCCATTTGGGCTGACCTCCGCCCCGGGAAGGGATTCACGTCTACCCCTACCTGGACGATTGGCTGATCAGGGCTGTTTCTCCGGAGCAAGCTCAGATCCAGCTAAATCACGTGTGCCATTTCCTTCACAGACTGGGCTTCTCCCTCAATTTAAAGAAGTCACAAATGATACCATCGCATAGACTCCAGTTCAAAGGAGCGATCCTGGATACTTCCCTGGGAAAAGCCTCGCCACCAGAGGTGAGGGCTCAAGATATTCTACAGATGGTTACCAAGTTCCAGCATGCCCAACGTCTCCCAGCCTTCGACTTTTTGAGGTTCCTAGGCCTCATGGCATCCTGCATTTTCCTTGTGCCAGAGGCTCGCCTGAGAATGAGATCCCTCCAGTGGGCACTGAGGACTCAGTGGTCACAATTCTCAGGGAGAATGACAGATCTTCTTCAGGTTCCCGGCAGGGTGGCTCGAGACCTTCCGTGGTGGGCCTGTCAGGAGAACATTCTGAAAGGAGAACAGTTTTGGCAACCCTGGCCGGAGATAACAGTAGTCACGGATGCCTCACTCACGGGGTGGGGAGCCCACGCCAACGACTTGACCATCAGCGGTCGTTGGTCTCCATCGGAGTCCAGACTACACATCAACCTGTTAGAGCTGAGAGCCATCAGACTTGCGTTGAAGGCTTTCCTGCCAGCTGTACAAGGGAAGAACGTCCTGATAATGACGGACAACACGGTGGCCATGCATTACCTCAACAAAAGAGGAGGCGTAGGATCACTACCCCTGTGCAGAGAGGCGATGCAGCTCTGGTTTTGGGCAATCCAAGAAGGAATCTCTCTATCGGCAGTTCACCTAGCCGGAGAGAAGAACTTGACAGCGGACGCTCTGAGCAGGCAGAACAGTCTCCCACGAGTGGGAGCTAGCTCAGGAAGTCCTTCAAGAGATCTTCGTCCTTTGGGGAACCCCTCAGGTAGATCTGTTCGCCACCAGCCTAAACAGGAAATGCGACCTGTTCTGCTCAAGGGAATTTCCTCCGAGAGGAGCTCTGGGAGACGCGTTCATAGTGGACTGGGAGTTTCCGCTTCTGTACGCGTTCCCACCGGTCCCTGTCATTCCTCAAATGATCAGGAGGTTGAGAAGATTCCGGCGAACCATGATCCTAATTGCCCCGGATTGGGCCAGGAGAACGTGGTACCCGGACCTTCTAGACTAGTCCATCTGCCCTCCAATTCGACTTCCTCTCAGAGAGAACCTACTCTCACAGAAGGGAGGTCAGGTTCTCCATCCAGACATCAAAACCCTCAACATTCACGCTTGGCTTCTGAACGGCTGAGGTACAAGGATTGGGACCTCCCTGATGATGTTATGGAGGTGTTGCTTTCGGCAAGGAGGCCAGCAACAAAGTCTTTATACCGCTGCCGTTGGAACAGATTTTGCAGCTGGTGTAGAGAACAGAATATCGACCCATTTTCATGTGGTACACCAATGGTTTTGTCCTTCCTACTATATTTGGCAAATTCAGGCCTTCAAGTTGGCACCATTAAGGGCTATCTCGCAGCGCTATCTATCTTTAAGCGTACTGCGGAAGAACCATCTTATTTCAAATTACCCTTGGTAATACAGTTTCTAAAGGGGTTAACCAATGTTTATCCCCCAAGACCATTCCAAGTTCCCCTATGGGATTTAAACTTAGTACTAACTTTCCTGATGGGTACACCTTTCGAACCTCTCCATTCTTGTTCGTTAAGATTCCTTACCCTTAAAACTGTTTTATTAATAGCACTTACATCTGCTAGAAGGGTGAGCAAATTACAAGCTCTTTCTTGTAAACCCCCTCATACAATCTTTCACAAAGACAAAGTTGTCCTGCAAGTGAAGCCTAATTTCCTCCCAAAGGTGGTTTCTGAATTCCATATCACTCAGAAGATTACCCTACCATCTTTCTATCCTCCTCCTCACCCGGGGAAAGAGGAAGAGAGGTTACACAGACTAGACCCTAGGAGGGTTTTAAGTTTTTACATTAGTAGACTAGCCAGGATAAGACAGGCAGACCAGCTGTTTGTAGGTTACGCAGGTCACAAGCTGGGGTTACCAATAACTAAGCAGACCATTTCCAGATGGATCATTCTAGCCATTCTGGAATGTTATAAACTGGCAGGGAAAGAGCCCCCTCAAAACCTTAGGGCTCATACGACCAGAGGTATTGCAGCTTCATCGGCCCTCAAAAGAGGCGTGCCGGTTAAAGACATAAGTGCGGCCGCTACATGGTCGTCTGTCCATACCTTTACACATTTTTACAATCTGGATTCCTCCTCCAGTCAAGAGACTAGGTTTGGAAGGGCTGTACTGCATTCTATTCATCAATAGAAGACAGCGTGAAGTCAGTACTCCCTCCTCCGAATATAGAATACTGCTATGGGAGCCTATCTAAGATGAAGAATACGTCGGAGGACACAATCCCTTCGAAGAACAAGTTACTTCTTACCTTGTAACGTTCTTTCGATGGGATGTTCCTCCGACGTATTCCTCATCGACCCTCCCATCCATCCCGCAGTTCTACTTCCCTTGTTGTTGCAGCTTACGCTCCTTCAGGGTGATTAGTCTAGTCCAGACAGTAATACTATGGGCTACAAAACGGAACTGAGCAACGGACGCTGCGCGCGGCCTTTATAGGCAGGATGACGTTGAGCGTCGATACGGCAGCTGTCGAGGGACATCGACTCGAGGGAAGTCGACGTGCAGCGCCCTCTAGAGAAAAAAAAAATTCCGAGGCCAGCAGAGCTGGAAGGATATATCTAAGATGAGGAATACGTCGGAGGAACATCTCGTCGAAAGAACGTTACAAGGTAAGAAGTAACTTGTTCATTTTGTGCATTACTTTAAAATTAGCTACTTTCAATTTTGAATGGACTCCTTTCTCCCACTGATTCCTCATCTGTGAAATCTACCTACCTGCGCAGCCGCTCTTTGGAAACATAACTGCCGCCTGTGGTCATAGCGTGGCTCTGTCCAATGTGCCAGACATGCCATCGGGGCTACATTGTGTGTGTGTGTGTATATGTATATGTATGCGTATATATATATGTATATATTGAATCTGCTTATCTGCTTAGATTACATGCTCGGCATAGTCCGACATCTAGTGGAGGTCGCAGAGTATTACAAGATTTGTTTTTGAAACTCAAATAATGGATGTTGACGGGGTGTTTTGTAATATCCCTAGTGAGACTTGTACTGTACCCATGGTCCTTCACATGTCGAGGCCCCTCAGATAGTTTTTTTCTGCCATCGGAGATGGTTGCAAATACAGAGTTCTCTTCCAAGCTGAAAGTTGTAACTGTACACACTCTTTATTTCCTTTATTGTTCGCTTTGACGCACGACCACCAGACTGGTCGACGGCTCTCAGCGAACACCCTCATTGTTGTCGACGACTGACTGATCAACGATCAGACCGCGTAATCCACAGGCTTCTTTGGGCTTCCGCCCATTACAGTAGGGGGCGGGGGTTCTTCATACTGACCCCTTTTAGAGAATGTTTGTTCTATCAACCCCTTTCTACTTTTCTCACCAAACTGCCTCTATAAGATGTAATGCACAAAACTTTTTAAATTTTGCCCCTCCTGCCACCGAAAATTGCTGTGGAAGGACATGCACCGAGTGTGCAATCACCGTCTTCCGAGGGATCACCCCGAAAAAGCTTGTAAATCCTGTTTCTCCAGCATGGGGTCTGGCATGGATTCACATGCTCATGAATATTCCCCGTCGTCAGACCGGGAATCCTCGGTATAGAAAAAATCAGTATCAGTTTCGTTTCTGATCTGTCTTTCTCAGTAGTAACCAATCACTGGTCTCTGGGTCATACTGCCCCCAGCCAATGACTGCCCTCTCCCTAAGCCCCGCCCCTGGCAGCCATCCTCAGATTTTTATCGCACGTTCAAGTGTTGGGAGTCCTCGTGCTGTAGCTCTCGAGCTTTTGCTGCGTTTTCGCGCTTTTTTCAGGAGATTTTCTCATTTTTTCGGTTAAATAGAGCCTCAAGCTCCACCGTTTCTACATCCGATCAACAGGGATCCGTTTCGGAGTTTCTACGCCCCTCAAGGGTGAAGATTTCGTCGAGTTGCGCTTTTGGAGGATTCCAGAATTTCCAAGGCCTACATGGCCCAGGAGAAAGGGAGCGCGACGCCCGGGAAGCTGTTCAGGACCTGTCCTGGATGCCAGCTTCAGAACGTTTTCAAGGAGGACGAGCATTCGTTATGCCTCTACTGTCTCCATGAGGACAAGACGCACAAGGAAAAGGACTGCGCGTTTTGTGGGAACATGTGGGAGCGGACCATGAAGGATCGCCACCTCCGTCTCGCCAACTGGCTGGAAGGTAAGAGTCCGCCAGGCGAGAAGAAGAAAAAGTCTGAGCGGTCTTCTAAGTCCTGTGAGGGTGCCCTGGCGACGGGGGCCCAACAAAAGGCTAAGCACCGCGAGTCCGGGAGCGCCGAACGGTCGGGCTCCTTGGCTGCCAGGCAGGGCGCATCCTCCCCGGCGCCATCAACCATGAGCCAACGCTCTGGCTCGGGTAAGAGGAAGTCCGAGAACCCGGAGAAGCTTCTGGAGAGGCCCCGGTCGATCTCGAAGATTCCGGCAGAGGGGGAGCGAGGCTCGGACCCTCCCCCCAAGGTGTAGGCCCCAGGCGTACAGAAGGTGACGTTGGCCTTAATTCACCCTGCTAAGACCTCGATTGAGGATGTCGTCATGGCCCTGGCTCAGCCTGTGGAAGCTACACCAGTGGAGGTGCCCTCAGGTACCAGAGTCTCCCTGTCATGATGCCCGCTCCCGGGGAGCCGGTTCAAGCCCTGCGTCCCCGAAAGCGGACATCCAGTCCCCAAGGAAGGACCCAGCAACCCCATATAGGGGCCCTTTGGACAGTGTCCTGGCGCCTATGGCGCCAGGCTCATAAAAGACATCAGTCCTGGCGCTAAAGGCGCCAGGCTCATTATGGGAGTGCTTGGGTGCACTTACCTGATGCAGACCATGCTGCAGGATCCCGGCCTCCTTGAGGCCTGAAAGGAACTACTTTACATGTGGGACTAATTTACCATCCGATCGTGGTCGGGGAAGGATACATACCTGATTGGAGGAAGGATACATACCTGGAACTTCTTCCAAGGCTATATAAACCCCACCCGAACAGCCACACGTGCTTCGCGTTGTTCTGCATCTAGCAGCTGGACGCTCACCGTGTCTGCTCCTGCATCCTGACTTCTGCCATGCCTGCCAGCATCCTGGATCACCTGCAAAGGAAGAGAAGAAGAGAACAGAAGAAGGAAAAGTCCTTACCTGCTAAATCCGCATCCTGGAGACATCTCGCCGACAATCCTGAAAAGGAAAACTTTTATTTAAAAGCTCATCGCGTCGATCGCTGCAGCGCCGCATTCCACTCACCTTTACAGGGCGCCTCCATGTTCAGCAGCGATCATCCGGATTCGCAGTCATGCCCCAGCGCCTAGGGATAAAAAGACCAGAACAAAAGGTGAGAGCGAGAAGGGAATAAGGAAAGCTAAATATCCATATTAAGACTTACCTGTTGATTCATTCCCTCTTCATTTCGGGTCCCCGCCGCATCCTGGCATTTCCGGACCCCGGCCCCTAAGGGGAAAAAGAGACATCAGCGTTAATGAGCGAATGAAAAGACATTACCAAAAAACGCTCATTAAAGACTTACCTGATTTCTACAAGGATTTCACCTCTCATCTCGGGTCGGTGCCTGTTCCCTGGCATTCCGTACCCCGGCCCCTATGGGGAAAAAGACACTAGTGTTAGTACATTAATGCATGGACACAAGGGGAACCTCTGATCAAAAAACTTACCTGGAAGCCAAGCAAGTTTGGTTCTCACCAATCCGAAAATCCAGTGAAGTAACTGGATACCAACTGTTAGGAAAGATTTCGTAATTGTAGGTAATTTTCCTTCCATGTGGCAACCCCTAAACTTTTTGCTGTTGTTTTTCACCTTGTTCTTGACTTTGCCAGAGAAGTGCAGCCTTCTGCTGCACTCCTCTGGGCTTTCGCTCCTTTTCTTATGGGGAAACTGACATGCCCTTAAGACAGTCAGTACCGGGGAACGCTGTTTCCCGTAGTTTCTTTTATCATGTTGCGGCTTTAGTGCAACATGACACAAGAGGGCACTGTAAGCTAAGTTACAGCTCTCTTGGGTCTCTAGCCTTCTACAGGCCCTAGATACTCGTTTAGGATTGTATTTGATCGGTGCAAGTGATTCAGGGACGGGAATGGTGGCAGCGATCGTTTCTTGTGTTTTGAGCTCCTTTTGGCGTTCTAAGCGCGTTTTCCGTGCTTAACCCAAAATGGTGGCCTGGCTCCCAAAATGGCCCGACCACGAGGCTCCTTTGTCCTGTCTGCTGACCGTCTTGCTCCCTTCACCTTCCCCAGGTCGAGCCGACCCGGGGCCTTCCTTATTTGGGCATGTACTTTCCCGTGAAACACAGATGCTTTCGCGGGCTTCTACATGTCTTGTGTGTGCCTCCAGGATGTGGGCTGGGATGTCTGGTCCCAATACACATCCTGGGTGCCAGAGAGTCTAGGGTGGTGTGAATGCCTGGGACCACCGTGGTCCGTGATTGGTCCACGAATGGTGTGAGTGTTGATGAGCGGATCTCCCATTGGGTCCCCTCCGTTTTGGCGCGAAGGGAACCGTGGATAAGAGGGGGCTGGAAACACCACTACCATGTCGATCTCCTGAGTTCTCACGAACGAAGGAATACAGGAGCCAAGTATCCTGCAACCAAGAGGCTGGACCGAGGAATCTCTGGTGACCCGCTGAAGGACTTCTCCTCTGCACTGCTGTCGCCTTGTGAAACCCTTTTCGCCTTTTATCGAACCAGAAGGCCTGTACTGGTTCTTCGACCTTTGGAATAGCGGGAACAGCTATTCTCGGCATCTTCACCATCTCCTGCCAGTAAGCCTTCGGAAGTGTCTCTGGGCCATCGAGCTGACTGACCAGCTTACACGGGAGTCTTGCTCTGTAACCGCCGCCAGGTTGTGTAGTATTTCGAGTCCTTGTCACTCTCACACGCTTCGTACACTTGGCGTTCCCAAGTCTGACGTGAGTAGTGTACATTTGGCTCAGATACACACGGCCGCTCCGTTGCCCTGCTGTGGTAACAAACTGTGCGGGTTTCTTCGATTGGGACGTCTTTTTACTCAACACGACGACGAGGCGTTCCCTGCTCTTCTGAACCTGCCAGCTGCTGAAACTGACGCGGAGAAGCCTGGGTCTGCTTGCATCGGGGACCGGTGAGTAGCATAGCTAGGATCTGGTCGCCCTCTTGCAGGAGCCCATTGCTTTTCCCCGCTGTGTTAAACAGCACCCTTTTCCGTACTCGCGCTCTGCTTCTGCCCACTGTGGAGGCTGCGCTTGAGTCGCGGAACTTTGGTCTCCTTCATTTGTGCACTGAACTGAACTGCCTGATTTCCTTAGAAGAGACCCCCCTTTTGCCCGTTGGCACCAGCGTGTGCAGGTACTTTTGAGCACAAGGCTCCACTCTTCGCAGGGCTCGGACTTCCATCTAGTTAGGTGCCTCTGAAGGCGAACTGGGTCTAAGCATTATTTCGCACTGCCTGTTTTCCTTCCCTTTTAGGTGGACTACATATTTCGTGCATATAACGCTTGAGACTGGTCGTATTTGTATATATATTGTGTTGATATGGTATGTGTTGGTTTACTATCGTTATATTGTGATTTTCTCGCTACGGTCATTGTTTTAAAGGCCTTGAAATAAATGTGTATATATTTTTAATATAACAACTGTTTGGAGTAGTTTGTAAGTGATCTTGCTTTGTGTGCTCATTGCGGGCTTTCAGTCACCCTCACCCCTCTTGAGACCTAGTCTTGACCGCCGCGATCGCTACCTTGATTGGTCTGGCTTGTCCAGAGGTTACCCTGTTCCAAGTAATTAGGTTGGCCTTCTGAACTTCTGCGCCACCAGGACAGAGTTCAGAAATCCGTCTAAACACCAACGCGCCCCTGCATCAGAAGCAGGATGGAGAGCTCGTGTTTCCAGACCCTAAGAAGGATACTTCTGCGAGCCAGTCAAGCCAGATTTGGGGGCCCGGTCCAGTCCGTCTTCCGAACCCTGCGCATCACTTTAGAAGAGGTCACAGCAGCGCGAACCAGGCCAGCGCCTCCGTGGGAGTCAGGTGAGCGTTACACTCCTTGCCCCCGCAGAGGGAGTCGTCTATCAGGCCCATCGAGAAGATCCCCACGAAGTCCTCGTTGGAAAGGATGGGGGAGGGGCTGGTGGCCCTCGTGGATATGGACACGACCTCTGAAGAGGAGCTCATCCAAGTCGTGGAGGAGGCCCAGCCCATCGGGAGGGACCCCGACGAAGGCGACAACGAGGGTGTCGCAGACGAGGCTCCTCAAGAGCCCTCGCTCCCGTCGTTTCCGGCGCTGCAGGACACCTCAGCGGCCATTTTGTCAGCCATCCAGTCCTTATGCTCGGAGATAAGGACTAGGTTGCCCCTCCCCCCGACGGAGGTACCTGAGCCAGACCCGACGGGGGAACCGGAGCCAGGACCTTCGGAGAGCCCACCACTTAAGAGGAGGAGGATGCATCCTAGGCCTCCTCTCCTGCCTCTGCGGCCTTCTCTGCCTTCCCCCGGTCCACTACCCACGGGGATGATACAGGCATGGACACGACTACGATGGGTACGGATGACGACGGAGGCGACGACGGAACGTGTCTCCCTTCGCCCCCTGCCCGGGCGTCCTCGCCCGCCGAGATTGGATCCTTCCATGATATGATTTCCAGGGCATCCAAGCTCTTCCAGCTCTGCCCCGAAGAAAAGAAGGAAGGGTTCCTTTATCAACGGTGCGAGGCTAAAAGGAAGACGGTCCTCGCCGTACCGCTTCTTGATGACATCTGGGATGAGGGGCTCGCCCTCCTCAAGAACCCTGCTACGGCTCCTGCGAAGAGGGACCGGTACGAGAAGAAGTACTGGGTCCCCGACGCTGCCCCCTTGTGCCTTAGGGCGCAACCTACCCCGGATTCGGTCGTTTCGGCGGCGGCCAAGAAGAAAGCGGGGGGCATCGGCCTCGACTTCAACCTCCCCGCTGGACGGCGAGGGTAGGAAGCTTGATTCGATGGGACGACGGGTCATCTCATCTGCAGCGACGACCATCAAGGCGGCCAACGCCCTGGCCATCGTAACCTGCTACGACAGGGAGTTGTGGTTCAAGATCGCCCCTCTGTTGGACTTCCTTCCAGGCGCCAAGAGGGCTGAGGCACTGGAAATCTTACAGGAAGGTGAGATTGCCTCGGATCACGCCATTATGGTGGCTACGGACATCGCTGACACCGGTTTCCGTCAGTTGGGCAACGGCATTTGCCTGAGACGACGAGGATGGCTCAAGGCGACGGATTTCCGCCAGGACGTACAGACCAAGGTTTTGGACATGCCCTTCGATGGGAACAACCTTTTTGGCAAGGCGGTTGATGAGTCCCTTCAGGCGATCAAGACGGACACGGAGACGGCACGTGCACTGGGTGTGCTCCAACAGCGACGGCCGTCCTTTCGGAGCTCCGTAGGCAGGCAGGGTGCCTCCAAGGGAGCTGGCAGCAGCTCCTCTACGTACCGTCAAGCGGCAAGATCTTTGTCGCAGGAGGCCTACAGGGGACGCGGCAAGTCGGGTGGATCCCGCCTTCGTCGTCAAGGAGGCAAAGCGGCCTCCAAGCAAGATTGAACCGACCGTCGGGTCGGGACCCGCCGAAGCACCCCAGTGGGAGGCTGGCTGACTAAGTTCGTCGGCGTGTGGGAGTCCATCTCCACCGACTGTTTGATGCTGGACGCCCTGGCCCTGGGGCACGCCCTCGAGTTCCAGAAGAGGTGCCCCCGCATTCCTCCCGTGGCCAGGAACGAAAATCACGTCCCTCAACTGCTGTTGGAAGTAAGGGAGATGCTCAGGAAAGGTGCCATCGAGCTCGTCCCAAAGAGGCTTCGGGGCTCCGGAGTTTACTCAAGATACTTCCTCGTAAAGAAGAAGACAGGAGGATGGTGTCCCATCCTGGACCTGCGACGACTGAACAAATACATCAAGGCACAGAGGTTCCTGATGGTCACCCTCCAGCACGTGCTGGGACTGTTAAGCGGCTTCACTTCAACACTACAGCTAAGTCAATGCCTAGTCTGGGATGCTGAGGGAAACCCTTATTGATATATTTTTAGGTCCAGTTCATGTACTCTGGATGACAACCCTTATATAACACCGCTCTCTTAGAATCCCCCTGACCCCAATGAGCCAAGAAGTAGGTCTGTTTTGCAAATTTAAAAGGTTTATTTGAGAAATATAACAATATGTATCTATCACACTTTTTTATAATAAATTAATATTGGATATCACACTTAAAATAGGACAGTGATCAACAATGGATAACGTTCTACTGGTAAACTGATTTGTGTTACTTAGAAGTAGTACAGAGGATGAGGTAGCTGAAAATGCTTGATGGTTTCAAGGAAATGCAAGGTGGAATAAAATGCAGTACAGCAAATAAACTGATAAGGTTTCACAAGAGATAATACGTTCACTTTTCCCCTGGTGGCAATTCACCCCCCCCCCCCATATGAAATGCAAGGAGATGGAAGTAACACACACAGTCTTTGGGACTACAATCAAATACAGTACGGAATTCAGTTCCCCCCCAGCAAGCTTAGAGGAAACAGGTAGAAGTTTGAAACACAGGCCCAAAATGCTTTTAAATGTGATGGCAATGGATGGGAAAATGTGCTAACTGATTTTAATTCCCTCTAGAGATTCAGGTGAGTGAGAGATGCTTGTTGGTATTACTTCAGGCTCACTTTAGCAATGCTCTGAGTTATTACCAGGTTGCAAACGGATTTTAACAAAGGAAAGAATGGAGCTGCTATTTTGACAAGTGGAGAAATTGAGCCAAAATCGCAAATCGCAGTAAATTTCGCGAGTGTGTAAATCGCGATTGCGGAAAATGTATATTTCGTTCCTAGCCGAAACGGTTCAAGAGATACGGACGATTTAATAAAGGTAGTTTTTCGGATTTAAAGTAAACTCAGGTGACAGCTTGCAGCTGCAGAATTGACAGGTGACAGTTGTGCAGCTTTAAAAATGACAGATGACACGATTTCTAGGAGGCTGTTCTAATTAGGTTAAAATAGTTTGAATTAGATTATTTTAACTAAGAGATTGGGTTCTGCACAGTTCTGGCGGATACTCACTCCTAATTTTGAAATGAATGGGCCTCGTCACGGATCTGGTCAACTGGACTGGACTTCGGGAGGTTCTGTTCACAGCATCTGGGTCAGCTCTGCTCTGCTGGTCTAGCCTCTCTGGATACAGCGGCCTCTGGTTCTGGATACTGCTCTGCTTTCCGGTCCGGATCAAGTGGATTCTGGATGTAACACTGCTTTCTGGGTACTGGCAAATGTTCTTGGCAAAGAATTCTGACAGCTCGCCCGGCTGTGGAATAGTTTGCAAATGATTTTAAGGATGCTGAGGCCTGCTGACAAATACTTTTGCTTGCAGTGGGCCTTCTTGGTTCAAAGTTCTGTAGTCTCTGTTTAGCTTGGAAGTCTAAGTGTTGGATCTCTGGATGTGGAGTCGTCGGTCAGCACGCTCCGCAGCAAATGGAATTGAATGTCTCTACCTGTCCAAGCAGTCTCTTTTTATGTGTTTTGGAAGTGAGTGTGTGCGTGGCATAACTGAGCCTGCCCCCCTCTACTGGTCATTGGCCCAATTCTCCCATGATTGGGGGAAGGAAATGGCTTGTCATCATGATGAGGTCTGTTTATGGGTCAGAGGATCCTCCCCTGGTCAATTTGCCCACAAATCTATATTTGATTCAAATACATATTTCCCAGATACACCATTTGTTGAAATTACATGTACACATTATATATTCCTTATGGTCCATGCTTGTCCGCCTCTGATCTTCCTGGGGGCTTGCATTCAAAAATGACAACATTTTGCGCTTTTTGACTGGTTTACCAATATCGGACATTTACCAAAAATTACACACATGTGCGCAAGGAGTATGGACATTAATTGATGAAGTGTCAGATTTTTAACATGCAGACATTTGGAGTAAGACCCTATTTTCCGCTAGCAACCCCCCACAATACACCACAGGGTCCTAACACCTCTTAAAACGTGCACAGAAAAATCACAAGAATAATGATATTACTTATATAATTCTGACAAGTCCGTACTATGAATTATCCATCTTTTTTTAAAATTATGCTCTGGCCCAGATGGGTGTGGTTTAGGTTCCAAAGCACATGGGGGAAGCTATTGTCTGCCCCCTCCTCCAGCTCGGGTGGGTCCCAGAGGCACTTCTCCTCCCAGTTCTCCCAAGAGGAAGCCACTTTACGGCCCCCCCAATATAACATTTGCCTGAGTCCAGGACAAGGCTTTGTTCAACCTCCTGCGGTGCCCCTCCCCTAATCTAATCAGAGAGGTGTCAACTCCTTTTGGTGGGGAAGCAGGATGCAGCTAGGCCTGGGAAGAGTGGCTGAGCAGGTTTCTCCTGTCGAGGGTTGTTGTCGGGCAGAATTCAGCTAAATGTCACTTAAGTTCCCAGTTTAAATTAAAGCTTACAATTTTTACATATACATTAAATAATTACTCCCTTCAAGTCATTTCACAATATAGTTTTACATTTTATCCACCTCTTAGCAAGTCTTTCCTTGGCCTGGTTTGGGTTCCTCTGTTCAGTTTTACACAAAATTCTGGTGGTTTTAAAACTCCGGCTTTCTGATAGTGGTGAGTAACGGTATTGCATCCATTTTTGGGATCTGTCTTGAATTACTGCATTTCAATAGAGTGGTCTTTTGCTTGATAGTACAGGACCCTTGCTTAACATTGTTTTGATGACATCCTTACAGTAAAGTGGTGATGTGGAACCCCCCACAAGAAGGTTATATCTCTGGAGTGGTCTTGTGCCAACTGCGTAGTTTTCCTGGATTCTGGCGTGAATGTGGGCGGCGATAGCTCATCCCCACATCCACCCAGTCTATTGATTTAGTTTGTTCTGGGATAGAATAATGGGCGGCGACAGCTCATCCCCACATCTACCCAGTCTAAGGATTCAACATGGGTCAAAACCCTTGACAGGACAGTTGGAGGAGGGCGATTTCCTGTCATCGTTGGACTTGGAGGATGCATACTTCCACATCCCTATTCTAAAGAGACACCGAAAGTTCCTCAGGTCCGTGGTCAAAGGGCAGCACTACCAGTTCAAGGCCCTCCCGTTCGGATTAAAATCGGCGCCCAGGGTGTTCACCAAGTGCCTAGCACTGGTGGCGGCGCAGCTGCGCCTGCAGGGGATCCATGTCTACCCCTACCTGGACGACTGGCTCATACGGGCAAAGACAAGGGAGCTTGCCGTGGAACACACTGCGAAGATCGTCCAGCTGCTCACGGACCTGGGGTTCTCCATCAACTTTCCAAAATCCCACCTGGTCCCGTCGCAAGGCGCCCTGTTTCTGGGAGCACAGCTCGACACAGTGGCGCGGCGGGCCTCACCGTCGGAGGAAAGGATAAGGACCATCCTAGGAAAGGTGCAACGTCTGCTGGCCACGGACGTGGCCAGAGTGAGGTCTATCAAGTGCCTCCTCGGGATGATGGCCTCTTGCATTTATCTGGTGCGCCACTGCAGACTTCGGATGCGGCCCTTGCAAGAATTCCTCGACGCCCACTGGATCCAGACAACAGGCAGCTTCGAGGACAGGATCCCGCTCGACGAAGCGTTCCGTCGGGTGATACGATGGTGGGGTGTCCGCTCTCATCTGACGGCGGGAACAGGTTTCCTAGCCCCGGCCCACCAGGTGACTGTGACAACGGATGCCTCCCTGGAAGGTTGTGGAGCGCACACCGGGGGTCTCCACGCGAGAGGCCTTTGGATCCCAGAGGAGAAGCCGCTCCACATCAACATCCTGGAGCTCCGTGCAGTGTTCTGGGCCCTCTGGTCCTTTCTCCCGTCCCTCAAGGGCAAGGTGGTGAGAATCTTCACCGATAACATCACCACGATGTTCTACATTCAGAAGTAGGGCGGAACCAGATCCCCTGACCTATCCAAGGAAGCCCAGGATCTGTGGCATTGGGCCGTTGCCCAAGGGATGTTTCTGGTACCTTTTCATCTGGCAGGGATAAAAAAACACCATCGCTGACTCACTCAGCAGAGAGCTGCGCTCGTGCCACGAGTGGGAACTGCGCCAGGATCAAGTGGACCGACTCTTCGACGATGGGGCGAACCCCAGATCGATCTCTTCGCGACGGCGGCGAACTCCAAGTGCCAGAGGTTCGCCAGCAGGTTTCCCCAACCGAGTAGCATGGGCAATGCTTTCTCGTTCTCCTGGGACGGCCTGTTCCTTTATGCATTCCCGCCGTTGCCGTTGTTACTCCGGCTCGTCAACCAGCTCAAGAGGTTCCTGTGCATGATGATCCTCGTCACACCGGCGTGGCCGAGGCAGATCTGGTTCCCGGACCTTCTGGACTTGTCAGCATCCACCCCAGTCAAGCTGCCGACAGACGCGGATCTTCTCTCCAGAGAAGGAGGCGCCATTCTTCATCACGAACCAGAGTCGCTGAACTTGCAGGCCTGGCTCCTGCAGCACTAGAGTTTGGAGGATACGACATCCCGGCCGACTGCAGAGAGGTTCTCGCGAAGGCCAGGGCATCCTCAACTCTCAAGTGCTACGGACACAAATGGAAGAGGTTCTCTGTCTGGTGCCGTGCACAGAAGATTAACCCTCTGCGGATTACGGCCCCTCAAGTATTGCTGTACATATTGTCCATGGCCAAGGCTGGCCTATCTCACGCTTCCATCAAGGTACATCTGGTTGCCGTCTCACGTTACACCAGAACTACAGGACGGGCATCCTTGTGGTCTCATCGACTGGTGAAGGAATTTATGAAAGGACTGTTCCGATCATTCCCGCCGGTGAAGGCCCCTGCCCCGGCGTGGGAGCTCAACGTGGTGCTGACTAGGCTCATGGGGGCCCCATTCGAGCCTATGCATTCAGTGCCGTTGAAGTTTCTGTCGTGGAAGACAGCATTCCTCGTGGCCATCACCTCTCCATGACGAGTGGGAGAGATTCAGGCCCTATCTTGCAAGCCTCTATACTTGACTTTTCACGACAGGAGGTTGGTGCTGAGGACGCACCCCTCCTTCATGCCCAAGGTGCCGTCGGACTTCCACCTCAACGAGCCCTTGGTTTTGCCAGTTTTCTTTCCGTCGCCTTCGTCGCTGGCTGAGAGGACTCTGCACTCGCTGGATGTAGCTAGAGCGCTGAAGTTCTATGTGGACCGCTCCAAGAGTTTTCGGAAGACATTGCATCTGTTTGTGAACTTTGGACCTGTGAATCAAGGAAAGGCTCTCTCGAAGACTTCCAATTCCAGATGGCTCTCCAGCTGCATCATGCACGGTCACCGGTTGGCAAACCGACCGTTGCCAGGCCGTCCGAGGGCCCATTGGACCAGAGCGATCGCTGCTACTATGGCGTTCCTGTCTGGTGTGCCCCTGCTTGACATCATCAGGGCTGCTACGTGGAGGTCGACGCACACCTTCACGAGATTCTACTGCGTCGACCGGGATTCCTGGGAGGAGTCCAGAGTCGGCCAGGCAGTGCTACGCAACCTGTTCACATAAGGTGAGCCTGATGAGGAGGTAAGAGTTGCTTAATGTTGAGTTGTTGTATTGCTTGATATTGAGCCTTTTGCCACCTCCCGTGGTTGTGCATGTGTATACTGCTATGTATTCTTATATTCATGAGCATGTGAATCCATGCCAGACCCCATGCTGGAGAAGGAACAAGTTACTTACCTGTAACTGTTGTTCTCCAGCATGGGTCTGGCATGGATTCACATGCGATCCCTCCCGCCTACCCCTCTGCGGCTCTTCACTTGGTCATACTGCCACTTCACGTGCTACGAAATCTGAGGATGGCTGCCAGGGGCGGGGCTTAGGGAGAGGGCAGTCATTGGCTGGGGGCAGTATGACCCAGAGACCAGTGATTGGTTACTACTGAGAAAGACAGATCAGAAACAAAACTGATACTGATTTCTTTGTATACCGAGAATTCCCGGCCTGACGACGGGGAATATTCATGAGCATGTGAATCCATGCCAGACCCATGCTGGAGAACAACAGTTACAGGTAAGTAACTTGTTCCACATTTTTTGGCCAAAGACCTTGAAGGATCATCGAACCAATCTCTGGGCTGCTCTCGACATGCAGGCCGAGGCCTCCATCGGCGTGATGTTAGACTCCAGCCAGGGCAGTATCGGGGCCATGAGTGAGGCCGAAGGCGATCAGGGTTTGTCGGAATCCCATGTGCGTGCCCCCCGAATTCAAACAGCAGGCCAGCGGCTCTGTGATGGAGAAGACATCTGGAGGCTAGGGCACACACAAGCACAAAGACACAAAAATATACCCCACGGCCGACTCTCGATGGTGCCGTTGGAGCGTTGAGGCCCATGCGGTGTCCAGGGACAAAGTCTCAGGTTCTTGATTGTCCTCTGGGCCACGACAGTGTTAGGCAGAATTATATGCAGTACCCTTTAGGAAAACTACACAAAATTAAGACAAGTGACAGTACAATTTCACCTTTGGTACAAGCTTGTGCTACACAGTTATAGTGGTAGCAATAGCAGAGCAGCCAGACTTATCTCAAGAGTAAGTGAGCAGTGCAAATAGTTACACAAAGGACAGCAATTACCATGATTCAGGCAAACACTGACTCAGGGATTCTAAGTAAAGGAATATATATTTATTTACTCAACAGTTGTATAACATTTCACTGTTCTAAGCAAGTTAAAAATCACAATCATAAATACACCACACCACTTCCATTAAATTCCAGACAAGTTTAGCTCACAAAATGAAGTGGGAGCAAAATGGCACTCCAGCAATTTAAAAGGGAGGGAAAGACAAAGTTATTAGAAATTAATCACAGGTAAGTACTCAGGGCAATTGAACAAGAGAGACTACAGTGAGGAGATCAGCTAGAAAAGGCCTAGGGCCAAAGTCAATGGGTCAAAGGTCTTGTGCTCAAGATCACACATTTCAGGGTAGTTTGCAGTAAAGTTCGTAGCACAGATTCCGGACGAGGTTGATTGGTAGAAAAGTTAGTTCGAAGAGAAGGACAAGCCCTCGGATTGGAGAAAGATTTCAAACACTTTCACCGTGGCTGAGCAAAACACACAACCGGATTTGCACAGTACCTTAAAACGGAGAGGGGGCTGTAGCTGAGGCGGACGTTCCTGGTAGTTCCTGCAGGCTCACGGTTCCTGAAGCGACAGTTTTTTTTTTATTAAAATTAGTTTTTAGTGCAAAAGCACCTTTACAAATTAAGACAAATTAATACATTCCTTCCAAATAAACATAGAAAAAGAGACAAATTATGCAACAATAAAATCATACAATATATATCACATCCATTCCTACATACATCCACTATATAAAAAAAGGAAAGGACATTTCCAAGTTCAGTCATACAGTCACTTTAAAACATAAAATGTTCCATCATTTTTCAGAATTTCAAATATTAAATTGATAAACTTCCAATTGAGTTACTATATAGTTTACAAAACGTACAGTCTCCAGTATTTGTTATTAGAGCCCCACATACAATTCATCCATATACAGTTTCTTGCAAAGATTGTGATTGCAAATACAAATTCTTTCAACTTATTTACACGGGTGTCTTCAAAGTGAGAGCAATACAGAAACAAATGTTTGAGAGATTGTTGGGTCTCTTTACAGAATCGCAAGTGTCATCAAAAGTAAAAGTTAGATTCTTTGTCCAATGCTTAATTCGCATTTTTGTGTAAATGAGATCAAGTCTGAATAACATATATGTTCTACAGACCTCTTTATCTGGACAAAGCGTTAAATAAGCCAACCGAGGGATTTGAGGATTAATACATTTTGCATACTGAGTAAATGCATTCTATGCCAATCATTTATAAAAAGTTTTTTTTTCACCTTATTCATGTGCACTTGAAGATCACATGGTAACATGTTAATATTATCTAATAGCATATTAATTTAATTAATTTTGCAATTGAATTGTACAACTGATAAGGGTTGATTATTCATTAGCATCTTAAAGAATTCTGTGTAGATCAAATTCTTTGGAGGAAAAAGCATGTTGGAGTAATTTGTTAACAACTGCCAGTGGTAGCATGCAGCTAAAGAAGTTAACCCTAATTCATGTCTCAGGACAGCGCTTGGTAGGGATAAAGGAAGACCTAAGGCATTTTTCTAAAGGATGCCCTGCAGGCGATCAAGAAGGGGTCCCAAATCACATACACAATTCCACACCATAAAGAAGAATAGCTTCTACTTTCTTATTGTAGAATTCAAAGAGAGCAATAAACGAGAAGTAACAAAATTTGGGGAAAATTAATTTCATTTGTCCTTTTAGAGGTAAGAATTTTTCCATAAGTGATTCCTTTGTTCTTTTAAATGAGATGTTGTTTGAGATATTGAAGCCCAAGTAGTATACGTTTTGAACAACATTTATATGTTTTGCATCAATGTTCCATGTGAGATGATGTACTTTTTTACGATTTGAAAGAATATTTGATTTTTGAGGATTGACCGTGAGGTTGTTAGTTTTACAATAAGATGGGAAACTCTCCAGTTTAGCGTAGAGGCCTGATTGAGTTCTATCGAAGAGGAGAACGTCGTCGGTATAAGCGACCCATGATAACTTAAACGTCCCCAATCGTGCTGCAAAAGATTTCTCTCCATTCCAAATATAATCAAGGTCAGCTATATATAAATTAAACAATATGGCTGCCAATTTGCAGCCTTGTTTTACACCTATCCAACTAGGGATGACTTCAGTAAGAATACCTTCACGGTTAATCCGTACTTTGAAATTTGTGTTATATTGAAGCATGGCAATCAGCGTGAACAAGTAAGGAGGAAAGTTAGCATTTAGCATTTTATGCCACAAAATACCTCTGATAACACTGTCAAAGGCAGCTTTAAAGTCCAATGATGCAACAAAGATAGGGCCTTTATCTGGAAAGTTGGTAGAAGCTATGAGATGTGCTAAAATACATGCATTCAAAGAGGTACCCAAAGGTTTACGGAAGCCTACTTGAGCTTTACTTAGCAATCAGTGTTATGAATTACAGTTTCTACTACTTGTAGAATCAAGGCAGCAAATATTTTAGCTGCAACGTCTATTAACGCTATAGGCCTAAAGTTGTTGGGATTGTTGATGGGTCCTTTTTTGTGCAATGCGATGATAATGGAGGTGAGCCAAGAAGAGGGAATCTTTTTGTTTCTAAATACTGATTGAAAACTTTCTAGAAATATTTTTGCCCAAAAGTGTGGATCGTCTTTAATAACGCAGGGGGGCAAGCCATCAGGCCCTGCACATTTGAAGACTTTTAATTTAATTGAAACTAGTATGTCATCAATTCCCCATGGACACATATCTGGAATCCTACAGCATTCTGGAGGTCTTTCTGAAGAACTAAAGGCTGCAGGAAGCGCATACTTATGGAGAAAGAGCGAAGTCCACGATACTCCATTGATTGCTGAGTCACGCTCTAAATACGGCTCTTTGTCAATAGTTCTGAGATGTTTCCGTATATCTTTAATTTTACGTTTGCATAACATCTCAACCATATTTTGATTATATTTGAGTGAAATTATGGAACTATTCTTACAATATCATTCATGTATTTCATCTGTTTTTGTTTTTTAATACACAAAAAGATTTGCATTGAAGAGTAAGATGGCTTCTTTACTTTTCTCATTTCAGAATTTTTCTCCCGTTTGAGCTCAGAAATGTCTCGTGATAGCTGAAGTATTGGACTTTTTATAGGTTCCTTAGTTTGAGATGAAGCAATTGTGCCAAGATGATTGGCGATCATCCTCAAATTCCATTGCAGAATACATTCCATCTCCTCGGGGACTAAATTAAAGCTCTTCCATAAGTCGCGATTGACGAGAAACGAGAGTTTTCTGCACGTACTGTGATTCCAATTAATCGAAAGTCTTGTTCTGTCACTCTGAATAAGAACAAGGGTGGAATCATGTACCAAATTTTGGATTCGACCAGTCATTGAAGACGTGATCATTAAATGATCACCCAAGGCAGGATCGAGAGTCTTTGAAAGTGATAACATTCCTGACAATGTCTTGGAGACTACCAAATAGTCTATCCAGGAAGAATGTATTCCTCTTTTCCAAGTAAATGTATCATGGCTAACATCTGGTTCTATGGCATACATGTCCCAACCTTCTAAAAATTGCAACCAGACTTTTCCTTTTTGGGTTGATAGTCTTGAGTAATTCTGTGATCGGATTTTAGTACTTGTAGAATAGTATGGAAAAAAAGCAGCATTAAAGTCTCCCCCAATAAGAATTTCTGCCTGGGGGGTGTTTTTAGAAGCCTCCAAAAGGGCGGATTTAAGGACTTCACATGCATGAAGAATAGGTATAAGCGAAGGATTCCAATACAGTGAAATAAAAAAAACATTCAAATTGTGTAATCTACGTTTATGTCTACCAAGATAAAAAGATCGGATTCATAGATGTGATTAACACTGAAATGTATCGTATTATTAATAAGAATTGCCAAGCCACCTGCAGGTCTACCTCCTTCTCCACCAACTGCGTGGTGTACAAAGGAGGTATATCTGTCAAAGTGCAATTCTGCCATTGGCATGGTTTCTTGAATTAGAAAGATATGTAGGAGAGAATCTGTATTAGCTTGCATAAGCCATTTTTTAAGGTTGTTAAAGCCACAACAATTCCAAGTGATGATCTTTAGATCATTCAATTATGAGGAGGCTTGGAATTATATCAGAAGTGGCTTTTATAAGAGGCTCTAACCATGTTAGGCCATTAAGAGCAGTGATGAGAGAAGCTAATTGTTACATCATCTGTTTAGATGCATCTATGTTGATAGAAGCCTGCAGAGAAGTGTTTTCTGGAGAAATCACTATGGGTGGTTGAAAATCAAGAAAGGCCCAGCATAATTAAATCAGTTTTATGTTCCCAAAGTAGCTTTGTAATAATCGGAGAGAGCATTGTTGCTAACTTACGATTATTCTTTTTATTCGAAAGTCAAATGCTTTCAATATCATTGGAGACTAAGCTACGAAGCGATGGAATTTTATATACAGACTTCATTAAGAAGGAAAGATTAATACGTTCCTTCCCCTTTATGGTGGGATCACTCCAATAGTGGTTTTCCTTGCAAAAGGTACGTTATTGAATGATGATAATATTGAATCAGAGATGGCCAATGGTTGGATTATTACCTCTTTTCCGATAGTATTTCCAGATTTTTCTTCAGACAAAGGACTTTCCTTCAGGCAGTGACAATCTGCCTGCTGGATTTTGAGAGTCCAAGTACACTACAGAAACTTTTGAAACTTCTCTAGTTTCCTCAGAAGTAGTGGCAACAGAAAGTCCAGTATTGGTAGGATAAAATGCATGGACAGATTCACCCAAAAAAGCTGGTTAGAATCGGTATTATTCAGAGCTACTGGGAGTTTAAGAGATACATGTTCCCTTGGGGCACATAAAGTTTCAAAACATGTTTGAACATTAGTGGAAATTTTAAGAGGTCTTTCTTTAGGCGTGGAGATGTAGGCTACTTCCTCGTCGGGCAATTTCTGGTTGGAACTCTTTGAGATGGACTTTCCCCCTACAGTGTGGCTCTCTGTTTTTAGAGATTTTCCGTTTTTCTTATTTAACTTCTCAGGAACATATACAATCATGTTTGCCTGCGTTAGGTTTTCAGACTTAGGACCTGCCAGAACCATAGGCTGCAGTTTTACCCCCAAGTCGGGAGTGCCTATATCTCCTGATGTATTTGTGGGACCTATATTTCTACATGCTATCTGGACAATAGGTATATGTTCTTCGTTCTGTGGAGGTATCTGCAAAACTATTTTACTTTCCTCATTCAATTGGCTCAAATTTAAGGCATGCTTGTCTAAGTGTGAGACAGGCATCTGTTTCTGTTGCTGTTGCTTTTGCTGTTTCTGTTGCTTTATCTTGACGGGGCAATCTATATTTTTCTTAATTCCTGAGTGTTCCCCATTATCGATACCACGCTTTTTGATGTTTTCTTTTTTTGGGTCTTCTAGATTGATGGTAATAGCCTTCTGAGGAAGCTGTTGTCATGTCTTCTTCTTCACAGATTCTCTCTACCTCCTTTTCGTGTTCTATAATTTCAGTGATAGCTGAGGGACTATCAGGAGAAAGATCATGCCTGTCTACCACTGGCACGAGTATTTGAGCTGATTGTAAAGTCTCAGAGAAGTGCATTTTAGGATTTCTTTTATACAGAAATTGTTCAATCTGCAGTAGTCGATCATGTTGTAATTTTGCTTTTTTAAGTATATCGATTGATTCCCTGTTAACATCATTATTACATGAATTTATCATCTTTTTCAAAATGTTTGCAAATATGGTAGGCTTTACATGAGAAAGAAGGGGGTCATTTAATGTTTGTGTCCCCTTAGAACTTCTTAGGGTTATACCAGAAAAAGGGAACTCGCGTTTTACCAACAAGGCAGCTCTTTCAGGGCATTCCAAATGGAATTTATGACAGGCCTTTTGTGAAAGAATAAATCCTTCAAATTTGTTAGCTTTTCTGTGTTGAGAGAGATACTGTTTTTTATATCCTGTAGTAATAAATGAGAACATTTGTGGCCCCTATCTAATAGGTTTAGAATTCTGGTTATTACTGGGAAGTCATGTGTTTCTTTCTCCAAGGCTTCGGAAAGCTTCCTCTCTGGTGATAAGGATACCTCCGGGGAGTGCGATATATTAAAAACTGGAGCGGAAATATCCAATTTACCTGGGACTTGTATGTCAAACTGAGATTATACTTCATTCTGCTGCGTTCATGTCGGTGAACTAGGAGATATATAGGGAGCTTTGGGAATGAATTCATCTTCGCTTTGCGAAAAACTATGTATGGAATTGACAAGGTCCTTTGTATTGGACTTGTGAAAGTGAACGTGTTCACGAAAGTTCCCGAAAGTCGAGAATGCCGTGGAAGGGCCTAATGATAGAGGCACCCGTTTTTCAAGATCTGCCATGATGACAGGTGCGAGCATTGACATATCTGCAAGTGGAGTAAACTTGTCTCCGTGAATATTAGCAGCCACTAGATATGCACTCTTTACAGTTTCCTTTTCTGCAAATGGATCATGTGTAATATCATTTGCTGCTTTCAACAAGCATAAAGCTTTACTCTCTGGAATGTCAGCATTGGTGTTATTTTTAGCAGTGTTGTCAATTTCATGGTCATCTTCATTCAATTGTGCCGACATCGAAAGAACGGAGCATTTCCCTTTTAGAGAGGAAGTTGGGCCAAGGGTTGTTTTTTTTTTTATATTTAGAAGGACTCGTACATAACTGCTCCTTCGACGGAAGAACTTTAATTTTCATTCCGTTGCGCAAAATGGTCTCCATATTGAGTGCAAGCTCCACCTTCTATTTCAGCTATTATGTTGCACAATCTTAAATTTAACTGCTAATTAGAAATTCCATGCAACTTATGATGCTACTTCAGATGCGCGCGCACACCACAGGTAAAGTAGCTGAGCACGAACAGGCTGGGCAGGCAGGGAGCGGAGCCAGAGGCATGTCTAAGGGCAAAAGGAAACAACGTTGAAAACGTTTGAAAAAGAAAAAAGCCAGAAAAATACACTTGTCAGGGGCACAGATACAAGTTCCAACAATACAAGCCCACAGTCCAAGAGATACAAGCACAGAGTTCAAGAGGTACGAGCACACCATTCTAAAGGGCCTATTACAATGCAAGTAGTAACTTACTTCGTTCTCGCGTGTAAAAGGTTCTTTAGTAACTGAAGTCCGTGTTGTGCAGCAAGAGCGGATTCCTCTTACCGATGGCACTTGCACTGGAGGTGTTCAATGAAGCCTTCTTAGGTAAAATCCGGGGTCTTGAAGGCAGAGTAGAGCAGAGGCAGAGTAGCAGCTCGTTCAGCTCAACAGCTACTTGTGATGCTACTTCGGAAGCGACTGTTGGACTGACACGAAGTAGGAATACTCGACCGTCCTGCGCCACCCATGGAAGTAACAAGCAGCATAGCAGAACAACTAATAAAAGGTGCGCTCCTTAAAACCCAAGCAGGGTCTGACCTTCCTGGCTATCTGGCCCACTGTGGCTCTGTACGATGAATTCGACCAGAGGAGGGGTCCTGGCTTGTAGTTTGGGCAAACTGGTTGGTCCCACCAGCTCAAGGGAAGAAGTTTCCTGGAGGATCATCTCGGACGTCGGATTCTGGCGATTCAGACCTGCAGCAGGGCTTCAACGGGTGGTTCAGTCGTGGTAGGGGTCCTCCTCTTCCAGTTCCTCGTTGGTTCTTTCGTTCCAGCGGCGACTCTGCCTTTCCAGTCCTAGAGACCTGCTTTTTATCCAGTTTTCCCCCATTCATACAGCTTGGCTGTCAATCACACTGCAGGGAGGCCGGCCTTGCAAGGCCAATCCTCTTAGCCAATCAGACAAGAGTGTGACTTGGGTTACCAAAGGAACCCATGGCAGAGGTCCGAAGATCCCTCCCTCACATCCTGCCTACCTAGACTATCGGGCACATTAAGGAGGGCTTCTGTGCAGAAGCCCGCAAAAAGACTGTGAACAAAGGAGTCAGCCCCGGTTTGGCACGCAGAGAAAAACACGAGAAAGACTTTAAAAAAAAGAAATGGCGAATAACCCAGCTGGAACCAAAATAAAATGTATTTGGTCAAGCGGGTTTATGTTCGAAGCTAATATAATAGCCTAAAACAATACCGCATTTATATAATATAATCGCGGTAGAAAAGTTAGGGTAGTTACCACCGCCACCAGCCAAGCCTTAATATTAAGGGAGCGAAACAAGGCTCCAAGAGGCACGGACAAAAAGGGAAAAGAGTTAACCCTTTCCAATACTCCATGTAAGATGGGATGTACTGGGTCTGTGGTTTAAAGTGACTATATAAAGTTAATGGCAGCTTTACCTGTTTCTGGGGGACAGTAGTGAGGCCCAGAAAAGTGGAGTCAGTGGGAAGTCTCAAAGACAAAATCTATAATTGCACAGCGCACACCTAATGGTTTGCTAACTCTTGGTGTTTGAAGGAAAATTTGTGCGGTGCCGGGGAGGAAAACAACCTTGACACTGGGTTGTGTAAATCTGAGAAACCAACAGGTGTCCATACACTTATGGAACACTCCCGTCCCCTGCACACCCTTTCAATTGTAAATACAATCAATATTTTTTACATTTGTCATAATTATTCAAAACAAAAAATGATTTGGGAAACCAGTTTTTAGTATAAAATTATATATTTCTAATTAATTGTTGCTGTAATACATCAACTGTTCAATTCATCAAAACATTTACTTCCATATTAAAGGCATACTAGAAATAATGCAGTTTGTGAAATTTTGTACCATTCTCTTTCTTAAATCTCTTGGTCCTTATGGGTAAAGAAAGTGTTCTTGGCATTAACTCGACGCGTTTCTGGGTTTAACTTGATCCACTTCTTCAGGAATTGTTCACCCACTTTCACACTTTCTTTCTTTATCTTTTATCTCAATCACCTATAACATATAATTCTACAATTAGATTCTGTATTTGTGTAGTCAGTTATTCTGTCATGTTAACATAATCACTTTTTGCAGTAAGGATCATATAAATGATCACTTATCTCTAGGGAGGATCATTTTAATCAGTGGTTAGGAGTTAACCCATAGTGTCAATCACCTTAACTTATAGGGAATTAAAAAACTATTTAAAAAGACAAGCTAATTGTTGTTAATAAGAGAACGGATATGTCTGGATATAGAAACAATAGATAAAATAGTGATCTGTGGTTCCACAGTCTGTCACTCGCTAGGAATTAATTTAGTTACCAATTACCCCGGGGTCTTGTGTCCAAGCCTCTATTTAGGTGGTGTCGAGTTCAAATTGTAAACAATTTTGCATTGTACAGGAACTCCAGTCTGTATCAAGATACAGGTTTTATCAGCCGCCCCTGGTGGTGTTTGATCCAAAAAAAAGGGGGAATCCCACTTGAGTGTATATATCTAGTGAGGGTTATAAAAAATAATGATAATAAGTCGAACTTATGTTTAAATATAAGGTTATAAAGTCCTTTTGGTAGTGGTTATAATTACATTCAGTGCATCCCCATGGACTTGTAGCCACTCGCCTCTATTTAGGAGTCTATGTGCACCCTTTTGATGGAACGCCATTCAGCTTCTCGCGGTGTTCGTGCTGAGAAGCTAAAATGGCAGTTTATTTATGGTATGACGTCATCACGCCATGGCTTGATGTCACGTTCATTACACGTCAGCGTGTGACGTCACAACGTTCGCGCATATTCGTGTATTCGTTCGTTGTTGTCAACATGATAAACCAAAGTAGAATGCCTTGTGTTTTTTTGGACACTGTATGTGTCACCGTTAACTTAAAGTCTATATGTTGCTACGGAGTAATAATAATGTTAAAAAAAGGACTTATTATGAAAAGGAAGTATGGTAGTCCCACATGGCAATGGTATTAGCACCATAGTTCGAATGTGTTCGGAAAGGCATAAAAGATGAAGCATCTATGCTTTCATTACTGGATTATGGTAACTGTGAGAGACGGGCCTCAACGACCGGTGGGGGGTGTCTGTACTTCCGCTCCCTATATGGTGGAGGAGAGGCACAGGAGACCCCAGCCAAGATTCTCTATTCGGTAGCAATGGTCGAGCAATCAAGGCCTAGCTTCTCAGGAGGTGATGCAGGCTGGTTCTTAAGTACAGTGTATCTCCCAAGCCCCCCACAAAGGAATATCCACACTCTGTATTGGTTAGAACACAGTCTTTATATAATCAAAAGTTACGGTTATGTACATTTATCATGATAACTCACTTTGTACTCTGGCAAAATCTACAATGACAAATATTTACAATCCTAAAGTGGTACCACCCTAGATCTCATTGACGTGCATGAACAATACTGTACAATATCACACAGACCAATAGAGTGAAACCAGCAATAGAGAGAGGAGAGAAAATAAGATGGTTGAGCAATAGGCAGAATACTGACCCCTACCACTAGGCACAGTTCTGTGTGGAGATCCCCCCACCTGGGCAACCTGTAAGGAAGATATAGCACAAGCCCAGTCCATGTATTGCTCTGCAAGTCTTATTCTCTCCTAGAATGTTTTTACCCCCCCAATGTACCTGGTGGAGTCGAGTTCCTCGAAGAGGCGTCGACAAACGTCGAGGGACTCGCTGTTCGGCGACGGGGAATCGACGGCCCTTCTTGAATGCCTTCCCTTTCAAGCGGGAGGCACGGGGCGTCGAACGTCCGTCGACAAACGAGGTACAACGATGTCGAAGAGGCGGCAGCTTCGTCCGAGCGGTGCTCGTCAGCGTCCTGCAAGGCGGAGGTGTGCGGGGCACCTCGATGACAATAGTTCTGGACCGCAAAGATTGTAGAGACGGAAGCCCAGCAAGGGCGTCGAGTCGTCCGAGTCTTTGAGGTCGTCGGGTGGCGGGAAACCCACCGGCAGGTTTCTCCTCGGCGCGTTGGTCGGCCTCGACTTTCTCCGGCAGGATAAGCGGTCGACGATGCGGTCGAGAGAGTCCTTCGATTGAATGTTCTTAGGCAAAGGAGCGGATGGCTCCGGTCGTTGGCGGCACGGCGTCAAGTGGTTCCCACGGCTGGGCAACACAACTTCGACGGGCCTCCAGCGGTTTCACAAACCTGCGAACCCTGGTCGACGGCAATGGACTTCGACGGCGTCGATGTCCGGGTGCTTCACTTCGATCTCCTCAGCGGTCCCGTCTCGGGTCGACAACCTTTCGAGGGTCTGTCTTCCAGGGCGCTTCGGCGAAGATGGAGCGGTGCTCGATGGTCCCTCGGAGCACGGGAAGAGGGCGCCTTACCAGGTCCTCTCTCGGGTCAGCCCTCGACGCTCTCGTCAGCCTTCAGATCGGTCGAAGCAAATGCCACAGCAAGTCTTCTTCTTCCAGCTGGACGTCGAGGATCAGCAGTTCCAGTTACTCGTAGAGTGGAGACTCAGCTCCCTGGCTGCTTCAGGAGCGCAATGGTCGCTTCTCAACCAAAGGTCCCTTCTGAACACTTTTCCAGTGGTGAGAGGTCCCCAGATATACTATCCTCTCTCTCATCCACGCTGCTGGCACACACTCAGCAGCCAATCATACTGCAGGGCATTCATGCAGTCAGTCAGCCAATCAGGCACACAGTGCATTCAGGCCACACTCCTCCCTTCCAGACACTCACAACAAGAAATGTGGATTGGGACAAGTACCCAGCCATTCAACACTACACACTGCATTCAGGCCAGTTTCGGGCAGGGCTGTCTCAGTCTTTGTCTCTCATGCCAGAAACCAGACAACCACAACAAGAAGTGTATATTGGTCACACACTCCATTCACCCAGGTCCCACCCACAGGAGGTACCCACAACATACAGTCACTGGGAAGGCTCCAGCCAGTCTAGCTGGGCCTTCACAACAATACCATACTTGGAACTTCCACCCAACAGCCAGTCAGGGGGAACGGACAGAGACAGGGCTTCCCAGGACTTTGGGAAAACAAGATAACAGGCCATAGAAAGCAAGAGGCCACAGGGGCCATCTTGTTTCCTATCAGGAATCAACAGATCCCAATGGCAGGGCCGGGGTATCCCAAAATGGAGGACACCCGGAGCACCTGTCAATTTCAGCACGGAGCTGCCACCAGCCCATACCCTGGTCTGCGGTCACCCACAGGTGCCACAAAACATACACTAGGGGCACAGGGTTGTACCCCTTCCCATGGGTGCCATAAGGGTATCCCATGGGTCTGTTCACCAAACCAAAAGAGAGAGCTGCACTGCCAGGAGTCCCACATGGACTCCGGGGCAGAAAACATAACAGAACACACGGTAAAAACAGAAAAAGGACAAGGATTCAGAGGCCCTGCCCCTCAGATGCATTTCCAGCATCACAGTAGCATGCTCACAAACTAAGTTGTACATTATTCAGTCATTAGGTTTTTGTGGCGCACGTGTGCCATATTGTTGTACATTAGTAACAAGATGTAGAAGTATACATTGCATTAATGTCTTGTCATAACAGATCTGGTTAACTCTTTATAATCTTTGTAACACTGTAGTGCAGTGGTGGCACGATATAAAAATTGTATATTTCATAGTTGGGGGAAAAAAAACTTTGGGTTAACATGAGTTTGTACTGAAGGTCTTGTACTGTAGTTTGAATCCTCCTGTACCTCTGAAATCTCATATCATATCTATGGATGGTTTTTCTGCTAAAGATCTGATACTCCTGTCACTAAAGTCTCATTTATTTCATAAACTTAATTAGTGCTCAAACTTGGGACGATTGATTATTTATAAAAAGCAGGCCAAGCTATATTCTTCATTCATTCCATTCGGTACGTGACTGTTTAGTTTATCTATCCAAAAGATTTCTCTTTGGTCCATCAATTTCCCATGGTTGCCTCCTCTTTGAGATTTCTTCACCACTTCCAGTATTATGACCTTTAATTGTGCTATACGATGTTTTTCCATTGCGAAGTGACCAATTAGTGAAAGCTGAAAGACCCAGATTGGACAGTCAACGAACTCTAACAAAGAAAAAAACAGGCACCTATGCATGCTTAAGTTGTGGTAATTGCAACAACATAATGAAGGGCAGCTACGTGAGTCACCCAAATAATGGTAACAAAATTCCATTACACGACTTTGCAACATGCGACACAAAATCCGTCATATATGGACTAAGCTGCCCCTGTGGGATTTACTACGTGGGACAAACCCAGAGAAAGGCGAAGGAACGCTGGAACGAACATAAAAGCAACATAAGGACTAACAATATACATTCACCAGTTGCCAGACACTTCAATGGAAAACACAGTATAGCACAATTAAAAGTCATAATACTGGAAGTGGTGAAGAAATCCCAACGAGGAGACGACCATGGGAAATTGATGGACCAAAGAGAAATCTTTTGGATAGATAAACTAAACAGTCACGTACCTAATGGAATGAATGAAGAATATAGCTCGGCCTGCTTTTTTATAAATAATCCATCGTCCCAAGCTTGAGCACTAATTAAGTTTATGAAATAAATGAGACTTTAGTGACAGGAGTATCAGATCTTTAGCAAAAAAAACATCCATAGATATGATATGAGATTTCAGAGCTACAGGAGGATTCAAACTACAGTACAAGACCTTCAGTACAAACTCATGTTAACCCAAAGTTTTTTTCCCAACTATGAAATATACAATTTTTATATCGTGCCACCACTGCACTACAGTGTTGCAAACAAAGATTATAAAGAGTTAACCAGATCTGTTATGACAAGAAATGAATGCAATGTATACTTCTACATCTTGTTACTAATGTACAACAATATGGCACACGTGCGCCACATAAACCTAATGACTGAATAATGTACAACTTAGTTTGTGAGCATGTTACCATAATCCAGTAATGAACACAAGATGCTTCATCTTTTATGCCTTTCTAAACACATTCGAACTATGGGGCTAATGCCATTGCCATGTGGGACTACCATACTTCCTTTTCATAATAAGTCCTTTTTTTAACATTATTATTACTCCGTAGCAACATATAGACTTTAAGTTAACGGTGACTCATACAGTGTCCAAAAAAACACGGGGCATGCTACTTTGGTTTATCATGTTGACAACAACAAACGCATACACGAATATGCGCGAACGTCGTGACGTCACACGCTGACGTGTAATGAACGTGACGTCATACCATAAATAAACGGCCATTTTAGCTTCTCAGCACGAACACCGCGAGAAGCTGAATGGCGTTCCATCAAAAGGGTGCACATAGACTCCTAAATAGAGGCGAGTGGCTACAAGTCCATGGGGATGCACTGAATGTAATTATAACCACTACCAAAAGGACTTTATAACCTTATATTTAAACATAAGTTCGACTTATTATCATTATTTTTTATAACCCTCACTAGATATATACACTCAAGTGGGATTCCCCCTTTTTTTTGGATCAAACACCACCAGGGGCGGCTGATAAAACCTGTATCTTGATACAGACTGGAGTTCCTGTACAATGCAAAATTGTTTACAATTTGAACTCTACACCACCTAAATAGAGGCTTGGACCCAAGACCCCGAGGTAATGATTAACTAAATTAATTCCTAGCGAGTGACAGACTGTGGAACCACAGATCACGATTTTATCTATTGTTTCTATATCCAGACATATCCGTTCTCTTATTAACAACAATTAGCTTGTCTTTTTAAATTGTTTTTTAATTCCCTATAAGTTAAGGTGATTAACACTATGAGTTAACTCCAAACCGCTGATTATAATGAGCCTCCCTAGAGATAAGTGATCATTTATATGATCATTACTGCAAAAAGTGATTATGTTAACATGACAGAATAACTGACTACACAAATACAGAATCTAATTGTAGAATTATATGTTATAGGTGATTGAGATAAAAGATAAAGAAAGTGTGAAAGTGGGTGAACAATTCCTGAAGAAGGGGATCAAGTTAAACCCCAAAACGCGTCGAGTTAATGCCAAGAACACTTGTTTACCCATAGGGACCAAGCGATTTAAGAAAGAGAATTGTACAAAATTTCACAAACTGCATTTTTTCTAGTATACCTTTAATATGGAAGTAAATATTTTGATGAATTGATGTGAATTGAACAGTTGATGTATTACAGCAACAATTAATTAGAAATATATATAATTTTATACTAAAAACTGGTTTCCCAAATCATTTTTTGTTTTGATTAATTATGACAAAATTAAAAAATATTGATTTTATTTACAATTGAAAGGGTGTGCAGGGGACGAGAGCGTTCCATAAGTGTATGGACACCGGTTGGTTTCTCAAGTCTCAAAGACAACCCTGTGTCACTGCACCGAAGGTGCTGTGTAACGCACACAAACAGTGGTTCTCATGGAGTAGGTGAGGCTCCAGTGCACAAGATCACACAAAAATAGAAAACACACAGCAAAACACACGTAAGAGGAAAAAAGGCTCACACTCACCAGGTAAAAAAAATAAACCCTAGAAATCCAGCAAAGCTGCTGAGGGACTCATTAGGTAAGAGGAATCGGCCATTTAGGAGAATTCTCCCTAACACAGTTCCCCAAAACCGAAAGCAAAAGGCGGTTCGGATACCGCACATAAAAAGGCCCTCCTTTCGCATGCCGTAAAACAGGCGGCAAAAGGCGTTTCGCCGTCCCACAAGAAAACGCAGAAAATACAGGAGCCAATTAAGAAACATGTCAGTGCTTCCCTGCTTAAAGCGAAATCGCTGAAACAAATTACATATTTCGACGCCCTTTGACACTAAAGACACACAAGCAGGGTTTCCACCCCCTTACAGAGACTCTCGGGCCATGCACCACAAGGATGTAACTGCATCCCAGACTACCCCTGTCATGTCAGGTTTCCTGCCCTCATGCAAATATACACCTGAACAGTTCAATAAAATCATAAGGAGAATGTCAAGTTTCGTAGACTTCATGGACCGACACCCTGACCAATTGTCAATCCTTAAAGATGCCTCACTGCCAGAGGCATCAGCACAGCAGCCCCCTGCCAAAAAGTCTTCTTGAGCTACATCCTAGCACCTCTGCTCTAGGCACTCCGGCCTCAACATACCAAGACCCCTCGCATTATGACGACCACTCAGGAGACCAAGGGTCTCAGGGGGACCGTAATGGTCAAGACCAAGACTGGTTTTATGACATTTACGTGATCCAGTCGCCAGACCACCAGGGCTAGCCGGTAGCAAATTTGCCTGTTGACAATTAACTTCAGTACAATAAACTGCTACTTATTGGCAGCACAGCATTTTAATATCCACACACTCGGGGGCACAGGTCGACAAGGACTTTGATATTCTGAGGGACAAGATGTCCGCCACCTAGTTTATCCAACTCCTGCAGTCTGTCCTAAGGCGCATTCAGCCATCCCTACTGGCGCCTAGTCTCACAAGGGCTGTCAACCCCAGAATAGACTTCAGACCCGTGCCCACTGACCCCCCTGTATATTAGGGTTCAGCTTAAACCAGATTTCTTAGTTGTCACCACCACCAAAAAGAGGGCAGGCACTCCTATGTCGACGGGAGAAAGGTAACCTCCTCTGCAGCACACCAGAAGTTCATCGCTAACACTACGCTGTTAGCCAGTAATGGCTGCCACAAATGGGCTGACCTGGAACACCAAATTGAAGCCGTCCACAAACCACTAAAGGCTCAATTACTGAAGATGATCTCAGAAGGCAAGCAGATATCAAACTGCATCCTAAAGAATAACCTTGATGCGGCAGATAATGCAGGACGCATCCTAGCAGAGGGAACGCTCATTAAGTGCTACGCCTGGCTCAGACTGTCGGGGTTTAAGCTAGAAACTCGGGCAACCCTCTTAAACATGCCAGGGCAGCCAAATGTGGTGTTCGGGAGGCCGTAGAAGACTCCCTTAAGAGTGTCAGGGAGGAATACAACAGTCTAAAATCCCTTGGACAATTGACAAACCCGTTTCCCAACGGGGCTCTCCAACCTCGAGGAGATTTTTAGGTCAGGGTGCTCAACGCTCCTCAGGCTACATTCAGGGCTCACAGTCTTCGTCTTGCGGCCAGTTGCAAGGCCAAGGTTCCTCTTCCAATTTTCAAAGAGGAAATAAAGGGGGCAGAGGAAGGGGCAGACCCTCGCCTGGGAGAGGCTCAACTCCTCCCAAACAATGACACACCGTTTCAGGTTCCTTCCAATGCCAAATTTCACACTTCACCCACGCATAGGAGGGGGTAACGCTGGACAAGTGGGTGTTGGCCACAGTGGCAGGCGGATATTGTATTCAGTTGCTACAAAAACCACCCTTCCGCCCGCCAAGACAGAGGAAAATGACAGCAGAATGTTAGGGAGAATTCTCATTCTATGGCTAATTTCCCTCACCTAGTGAGTCACCAAGTGAGTCCCCCAGCAGCTTTCCTGGATTTCTGGAGTTTATTTTTTCCACTTAGTAAGAGTGTGAACCTTTTCCTCCTCTTGCATGTGTTTTTCCATGTGTATTTTTGTGTAATAGTGGGCTCTGGAGGACATCACTCCATGAACCCCACTTTTCATGTGTGTTACACAGCACCTTCTGTGCAGTAACACAGGGTTGTATTTTAGACTTCCCACTGACTCCATTTTCTGGGGCTGACTACTGTCCCCCAGAAACAGGTAAAGTTGCCATTTACTTTATGTAGTCATTTAAAACTACAGACCCAGTACACCCCATCTTAAATGGAGTACTGGAAAGGGTTAATTCCTATCCCTTTTTGTCTGTGCCTCTCTGAGCTTTGTTTTGCTCTTTTAACATTTAAACTTGGCTGGTGGCAGTGGTATCTACCATAACTTTTCTACCGCGATTATACTATATAAACGTGGTACTGTTCCAGGCTATCATATTAGCCTCGAACATAAACCCGCTTGACCAAATACTCTTTCTTTTGGTTCCGGTCAGGTTTATTCGCCATTTCTTTTTGTTAAAGTCCTTCTTGTGTTTTACTTTGTGCGGCAAACCAGGTTTGCCTTCTTTGTTCACTGTCTTTTGGCGGGCTTCCCTCAAAAAGCCCTCCTCTTGGCGCCTGGGTGTCTAGTTGGGCTGTAAGTGAGGGAGGGGTGTAGTAACCCCCTGCACAGGGTATCCTAGGAAACCCAAGTCGCACTTTGTTGTGATTGGCTGGGGTGGTTGTCCGGGCCGGACAACCCCCCTGCTGTGTGATTGACAGCCAGGCTGTGTGAATGGGGGATTTTCGCATAAAAGGCAGGACTTTTGGGCTGGAAGTCAGTCGCCACTGGAATTGCAAGGAACCGAAGAGAAGCGGTGAAGAAAATGGCTGCTGCAACTACCGAGTCCCGGTGAAGCCCTGCTGCAGTCCTGAGCGATCTACCCTTTGACGACAAGAGAAGATCTAGTCTGGATTCTTCTTCCCTTGAGCTTGGTGGGATTAACCAGCTCATCTTCCACAGGCAGAGGATCCTCTTCTTGGTCGAAATCGCTGCACACAGCTGTAGTGGTTCGGATAGCCATCTGAATAGCTTCTCCTGCTTTAAAGGAGCGCACCTTTTATTCACTGTTGCTTTTGCTGCTGCTGGCCTCATCCCTGGGTAGTGCAGATCGCTCCAGATGTCGTCCTCCTTGTCCCCACGACTGAAGGCACAAACCGTGAGTCTGCAGGAACTACCAGGAACATCTGCCGTGGCATCAGCTCTTCTTCACTTGAATAAGGTACTGTTTCTGACCTCGAGGAACTAGGGTGAATCTCTTTTCTCATCACCAAAGGCTTGTCCTTATCTTCTTTCCCTCTTATAACTTTTGCTTCCTCTTGTGACAATATCCAAGTACTCCTGGCAATCTCGAATAGTGAACTGTACTAACCGTGTGATCCCCGATAACAGGAACCCTGTTCCACTTGACACTGGCGCAGGCCTATTCACTTTTATTCACTTGTAGGAAAGTGTCCTCTGCTTCTATCTGCCTTGACAAAAGTATTGCCTATGATTTTTATCCCCAACTCTCTTGTGTTGATTCATGTGCGAACTGTTTTTTAACTTCAGTGACATATCTTTCCGTGGGTACGCGTATCTTTAGTAAGACCGAACTGTCATTAGTGTCAAAAAGTGATCACATCTGTCCCTCCGGTAACGTCTTTGTTTCACAACTGCGGTCTGTCAAAACCAAAGGTACTTGCTTTGAATTGTGCTGCACAAAGTGAATTGGTTGTGTGTAGTGTATTTTACGTGTGGTTTTAATTTAATAGAAGTGAAGTGTTTTGCAAACAGATGGTCTAGAAATAAATGTACTTTTACTTTTCAACCAAAAACCTTGAGTCAGCGTTTGCTTCAGTCACAGTAATTGTGATCCTTTGTATAATCTCTACTACTGCTCATTTGCTCTTGAGATAAGTCTGGCTGCTCCGCTAGTGCTACCACTTTAACAGTGTAGTGCAGGCTTGTATCAAAGGTGAACTTGTATTACCACTTGTAGTCTTAATTGTGTATAGTGGTCCCTAAGGGCACTGTACAGGATGCTGCCTAACACAGAAGAACAAAGCATATTGCTGGAAGAAGTAAAGGCGCTGCTGGAAAAGGATGCTATAGAGATCGTCCTAGCAAACCAGGAAAACAAAGGTATTTATTCAACATACTTCCTTGTTCCAAAGAAAGACCTCACCATGTAACCAGTATTAGACCCTGCAAACAAATATGTCAAACCCCAAAGGTTTCGCATGACCACACTACAAGAGGTGATTCCACTTCTAAAATGCGGAGACTACGTGGCAACAATGGATTTGAAAGATGCATACTTTCATATTTCAATGCACTCTGCGCATGGAAAATACCTGTGTTTCAAAGTAGTGGGAGTACACTACCAGTTCAAAGTACTCCCATTCGACATCGCCTCGGCACCAAGAGTATTCACAAAGGTGCTTGGAGTAGTGGCAGCTCACCTGCGCAGAAAGTCCATCCCAGTATACCCTTATCTGGACGACCATCTAATCATTGGGCAAGCTCCTCGGATTTGCAAAATAAATACGCAAAGAATTTTTAAAAAAGTGTTTTTGTATTTGGTTTACAAAAAACCTTTACAAAAATCCATATGATGCATCCATGAATGCAGTAATACATTGACTACAATAAAGATGGAATAAGGACAATCAGAAATAAAAAAAGGCAAGCAATTAAACTCATAAAAGTACATAATAAAACGCTGACATCACACTTGATTAAAAGCACATCTATTCATTAATTAATCAAATTCAATTCCTCTGATTCATAATTTTGATAAAACCAGCCACGGCAAGACCCTCTTTAATAGAGATAATGTAAAGCCATCTATTCCAAATTTAATCACAATTCAGTAAACTCTGATTATGGGCCCAGTCCAGATCGGATATATTGGGGAAATATTTCTCCTACTTGTATTTAAAACTTCACATTCCAAGACCAAGTGTCATGCAGTCTCAATCTGGCCCAAGTGACAAAATCTACTATTGGTTTCCGACAGAGAGATTCTTTCTCTTCTCAACAGGATCTCTTTAGTTAATAGAAGATTCCATCTTAATCTCTGTAAAATCATTCTATAATGATTACTAGGAAACTGCGAGAGAAACATTGAAGGGGCCCCCGCCATCTATGATCAAAAACCAAATTGTGCAGGGATGGATACAAATGAAAAGTATCAGAAGTACAAACCCAGTCATAGTCATACAGGGCTTTCTTTACCCTCTCTGGGTTTGCCAACGAAGAAGCCCTGTCCATCGCCAAGTCATTCCGAATTGCTAGGGACCTCTCTTCCAACTGGCAAAGGAAGTTACAATTATTCTTTGTAGAAGAGAGTTTTACTCCAAATTACTCGTAGGGGGAGTGAGGAGTAGGGTCGATTAATTTTATGAATAAGGCAAGTATTTGCCACTGCACCCATGCCCCCATCGAGACAATCCCCAACTCAAATCTAATGTCTACCAGTGGTATTGCATTTGGCACTTTCAGTATTTTACGCCAAATTTTCACTCATTGATGTCTAAAACCATAAAGACAGAAACGTCTACCAACTCCAAGCCATAGATTAGTTTTGGGACAATCTTACTTTCATAAAACAAAGGAGCTGGCTTGATTGAAAAAAGCCTGGGCATCCTATCAATTTTCAATACCTGGATGGTCACAATCTTCTCTTTATTTAAAAGACTCTATCTAATGATTGCGCACCCTGGCAGAGCACTGATCTGACAACCTAAATAAACCAATTAGTTCACCGTTCCAATCACCGATTCACCACAAGGCCATTCTCCTTGGCAAACAAGAACTTAGCTAATAAGCATTGTAAGCCAGTTCAATTATTATCAAATAACCAAAAATCATCCACATATTCCAACTCTTTACATGCTTTACAAGTGCCAATATTAGGTGCGATCAAGCCAGCCCCTGCTAGGTAATTTACCACATACGATACGTACAGCTTAAACAGGCATGGTGCCAAATTAAATCTTTGTCTCAATCCTGTAAAGGTACATTCTAACCGGTCCACCATCCCTGTTAAATCTCACATAAATACCAGAATCCTTGTAGAGAGCCACCAAAGGTCTCAGCAAACCACCCGTGAGCTCCCATCTAGCAAGTTCACTCGACAGTCTATTCCTGGATATCTTGTCAAAGGCCATGGAGAGGTCAGTGGATGCCAAATAGGTACAGCCCTTCGCCTTAATCCATGCCGAAACTTCCAGGCCTTCACCATCAAACCGTAAAGGTTCGTGGAATGTCCTTTGCGGAAACCAGTCTGAAAGGGACTCAATCCTCCAGTTACCCACGCCCATTCTTCTAAGTGAGCTTCCAATCAAAATATATAGGACCCTAGACCAGTTTACCGGGTCTAGTTTCAAGGTCTATCCGACATGAAAATATGTCGGATGGCATTCCCTGATGCTCGTTGTGCTGAATAGCACACCCCTGCCACTAGCTACTAGGAATCTGTGTTTGTGTGATCTCACGGTCAGCTTTAACCCCGAGCCATTGTTTACCATAAGGAAGGCACCACCTTCCAAGATGGCCGCCCATCTCGCGGCCCTGACTTTTTGTGCCTAACCAGGCCCAGACTACACTGCTGGGCGCCGATGGGCTACCGTGCCTCTCATCTCCACCTATCCCGCGCCGCCAGGCGTAAGCCGGCCCATGTCTGCAATGCCCAAGGATTCAAGGCTGCCGCCTGTCCCAAGCCGTACACGGGGTCAGCCAGAACCATTGCCCGGGCTGCCCCGTACTTGGATGCATCCACCCCGCCCGGCAACTACCTACTCTGCCAAGATAATTTCACTTACCTCTGCATTACCGCCCCCAACATGCCTTGCACTCATGCCTCCTAAATTGCCAGGAGTGACGATCCAAGCCTACATCCGAGTGCCCACCAGAGCCCCAGCGCTCTGCCCCTAAATACCCTGTCCCTACTATCCTAGTGCTCAGCACGCCACGCGGCAACCGAAGCTTCCAACACCTCCCTCATTTGGAACTATGAACATTGCGTTACAACCTCACGCCGCCTTGCAACCGACACTTGCTGTTTTTCATGAAACACATGTGCACACTGTATTAATGTACAATACCTTATATTGTAGCCATTAACGTTGATTAGAAATTTGCTCTATAACTATTATCAGGACATTCATGTAATTTAGCCTATCGTCCTTATTGAATGTGCCTCAACTGTATTGCCCATTACACCCATTCTGTAAAATGTGAGATTTACACACACACCCTGCCATTGTCTTCAGCCAGTCAATAGAAACAGCGCCAGCACTCTGCCTTTATAACTCTCCACTCTGGTGTGACATTAAGCCAAATTGATAGGCATTCTATAACACCTGAGGGTCCTTCTACCACATACACTCCCACTGCCTCAACCGCTGAATGTAAATAACGCTTGCACTATACGGCGCCTCTTTTCACATAAGTGTTTTATTACAACCAGGTAGGGCTTTACACATTACCTCAGACTCTGGATGTCAACAGCGCCCACGCTACGCGACCCACCAGCACTTGTCTCAATAGTAGGCTAGTACGATACGGCAGAGACACACCTCCTACCACCTCCCAGCGCATGCGTGAGGAGACTAGTGTCCATCATTGCCGACAGGGACACCACACAGTGCACCCGAGCTGCGCTACTAATCCTTAGCGCATGCGCACAGCTGCGCGCCAATTATGAACCATCTTAGACACTTATCTAAGACACATGCGCACAACATACAGCACACCACTTTGCTGAGATCAAGTCCGGACACAGCCCTGAGCCCATCACCAGCCTACAGCGGCCAACTACGCTTCTCTCCCCAGCCCATTGGAGATAGGCTCACATTCATAGCAGCCTCCCCCAGGCTTGCTTACTCTTCTACCATATGCTACACAGCACTCTGCTGCAGCCATTTACTAAAGGCCTGCCCTTTTGCATTTCACAGGAGCCACCACTACAAGAGCTAAATAGTCCGACCTGTTTTGGACTGACTCTGGCCCCACGCAGCTACACTATTCACCACGGATGTACCTTGGGCACAGCCCAACAGCAGCACGCTCCTATGCTGGGTAAGAACTTGGGGCATGTTGTTGTTTTTTTCACCGCAAGATTTAAGATGGGTACTTAGCATAATTTACATCAAGCAGTACTCTTACTCCACTTTTCTTCTTTTTTCTTTTCTTGATGTGTGCTAGATCTCCAGCTTTCCCAGCGGACATTCCTATATACACCAGACTAAATCTAGAATGCCAAACTAGGGTCTCACACGTATACTGCTACTGGATCTCTACTACCACGTTCCAGTTCACGTTTGATTTCTACACCTATCTTCCCAGGCCGGACCCACCCAAGGTTAGTTAATTTTATCCCCCCATACCAGAATACACATCTATATGTGTTTCTGTATCCCTTTAACTGTTAACCCAGCACTACTTGCTGCAAATGAAAAAATACGAGCAAGTTCTCTATCTAAAACAGGCCATTTCTGTTTTCTCTTCTTACACATTTTTTAGGCTATCGCAATCCTACTGGCCCAGAAGAAGGCTGTCCACCCAAAAGCCAAAACGTCACTGCAGCAGGCCTCAACCTGCCGACAGTCTAACATCAGGGAAGTTTATTTCCCGACGTAGACCAAGGATTGGCCACCACCCAACTAATGTGCAAGATCTCACCATAAACAACAAAACTTTGCTTGATTAACAAACCAAAAGAGTTGGGCCCTGTTCTCCCCAAGAACAATGCATTTGCAATATTTTCTTTGCCTAACCAAAATGTCATGTTTATAGTTAACAAACGGCATACACACAACAAAATGTACTGAATCTTGGTTGTTTATTTGTTTGTTACCATTGCATCACAATCAGTTGTGCTAACACCGGATGAATTACAATCCAGCTATGTATTGTTAGAAGATTGCAGAATCAGTAAAATTGCCTATGATCACTTCTTTCGGTTTGAATATTAGGAACCAGTTGTTTTTAAGAATGGTTTTCACGAAGAAAGTAATCTCCTGCTAAACCCAATATTGTTTTCCATTCCTATCCCAGAACCTGTTTAGTTTAGATGTGGGTAAACCTGGTTTTGAACATTGTCTCCATTCCATGATTACACATAATGACAATGATTTTTCCTTGTTATACATATGTTGTACATTTGATTTTAATTTACAATATTTGTAAATAAACACGTCCCCTGAATTAAGGGGTTTATAGTAGTTATGATTTATTCAAATATATGCTGTTATTTCCTTAAAATGTGAGCACCACAGTTCCCTGCAAGCAACACAACATTCTACAACTTAAGAATGGTTTAATTCTTTCGGCGGCTACCATCCCCCCCGTTATACTTGCCCATTACACCCAACTGCATGCATGCAGTCAAACTAACCTATTGAATACCTGTGTGCCACCGCTATTTTGACCTAGCCTGGTCCTCTTGTGTATTGCCTATACCTGTGTGCCACCACTATTTTGAACTAGCCTACGATTGCTCCTCTATCTCTACACCTAAAGACCTCTGCTCCCAAGGCCGCCTAACACACGCCCTCTGTGTACATGGCTGTCCTCTACAGATCCACACTAATCCTAGCCACGTTTCTTCCTTTACTTAACAACGATTCCTCATCCCACCTCCCTCTCAAAGAACTCGCACCACCACTTTTCTCATCCACCCCCTTCACTCACCATGACCTTCACTGTCCATGGAGCTCAGACTCAGGCACTCATGCTCAGCCTGCCACTCAGCCCACTAGAATGGGTTTGATGATTTGCTGTCCCTCCTATACCTTGGAACCAATGCCCACTGAAGGACAGAAACCCGCGACTTGGCTCCCGGTTCCTACCCACCATCATTCTTAACAAACAATTCTCCCCTCACTCTCATCCTAACCAACCACAATCCAGCCCTTTGCACACCCTGGACAACACACAGAAAACCCCTATCAGCATAGTTGAACACCTTTTGATTAGAGGCGCCCTCATTAATGCCCTGTCTCTGGCCGCCCATGCGCTTGACATTGCAGACCTTATCTCCACTAACAACCTTAACTTCCTGGCTATTACTGAAACCTGGTTGCATCAGGTGCAGGCCCTGCTCTGTCCCTTGCCATACCAGAGGACTACTCAATGTTAAGAAACGACATGGACTCCGGCAAAGGAGGAGGAGTAGCCTCTATCGCCAAAACATCCCTTGGCCTTAGAGCAACCCTCCCACCCCCATCCGCCGAAATCCTGTCAGTCAAGGTCCAAGTCTCCGCAGGACAAGTTATCCTTATGCACCTCATTTATAGACTGCCGGGCCCCATCTCCTCACTTGAGGAAGACATATCCAACCTCCTATCCACTAATACAAAAACTGGATCTCAAAACATCCTACTTGGGGACTTATACCTAGGCCTCAGCGAACCTAACAACGCCAATGAGCTATCCCTAGAAAATACCATCTCTTAACTAGGGTTCAAGCACAGGGTCACCGCCCCAACACATAACAAAGGCAGAACCTTGGATTGGTTGGCGGATCACAACTGCTCCACCCCCATCCTTAATAATGACCAATTGCCTGGTCAGACCACCACGTCATCTCCTTCTCCATCCAAGGGAAAGGGAAAGGGCAGCCAAACACCCTATCGGCTACCTTCCACAAACCCTCTGCAGGAATAACCGAAAAATCACCTTGCAAAGCCTTCGCCTGCTAATTCACAATATCCTTACCCCGGCAAACTATGCCAACCTAAATGAGGATAAAATTGTGGACCTCTATAACAAAACACTTGAATCAGCAGGAGATGATATTGATCCTATCAAAATTAAGAAAGCCAAACCGGCAGCCCACTTGAAGAAATGGTAATAAAAATATGCAAACGCATCCAAAAAGGTCCAGGACTATGCACTTTTTAGAGTTTGAAAAAGATATATTTTATTATCATCTGTAATCATAAATTTGCCCTTATAATAACACGCGTTTCGGCCCCTGCCGGCCCTTTTCAAATCAGGGCTGGTGTAATCAAACTAGTTAGAAGGTACATTAGAATATATATGGTGCACGAAAGAATATCATAATTTAAAATGACAATCCAACAAAGCAAATATATGAAGTCATGTATTACGCCATACATTTCAAGAAGAAAAAGCATTCCCCATATGAAAATAAAGAACATCATATTGCAAACAGAAAACATCATATACAAACAAACAACATTTTGGTATCAGCAAAACGTACATTAATACATTTTGTAAAAAAGGGGAGGGGTTGGGAGAGAAGAGTAGGAGGAGAGGGACATACAGAAAAACAGGAGACAAGAAACGGATAGTACGTTAGTCACGGTTTACCTCATACTTAAATATAAAGCTAAAGCCACGGCTGAAGAAATGATTCACTCCTGAGCTCAAAATCCTTCAGAACGCCAAACGAATGGCCAAAGCCACCTGGAGAAAAAACGCCCAACCAGGTCAACAAAACACTATTCTCAACAGTGGCCACCACTTACAAATCCTCTATCCTCTGAGCCAAAAAAGAGACCTATGACAACAGAATTGATAATGCCAAATCTAGAACAAAAGAGCTCTTCTCTATCCTCCGGGAACTCGAGTCCCCCTCTTCACCTACAGAAACCTGCGTGAAAGATGCAGACTGGTGTGAGAGAATCCAAAAAGCCTTGGCAGACAAAATTGCCATGCTACAATCCAGAATTTAACAGAACAAGATTAGCCTAGCTAAAAAAAGCAAACTCTCCACTACCTCCCATTTCTAAAACCCCCACCTGCCCTCCCTTCTCTTTCACCCCTGTCATAACGAGAGAAGTGGAAAGCATCATAAAAGGCCTTAAACCTTCAAGATGCCAAGGGGATTACTGCCCAGCCCTGACCATTCAGGAAGGCGCCAACGATCTGGCCCCATTCATAACTGCCCTAATCAATGCTTCCTTCAAAATGAGCACAGTCCCTAGCAGCCTCAAGGAGGCATGGATCATGCGTCTCCTTAAAAAAAAAAAATAACCTAGTCCCTAACAACCCCACTAATTACAGGTCAATCCCCACTGTCCCTTACATCCTAAAGATCTTAGACAGAGTGGCCTACTTGCAAATCCAGAAGCACCTGTAAGAAAACAACCCTTTGGGCCTTAGACAATCAGGCTTCAGGCCAAGGCACGGAACAGAGACAGCCCTCCTGGACTTAAAAATTCAGATGGATGAGGCAAGGACAAGGGTAATATAGCTTTTCTCCTGCTGCTCAACCTTTTGACAGCCTCAATCTCATTGACCACAAGATCCTCATGGAACATCTGACGGCCTCAGCTGCATTCTCCAATCAAGCGATTGCCTTGGTCCAATCCTTTCTGGCCGACCGAACCACCCAGGTCTTCTCGCTGGGGGCGGTTTCAGCCCACCCCATCCCCATCCTTTGTGGCATCCCTCAAGGTACGTGCGTCTCGCCGACCTTATACAATATCTTCACAAATCTATTGTTCGACCGCCTGGATAACCTCAGTGTCACATACACAAACTATGCTGATGATATCCAGGTTCTCATCACCCTATCAGGGTGCTATCAAGAGGACTCCAGACAGATTAACAATCTCTACCTGGAGATCCAGCCTGGATGGCAGAACACGGTTTATGCCTTAACAACGAGAAAACTGAGCTCCTTCTCGTCGGCTCCCAACCACGGCTAAACAAACTGTGGACCCCTTCTACACCTCTATCAACATAGATGATAACTTAATCACTGTAGTAGCCAAAGAAATCAAAACCCTACGGATTTATCTGGATTACCCACTCTCACTCAAAAAACAGGTTAATGCCGCAGCCTCCTCCACAGCTTACCCCGATAAGCTCATTAATGCCGGCAAAGCCTTCCAGTTGCATTACACTAGCCAGAGCGCTAGTGCTCTCAAAAATTGACTATTGCAATACCCTATTCCTTGGCGCATCAGAGCGAAATCTGAACAAACTGCAAGTGCTACAGAATAATGCCCTCAGAGCTGCTCTGATCCTCCCAAGGCACGCACACATCTCCAGTTTCAGACAAGACGCCCATTGGCTCCCTTTACGAGACAGAATCACCCTTAGATCACTCGTCGTCATCCACAAATGCCTCTCTAATGGCGCCCCCAAGTACCTGGCAGACAAGTTCATCAAACACACTTCAGCATGACCAACCAGAAGGCTGTACTCTCACTGTCTATCCTTTCCCAAATTCTACCTAAAAATCAGGTGGCTCCAGCTTCCCGGCAGTAGCTGCCAAACTATGGAACGCTATACCTATAAACCTTAGAGCAGAACCCTCCTTTTGGACCGTCAGAGCTAAAACTAAGGCCTGGCTTGCCAACATCTCTCCTATTGTCTGACATACTAACCAATGTCACACCACTGTTTTTTCTTGTATGTTCTCCTCTGTCTGCCCCTCGACCACCATGTAACCCAGTCACTTGCACTTACTATCATTATATTGTATGTCTATAATATGCTGTAACCTGCTTCTAAGTCTCTGGTGCCCAGTTACCTCAGGGTTTGGCGCGCGGTATAAATAAACTAAACTAAACACAGTCAAGCTTTTCATTCAGAATCGCAATATTCCGGTCAGGCCATCAAATTGCATTCCCAGAACAAGTTACTTCGACATGCTCAATAAGCGGACTGGACCACATGTCCATCTGCCAATTAAATTCGGCTATAAGAATTGCATGATCACTCCAATTATTATTGTGTTGAACTACAAAACTCACGAAACAGCGCCTTGAGAGCGCATCTGCAAATATATAATCCAAGGTTGAGAAGTGTTCCCCTTGTCTCCAAGTAGATGTATCATTACCGTCCCCTACTGCCATGGAATTAATTAGGCTCAAACCCATCGCCTCCATGGTTGACCACCACCTCAAACCATTTTGGATTTTAGGTGCATTGGAAAGGCTCTCCCCAATCCCATCCCAATTACCATCTAGTTTTTCAGGAATTATACAATTTGAGTATCGCCCCCCACAAGAATCCTTCCGTCAGGGTATGAGTTGGCCCAAGTAGAGATAGTCAGTAGGAAATCTTGCAGATTAGACACTCCATGATGCCCGTAAATATTCATAACGAACATATTAGTTAAGCCATCGAAAGTTAATTTCCTTGCCATATCTCCAAAAGGGAGATTGGGAATCACAGGCGCCCTCATCTCACAGTAGAGCCCACTGCCGTCAGCAGGCCACCCAAGGCTCTGCCTCCATTGCATGTCCTTGCCAATTGAGTAAACACCTGATAGCACCCCAAAACCGGAGTTTTCAACAGCCATGTCTCCTTAATCAAAATTGTTACCCAATCTCATGGTTGCATTGCGTCAATATTACTAATATTTTTTGGCTTCCTCTGGAGTTTTCAAACCTAACTGGTCACAGTTCCCAATTCTAGTTTTCATGCTGCTACGGTTGCGTTGTTTTGCTCAAAGAGGATGTGACTAAGGCCCAATTGCAGTCGTCCACCTCCACTTGTGAACCTACCAATTTAGCTCATTTTAAGCCCTGGGTTGCAGGATTAAAAGAGACTCTGAGGCCCCCATCCCCTAACTTATTAATGACCTCCTCCTCCTCCTCCCCTCTTTCTAGTTGTTGGTCAAAGCCCAATTCTTTCAGGTTACTTGCTTCTGATAGGACTAGTTCTTTAATCAGGTTTTGTGCAACGTAAAGATGACAGCGATTAGTGTCAGCACGGTTTGAAAATGCTACCCAAACTATATCGGGGGATGAAACTAGACTAAGCGTTTTAATTTCAGCAAAAATTGTGAGGACGTTTCTCCTTTTTAAGTATACCAGGGTCTTGGGAGCCAAAGAAGAGGACAGACTCAATTTGAATTGCTCTATCGGTTGCCGTTAGTCAAAATCCTTGGGCAAAGCCCTAGTCGTCGTCGTCAGCCTCTTCTTGGTGCCCATCAGTCTCCATTTTCCCCTCACCCTCCTTAGCCTGTCTTAGTACACTATAGGCTTTCAATCTATGGGCCCCTATGTGCTCATCCTCCTGGATCTGTGGATTGCATCTATATAATAAATCTAATAGTTGTTAAACCCCTGAGTGCAGCCTCGGATATAAACTTTGCAGTAGATTCTGAGAGAGCAGTGTTGTTGTTTTTGCTGACTCCACTCCTCCCAGTTGGTATTGAGAACCCCTTGGTCGGTTTTTCTCCGCCGTCAACCATGGTTACTGATCGTGTAGTTGCGAAGTCCGAGATGTTACCCGCTGATCAGAGTTAAGATCCATTTCCCAGAATGGAGATCTACCTTCTGACTGGATGGTGGGCATACAGCCCCGAGAGGAGGTATTGGTCGTGGAAATAGTCTTAATCCCAAAGGTATCGGGGGTCTTAGTAACACAATTTGACAATAAACCTCCCTGTACTTTCGCAATCTTACTCTTCTTTGACAAATCCAAGATGTTAAATGTCACTCCCCTCTCCCATTCTGCTTGATATTGCTTCTCAACCTGTCCTTCGTTGCCTCCAATACAAGGTGCCTTGTAAGAATTGACCCCTGGATCCCTTTCACGTAAATCACCCGCTAAAATTGGCTCTGTTTGAGCTGTACAATTAACGGAGGGCAGAATGGTATTCAACTTCATAGTACGTATATCTGATGACAAACTCAAATTCAATTTATTACCTCTAACCACAGCCCGTCTAGCAGAAACTTCACTAGTTTTGTAAAACTGCCTTTAAGCTAGAGTTGTCAATTGGGAGTTGTTTCGCCCCGTGTACGAAAGGCTTAGGTGGGGACAATACACATATATACTCTTATGTCCTGTCACCTTTCCTCCATACTGTATGAGACAGAACCTTTATCACCTTCTCCCCCTTTAAATTTAGAGGCGCGCGGGGGGTGCGCCACAGGGAGCATGCGCTGCCCTGACTCCTCCCTCCGTCGCCACACCTCAGACCCCTTTTCCACATCGTCAGGGAAGGGCCGAATTCACCAGCGCTCCTGGGTTTGACTTCGGCCATGTAATTCCACATGCGGATACTTCTTCTTTGTCTTTTTTGTCTGATCTATCATTCAGGTACTCTGTCCTCAGGCGTCACGCTCCTCCCCGGCTCATGTCGACGTCTACAGGGTTCAGCAGGTGTCCATCCTGCAACAGGCTCTTCCCAACTTCAGACCCCCATGCCCTCTGCCTACGTTGCCTTGGCCCAGACCACGGTTGGCAATCCTGTTCGGCGTGTGACTCGCTGTCCTCCAAGGCGCTGAGAACAGACTAGCCAGGTGGAGGGAGCTCTTCCAGAGGTCGCCTCCAGAGGATCTCAAGAACTTCGTGAAGCCTCGAACCAGGCCCAAGGTAGGGCCGATATTCTCCATTGCACCCCGCAAGGGAGACTACTTCCCAGGGACTCTCCCACGCGGGAGGGACCGGTCAGGTCCTTCAACCGGCAAGTGCACCGAGGCTGCTTCAGCTACCGGCCTTCCGGTCGATGGATCCTCGGACTCTCCCGGGTGCAGTGTTTAGGGACCGGAAGTTTCTTTTACCTGGTCTACACCCTTTTACCGACACCATGGCAGAGGGGCTACGCCCTAATACTGGCAATACTTCCGAGGGGGTGCCTAAACGCAGCTCTACCGATCCCCGGGCCGAGGGTGTCACACCTATGGGGCCTAAACCCAAGGAGCAGGGTAGGCCTCGTGATCCATACTCAAGAGTCTTGGACGAGGCCGGGCCCAGCGGGCTGAGCACCACCTTGCAGGCACATGGAAGGCAGCTCAACAAAATGGCCGCCGTGCCAGAAAGAGGCACCCGTCGGCCGCCGTTCCAGGAATTCAGCGAATATTGAGTGTCAAGGTGGGACTGGCGTCAACCAGGTACATGGCCTACAGTCTGCCCCTCAGTTGTGCAGGGCAGCTTTCCTTGACGTCCATATGGATAGGGTACGCTGCAGCTCCAGCAGCTCCCCGCTTCCCTGTCGGCAACCCCTGCCACCTCTTTAGCCACTGAGGAGGTGCTCTTCAAGAAGTTCCTCGGCCTCATGGAGTCACCTCAGGTGGGGGTTATCATCAAAGACGCCATCAAGGAAGTCCTTCCCGCAATGCCCACAGATGCCTCCGCCGACACCCCAGCCCCCGGCGCAGCCACCTCCTCTGGCTCCCCAGCCGACTCCACAGAGGGCTCCTCCGCTGCCTCCTCAGCCTCTGGCTGCGGTCTCTATACCCCAGCCTCCGGCGCCAACTGCTCCTCCTCCTCCACAGGATCCTCCAGATCTGCAGTATACGGATGAGGAGGAGGATCCGGACACACCATCCTCAGCTAGGGCCTTCCGCAAACGTCTTGCTGGTCTGGCGGAGTACCTGGGCCTCCCCAACCAGAGGTCGAGCAGCCGTCAGAGGGGGTTCTGACTGAAGTCCTCACATGACGCCCCTCTGCCAAATCGGGTATTCCTCCTATGCAGACCGATGTAGTCTCCCTGGCGAACAAGGGCTGGCTCAAACCCCACTCGGTCCAGCCAGTCAATCAACGCCTGGACTCCAAGTACAGGCAGGTGGAGGGGGATACACTCTTGCTTTCGGCCCATCCTCAGCCACACTCTTCGGTGATCGCTGCGGCATCACTATACTCCAAGCCCCAGTGGTCCTCGGCCTCTTCCTCTGTGGCGCTGCTAGTCAAGGAGGAGATGATCTTAGAGGCATATGGGAAGAAACTCTATTCCAAGGCCTCTTTACATCTACGTCAAGCCAACGCTGATGCCATGCTGGCTGCCGCCAATCAGAGATTATGGCGGTAAATTACTGACTTCCTCTCGAAACTCCCCACCTAGAGCCAATCACGCTTTAAGGCGGAGCTGGCAGAAGCCAAGCTGGTGGCACATGGCCTCATGGAATCCACAGTGGCTCATATTGATACCTCAGGCAGTGCCATCCCTATTGCCATGGACATGAGAACAGCATCCTGGCTCCGGGCAACAAAGTTCAACCCGGATGTCCAGGAGCACATTCTAGATCTACCGTTTGAGTGAGGTGATCTCTTCCACTCCTCTACGTATGAGGAACTGGACAAAAAGAAAAACGGCTCACAAACTGCAAGTCTTTATCCATCCTCACAAAGACCACGCCCAAATCGTACACCCAATCTCAGCAGCGCTCGGAAAGGGGTCGTACATATGGAGGGTTCCGCGGATTCCAGGAATGCAGATCCAGGCTGCCGGACCGCTCGCAGTCTCTGAGCCGGTGCAAGCAACACAAAAGGCTGGGGGGGGGAGAGTAGGGGCTTTTTATAGTCCCCCTCCTCAGCCTCTGAGGAAAAGAACGCATGACACGCCGCTTCAGGTGCACGTGTCTCGGCTGGGGGGCAGGCTTGCTCTCCATGCACAGTTCTGGCACCAGAATTTCGCGGACCCCTTAATCCTATCTGTAGTATCCACGGGGTAACGCCTTCCTATCCCAGCCTATCCTCCCCTCCACTCCCACAGGTTTGGACAGCAACTCTTTTGTCGGAGATCCGATCGCTCATAGAGAGCCAGGCAGTGGAAGAAGTCCTAGCCTCCCAACAAGGCTTTGGCTTTTACTCCAGGATTTTCGCCATTCAGAAGACGAACCAGGCGGGCCACAAAGTTGTACTGGACCTTTCCACCCTCAATCTCCCCTTACCTCTGCAAAAATTCAAGATGGTTACGCCAGCTTTTATAGAGGAGACATTGGACAAGGGAGACCGGATGTGCTCCATGGATCTGAAGGACGCGTACCTACGCATCCCAATTTGGCAGCCCCATCGTACTTTCATACGGTTCAGGATCATGGGCTACCATCTTCAATACAAGGTCCTTACTTTTGGCCTCAACTCGGCCCCCAGGGTCTTTACCAGACTCATGAATGCTGTGGCGGCCGTCCTCAGAGCACAGGGTCTCCACATCTACCCATACCTCAACGACTGGCTCATCAGGGCTACATCTCCAGAGGCGGTTCACTACTCTTCCCATGCTCTTATGAACACACTGCATGATCTGGGCTTCTCGCTCAATCGCAAGAAGTCACAACTGCAGCCCACGCAGACTCTGGCTTTCATGGGCCTCATCTGGGACACGTGCTCCGAGATGGTCTTCCTGTTGGAGGACAAAATCTCAGCCATCAAAAGGGCCACCGCCCACTCCCTCAGCAGAGAGGTGACCTCGGCATGTTGGTACCAACATCTCCTGGGTCTACTCGCAGCGGTCCCATTAGCCGTGCCGCACACAAGACTAAGGATGAGGAGGATTCAGCTGCACTTCGCGGCCTCGTGGAACCAGGAAAGGGGCACTCAATCCGAGATGATCAACGTCTCTCCATCTCTCCACCAGGACCTAACATGGTGGTCCAGGGACTGCAACCTACGGACGGGCAAGCCCTACCCGCAGGCCACCATCACCACAGACTCCTCGCTCGAGGGCTAGGGAGCCACTCTGGACGACCTCTTGGTCCACTGCACCTGGACTCGACAGGAGCAGGAATACCACATCAACTGGTTGGAGCTGAACGCCTTCTGGCTAGCGCTCAGAGCATTCCTACCGCTTCAAGGGGCAAGGTAGTCCTCATCCAAACAGACAACTCGACCAGCATGTACTACGTCAACAAGCAGGGAGGCACCAGATCCCCTCCTCTGTGCAGACTGGCCATCAACATGTGGGAGTGGGCCCTGGAAAACGACATTTACCTCACGGCAGTCCACCTCCTGGAGGAATCCAACCTGGAAGCTGACAGGCTCAGCAGGCTGGGAGCTGACAAAGTATGAGTGGCAGCTAAACCTCTTTATTCAGGAGATCTTCAACAGGTGGGGTCACCCGCACGTGGATCTCTTTGCCACATGGCACAACAAGAGGTGTCCCCAGTTCTCATCCTGGTAAGGACAGGGCCCCGGCTCTCTGGGACGACGAATTTCACCTCCAGTGGACCGGCATGAAAGCCTACGCCTTTCTACCCATTCCCCTGATCCACAGGGTAATCTGCTAAATCAAGGCATCTCGCCGACTCCTCATTATTCTGATAGCTCCATGGTGGCCGGCCATGCCATGGTTTTCGGAGCTACTCGGCCTCTCAGAGGTGCCCCTGATTCACCTTCCGACGGGCCCAGCACATCTTCTGGCACTGCAGGGGGCAGAGTTATCCACCCTGCCCCCGTGAAACTCGCCCTCACAGTGTGGTACCTGAGCAGGTAATGCTTCGGCACCATAGCCTCTCAGAGGACAATCTAGAGATCATACAGGGTGCCAGGAGCAAAGCCACCAGGGCCGAGTACAAAAGCAAATGAACCAGATTCTGCCACTGGGCAGACTCCACGGGTATCGACCCCTTGGCTTGCATTTTGGATGACGTGCTTTCTTTTTCAGCATACCTCGCTAAATTTAGGTGTGCAGGTGGACACCTGCCGCACATACCTTGCAGCCTTTGGGGCTTACAGGAATTCGGAGGGCACCCTGTGTGGGACCTTAACATAGTCTTGGGCTCCTTGGCACACAAACCATTTGAGCCAATGGCGTCCGTGGACATCAGGCTGGTCTCCATCAAGACAGCCTTACTAGTCTTCCTTACCTCGGCTCGTAGAGTCAGCGAGATCCCAGCGATGTTCGCCTCAGAACCATATACCACTTTTCACAAAGACAAGGTAGTCATGCGGACGCACCCGGCATTTCTGGCCAAGGTTCCGTCTGCGTTCCACTTAAATGAGGAAATAGTCCTTCCTATGTTTTTTCCCGATCCCAAGGACATAGCACATAGAGTGCTGCACTGCTTGGATGTCGGGCGTGCCCTGAAATTCTACTTGGACAGGACCAAGGGCTTCCGCAAATCGGACGCCCTGTTAGTCACTTTTGGAGGCTCAAGACCAGGCTATCAGGTCTCTAAGGCTTCCATATCCCGCTGGATGGTCTCTGCCATCCAGGAGGCATACGAGGTCCAGCACAAGCCGTTCCCGGCCACCATGCATGCCCACGCAATCAGGGCCAAGGCAACAGCCATCGCATTCCAGCGCCATGTCCCTTGGCAAGTCATAAGCAGGGTGGCCACTTGGGCCTCTCCCTCGGTTTTCTGCAAGCATTACTGTTTGGATGCCGGCTCTAAATCTGATGCGGCTTTCGGACAGGCGGTTCTCAGGTACCTATTTGCTTAAGGAGGATCTCCTCTCCACCCAGGATCTACAATCAGTTGTAATCGCCCATACAGTTTGGAGGAAAGGGGACGAGACGTAAGAGTAATTTCACCGTAGTGACTAACGTAATCTTACTCCATAGTACCTTTCCTCCATACATCTCACCAACCTCTTCCCTAATAATACTGGTGTCATTAGGCAATATTAAATCTATTGTTGACGCGTCAATGGGGACTGAGATGTGGCGCCGGAAGGCGGAGTCAGGGCAGCGCATGCTCCCTGCGCGCCTCTAAATTTAAAGGAGCAGAAGGTTTTTTCTGGTGAAAATGTTTGTCTCCCATCCCTTGGAAGGGATGCCCATACAGTATGGAGGAAAGGGGACTATGGACTAAGAGTACATTAGTCACTACGGTGAGTAACAATTAATTATTCCGCTGGCCTGTTAAGCTATCGCAGGGCGTCATCTGAAAATAGGCTAACGTTGCACATAAATCCCCCTATAGAGACCCCTCTTATTCCCTCCTATACCCTGACCCCCACAGCTCCATTATCAAAGCATGGAGCAACGCAGAAAGTGGGCACCCCCGTCTCTTGCCCTGCTGCAACGCAAAGGCCTGTGACGTGCTCCCGTTCACCACTAACCAGGTAGATGGGTTGAAATAAAGGCCCCGTAATCCGACCCTTCCATCTCGGGGCCCATTCCTATGGCCGTTAAGACCTCCCGCAATAAGGCCCAGCTCACCCAGTCAAAGGCCTTATCTGCATCCAAGGCCAGCAATAGGGCTTCTTCTCTAACCACTGCTAGTGCATTTATGATGTGAAGCGTCTTCCGCATATTATCCGCCCATGTCTGTGCATGATAATACCTATCTGATCTCCATGAATCGACCAGGGGAGGCAAGACTCCAGACGCGGTGCCAATAGCCTAGCACATTTTTTGCACTTCTACATTTAGCAGGGTGATGGGCTTATACGAGGGACAGTTGGTTGTCCTTACCTGGTTTTGGAATCACTGCTATTAAGGCCTGCAAAAAACGTTTGCAGTATGGATCCCTCCCCCGCAATGGAGTTATATGGTTTGACTAGGGGTGCCACTAACAACAATTGCCACTGTTTGTAAGTTTGAGGTGAAAGTCATCGCCCGGGGTCTTTCCCGCTTTTAGCTTCTGAATTGCTATCAGCACCTCCTCCCTTGTGACCTCTGCCTCGAGCGCTGCCTCCTCTCTCCATTTATCAAGCGACAAACGGCATAGGTAGGTGCGCATCTGCTCACCTGTAGGCTCCTCCGGGCTAGTATAGAGCTGCTGATAATAAACAGCGAATTGGGCTGGGATGTCTTTGTCCCTATCCACCATTCCCCTTTCGGCCGCTCGCACCCTCTCCACCTCTGCCCTACACCCTTTAGCCCTACTCGCCAGGAATATTTTTGCTGTGTGTATCTGTCTCTTTACCACCTCACCTATATAGACTGTGCGGAGCTCCTGCCTTTTATTTCTAATCTCGTTCAGAAGCCCCACCCTGTCCCTTCCCAGCTGAGCCCTCAGAGCCTTCAACTCGTCAGTCTAGCCTCTACTAAGCCCCTTTTCCTCTGTGCCCCTTTCGCAATAAGCAGTCCCCTGAATGTATCCTTGGCTGCCTCCCACACCATGGACACGTGCACCTCGCCAGTGTCGTTGGCCTCAAAGTACTCACCTATCTCTTTCTCCAAAAAGTCTCAGAAGACCCAATTGCTTGTTAGTGTGTCGTTGCACCAGCAGCGGCATTGCTGCCGCCCTGAGCTTGCCACCTTCCACTCTGCCTCTACCAGTTTGTGGTCTGACCAGGTTATCCCCCCCCACCTTGGGGCCTCACCTCTCCCGACCACTCCTGTGGAACCAGAAGCCGGTCTAGTCTGGTGTATGACTGGTGCGGGGGGGGGGAGGAGGGAGAAAAAAGAGAGTATAGCCCGCCGGCCCCTGTAAATGACTATGCCAAACATCTACCCAGTCATAGTCTCGTAGTAGGAGGGTGGAAGAATCTGCATTGTCCTTCGCCAGCGCCCTTGTGAACCCGTAAACCCCACCTCCCCAAAACCCCATTTGCTGACGCGGGTCGACCACCTGAATTAAGTCACCCTCCAGAATCGTTGCACCTTCCGTCCAACATACCGAAAACTTGGCAACAACATTTTGCCTGTCCCTTGTTGGGTGCATATAATGTGGCCAGTGTGACCCTCATAGAAGCCTTTGACCCCAAGAAATCGCCCCCATATCCCTTCTTGATCTGTTCCCCCTAATCTGAAATGTCTTTCCAACTATAATGCCCACCTCAATGTCTTGCCAATGTCTCTCTGCTTTATTCCCAATTCGGTCTTCTGCTTGTAGTGAGTCTCTTGCAGAAAGAGGATCGCTAAATGTTGTTTGTCAAACAAATTGCTAGTGTGCGATCTTATTCTACAAGTTGAGCCCCTTAACATTCGACGTGGCCACCTTTACCTCAATCATAGCCATTCAGTACCTTTTGCAACCTGTCGACCTGCACCTTAGGATGGCTTCTCTGATTCAGCCTACAAGTTGACTGCTGCATATGAACCTCCCCAAACCCCCCGCTTACCCCCACCCATACCCCAGTCATCAGAGGTGTTCGGCCATGTACCCCACCCATCACGGACCACACAGTCGAACCACCAGGGTTCTGGCCTCTGCCCTGGTTGTTTTACCTACCCCCCCACCCCCCCCCCCGGACTCTCCAGCTCCCACAGTACCCCCCTCCCCCCCTTGGTCCTGCCATAGCCTGACACGCCCAACAGGAGGGCGAAAAACAAACTGTATAAGAAACATCCAGGTGATTTACCTGCTCACCTCCCGAGGTCCCCCCATAGGGTCGTCACACCAGGCTGCGGAGGTATTGTGCTTTCAGAATTTCCTGGTCCTCTGGATCTTATGCCTGCTTCCTGTGGGCCCCATGGTCCCTAACCAGTGTCGGCTTCACCCCCCTCCATCACCCCACGACCCTGTGGACTCACCAAGTCGTCTGTGGCCTGCTTAACCTCTTCCTCTGTGACCAGGTGGCGTTGTTTGCCCTCCCACTCAAAAATAGCACAAACGGGTAACCCACCTGTACTTGACCTTTTTCTCCTGAAGCCACCATTGAGAGGCCCACACTTTTTCAGACTCAGTAGTGTACTGGCCGACAGATCCTGAAAGATGGCTCCTCTGGAATCTCCTTATTCTACAATGCCCTAGCCGCAGGCCTTCTTGAGGATCCTCACCTTGTCACTTTAGTAGTGTAACTGTGCCAGGACCGAGCGCTGCCCTCTGCTCTCTCCCCCCGCACGGTGCGCACTGTCCAAAGTTACGCATTCACCTTCCTTGGATCCCAGCACCATTCCCATTTTGTTCTGACCCTTCTGCTCCAAGCCGCTGGTGAACTCCCCTTCCACCACCAAAAAACTAAGGTTATTGCGTCTCTCTCGGTTTTCAATGTCCTTCACTTTGAGGCACAGCTCCTCCTCCCGCCATTCCAACTCCACAAAATGCGCCTCAGCCTGCACCTCGATGATCCCCATCGAGGCCAGGTTGGCTTCCACTCCCTCCACCTAGGATCTCACATTCGCTGAGAGATCTGCCACCCTGTCCCCTATATCCGTCCTCATTCCTCGTATTTCTTCAAGGTAGCCTGCATGTCACTCTTATTCATACCAACCTCCTACGCACGGGTGCCAGTCTCCGTCCCCCTTAGCCTTTGCCATCTTCTCACTGATTTGGTATCGATATTGCCACTGGCACCACCATCTACAGTTCAGTGCACTGTACCACCCTCAGACTTATTAGTGTCCTCAACCAACCTCAGCACCTCCATTTGCCATTGGAGAGTGCCCCACCTGCTGTGTCTTCTCCACCTCTGAGTAGGCTCTGCGCACAAGCTTGCTAACCCTCCTTCCATCCTGGACGCCAACGACCATCCAAATCACTCCAGCTCGGTTCTGCCTCTCCAAGGGGTTCGCCCCCAGCACTGTGTACCACTGCTGCCCTCCTCCTCCTTGCCCTGCGCCACCCCTCAGTGCTTCCCCTGGCACGTGGGTGCACATGGCCCTCTGGACACCCTTTCCTTGCACTGTGGTGGTTCGTAATGATTTCACTCTGGGGGCTGCAAATCCTCACTTGCTACTAAATGGCCACCACCACAGTCCCAGTCTGGCAGTACAAGACACTCACTCTCTAGGCTTTAGGCCACCACCCTCCGCCCCTCTGTTGGGCTTGCGCTTCCTGCACCCGCTGGGTGTGGGGCACCCCCTCTACTTGACCACAAGTCCATGTATCTGTGTTCCTCCACTGCACTCTCCCCGTGTCCTGCAAGGTTGTGTCCCGGGCTGCCCGCTCCTCCAGTTAGCCCTGCTGATGTTGGGTTCTGCCTATGTGCAGGCAAGACTTGTCAAATACTGCCAAGTATATCAGTCCTCTCTTGGTGTGCGTTGTGGTCAGGTCGCTGCTCCAGCACGTTCCTTATTGGGCCCAAACTCCTCCCCAGTACCACGGGCTGGGATCACCAGCCTCCTGCCAGCCTGACTTCGTCACACGGAGGCACGCCTTCTCCGGCCCGGCGGCCTTGTGGGGACCTGCCCATTGCTCCTGATCACACCAAGCCTTTTGGCTCTACTGGGCTTCCCGCCCGGCTCTTCACTGCAGGCCGCATAGGCCTTTGTGTCCTCCCTAGCATTCCAGCTCACATGCACCACGTTGGGGGCCCTCCTCCTGGCCTGCTTTGTTCTCCCGAAGCGAGGACTGCCACCCGGGCTGGGAGGTGGGCGCACCCTTGTGGGCCCACAGCCTCACCAGCCGGCTGTCGGAGGCTCTGCGCGGGGATGCAGCGTGGCTCTTCTCCTGCCTTGCTACACTGTCACCCCAAAGCGGGCCCCTGCACCCCCAGAAGCCCTTGCACAGGGCTGCAACCACCAGCTCCTCTCCCCCGGCACCAAGGCAGGTTCACCCAGCCAGGGATCCTTTGTTGGGGGTCACGGGTCCGACTAGTCCCCCAGCCTTCACCCCAGACAGGCGACGGAGCTACACGCTCAGGTTACCATCTTGCCTCCGGCCCCTGGTGGCCTCCATATATACTATCTTAAGGTGTTAATTACCCATTTAATGGCTAAAGCCTCAAGCTCAATGTTAATTACACTAGTGTCAAGAGCTTCCTACGAGTATACAAAATTGGGTATGCTTTACAATCTTTACCATCATACTCTTGAGCTACAACTACTCCCAATTGCACCTTCGAGGCATGTTTCTATAGTAAGGATGGCTGTGAAACGTCTTGCATCCTTAATGGAGAGGGGTTGTTATCAAGACATTCTTTCAGCTGTTCAAATGTCTTTTGATCTGCCTTACCTCCAGGAGTACTGTCTTTCAACTTTTCAGTTAGTGGCACTGCACAAGCAGTCTGTACTATATTATTAATACATCTAGAAAAGGGTTTGGCTTCTTGATGGTGGGAGTAGGGGTATTTCTTCAGCATGGGGTCTGGCATGGATTCACATGCTCATGAATATTCCCCGTCGTCAGGCTGGGAATCCTCGGTAAAGAAAAAACCAGTATCAGTTTCGTTTCTGATCTGTCTTTCGTAGTAGTAACCAATCACTGGTCTCTGCGTCATACTGACCACAGCCAATGACTGCCCTCTACCTAAGCACCGCCTCTGGCAGCCATCTTCAGATTTTTACCGCACGTTCATGTGTTGGGATCCTCGTGCTATTGCTCTCGAGCGTTAGTGCTATTTTTTTCACGTTTTTTGCTCAAAAACTTCGGTTTTTTCAGTCAAAAGAGCCTCAAGCTCCACCGACTCTCCATCCGATCAACGGGGACCCGTGTCGGATTCGTCTGCGCCCCTCAAGGGTGAAGATTTCGTCGAGCTACGCTTTGGAGGACTCCAGAAGCTTCTCAGGCCCGGACATGGCCCAGGAGAAGGGAAACTCGACGCCCGGAAAGCTGTTCAGGGTCTGCCCTGGATGCCAGCTGCAGAACGTCTTTAAGGAGGACGAACACTCCTTTTGTCTCTGCTTACATGAGGACAAGACGCACGTGGAGAAGGACTGTGCGTTTTGCGGCAACATGTCGGAGCGGACCATGAAGGACCGCCATCAACGTCTCGCCAACTGGCTGGAAGGGAAGAGCCCGTCAGGCGAGAAGAAGAGGAAGAAATCCGAGCGGTCTTCTAAGACCTTTGAGGACGCCCCGGCGACGGGGGTCCAACACAAGGCCAAGCACCGCGAGTCCGCTGGCACCGGGAGCGCCGAACGGTCGGGCTCTACGGGCGCCAGGCAGGGCGCACCCTCCCCGGCACATTCAGCCACGAGCCAACGCTCTGGGTCGGGTAAGAGGAAGGGCGAGCACCCGGCAAAGCTCCTGGAGAGGCCCCGGTCGAGCTCGAAGGCCCCATCGGAGGGGGAGCGAGGCAGTGTCCCCCCCCTCAAGGATAAGGCGATGAGCGCACCTAAGGTGGTGAAGGCCTTAATCCATCCGGCCAAGCCCTCTATCGATACTGTCGCGGCGACCCTGGCTCAGCCTGTGGAGGCTACACCAGTGGTGGCGACCTCGGGGCTCAAAGTCTCCCTGCCACCTCGGAGGGAGTCCTCTTTTGTGCCCATCGATAGGACCCCCGTGAAATCCCCGGCGGGGAAGAAAAAGGGGGGGCAGGGCGTCGTCGTAGATTCGGCTTCAACCTCGGAGGAGGAGCTGATCGAGGTCTTAAGCCACGGCCTTGGCTTGGAAGAAGACCGGCCCGTCGGGATGGATCCCGACGCGGGTGACGACGACATCGTCGAGGGTGCCGACGGGGCCCCTGATCGCCCGTCGGATTCTCCTCTGCCAGCGCCGCAAGACAACTCGGCGGCCATTTTGTTGGCTATACAGTCCTTATGCTCAGAGATAAGGACGAGACTACCGTTGCCGACGGAGGAACCTCTCCCGTCGGGGGATCCTGAACCAGGACCTTCTGGTGTTCCCCCGCCCAAGAAAAGAAGGATTCACCCTCCACCTCCTTTTCAGCCGTCGCGCCCCGTCCAGCCCTCCTCCCCGTCCACCCGAGGGGATGATACGGGGACTGACACGGCAGCGACGGGCACGGACGACGAGGATCTACCCTCGTCACCTCCCACCAGGGCTTCTCCGCCCGACGAGATTGGATCGTTCCACTCCATGATCGCCAGGGCATCCGAGCTTTTCCAACTCTGCCCTGAGGAGAAGAAAAAGGAAGGATTCCTTTATCAACGGCGCGAGGCCAAGAGGAAGACGGTCCTCGCGGTGCCTCTACTGGACGACATTTGGGATGAGGGCCTCGCCCTACTCAAGAACCCTTCCACGACGCCAGCTAGAAGAGACTGGTACGAGAAGACGCGGCCCCCCTGTGCCTCCGGGCGCAGCCTACCCCGGACTCCGTCGTCTCCGCGGCGGCCAGGAAGAAAGCGGGGGGGGTGCGTCCTCCACATCGACTTCCCCACCGGACGGCGAGGGAAAGAAATTGGACGCTATGGGACGCAGGGTCATCTCGTCTGCAGCGACGACGATTAAAGCGGCCAACGCCTTGGCTATCGTGGCCCGCTACGACAGGGAGCTATGGTACAAACTGGCTCCCCTGCTGGACTTCCTACCGGACGACAAGAGGGCGCATGCCCTGGAGATCCTACAGGAAGGTGAGGTGGCGTCGGACCACGCCATCACTATTGCGACGGACATCGCCGACACTGGGTTTCGCCAGTTGGGCAACGGCGTGTGCCTTAGGCGTGTGGATGGCTCAAGGCTACGGACTTCCGTCAAGACGTACAGACCAGAGTCCTGGACATGCCGTTGAATGGGAACAACCTGTTTGGGAAAACAGTGGACGACTCCCTTCAGGCCATTAAAGCGGACACTGAGACGGCCCGGGCCCTTGGGGTTCTGCAGCAACGACAGACGCCCTTTCGGAGCAGCGGAGGCAAGAGCGCCTCCAAAGGTTCCGGTGGCGGTTTCTCCACCTACCGTCAAGCGGCCCGCTCGTCGTCTCAGGAGGCCTACAGAGGACGAGGCAAGTCTGGCAGACTCCGCCGTCATCGCCAAGGAGGTCAAGGCGGCAAAGCCTCGTCGAAACAGGATTGAACCGGCCGTGGGGTCGGGTCCCCACCGAAGCACCCCGGTGGGAGGCCGGCTGGCGAGCTTCGTCAGCGTGTGGGAGTCCATCTCCACCGACCGTTGGGTGCTGGACGCCTTAGCCCGGGGCCACGCGCTCGAGTTTCAAAGAAGGTGCCCGCGCGTCCCCCCCGTGGCCAGGAAAGAGCTTCACGTCCCTCAGCTTCTCCTGGAGGTAAGGGCGATGCTCAGGAAGGGCGCCATCGAACTCGTCCCAAAGAGGCTTCGGGGCTCCGGAGTTTACTCGAGATACTTCCTCGTGAAGAAGAAGATGGGAGGATGGTGCCCCATCCTAGACCTGCGACGTCTGAACAAGTTCATCAAGGCGCAGAAGTTCCGGATGGTCACCCTCCAGCACGTCCTGGGTCAGCTGGAGGAAGGAGACTTCCTGCCGTCGTTGGATTTGGAGGATGCCTACTTCCATATTCCCATCCTAAAGGTGCACCGAAAATTCCTCAGGTTTGTGGTCCAAGGGCGTCACTACCAGTTCAAAGCCCTCCCCTTCGGACTACGGTCGGCACCCAGGGTATTCACCAAGTGCCTTGCACCGGTGGCGGCGCAGCTGCGCCGCGAGGGGATCCACGTCTACCCCTACCTGGACGACTGGCTCATCCGAGCCAAGACGAGGGAGCTCGCCGTGGAGCACACGGCAAGGACCGTGCAACTTCTCACGGACCTGGGATTCTCCGCGAACTACGCCTAGTCCCACCTGGTACCCGCGCAAAACGCACTGTTTCTGGGAGCGAAGCTCGACACAGTGTCCCTTCTGGCCTCCCCGTCGGAGGAAAGGACCAGGTCCTTCCTGGGCAAGGTACAGCGGATGTTGGCTTCCGACGCGGCCAAGGTGAGGTCCATCAAGTCCCTCCTCGGAATGATGTCTTCTTGCATCTACCTCATTCCCATGTGCAGGCTCCGGATGCGCCCGTTGCAGGAGTTCCTGGACGCGCGCTGGATCCAAACGACGGGCGGCTTCGAGGAGAGGATCACACTCGACGAGAGTTTCCGCCGAGCGGTCCGGTGGTGGGGCACCCGCGCGCATCTGACGGCGGGCATGGACTTCCGGACCCCAGACCACCAGGAGACAGTGACCACGGATGCCTTCCTGGAAGGGTGGGGAGCGCACACCGAAAATCTGCACGCGAGAGGCCTTTGGCTCCCGACGGAGAAGTCCCTCCATATCAACGTCCTGGAGCTCCGTGCAGTGTTCTGGGCCCTCAGGTCCTTCCTTCCGTCCCTCAAGGGCAAGGTGGTGAGGATCTTCACCGACAACACCACCACCATGTTTTACATCAGGAAACAGGGCGGAACCAGGTCCCCAGCACTGTCCAAGGAGGCGCAGGACCTGTGGCATTGGTCCGTCGCCCAAAGGATGTTTATGGTGCCGTTTCATCTGGCAGGGATAAAAAACATCATCGCCGACTCACTCAGCAGGGAGCTGCGCTCGTGCCACGAGTGGGAACTACGGCAGGATCTAGTGGATCGCCTCTTCCGACGGTGGGGCACACCCCAGACCGACCTGTTCGCGACGGCGACGAACTCCAAGTGCCGGAGGTTCGCCAGCAGGTTTCCCCAGGCGAGGAGCATGGGCGATGCTTTCTCGTTCCCCTGGGAGGGCCTGTTCCTCTACGCGTTCCCTCCTTTGCCACTGCTAATCCGGCTCGTCAACCAGCTCAAGAGGTCACGTTGCAGGATGATCCTCGTCGCATCTGCATGGCCGAGGCAGATATGGTTCCCGGACCTTCTGGACTTGTCAACGTCCCCGCCAATCAAGCTGCTGGTGGATGCGAATCTACTCTCCAGGGAAGGAGGCGCCATCCTCCACCACGATCCGAAATCGCTGAACTTGCAGGCCTGGCTCCTGCAGCGCTAGAGTTTGGAGGATACGACATACCGGCCGACTGCAGAGAGGTTCTTGCAAAGGCCAGGGCGTCCTCGACTCTTAAATGCTACGGACACAAATGGAAGAGGTTCTCTGTCTGGTGCCACGCACAGAAGATTAACCCTCTACGGATTACGGCTCCCCAGGTACTGCCGTACCTGCTGACGCTGGCCAAAGCTGGACTGGCACACGCGTCCATCAAGATTCATCTTGCTGCGATCTCCCGATACACCAGAACCACGGGGCGGACGTCCTTGTGGTCTCATCGTCTGGTGAAAGAGTTCATGAAGGGACTGTTCAGATCGTTCCCGCCAGTGAAGGCTCCGGCCCCGGCGTGGGAGCTCAACGTGGTGCTGACCAAGCTCATGGGACCTCCGTTCGAGCCTCTGCACTCGGCCCCGTTGAAGTTTCTGTCGTGGAAAACAGCGTTTATTGTGGCCATCACCTCCGCACGACGGGTGGGAGAGATCCAGGCCCTTTCCTGCAAGGCCCCGTACTTGACTTTTCACGACACGAGGGTAGTGCTCAGGACGCACCCCTCCTTCATGCCCAAGGTGCCGTCGGACTTCCATCTCAACGAACCCTTGGTGTTGCCTGTGTTCTTCCCGTCGCCTTCGTCGCCGGCTGAGAGCACTTTGCACTCGCTGGATGTGGCTAGAGCGCTGAAGTTCTACGTGGACCGCACAAAGTGTTTTCGGAAGACGTCACAACTCTTTGTGAACTTTGGACCTGTCAATCAGGGGAAGGCTCTCTCAAAGGCTTCCATTTCCAGATGGCTCTCCGGCTGTATCATGTACTGCCATCGGTTGGCAAACCGACCACTGCCTGGCCGTCCGAGAGCCCATTCCACCAGAGCGATCGCAGCTACCACGGCGTTCCTTTCTGGTGTGCCCCTGCTGGACATATGCAGGGCTGCTACGTGGAGGTCGACGCACACCTTCACGAAATTCTACTGCGTCGATCGGGATTCCAGGGAGGAGTCCAGGGTCGGCCAAGCAGTGCTGCGCAACCTGTTCGCCTGAGGTGAGCCTGGTGAGGAGGTAAGATGCTTAATGTTGAGTTTGATGTAATGCTTAATGTTGAGCCTTTGCCACCTCCCGTGGTTGTGCATGTGTGTACTGCTATGTATTCTTTATTCATGAGCATGTGAATCCATGCCAGCCCCCATGCTGGAGAAGGAACAAGTTACTTACCTGTAACTGTTGTTCTCCAGCATGGGTCTGGCATGGATTCACATGCGAACCCTCCCGCCTACCCCTCTGCGGCTCTTCACTTGGTCATACTGCCACTTCACGTGCGTCCAAATCTGAAGATGGCTGCCAGAGGCGGTGCTTAGGTAGAGGGCAGTCATTGGCTGTGGTCAGTATGACGCAGAGACCAGTGATTGGTTACTACTACGAAAGACAGATCAGAAACGAAACTGATACTGGTTTTTTCTTTACCGAGGATTCCCAGCCTGACGACGGGGAATATTCATGAGCATGTGAATCTATGCCAGACCCATGCTGGAGAACAACAGTTACAGGTAAGTAACTTGTTCCTTGTTATGGTCTCCGCTGCCTTTTCTTGTAGTGAAGTTAGGCGTGGCCCCCAAGAAAACAAGAAATGTGTCAGCATTTTGGGTTAGGCCACTCTTCAAGGTATTCGTCTCAAAGTCGGCTGCTGGACGGGCATGCATTTTTCATATGTGGTGCATATTTTCTCCTATAGATTTTGCTTTACAGCATTATTTCATCCAGGTATGTTGTAGAAATTAATTTGTATAGTTTTATAAGGATGTCCATGTAGCTCAGATGGAAAAAAATAAAGTAATAAAGTACATAACTTGAGGAAAAAGGTGGTCATTGCTCTACCAGCTTTAGCTAACTGGATCTGCCTCTAGCCTTATGTCAGGTCTAATGTGTATATGAAATTCACTGTGTCTAACTTCTCCAATTCGATTATGCATGGCATCAGGTAAGCTGCATTGATCTATGAAAGTTCTATGCCATATCTTCCTTTGCTCAAGTGCAATAAGCCATCATGTTTCTCCAAAACTATTGCTGATCATTGGCTATGAGGGTGTAATTTGTGCAAAATTACAAAATCCTTTTTACTATGATGTAGGATTATTTCCCTGGTAAGTGCGAAGACCAACTTATTGATCGAGGGTGATACGGATATGAAAGAATCCCTGACTCTTCCAGGAATAAGCAGGAGTCGGGAAATGGGTCCAACAATTCGTCTAGGTCTGATTTCGATGTAAATTCCACAGCCTCTCGAGTGGCCATGGAGTAAAAAGTACTTTGGTTATCTCCTATGGCCAATGCCATTTTGCTATTTACTCAAATCTGAAGTAGCCTGATAACTTGGTCTCCGAACATGAATCTACAGAGAAAGCCTTTAGATCACAAAGGGCCTTCTGTTCTTGTGTCATTTCCAAAATAAGTCATTGTTGACCAGGCATCCAGAGCATGGATCTCAGAGTTTTAGTGAATCTTCCCACTTAAATATCAGTCTGGGGATGATACATAGATGTGTATGCTTAATCCCCAGTAGCTTTTACCACACCCATCGATTTAAGACATGAAGTTACTCCCTTGGTCCATCAGCAGTTCTTCAGGGAACCCAACCATAGATCAAACAAAAGCAGATGTTTGATTATCTGATGCATGGCGTTGGCACGCATGGGGAAGCGCCAGAATATTGGGTGGACAGTAATCCAAGACCATTATGTATTTCCTCTACTGCTTCTATTCTAGGGGGAGGAGAAAAATGCGCAACCACCAGTAATTGATGTAAAGAGGTTTTCCAGGCCGTATAGTTGGAGATCTTTTGGCAAATGGCCTATGCGGAAATATTTCTTAATACAGTGGTATAACCCCATCATTAAAAGTGGGAGAGGGAGGATGTGATCTTGGGTCTTTGCATATCCTTGATGTATTACAGCAAGATGGGAATCTCATCTCCATCACCCCACAATGGAATGGGGTTGGAATTGCAGTTTATACTCGGTGCACAAGTTGTTTTGGACTAAACAGAACATTGTTCTCCCCAAAGTAGTTTAAATACTTCAGCCTCCGGGATGACTCGCCAGAAAGCATTACTCAACCCTGGTAATTCCTCTGAGAACTGGAAAATTTTGGGGAGGTATGGTCTCAAATATGTTCAAGTCTACCCCAGAGGTGCGAGAATCACAGTTGAACATTGTGGGGTTTTGAGGTGTGGTAGAACCAAACCCTTGTCTATCAGTCTCTTCCAAGGTATTGAGCTCTGTACCTCACAGATGGACTACATGATTGGGTTTCCCAGCTTGGCTGGAGTAATGCTCATACCACTATGCCTACCTTCACTTCCACCAAACACAGACATGCCAAGTTGGACTTCAGACTGTCCTACTATATGTTCTAGTGGACAGCTGGACCCCTGATCTGTTCTCCACTCTAATCCTTCCCCCTGCCAGATTAGTCCAGTCGGTCCTGAACACGTACAGTCCAGCTGTAACTGATGTAGTTCAGGAGGGCAGCTTGGCACTCAAGGCTCTATGTCAGTCTTTAATGTCTTTTCAATAGTGTGGCTCTAGGTGTGAGTCAATGTCAAAGCCTCAAGAATCCCAGCTTCTGAGATCACTTCTCAGGAGGTAGAGCATAGAAATTTGATAACAAATGTGGTTTCATCAAGTGCCGAAAGTTCCTTCAGCGTTTCACTCAATTAGCAAGTGGTGTTAACTATTTCTCTTAGGTTCACCTTCCTCCCCTGCCGAACGCTTGCTGCACACTCTGGATATGGTGCATGCGTTAAAATACTACGTCTTCTGTACAAAGTAATTCCAGAAGACCTTTCAACCTCTTTGTAAATTTGAGTCCCTCTGGAATGGGGCACATACTTTCCAAGGCTTCAATCGTCAGGTGGATTTCCTCCTGCATCTCCTGTCAGCAAGCTGATATACCTTTTTCTAGCAAGCCCTGGGCACATTCTACAAGAGGTGTTACTGCTGTGACAGCTTTCCCCTCAAGCAACCCCTAGCTGGACATCTGCATTGCTGCGACCTGGAGATCTGTGCACACCTTTACAAGGTTGTACTGTGTCTACAGGGATTCCAGGGAGGACTCCAGGGTTGGACACACAGCTCTACATTGCCTGTTTGCGTGAGGTGAATGTCTGCCTGGGGTGTTCCTTCAAGGAGCCTACTTCCGCCTGTTATGGTTATGTGGTACTGCTTTGTAATCTATTCATAAAGCATGTGAATCTATGAAAGGTCCAATGCTGGAGAATGAATACTTTACATACATTTAACTCCTGTTCTCCAGCATTGGTATCCTTTTTGTATTTACATGCGAGCAACCCCCATGTTAGGGAGAATTCTCTGTTTAGGCTGAATTTCCTAACCTAGTGAGTCCCCCAGCAGCTTTGCTGGATTTTTGGGGTTTATTTCTTTCTCCTGCCAAGAGTGAGACTCTTTTACCCTCACTCGTGGACATGATTTGAGTGTATTTCTTTGAATCTAGATGTGTTTAATGGGCTATGGGGTCTTTTACTCCATAGGGTTTCATGTGTTTTTGTGATGTGTGTTACACCGCACCCTCCGTGCAGTAACACAGGGGTGTCATAGTGACCCCCCAGTATAGACTCCATACCCTGGGACTGACTACTGTCTCCCAGGGCATGTAAAGTCACCATTGACTTTACTAGTCTTAAATTCTGAACAGAACCAGTACAAACCATCATATTGTGGACGTACTGGCTGGGGTAATTCGATTGCCCCAGGGTCTGTTAGTCGAGGGGGCACGTCTCCGTCCCACTTGATCGAGTTTTGTCTGGTGGCAGTGGATACTACTTTTTCTATTCAACCGCAAATATTTCCCTATGGGATTTCCCATTGTTTTAGGCTACTATCTTTATTTAATTATTTAAGGTAGCCTCGAACATACCGCTGGTTTATTTAATTAATATTAATTCTCCGGTTGGTATTTTTTCCCAAAACTTGATTCTAAAATGGCGTTTGTGTTCTCTTCTGTGACTCCAACCCAAGTCGAGCCCTTTGTTCCACTTTTTGGCGGGCTTCTCCACAGAAGCCCTGCAAAGTGGTGCTACTATGTCTGGGGTACTTAGGAGGGGTGGAGGGGAATTTAGGCACCCTGGACTGAGTTGCCTAGGCAACTCAAGTCGCACTCCGTCCTGATTGGCCCAAGTGGTGAGCCGGCCGGCTCACCACTCGGCATGTTTGAGTGACTGCTAGGCAGAGTGAATGGGGGTTTGCTGCATAAAAGCAGGGCTTTGGGGGCTGGAACTTCAGAAGTCGCCACAGGACCTATGAATCCGACGAAGGAGAAGCTGAGCTGACCTGCCACGACACCACGACCGGTGGAGCCCTGCTGGACCGTCTCACCACTTTTCCCAAAGACAGAGATCTCCTGTCGGAGAGTCTTCTTCCTTTGACTGGTGGGGATAACCAGTTTCACCGTCTTTTCTCTTTTCCGACGTATCTCGTGGCCGCCTTGCCCGTGCTAAGCACCCCGGCAACCGGGATACCACATTTTACCACGACCGCGAGATAAAGGTACCACCTTTTACCGGAAAACTCTGCGGCTGGTTTCTGCCCTGGTAGTGCAACGACCTGCATCTTTCCTCCACGTCGAGATCTTCTCTTCCCCTGGACGACGACGCAACTTGCAACCACTACCAGGAACAACTGCCACCACTGGAGGATCCTTCCCACTTAAGGTACCGTGTCCCGCCTGGCTTCCCTTGCAACCGACTGTACGGGGTAGATTTAGCCCACGGCTTTCGAACCTGGGTTAGCCTGGGACACCCTGGCTAAACTTTTCTAAAGCCTCTCTAAACTCTTTTCTGAACCCTCTGCAAGACTGCAAGTTTTAATCTTATGAAATAAACTGCTCTGTTACTTAGGATTCCCAGGCTGACGGGGAACATTCATACAGCATGTGAATCTATGAATGATACCAATGTTGGAGAACAGGAGTTACAGGTAAGCTACTTATTCCTTTCATTGATGAAGAGGGAATCAGGGTTGTTGTATGATATGAGAGCAGTGAACGCTGCAGCATGAGGGACTGCTGAGCGAGCATTGATCAACATGAGTGTGCGTGTGGTCCATGGGTGTTTGATGGGGGCAAGGATGATGTTGATGAGATTTGATGGGTTAGCATGCTGGGGCTGCCATGGGCAATTGGCCATTGGAACCCTAGTGGGGTTGAGGATGGGCTCTGGAGCAAGGAGACACATGGTGGTGTCTTTTGGTGAGTAGCTGTGCTTGTGGATGCATTGTAGGTGAAATGCAGGATAGCGAAGCTAGCCCTATGATGCCCGCACAGTTACAAATGTGAGGTCCTTATCTTTGCCTAGGGGAGGTTTGGTGAAATAGGTTTTGGTGGTCGGAAAAGCAGAATGGCAGGACCTGGTCACATGACTGCAGCCTACTAATTGCTGTTTTTCTTGGAGCTGGCTTACAGTTCCTAAAAGACTCAGAAAATTAAGTGTGGATGTAGCAGCTTCGTAGCAGAGCCTATTCAATTCTGGCTCTGTTCAAGTTTCAGTAGTAAAAACATTTTAAGATCCTCTCCCACTTCTTTGCTCTGGCTCTACAGGATGCCTATCTACGTATTCCCATCTGGCCTCCTCATCAGATGTTATAGAGATTAGGTATGTTGCATCATTGTTATCAATTCAGAGCGCTTTTGTTTTGCGGTGGCTCTGCACATATTGCCTTCACCAAGGTTATAGCAGCCTTAAAACCTTCCAGAGAAATGACATCCACATCTATATACACCGTGGTGATTGGATTATTTAAGCCAAAATCCTGCAAAGTCACTCTCCTTCCGCCAATAGACATTGAATCTAGTATTCTTTTTATGCCCATCAGTAAATGTCAAATAATATTCTAGGATGCTAATGACCATCCTGGGCTGATGCAACCCTGCAGTCCTCCCCTACATTATGACCTGTCAACGTCTGTATCTATTGCTTGTAGCAAGACTGAGCCAAGACTTCCCTCTTTTTATTTTTAAAGGTATGAACACACTGATACTGGCACTGCTGGTTTAATGGTTTGTTGATATTTGAAACTTAGCCTTGCCGTAGAATTCTTTCACACCTGCCAGCTGTTTGATTACCGAATGGTTACATCCTTTGTCTCCGTGGCCAAGTCTGACTATAAGCTATAAACCCAGAAATTGGCTTTTCATATTCAAATTACTCACAATAGCAGACCGAAGAACAGTCTATGAATTATTGGCATGTTTAAAACAACATTTATAAGAGAAGGTTTTTCATGAAATGTCTCTTGTTGGCAGATGTCGATAAGGGTTCCCACAAGCAAGGCGCCTTAAAAGGCCTTGAAGAAGCACTCTGTGGCTGGCTTTATTTCAGCCACCACAGTGTGAAAGACATTTAGATAATAATTACAAATGAGGAATGCTTTTTCTACATACTAATTATTTCTTTTCAATGTTGAGATTTTCCAAATTAAACCATCTTTGAAGAAGGAAATGTAAGCTTGGGCTCATAGTGCCCATAGTTACAAGTTTCTAAAAATGATCCTTTGTACTTTTAGTTTGACAATATATTTAAATTGGTAAACATTTGTGTTACATTTTTTGAGGATTTGCCATTTTATATACATGTAGTCTTTCTCTGACAAATGACTTGCACCCTTCTCTCCACCTCAACCAATCGCCACAACAAACCAAAACATTTCCATTCGAGGGGATTGGGTCCTCCGACGTATTCCATATCTATGACAGTAATCACCACAGCAGTGCTGCTTCGGAAAATCTTTTAGCGCCTGGTCAATGATGTCGATACGCCGTCCTCGAGGACCTCCTCCGACAGCCGACGTCACCAGATGTTATAAGTAGAACACACGACGTCCGTAGCCTCACTTACGTTTTTCCCGCGAACGTGTTCGCTTCGGAGATCTCTGCGCGCCTTGACTCTTTGGAGTTTCTGTTCTTTTGGTTCTTCGAACCTGTTTGTTTGTGAAGTATTGTATGGGATGTCTTCCTCTTCTTCCACCCCGCGTCCGGGCTTCAAGAAGTGTGGGGACTGCGGGTCCAAGATGTCATTGACAGACTCGCCCGACGCCTGCCTCTGGTGCCTCGAGAGGCCCACGACATGGATGATTGTGTTGACTGCCAGTCGCTTACATCCAAGGCCTTGCGGGAACCTAGGAAGAAGCTGTCGGTCGGTAAGGTGTCCAAGCCCCGGAAGGCGAGGTCCACTGGGCTTTCGACGGATGATTCGAGGGGCGAGACTCTGCATCGTAGTCGTACGTCTAGGGGGTCTCGGTCCCAGAGTGGGTTCTGTCACTCCTCTGGCTCTTCGAGGCACTCCCGGAAGCGCCATCATCGGTCGCCTTCCCCGTCCTCGTCTGAGGACTCCGCCCGTCGGCAGGTTTCTTATCCCACCAAGCGTTCCACTCCGGAGGAATGGGCTTTCTTCGGGAAGAAAATGTTGGCGATTCTTGAATCGCAGCGCTCTGGTCCGTCTGCGCCTCTGAGAGGGGTCGGTTGTGACCGCGCTGGAGACACTGCTCGTACGCCTTCGGGCTCGGGTGGTCGGCACAGTTCATGGGAGAGGTCCCGCTCGGACAAGGGGAATCGTTCCAGTCATGCCCGTTCCAGGTCCTGGTCCTCGACGCGTTCGAGCCCATGTGAACCTGTGAAGTCTTCAAAGAAGACGTTGACGCCGAGGTCGTCGACGCCATCGGTGCCCAGGCTGTCAAAGGACACGCTCGGGGCTCCGCCCTCGAGGCCTGTGTCGAATCCGTCAATGTTGTCGGCGCTGCGCTCGACGTCGACGCCGTTTCACTCGTCGACCTTCGAGGCTGTGGTGTCGGAGGTACCCCATGGCACGGGGGAACCCCCTAGAAAGGCTCTGGCCAAGGCAAAACATGTCTTTCTCCCGTATTATTTGCCCACTTTCCAGCCTATGGAGTATATTTCCGAGGTGGAAGAGGGTTCTGAAGATGGGCTGGTTCCGGACACGGTACCAGAAGAGATTCTTTCTGGTTATAGCCAGATGGAGGACTTGTGTCAGTCACTGCATGACGCCAGTGGTCTGGACAACTCTCCGAAGGTGGAGTTCTGTAGGCCTGAGCCTGGCACCCATGCCAAGTCATCGTACCGGCGCCTTATGTCGAGGGTCACGGACTAATTGGGGTGGCCGGCGCCCCTACTTGATTTTGTGCAGGATGACCTGATGGATATCCTCGACCAAGGTCCACCCACTGACCTGGTACTGCCATTCCATATAGCTCTGCAAAGAAGGGTGGCAGCGGCTTGGACTGCTCCGGAGAGTCTCCCGGCAGTGGGTAAGTCTTTACTGGCTGGGCGGTATTTTTGCGGCAGTGACCACTGCTACTTGACCACAGACCCCACTCCGGAGAGTTTGGTGGTGCAGGTGGCTACGGCCCCAGCAAAGCAGGCCTCGTATCCTACCATCCCCCTTGATAGGGATGACAAGCGGTTTGATGGCTGGGTGAGGAAAGTGTTTTCTTCAGGGGGTATGGCTCTTCAGGCGGCCAACTCCGTATGTGCCTTGTCACGTTTCACGCACACTCTGCGGAACTGTATTTCATTAGCGGCTGAACATATTCCTGAAGGGGACGAATGGGATGGTTTTCTTGCTATTATTCAGGATGGCAAGGATGCCATGTGCGAGTCCGTTCAGTCGGGTTTTGACATGGCCGACTGTTTCAGCCGGTCCATGGCGGCGAGCACCGTGATGCGCAGGTTTGCGTGGTTGAGGAAGTCGGAGTTTGCTCCTGATGTGCAAGCCAGGCTCCATTACATTCGTCCTAGGGGACAGCACTGGAGGGGAGGTTCTGTTCGTTATTACTCATCCTTTAGTAAAGCGCGGGGAGCTGCAAGTCAAAGGGGCAACCGTAGGAGTGCCAGAGGTGGAAAACAAGGTACTGGAGGTTCCCATTCCGCGCGAGCAGTTGCCTCTTTGCCCTCAGGCAACGCTGCAGCTGCTTCTGCTCAGTCATGAGGCCATGTCCCATGGTTCGCCGGTTGGGGGAAGGCTGGCGCAGCATCTTGTAGAGTGGCATGCCATTACTTCAGATGTGTGGGTTCTGGAGATCATAGCCCACGGCTACTGTCTTCCTTTCTGGCAGAGGCCTCACGACAATCCACCGGGGAATCTCTCTTTGAAGAGTCTGGATCCGCTCCTTGCGCAGGAAATTCAATCCCTGCTGGAGAAAGGCGCCATAGAACTCGTGCCTGTAGCGGAGAGGAACAAGGGATGGTATTCCCCTTATTTTTTTATTTCCAAGGACGGGGGATTGAGACCCATCATTGACTTGCGCGGTTTGAACGAACTCCTCAGGAAGGACAAGTTCAAGATGGTTACTCTCTCTCAAGTCCTGCAGGCCCTTCAACTTCAGGACTGGTTGGTGTCTCTCGACCTCAAGGACGCTTATTTTCATGTGCCGATCCAGCCAAAGCACAAGAAGTACCTGAGGTTCGCGGTTGGCGACTCGCACTTTCAGTTTCGGGTCCTGCCGTCTTCACCAAGCTCTTGGTAGTGGTGGCAGCGCATCTCAGGAAAGGGGGGGGATTCACGTCTACCCCTGCCTGGACGATTGGTTGATCAGGGCGCGCTCTACCGAGCAAGTGCTGGATCATCTGTCCGTCACCTGCCACTCTCTCCACAAGCTGGGCTCACCCTAAACTTAAAGAAGTCCCATTTGACGCCAACTCAGAGGCTCCAGTACATCGGAGCAGTGCTCGACACGTCACTGGGGCTGTTTTTTCCTCCCCAGGTGAGGGCTCATCACATTCAGCAGATGGTGCACAAGTTTCAGCTTGCCCAGAGTCTCCCAGCGTTCGAGTTCTTGAGATTGCTCAGCCTCATGGCATCCTGCATTCTTCTGGTGCCAGAGGCCAGGTTGCGGATGAGATCTTTGCAATGGGCGCTCAAGCTCCAGTGGTCTGTCCTCCGGCAGGATGTCGGACCTGGTTCAGGTGCCGTCCTCGGTCGCCCCGGACCTTCTGTGGTGGGCCGTCCTTTTTGGCTACCCTGGCCGGAGGTGACGATCGTGACGGACGCATCCCTCACAGGATGTGGAGATCATGCCAACGAGTTGACAGTCAGCGGTCGTTGGTCTCTGTCGGAGTCCAGACTCCATATCAGTCTGTTGGAGCTGTGGGCCGTCAAGCTTGCCCTGAAGGCTTTTCTGCCGACTGCGAGGAAAGAATGTCCTGATCCTGATGGACAACACAGTGGCCATGCACTACCTCAACAAAAAGGGGGGGGGGGCAGGGTCACTTCCTCTGTGCAGGTAGGCGATGCAACTCTGGTTCTGGGCAATCCAGCAGGAAGTTTCGATCTCGGCAGTTCATCTGGCGGGAGACGAAAACGAGACGGCGGACGCTCTGAGCAGGCAGATCTCTCACGAGTGGGAGTTGGCTCAGGAGATTCTCCTGGAGATCTTCGCTCTCTGGGGGACCCCTCAAGTGGATCTCTCCACCTACAGTGTCAACCGGAAGTGCGAAAGGTTCTGCTCGCGAGGATTTCCTCCAAACGGAGCCTTAGGGGACACGTTTGTGGTGGAGTGGTCTTACCCACTGCTGTACGCGTTTTCTCCAGTCCCCATCATCCCACAAGTGCTGCGGAGGTTACGAATTTTCGGTTCCCGGATGATCCTCATTGCTCCGGCGTGGGCTCGGAGGACGTGGTACCCGGACCTTCTCGACTTGTCCATCTGCCCTCCACGTCGTCTTCCCTACCGAGATGATCTGCTCTCACGGGAGGGGGGTCAGGTTCTCCATCCATAGGTCAGATCCCTCAACCTTCACGCTTGGTTTCTGAAAGGTTGTGGTATAAGGATTGGGACCTCCCAGAAGACGTGATGGAGGTGTTGCTTTCGGCCAGAAGGCCCGCAACTAAGTCCCCGTACCGTTGCCGAATGTTCTGCGACTGGTGCAGGGTTAAGAATGTGGATCCTTTTGCATGTGAAATTCCTTTGGTTCTGTCTTTTTTGCTTTCTTTAGCCCACAGGGGCTTGCAAGTCGGTACGGTTAAAGGTTACCTGGCGGCGCTGTCCATATTTAAGCACTCGTCGGAAGAGTGTTCTTATTTTAAAATTCCTTTAATTTCTCAGTTTCTAAAAGGGCTCACTAATGTGTTCCCTCCGTCACCTTTCCAGGTGCCCGGTTGGGATTTGAACCTTGTCCTCAAGTTTCTGATGGGTGCTCCATTTGAGCCTTTGCAAGCTTGCCCTTTGAGACTGTTAACTCTTAAAACTGTATTTTTGGTTGCGGTTACTTCCGCTCGCAGAGTGAGTGAGTTACAGGCACTTTCAGTTAAGCCACCCTTCACTGTATTTCTTAAGGACAGGGTTGTCCTTAGAGTTCTTCCTTCTTTTCTTCCGAAGGTGGTGTCGGAATTTCATTTAGGCCAGAAGGTTGTTGTTCTGGCATTTCATCCTCCTCCACATCCTGGTAAGGAAGAGGAGAGGCTCCATAGGCTCAATCCTAGGAGAGCTTTAAGCTTTTATATTTCACGCATGTCCCCGGTCAGAGTGGACGATCAACTCTTCATTGGTTACGCTGGTAAGCATTTGGGACAAGCTGTGACTAAGCAGACTTTGTCTCGCTGGATTATTCTGGCTATTTCTGAGTGTTAACGCTTGGCGGGTAAGGACCCACCTGTCGGCTTGCGGGCCCATTCTACCAGGGGGATGGCTGCCTCTACTGCCCTACAGAGGGGTGTTCCTATTCGTAACATCTGTGACGTAGCCACCTGGGCTTCGGTCCATACTTTTGTACGTCACTACTCCCTCGATTCTATCCGGGGGCAGGATCTGGCCTTTGGGAAGGCGGTCCTTTACTCTGCATTTTGATTGGGTATTCTAAATGTGTATATGTTAGGCAGAATCCTGTGCAGTACCCTTAGGGAACACTGTAAAAAGATTAAGAATACAGGAGTAAGCAATAAACCCAATTGGTAGCAGTCTGCACCACCCAGATTTACCTGGTAGCTGTGGCTGAGCAGTCAGACTTCTCTCAAGAAGAGTAGGGCAGTATACAGAGCATACACAATAGGGCTAAAAACGCAGTTGAGCAAACAAACACTGACCAGAGCGTTGTATAAAAAGTATATAATTATTTATTTAAAACACACTTTGGGCAATATACTAGCACTCTAACTCAAAAGCAAGTTAAAACACAGTCAGGTAAAGTATACACATCTCATTTAGTAACTATTAGACAAGTCAGAATTAAAACACCACAATGTGTTAATACAGATGTGAGCGCATAACCTGATGGCACTCCAATAGTTCAGTTAAAGGGAGAGAAAAAGGCAGAGCATAGAAATAAAACAGGTCCCAACACTTTTAGGAGTTCTCAACAAGGGAATAAAGGCAGTATAGACTGTAGAGCCAAAGTTCATAGTCCAGGCCCACTTTAAAGTGAGCAAATCAAAATGTGCCCAGGATCACACGGTTTAAAATGCACTAAAAGTCTTTGCCGAATGTTCAAAAAGAGGTTGGGGTGATTCAAGAAGGTAAAGTTGGAAGGTCTGGGGCCAACCCAGATGGCAAGCCAAGGATTTAAGGGTCACCTTGGGCAAACCGAAGAAAGGGCGGCCAGGCAGGACACAGTACCTTAAACAGAGAGGAAGCTCCAGCAGTGGCAGTTGTTCCTGGCAGTGGTTGCAGTTCATTGTTTCGACCAGGAGAAGAGAGGATCTTGTCGAGGAAACGTGGAGTCATTGCACTGCACAGGGATGAAACCAGCCGCGGAGTTAGTCAATAAAAGGTGCGTTCCTTTTATTTGCGGTCAAAGTGGTGAAGCTTGGCTATCCGATTCGACCAAGAGACGTCTTTGGAAAACGAAAAGGGCAAACTGGTTGGTCCAACCAGCTCAGAGGAAGAAGACTCGTCCAGCAGAAGATCTTCTCTTGTTGTTGGGAAAGTGGTGAGGTAGTTGCAGCAGGGCTTCACCGGTGGTGTCGTCGTTGCAGATGGTTCAGCTTCTTCCCTCTTCGGATTCTTAGGTCCTGTGGCGACTTCTGAAGTTCCAGTCCCAAAGGCCCTGCTTTTATGCAGAAAAACCCATATTCAACAGCCTAGCTGTCGCTCAAACGTGCTAAGTGGTGAGCCGGGCGGCTCACCACTGGCCCAATCAGAACAGAGTGCGACTTGAGTTGCTAAGGCAACGCAGTCCAGGGTGCCAATTCCCCTTCCCACCCATCCTGTGGAACCCAGATAGAGTGGCACCATTTGGAGGGCTTCTGTGTTGTAGCCTGCCAAAAAGTGGAACAAAGGGCTCGACCTTGGCCAGAGTTACAGAGACGGACACAAACGCCTTTTTAGAAAAGAGTTCTGGCAAAAAGACCCAACCGTGAATTTTATATTAAATAAATAAACCGGCAGTATCTTTAACATTGCACCAAAAAGTGGTGTTTAAAATCAATGGGAAAATCCCATAGAGAATATTCTGGTGGAATATATCGCGTGGTAACCACTGCCACCAGCCAGAAACTCGACAAGGGGGGACTGGACAGTGCCCCCTTGAAAACAGACCCAGGGGCAATATAATTAACCCCTTCCAGTACTTCCACAATATGATGGTTTGTACTGGTTCTGTTCACAATTTAGGACTAATAAAATCAATCGTGACTTTACATGCCGTGGGAAACAGTAGTCAGTTCCAGGGTATGGAATCTATGTTTGGGGGTCACTATGACACCCCTGTGTAACTGCACTGAGGGTGCTGTGTAACACACACACAAAAAATAGATGATACCCTATGGAGTAAAAAGAAAAACCCCATAGCCCAAAATCACACAACTAGTCAGAGACATATCTCAAATCATGCCTAAGAGTGGGAGTAAAAGAGTCTCACTCTTAGCAGGAGAAAAAAACAAACCCCAAAAATCCAGCAAAGCTGCTGGGGGACTCACTAGGTTTGGGAAATTAGCCTTATAAGAGAATTCTCCCTAACAGTATATTCGAAATTCTTTTCCCACCTCCTTACGTTGGTACTGCTTTGGGAGTCTGTCATAGATATGGAATACGTCGGAGGACCCGATCCCCTCGAAGAACAAGTTACTCTCTTACCTGGAAACGTTCTTTTGATGGGATGGTCCGACGACATATTCCATATCGCTCCCTCCCTGCCTACCCCGCTACAGAATTTCTTATGCGATTGCAGCTTACGTTTCCGCAAGGCTTTCTGTGGTCATACTGGCAGAAGATTGGTGCCACGCGTTCTGGGAAAAAAACTACAACTGAGGCTACGGGCATCGTGCGTCCTACTTATAACATCTGGTGACGTCGTCCGTCGAGGAGGTCCTCGAGGACGGCGCAACAACATCAACAACGCAGGACGCAGACGCCGAAAGATTTTCCGAAGAAGCACAGCTGTGGTGATTACTGTCATAGATGTGGAATACGTCGTCGGACCATCCCATCGAAAGAACGTTACCAGTTAAGAGAGTAACTTGTTCTTCTTAACACTTGGTACGACTCCAGACTTGCACACCTGAAACTTAAGTGCAGAGCTGCGGAACGGAAGTGGCAGACCTCAGGCTCATCCTCTGACAAACTGGCCTGTTGCCTACTCCAAAGGCAATACAGAACCTACAACCGCACCAAGGAAAGGGCCCACATCCAGGCCTGCATACCTAGTGCATCCAACAACACTGCTGAAATCTTTAAAATTTGCAGCGAACTAGCCAACCCCTCTGCAATCTCCTACTTGACTCTTCCCTCCCAGGCCCTCTGCAACGCACAGGCCACACACTTTACTGTGAAAACGCAGGACATCCTGTGCACCCTCAGGTCTCTCACTACCTCCCCTTACCCACCCCCTTGCCTCCCATGGACTCTCAACCTCCCTCTGCCTTTCTCTCCTCCTTCTCTCCTATCACACCTGATGAGGTCACCAGCATTTATCCGCTCCATGAAGGTCTCCTCCAAACAGGTTTCCCCCCTGCTCCTCAAGAACCATTAATGGCTCCTTTGCCCCTTCTCTCACTGATTTCTGCAACCACTCTTTTTGCTACTGGATCTTTCCCCTCCTCCCTCAAGCACTCGCTTGTGCACCCCTCCTGAAAAAACCTTCTGTAGACCCGTCTTGTCAAGCCAACTACTGCCCCACATCTATCACCCCCTTCCTTGGGAAACTCCTGGAGAAGCTGGTCTTCCCCCTAACTGACCCAGCACACTGAACTTGTTGGTTGCCTTCACAACCATCAGTCCAGATTCCGAGCATACTGAGGCACGGAAACTGCTCTTATGAACACCCGTGCGGAACTGCTTCTATCTCTTGGTTCCAACTCTCCAGCTGTTCTCATTCTACTTGATCCCTCCTCTGCATTTGATAAGGTCAACCACTCCATCATCATAAAACAACTCCACGATACTTTAGGTATCGTGGATCGGGCACTGAACTGGCTGACCACCTTCCTCAGTGACGGTCCATCCCCGGTTATTTTGGCTTCTTCTCCTCTCCCACCTCTGTCTCCACTTGTGGCATAGCCTAAGCTCCAATCTTTCTACCTGGCTCTTTAACAACTATCTTACTCAGCTTGTAGACCTCATTTCCACCTTCTCCTCAACTTCCAGTATTATGCAGATGACACACAACTCTTCTTCAAACTTTCCTCTGATCCTTCTCTTACTTCCTCCAGGATTCCTGACTGCCTATCTGCCATCCAGACCTGGTGTACTTCCAATGATCTCTGCCTCAACGCCAGCAAGACTGAGATCCTTCCTATTGGGACTCCTGCTCCCTCTTTCTGTCCATCTTCTATGGGCTCTCCCCTTCTCCTTCATCTGAAGGCAGAAACCTTGGAGTCCTCTTCAACTCCTCTTTTCTTCATTCCTCACATTCAGGACATTGTCAAGAAGTTTCACTTTCAACTGCACCTCCTCAAAGGAATTCTTCCTTTCCTCACTTTCCCCCAGAAACTAAATGTCTCTAGAGCTATGGTTCTCTCTAGGCTAGACTACTGCGACAGCCATTTTCCAACCAATGCAAAAACACCTCACTTATTGTGAGATTGGCCACAAACTTTATCCACAGGACTATCTAGCACATAAAACGGAAAAGCTCCAAATTCCACACTTGTGGCCTTAAAGGAATCTCATGATCCCTCAGGATGTTCTTTAGTTCAAACATCATCCACACACAATTCTGCTCAACCCAGCTCTCGGATTGATGCAGTGCAATTTGCGCTGCAACCTAGAGAAAGAGCAATAGACTCGACTTCTGAATCTGGAGGCTCCAACATCATTTCGGCTATGGCCCCAGAAATGTATCGGTCAATAGAAACAGCCATCGCAAACTTTACTGACCTGAAAACTCTGGTAGCTACTCCTACTACCAATGCCAGGCCGGACGTAGCTCAGTTAAAAAAACCTACTACAGGAATTGTAAAAGTACCAGCCTTACATTCGTTAGTTACATTGTGCCGCCCATCACCTAGCGTTCAGTATGATCTGAACTGTAAGTCCATTCTCGCAATCTTTTCGGAAATCCCAGAACTGGAGGACATCAAATCTGTTGACATCCAATTGGTTGAATTTGAAGATGCACAAACTCTCCTCGGTCAGACTTTGGATGGACTCTAGAGTTGTTCTTAATACGATAGTGCTGGCAAAAAAAATGTCTTTAGGATTTATTATAAATGTGAATACCTCAATTCTAAAAATCCCCTCAACAAATTATTTGCCCTCTGCAGTCAATCAAGGGAAGGGTACTATAAACAATGCTGACCTGAGTTTGAGAAAATCCACTAAAAAGTCATACAACTGTCATTCTAATCAATACATGCATTAACTAGACCAGCCTATAAAGCGAACTCTAGTCTCTCTTATCAGTTGGAATACAAGAGGGTTCCATCATCTTATAAACAATTCTAACCCCAACATTGAGAACATTGATATAGCCATGTTCCAAGAGACGTGGCTCACTACAGTTCTGATTTGGGACAAATATGTTATGTACTTAAATCCAGCTCAAAAATCTAAGCACGGCAGACCAACCTCTGTGCTACTCATAGCTGTTACACAAAATGTGTTTAAAACAGAGTTGGATATCCCCCAATCCATTTTTGCAGATGATAAAGCTCAATGTTGGCAGTACATCATATGCCTTAATAAACGTATATTGGAACCCTGTTGGCATTTCTGATCACACTTTTATGAGAGACATGACTTGCTTAATGGACCGAATATGTATTGACAAAACCATAACCTATGTAATCATAGCAGGGGATTTAAATCTGCATTGTCTGGGAACATCTAAGATTAGTAGCAGACAAACATTATGGAATCATTTTTTTGAATCACACAGCCTCCAGATGTTGAATGGTACTTTTGTAGATGACATACCCCCACAACCAACATGGCATAGAGGTAACACCTCAGTAATCATTGATTACATTTATGTGAACCAGCCCCTTATTACAGAAATCACCAGATTTCGTATTAATATCACAACTTTGAGTGATCATAATAGCTTGTTAATGAATTGGAATGTAACGGAATTTGTAAATGACACTAGAGTTAAATGTCCGGCAAACCTTATAATAGTTAATGCTGAATGTAATAATCTGCGATGGAGTGAAACATCTTTGAAAAGGTTCAACTAATTCTATGCGCTAGAATTGCATAAAGCAAATATGGGTCAATGTCAAGAAATTGTATATCATGACCTAATGCAATTGTTTTAATGTCAGACAAACAAACCAATGGTAACAAAAGCTCCAACTTTACATGTATTTAATAATGAAGTGGAAACAGCAAAAACAATGTTTCGTTAAAAAAAAATGACATGCCTTGAAACTCCCATTAAACATCAGAGGAGTAGTCATAACTCAATTAAAAACCAGGCATAAGAATTGGTTACGGAATCATAAGGCAGCTATGTACCAAAATGATGGCTCAAGAATGCTGAGTGCACTAGCAGGGAAGAACACAGTCCAAATCTGGGCCATCATTAATCAATCAACCTCAGGGCATCAAATTGCTTATCAATCGAATAACGTCTCAGAACAGGCTTGGGTTAAACATTACTCAAATTTATATTCACCACCAACAAATTCAAGTTGCCCAAGGACAATACAAACCGCGGACAAGTTTTTTCCTAACCTTTGATAACGAGGACATTCTTTATTATATAAATACAGCAAGCCAATCAAGAGCTCCATGCCCTGATGGCCTCTCAAACTTTACTCTAAAACAACACCCTCAAATATGGTCTGATATATAAATATAACATGTTTTCTAACATCAACCAAAAACAATTATTACCTCAATCATGGAAACCTTCCATTATCCTGCCGATCTATACGGAGGGTGATCCATTGAGTTACAGGCCTATTGCCCTTTTGGACGCCCCAGGAAAAATCTTTAATCTTATTGTCCTCGGGGATGTGAACAATTGGACGTCTAGTCTAAGAAAAAGAGATCCATTTCAAGCAGGTTGTGTGTCTGGGCTAGGGACATCACCGAATATTATTACTTTGAACATGTTGAAATCCCAATGTGCCGCCCAGAACCAGCCATTATACTTGCCATTTGTTGATTTCCGGGTGGCCTCCGACTCTGTTGATTGTGAATTATTTTACAAAAAATTGGCTCATTATGACTGTCCATCTTCTCTGATTACCATAATTAAGCAATTACACCCCAATACATCCCTGCAAGTTCGACTTACAACGGAAGGCTTACTCTCTAAACTAATTTTTAGAGGGCGAGGCCTCAAACAGGGCTGTATCTTGGCATCTTTTCTATTTAATCTGTTAATTCTTGATCTGGGCGAATTGTTCCCAGTCATCATAAGTGATGCACCAAAATTGGGTGCCCAGTGCCCAGCCTGGATGTTATATGCGGATGATCTTGGCTTGTTATCACAAACCCCCATTGGGCTCCAAAATGTATTGAACACATTATCCGCATATCATTGGAAAACCATCTTTTCATTAATTTGGAAAAGACACAAATTGTTATCTGTCACAAAAATAGAAACACTTCCCAAAGAAAATACAGGTGGCACTTGCAAAATGTGGAATTACTGAATGTCCCAGAGTATAAGTATTTAGGTTTAACAATTTACAACACATTGTCTGAAACGGCTTACATTACGACACTGAATCTCAAATTGCAAACTTTTAAGTCACAGGCAAACATAATGGTGTTTAAATATGGAACATTTTTGTATACCCACCTTCTGATGATCTATCAAGCTAAAGTGGTGCCTATCTTATTGTACGGAGTCGATACCAAACTTCCAGTGAAGCACAATACCTGGGACCTGTGAAGCTTGATTATGGAAATCTGTGCTAAAACTACTGAAATGCGCTACGCTTCCTATGATCCGATTCGAACTGGGCTTAGTTTAATAATAACCTCTTAAGCGCGCTTGCGCACCATCTCGTCGGCTCAGCTCACACCTTTCCACATAAATGGAGAAGCTGTGTACTTGATGCGCTATCGGATGCATCCATACCCATAGAAATTTTGTTAACAAACCCAGACCGAGCGAAGTTGAAATTATACCAATATGATTGGATATGCAATAGAGCCAAATGTTGCACCTATAAGGACTTTAATGAACAGCTGTTTGGGTAAAAAAAATGTTTTAAAAATCGGGTAATGTCGGATTACTTGGTAAATTTCCCTTCACCTTACATCAGACAACAATATTTGCGATTCAGATTCAATCTTCTACCAACAGAAATAATGTTAAGGAGAGGAATCCTTCCTAAAGAATTAAATTACTGTCGTTTTTGTCATAATGTGAATTGTCAAGAAACTCTGTAGCATCTGGCAGAAATCGGTCCATGAGAAAAATCTATTTCAGCAAATGGTTATGTCTGTACATCCCAATGAATGAAAAACGAAATATGGCTCAGAGTATTCAGGAGTAAGAAACTGGCGATTAGGATCGCCATAATACATTACCTAGATGCCATTTTGTCAATGGATGATAACTCGAATAGTAACCTTGATTGGCATTTGTTTGGAATTTGGAACAGGCATATTTTAATTATTATATGATTTGCATTTTTCACGGAGACAACAACAGAAATTAATCTTATGATGAAAGTGTGCTGTGCATCTCATAATTATTATGGTTTTATTTAAAATAACTATGTATATGAAAATGACAGATGTGCTTGGAAATGTTTGTGTATTGTATTTGAAAGGTTGATTTTACCAGCCAGCCAAATAAATAAACAAAAATTAAAAGAATTGGGTTGCAAGACTTATCCTTGGCCTCAAGCCCGGGGACTGCATCTCTCCAGCCCTAAAAACTCTACACTGGCTCCGGGGTTGTTGCAAGGATCAAATTCAAATACCTCTGCATCATTCACAAGGCTGTCTGGGGCCGGGGACCACGCTATCTACAACTTGCTTTCACTAAATACTCTCCCTCCAGATCTTTACGTTCCTCAAGCACCAACTCTCTGTGTTAAGCGCTTCGCTAAACAGCAAGATGGTGCTGATCCTTCTCGTCAGCAGACTCCCTCCTATGGAATAGCCTCCCCCTACCTCTTCATCTTGATCCGGATCTCCTCAAATTCCGGAAGCTGCACAATTCCTTCATTTTAACCTCTTCCTTCCCTTCCTCCCTCCTCTGTTAATTCCCACAGTTGCTGATATTGGTGACCAGGGTCCTTGTGTCTTCCCGGGTCCTGGACTCCGACTACCAATCGCCTACAGCCTCCCACCACCTGCACCCACTGGCCTATGTCACCTCAGGCCTGCACTTATTTTATTGGCAGCTGACCACTCCACCAAGGCACTTACAGCCAGCTGCACACTCCCTAGCTTTTGATACACATAGGACTTAACGCTTCCGCCCCACACACTCCCTCATCCCCTCTCTTCTCTCTGCACTTGCACGTTCTGAATGCTCACAAGCCCTCGTAGGTCTGCCTCTATCTTTCATTGTTGTATTTTGTTCTTCATTCCCATGTCCCCTCCATGTAGCCCAGTGGGCGCTTTAAAACTCAATTTTCTTGATGTATAAGATTCTTACAAATGCACAATAAAATAAATTAAATTCTTATGGGCTTGTTCTAGAGTGGCACTTACCTAGAAGTTTCTTAGTGCTTCCTTAGTCTTGCATTGTACCACTCATTTAGTGCTCTGAGGCTTTTGAAAAATGGCATAATGGGATTACTAAAACTCCCTAAATATAATAAGATTTGTAGGAAACAATTATCAACCAGTTGATTGTCTCAAAGTGTTGACTTTAGCATTATGGAGAAATATGGTGATTGCAGTATTGAAAAGTAAACTGGAGGGACATGAATGTTATGCTATTAGTAATGGCAGTGGCAATATGCAAATGTAAATTATCAAAGCTGATGCAATTAATTATGGAATCCATTCGGAAAAGTACATTGAACAGAAATGGCTTTCTAATACACGGTAAGTGCAGAAACATGTTTTGTTTGTGGTCCTAGTTTCAATAGCCATCACTGTGGTCTCAGTGGCTGCTTTGCTAGGCTGCTGGTGGCCGCACCTGGTGCAGCCGGTTTGTATCCCGCATTATAAAACATACAATATGGGCTACTGATAACGTTTTATTCACTCGACTACCCCCAACCTTGTTAAGTATGTTGATAGATGATGGACCTTCCTGACCCACTCCTCCACTGCACATATTGTATTGTACTTGTCATTTGTATAGTGCCAATTTTACCATTATTATAGTTTAATTGTACTGTTAGTGGGAACGCCCTCGGGCGACCGAAGTCCAGATTGTTGGAGGTTGTGGAGCACAATTATGATGCATACATGCTTTTGACCGACAAAGGCTTAGCTGGGCTGGCCAGGGTCCGGTAGAGGAGCAACCCATGCGGTCATGCTTAAGGATGGGCGCAGAGAAAAGTAGGGGTGGCCTCAGTGCTAGAGACTTTCTCAGCGTTCCCAAATTTGTCATAGGACTGCGCTGTATTCTATGTCAAAGGTGTTGTGGCATAGTCCGGTGTAAGTAGACTGAGAATTTGTGAACAGCCCTACTGAATTTTTGTTAGTAGTCCTTGCTGTATACTGATGTGTGTGGTTAGCCATGCGTGTGGCCAATAAAGTGGTGTATTTTATGTACCTTACTGCCGTTGATGGCCCTTTAATGATAGGGCACCCGCACAGTTATTTTGGCTTCTTCTGTTGGTTCTTGCAGGTGTGATAAAACGGTTAGCTGCAAAAACAGTGTATGCTCCAACTTATAGGTTGTGCTTGCAAGATTCTTCAAGGCTGGTCGTGTGCAATTGCAGTGGTGGTGGTGTTGGTTCTATCACACCATTGTGCTTCTACTACTATTGTTGTGATTTGCTTGATTTTTATGCATGCATGGTGCAGCCGTTTATCAATTCTGTGACATTTCACATGTGAGTGTTGTTAATCAGCTGGTGGCGCTTGAGGGAAGGGCCATGAAGGGTGTATGAGTGTGTGTGGTCTGAGCCGCAAACACAGCTGGCACCTTCAGGTGTTTGGGAAAGGTCGGTAACGCCACGAACGCATGGGTTTTGAGGATAGTGCAGTTAAAAGCCAGATTTTAATGTTTTTTTTTAAAGAGAGGTAGTTTTCGTTGTGGCGGATGTGCAGAGGAAGAGGGTTAGAGATACCGGTGGAGTGGTGCGGTGGAATAGCCAGGAGGAGAGCTGAGCATGATCAGAGGTAGTGGATAATTTTGTTCTGAAGGAACTCTGGTCCTGTATTATGGAGTGCTCGGTGTGTAATGCACATGGTTTTGAAAGTTACTCTTGGGCTAACTGGGAGCTAGTGCAGAATTCTGAGCGCAGGGGTGATGTGTTCTCTGAGTGAGAGGGCAGAGAGCAGTCTGGCAGCTGTGTTTTGGATCAGATAGAGTTTCCTTAGATGGCGTGCAAGGACGCTGAGATGGAGGTAGTTGGCGTAGTCCAGACGGGAGATAATGGCCTGTATTGCGGGAACTCTTTGGCGGTAGGAGAGGTAAGGAAATATTTGTTTTAGGATGCCTAGGTGGAAGTGGCAGGTTCGGGATACGGAGTTGGTGTGCTTGGAGAGGGATAGGTCTGCCTCCATCGTGCATCCAATATTTTTGATGAGGTTGGAGGGGGCAGGTGGGGCTCCAAGTGCAGCCAGCCAAGGAAAAGGTTGGGGGATAAGAGCAGTTTTGCTACAAATTAGAATATCTGATTTGCCAGGGTTGAGGATTAGGTGGTGTTGAGTCATCCAATGGTCGATGTCTGTGAGGCCAGGTTGGGAAGTGGCGAGACTTGGATCTTGGGGATTTTGAAAATGATCTGCGTATCGTCTGCGTAGTTGTAGCAGGTAAGGTTGTGTGAGCGGATGAGAGCTGGCAGTGGGCTAAGGTAGAGGTTGAAAAGGAGTGGTGAGAGGGCAGCTGCTTGCGTAACCCCTTTTGTGACTGGGAGGGTGGTGGAGGCAAAAGGGGAAGGAGAACGATTTGTGAGCGATTGGAAATAAAGATGGTGGTCCAATTCAGGACGAAGGCTTTGATGTCTAGGGTAAGAAGCCTGTTCATAATATTCTGTGGTCGATTGTATCAAAGGCAGCGGAGAGATCCAGGAGGATGAGTGAGGATCTTTTTTTGGTAGGGGTGGTAGGCACAGGTCTTCAGGCAAGCCTGATGCCCTTCTAAGTGCTACAAGCTTGCCTGAATTCAGCCTTGGAAAGAGGGGTGAAAGAAGTGTAGGTGGGTCGGGAGGGCGAGTAACGGTACATGATTAGAGCTAGTTTTGTAGTAATGGCATGGGGTCTTTGTAGCGCAACAATATGAAAGTGATTTGAAAATTCATTGCAGAGAGCTTGTGAGTTGGGTGACAGGGGCATGAGAGGGGAGGGCTAGGCAGCTGGGGGAATTGAATTTCCCTAGGATTTAGTGCTGTTCCCTGCACAGATTTCTTCAGTTGGAGATTCTTTCCCATAATGTTTTTTGCTTGTTTTTTGTTTTTCTTTCTTTAAAGTATGCCCTGTTCAGTCTTGCAAGGGCTGTTTTGTTAGGAGTGGGTGTGGTCCTCCAGGCATGCTCTAGGAGATGCCTGTGGGTTTTGAGTTCTTTTGAGGGTGGGAGTGTACCACTTTTGGTTTGATTGTCGGGAGGGGTGACGAAGTGTTGTGAAGGGGGTCATAGCTATGCATAGCCACAGGTCAAAGGACTCGAAGGAGGAAGATCCTTCCTTGTGAGAGAGATCTGGAAGTGAATGAAGTAGGGAATTGGCTAAGTCTGGAATGATGTTTTATTCCAAAGAGGGAGGGTGGCCGGGGTAGTTGAGGGATTGATTGGTGGGAGTGGTGGGTAGGGTGGAAGGTATTCAAGTGAGAAAGGGATAATGGTGTTATAAGTGCTGATAAGCAGAAAGGTGCATCTAATATGTGTCCTGCAGTGTGGGTCCGGTGAGAGATCAGTTGTGACAGGCCGAGAGCTTCCAGATTGTTCATGAGGAAGCGTGTCATGGGGTTGGCGCAGACATCAAACCAGATGTTGATATCTCCTAACATAGTGAGTTCAGGGTGCTGGATCAGCGTGGGTGAGAGAGAGTCACAGATAATTGGCAGTTTATGTCATAGCTGGGAGGCCTATGTAGGAGAACGAAGGGGTGGGTTTAGGGCGATATTGATCATGCTGCAGTGTTTTGGGGAGGCATGAAAAGTGCGAAGACTGGGTTGGGAGTGGGCGGGGAAGGCTCCAGGGGGTAGGGTCAGTGATATGATATGACATTTAGAGCGCACCTATACAAAAGTGTGCAGGAGGTGACCTGGGGAGGAGAAGGGGAGACCAGTGAGTATCTGGCAGTTTGCTGACGGTCCGTCTGAGCAGATTGCAGGGTGCTTGAGCGGCACAGGGGTGTGCCGGATGGTGGGTGGGTTTGCAGACTTGATAGGGTTGGCCAGGGTGGTGAGTGCTGCATTGAGGGAGGGGAAATTGTGAGTGGGTGTCTGCTTGGGTGGGGTGAGGGCGGTGAGTTGGAAGTAGAGGGGAGGTGCATTGTCACGGGAGAGGGTGAAGGGGGGGTCAGCAGCGGTGGGGGGGGTTTATAGTCCGAGGTGTTCAGTAGGCTGTCATTGCTGGACTGTCTTGATCCCTTTATTGAGCTTGACTTTGCTGCTGCTATTATAGCCTGTGCACCTGTCTTAAAGGATAGTTCCGGGACTTTTTTTTTATTGTTCCTATCGTTCGGCCATGTGTTTTTAAGCATAAATCGGTAGATCGTAGAAAACTTTCCTATGGACCTTACCCGACTTTTCGTCCATTAACGCACTCGAAAACATCCGCCATTTTATGATAATCCTCTCACTTGCCGCATCGCCCTGGCTCACCTGCTTTTGCGGCACTAAATCAAATCCCCCGCCCCTGAAACAGACTTGATCAAAACATTCATATTCCCCGCCTCTATCCGTGACGTGACTGAGCTGCGTAGGCAAACGCGCCCAGGCGTCTTCTACGCGACTCCACACAGAACCAGGAAATCAACACAGATGAGCTCAAACAACACAGTGCGCCACAATTGGGAATATGAAACTGTACTTTTAAATTAAACCGCAAGATTGTAAATTTGGTAAAGTACATTTATTTGACATAAAATGTTTTGAGAATATTCAGCGATTTGCATTTTTATTTGCTCACGTTCCGAAAAGTTCGTTTCGAGGCACACGATGTTCCTTTGCTGTACACAGGGTCTTAGATCATCTCACAATACAGCGCCACAATTCGGAATATGAAACAGTGGTTTAAAAGCAAACGGCAAGATTGTACATTTGGCAAAGTACATTTATTTGACATCAAATGTTTTGAGAATATTCAGCGATTTGCATTTTTATTTGCTCTCGATCCAAAATATTTCGTCTTGAGGCAAGCGATGTTCGTGTGCAGTAGACAGGGTGTTGGTTTACGATAAAATAAGCTCTTCGGTCGCACTGATAATCGCATGGCTATTCCAACAACGAGGCACTAGGGCACCACAACGGTCTGTATGTTGCATCTAGCCGCTAGTACCGCGTAAGGGCATACTTGTACTTGGCGATCGTCCCACAAAATGGTCAGGGTACTAACGTTGTTCACGCGGAGAAGCAACTGGCGATTGAAAAAGCCATCCGCCGGTGTCTGGTACTCGTGACACATGCAGTAATGCACGATGTATCTATTTGAAAAACATAAAAAAAGGAAATTAGTCTCACCATCAGATCTTTATTAAAATTATTCATTTTATATATTAGGTCTGGAAATTATTTCATAGCTAGGACAGTGCAACTGGGTTTTATACGTCAAGGGGGGCTGTAGGATACTGAGACAGTCCCCCAGTGCAGAGGTTGACAGGGAGTGCAGGTGGAGAGTGGAAGGGCCCAGGACCGAGGTCGCAGACAGTGGACAAGTTGTAGCAGGGGAGAGGGAGAGAGAAAGCAGAAGCAAAGAGGAAGGTTTGGAGGTGCTTCCGTAAAAGGAGACGGTTCTCCCCAAGATAGTGCGCGGTACAAAACAATATGCCACATAAAATGAACAAGTACAACTTAACCCGTCTTTAAAGCTACTGTATAGTAATTAAATTGCGGTATAAACTCATCTAAAGAGTTACTTACATTATATTTGCATTTTCCATTGTGTCTGTGCGTAGGGCAGCCCCGAAATACCACTCCTTCTATGCCGACGTTTTATTTCTTCTAATGAACGAACATGAAATGGCTTTCGTTTCTGAAATTATATTCATTATCGTTTCTTAGTTGGTCCCGGCCTGTCAAGGTCAAATAACAATAGAACCTTATACTGAGTCGTGGGCCATTCTGGCACTCGAGAAAAAATCAAAGCAGCTGACCTTCACTTTGAACGAACACACATTCCTAGTTAGCTAAATTCAGTGTACGGCCGTTTTACAGGACTTGAAATTTACACTCCATCTTTGCATTTTGTCTGCTTGCTTTGCTGCCCCACAGAACCATAAATACGGAGACATTCTATATTTTTGGAAAAATAATTTATATTACTGTTTGGTTTAATTTAATGCGCAAATGAACAAGGTTCGATATATAAACATATTCAATGGGCCTGCGACATGAGGAGACTCGAGAGAACAGACAATCAAATTACAATCATTTAAACCGTGATGTGTATTTCTCAATGAGCTCTTCTTTAGGTGGACATGGAACAGAGGCAATGTTGGGTGGCAATGCAGTTGTCACCTGCACAGGTTCGTTCACAACTCCATTTATGTGCCTATCTAGGACGTCAACAATAAGTCTCTCAATAAACTCATATTGCATATCCTCAAACACTGGTTTGATCACCCATTGTTTACTTCTTTTAGTGAAGGCCTTATTGTAGCGAAGCGTCCCTAAAGTTCCGGTCGTCCTACTTTGTTGACGTCCAACGTTATGGTTATGTGCCAAGACCGCTAGAAGAGTCGGATTTATCATGCCCTCCATGCCAAAATGCAATCGTTTTGGCCTGTACTTTAGGCACATATTGTGGAACACCTCCAAATCTCCTGTGTGGCAGAATTCCGTGAGTCCCCTCAAATCTCTTGTTATAGTTTTATCAAATACAATCTTTTCAATGGCTTTGTGAGTGGGTGATGAAGGAATCAACCACTTCTTCTTCCGTGCCTCCTCTGTGGACAAATGGCCATGTTCACAATTGTGGAAATGTCGGTTTGTGTTCCAACGATGAACGTTTGTGCAGTGTGGCATTACTGACCGCCATTTTTCCAGTAGAATTTCCAACGACCCTCCACATGTTTTTGAGCTCCACCAAAGATGGTTGCTGATTGACTTGGACCACTGTGAAATACCTTGCGTTTCTTTTTTTTTACCTGCAGCAGACATTTTTTTATTGATTGTTTTTGCAAGATGCCAAACGTCAAATTGGTGATTTATATTTTTGTACTCTTCTCTCATTGTCTTGGCAATTGAAACGTGTCTGTCCGTGGCTATCAGGTCGATCACCATTCCCCGCGATTGTAGTTCTTGCAATGATGCTACAAAGCCAACTTTCTCCATGGCCACTGAGGATGTACTTTGTGACACCTGCACAACCACCGAACTCACAATTTTCTTACTTTCCATGTCCTGAAAGTGGTAGGTGCAGTACTTGGCTGAAAATCCTGGGCTGTCGCACTGTCCATCACCGGCTAGCCTGAACCGTTTGCCCGCGAATGTACTATCAATAGACATTTTTTCCATTCTCCAAGCTTCGCTAATGGCTGGAAATAGATAATCGGTTTGGTATTTGTAGAACTGAGTTTTCGCAATGAAACGGATTCCCACAAACTGAAAGAAAGACTCTAATTTTTTAAAACTTGAACCACTAAAAAGTGCAGCCGCTGCACAAAGTAGATTGCCTGCTGGCAGTTGTCCCAGCATGGGTTGTGCAGACCATGAGAAAGGATGATATTTTGTACAGGTGGCATGTATTTTAAGGTTAGTGCCTCGAATTGCACGAGTCACATTAATCAATGGCTCCCCACATACTTCCCCACCTACCGAATGCCCACATTTCAACCGAATAATTATATCAATCAAACAACTATCGAATACAATGAATTTGGCCTCTTTCCTTATAGTGTCACTCTGCATCCCAGCTGGTTCGGCCTGTAACGTTGAGGACATGTCACTCACATGAAAGGTAGAATCTCTGATATCGTCTTCCGCTATGTTCAGTGATATTGAAGGTGTTTCATTGTAGTCCACTTCATTCTCTTCCATTGCAACATCTGTTCCTTCTCCGGCAATGGGTGAATAGGACAATTTCTTCAACTTTCTCGCGGTCTTAGTTTTTGCGGGTGTGGATTCTGTGAATTTATCTCCAACTGCATCCGAACTACCAGGAGGACATTCACTATCAATGGCTGGTGGTGGTATAGCTCCGTTGTCAATCACTTCATATTCTTCCCATTGGCACGATGCATCTCCAGTCTCAAGTCCCTGCCAAAAGGTTTGACAAGCAACATCTCTCGTTCGCTTCACTGTCTGTGTAGATCTAGTTCGTACACCCACTCGGAACTAGAGGACAGATTGGAAAAGGGATGTTCAGTTTAAACACAACTTACAGTATTGAACTATTAACAGTGACAAACAACATAATATAGTGACCAGGACACTAACCTTCTTTTGCTTTCTTTTCTTTGAAACTTTCTTGCCTCGAACTTCAACATCAGGACGCTGTTGCTCCGACTCGTGTGTGCATGTCTCCACTTCCTCTTGCGCTGCAACGACTACATTTTCATGATAAGCACATCCATCACGCACTGACGCTCCATCGACTCCCTGAAACATAGAACTTTCATTAGTATGTATAATAATATTGAAAACACAAAATGTACTTGGGGACCAATACCCACGTACATCTCAATAGCAAAACACGAATGAACGCTTTGTGTAGAACATTCAAACGACAATTATTCACGCATTGTTGATCTAGTTAGATGGAACTGGCAAGATCCATACCTCGGGCTCCTCATAGACTTCCATTGATGATATTATTGAAGATGATGCTTCAGTGACTCCCTGAAACACAGTAATTGCATTAGTATGGTTTTCTATTTTGATAAAAAGAACAGAAAGTTTGTGCAGGCGTGAACGGCTCATCTAAATAGACCTGCACAAATGATCAGTTGTCTAAAATAAATAATGGATATGTAAATATGATTCGATTTGCTTGATCGTTGGAAGTGTCACCACCCAGAGATCTGCATCAACTACTAGGGGTGATGTTCTTGTAGAAGAAGCTCCGTCATCTCCCTGAAACATAGTACTAGCGTTAATAAAGAAGGAAGTATAGCGGATGTAATCACGTCATATGATTTCGCTTGATCGAACTGTCAGTATCCATACCTCGAAATGCATAAGAACATCAAGGGAGGATGTAACTGCGGTGCACACTTCTGCAAGCTGTTGCGCCGACCCGTAACTGCATGCTCCCCCTTCTTCTTGGACTAATGCTCCATCGACTCCCTGAAACATAGGACTTTCATTAGTAATGAACACAAAATTGAAAAAAGAAGACACATAGGAGGGCGACGGAACTGTCCTGAAACGTACCTCGAGCATCTGAGTGACATCAACGGTAGTCGTCAATACGTTGGACTCCTCAGCATCTCCCTGAAAGACAGTACTTGCGTTATTTTGGATAACAATAATTATAACTGAAAACAAAGACTAGAGGACGAGTACAAGGGTGTACCATTAGGTAACATAATTACACGATAAATTAAAACTATTGATTTACATGCCTAAAACAAGTCAGTGGCAGAATAGCCAAGTAAGATTACCCGATAGGCGCTTGAAGTGGCTGATGACTGCAATAATGACACGGATGGAGAATCTTCCGCCTTCATATTGAGTGGATACATAAATGGGGAAATTATTGTTAGCTAATGCTACACACTACCGCAAGGCCAAGAGATAAATACGTAAACTTGACTCACCAGTGGAGGGATGTGGACGAATAGAGTGGGAATAGCGGTTGAGAGCAATTTTCGCCTCGCTCGCGGTGTGTTCTTCTTTATTAGCAATGATGTGGAGTACATGTCAGAGGTAAAGTGCCTGCTGCAGATGCGGTATCGATCACCCCTCTTGTCCGCAAAGACCTCTAGGACTCTACTTTCAAGCTCAGACGGTGGATATCCGCAATATCGGACCCATTCTCTTATCTGATCTATTGTCTTAGGGAAAACATGCATTATAGTACCTTCTGATTTATTATGGGTCTTCGAAGGACAACCGCCAATGGAACAGGCAGGCATTGTGGAAAGTTCTGAAAAGAAAAGATCAACAATTCTCTATGAATACCAATGTAAACTCAGAACATGTGACTAGTTCCTTGCATGTACTGTCTTGAACGAAAAGAAATTGGACGCAAAATGATTATGGTACATGGCCTTACCTTGACGAACAAACAGTTAGATGCAGGGATCAGAGTAGTTTCTTGTCGTAGAACAGGGAGCAGTTCACAGGTTGCAAACTGACGAGTTTCCTCGACGTGGTCACGGAAGTTCACAGAGACGAAGAGCAGATAACCAGCACCTTCACGGGTTGACTAGCAAAGCGCAAAGAAGTGCTCATTAGAAATATGAAGTGGGTTATAAAGAATTCGAAACAGGGGTGTGTTTGTGAATGAATGACGTGTATATGTCGTGGCATTATGTGGATTGCAGGGGGCCGTCCAGCGTGAGGGGGGATGCTTGGCAGGAGACACGGGGTCTGGAGGTAGACATGGGAACAACAACCCATGCTCTGTAGACCACTTTGAAGTGTACATGGTCTTTGGCACCTCTTGGCCTTTATCTCTCCCTGACTGCTCCAGTTACCAGCACAAGTACCCCGGTGCGAACTGCCTTTGATAGGGCGGGGGGTGGATTGGGGCGGTGGTCGTGCAGACAAGACACAGGAAGACTCGTGAATGGAGACACACTTATGTGGATTGCAGGGGGCCGTCCAGCGTGAGGGGGGATGCTTGGCAGGAGACACGGGGTCTGGAGGTAGACATGGGAACAACAACCCATGCTCTGTAGACCACTTTGAAGTGTACATGGTCTTTGGCACCTCTTGGCCTTTATCGCTCCCTGACTGCTCCAGTTGCCAGCACAAGTACCCCGGTGCGAACTGCCTTTGATAGGGCGGGGGGTGGATTGGGGCGGTGGTCGTGCAGACAAGACTCGTTTGCCGCAGGGCCTCACCAAGGAGAGGCCATCTAACTGCATGTAAGAGGCTGGCTGCAGGATCTAGTACATGGAAGGCAGGGGGTGAGTTTATAAATACCTCACCCTCCCAGGAGAATATATGGGTGCAGTTCACCCTGGAGACCCTGGATGCCTAGGCAGTTAGTCAGCAGCAGGCTGGCCTGTGGTGGCAAGGCGGCACGGGCCAGAGGTGGTCATCTCTGTACCCGGTGACCAAAAGGATGATTTATTATGATCAACCATATTTACCTATAACCATGTTTTGTATCAATAAAATACAACAGCCTTCCTTTTATTGCCAACGCTTGAACAAATCAAAACAACCATTGTTAAAATATATATTGGGTTTTATTTTGGATCTTAATTTCAATTGAACATAAATAATAAACATTACACATTGTAAATTTGCGGTTGCAGCACATCCAGGGAAAATCCGCTGTATTGTCCACTGTCGCTGGGGAAATGTTGTCTAATGGCAAGTACCGCACAGGCAGGTATTACTCTCCGAACGCGGTGTCCGAGCCTCCCGTGAAGCCACCAAGTGAAGCAACGATAGGCCACCAGCCTGTACCACCTGTGAAAATGAAAGATGCAAACTGTATTAAAATGACAAAACTTTCTTATCACTGTCGATTCAGGTAAAAAATGTCATTCTGCTTTGAAAAAAATTCTATCTAGAAAATGCACAATATGGAACCAATTTACATGCATTCGAATGATATGTAGATGTAATTTTATATGTGGGAGATGACCATGACATAGTAGTGGCATCACTGACATCACAACCAGAGTATACTTACTCGTTACTCGGATTACGCGGACGAACAGTGCCGCGAAGTTCGTGCATAAGCACCATCATCATCCTCAACACGGTCCGTGAGAGGCAGGCTTCCCTGAACTCTGGCAGCTCGGTGATGCATTGCGGACTTTGCTCGCCTTCCTGCAGACTTTGCTCGCCTTCCGAAATGTAGGCCAGGCATCCCGAGTTTTCTCGGCAGCAGCAGTTCTCCTCCTCAGTTGGCATTAGCTCGCACCGATTGCACGTGCACCAGGTGGAGACGCCGTCCATGCGACATGGTCCAGGCTCTTCATCCGTTGACTGGTCCTCCCAACTGCCGTCCGAATCCCCATCGTTTTCGCGTGCTTGCCGTTCCAGTAGTTCTTCCTCGGTGTACTCGGGCTCGTACATATACGGCATTATTGTAGCCATTATGTGGTAAAGAAAGTAAAATAATTTATAGCGGTGGTACTGGTATCTGTTCACACGGGCTACAATCAACGAGGTAGCTGACCAGAGCACAGAAACGAGTCACAGAATACTCAAAGTAACACAGAGAGAGGAATGGATTCGAAAATCTGCTGCTGTGTGTTGTGAAACGGTCTGTTTATACTTATTGAGGAAAGAGGCGTCCTGCCATTTCCATGGCGACACTTCATTAGCTGAGGCGCAGCGATTGTTGACACGAAACGGGAAATGGGCGGTACGCGTCTGCTGATGTCAGGCTCAGGGGCGGGGGATTTGATTTAGTGCCGCAAAAGCAGGTGAGCCAGGGCGATGCGGCAAGTGAGAGGATTATCATAAAATGGCGGATGTTTTCGAGTGCGTTAATGGACGAAAAGTCGGGTAAGGTCCATAGGAAAGTTTTCTACGATCTACCGATTTATGCTTAAAAACACATGGCCGAACCATAGGAACAATAAAAAAAAAGTCCCGGAACTATCCTTTAAGATCCAGAGCATCCAATTTCAATAAACAAATTCCATATTCAGTCTTTTTTTACAGGGGTTGGGTTAGTGTGTTTTCAATAAGTGCGTTTGTATTTTTTAGTTTAATTAGTCACGTTTTTGTAGGTACTTGGTTGGACATTTTGCTTTGACACCACAGTATAATTGCTGTTTTGATGCTTTTGTGCTAGCTCACAGGCCTCTTGAAGAGAATAGCCTGTCATCAGCCAATGTTACCACAAGTGGCAAATTGGCTGTCTACTACTGGTCACATGTGCCGTTTTACGTATACAATTGGGATCACTGGTCGTTTAGTAGTAGTAATGGAAAGGAGTAGGAGGTGTGCCCCACCCACTCACCCATGTACTCATACAGAGCAGTAGTCCTTTCCTTACAACACCACTCCTTATAATGTCATTCTTCCCTCACTAACTCAATTACTGCTAAAATCTCAACGTTCTACCGTACTCATCCCTCAACATATGACCCACAAGGCGTAGCACACTAAAGAAAGACTCCTACCATATCCATTTGCTATCAATACCCCCTGGCCCCCCTTGGCAATGCACCTAGTGCTGCTCTCAAACTTGGGACTACCCTTACCTAACCCATTCCAGCGCCATGCCCCCCCCCCTCCTCCACTACACATAGTAGAATATACAGCAGCACAGATGTAACAGGTGCTTCCGACCTGCACTTATGAATTTTTCATACCTTCATTAACCTATATCGCCAATAAGCACCCCTCTATCCTTACACAGTCAGTGCAGCAAAGCCAACATTATTGGCAGAAGCGCTCCATGTGAGACCGCTTTACTTAATGGCACTCATCACACAGGTGTCCCTGCTTTGTCGGCTCTGGCTGAAGTTAACCGCTGCAGGTTGCAGCAAGAGCAGACAGAAAAGATAAGAGGCTATTACAACCAACTCCTCACCACTTAACCACTGTACTTCTCAGCCTATTGGTTGCAGTCTGCAGGTTTTCACAGTTTGAATGTTTTTCTTTGCATTCTGTGTATAGTTTGTAGTAATTTAATAATGTCATTAGCGCAAAGTAAGGGTACAATCGTGCTAAGAACAGGGACCACTGAAAGTACTTCCAAAAGATGACAAATCACATGCTGATGCTTGTAAGACATCTTACATGATGTTGCATCCACCGTGGTGGGAATTAAATCAGCAGTTCAAACTGCCGGTGAAAACTGTTAAAACCTGAGAGGCCCCTATACCCTGTAGTAACACCCTTCTTTTAAAGGGTGAATGATGTGTTGCTGATAAGTGAACCTGTACATATTACATTTCTTGTAAACAACCTAAAAGAACAACTTAAGTGCGCAGTCTCCTCAAAAGACTTGTGATGGCACACAAGCTGTGGGATAGTGTATTTAAAAGTAGTCTTTGTGAAGTAGTACTTTTTTGCGTTAACAGACAGATTCCCCGGATTGGTTGGGCAAAAAGATCCATGGATACAGATGTAGAATAATAAATTCCATACATGAAATCCAAATGATTAATGTGGTAGGCTTGGTACATGTTCTAATATCATAAGCAAAGGTAAAAAACAGATCGACAGGGCAGACTCCAATAACAAAATCCAACCCAAACCTGCCCCTCCAAAATTGTAGCAGTTCTTATACAATGTTGAACACATTGAAACCTATGAGAGAATAGCGGACCTACCCGCTCCTGAAGGCATCCCTAATGAGTACACTTTCACTTTCTGGCAGATCACAAAGTTTGGCTTCACCTGGTCTACATGCCACTCTGCAGCTCTGGACTTGTTTTAAAAGATTTACTATTTTCTTATCTATTTTCCTTTACAAATAATGTCAACCAGTATTGTGTGCTGAAAATATAAAAAAAAGGACATCATGGAAGAAAACCTTACCGTGCAGGGTTTGAGTAATGCAGAGCATATATTGTCACTTGTGGGTGTCAAGCGTCTATGCATTTTGTATGCAAGCGGATTACAGTTTCAAGTTGGAGACAAACATGTAACCAAACCAGTGCAGAGTTATATTGGCCTAAACTAATATAGCAACATTAATATTGGTTTGATACTTGAAGCAGTGACACATGTTTTAATGTACGATCAGAACTTGACTTTTCAAAATGTAAATTTTTCTTTCCACTGTGAACCCACCGTATCCAAAGATCTGAATATAACTTCTAGTCCCCTTTTGCAGATTTTGATTCGTCTGAGCAGGCTGTGTGTTCAGGAAGGGGCTTCAGTGCGGAAAAGTCGTAAGCAGCAACAGCGGTTACTAAGGAACATGGGAGCTCACTCTGTGGTGCTGGAACTGTTGCAGATTCCTTATGAGAAGGTCAGTTTTACTACTTCAATCTGTTCTCTTCCTAGGACCGTTTGGACGGTGCTGCTACTGTAAATTACATTTGTGAAGTTATTTCGGTATTTGCTAAGCAGATGTCTACATGCACAGGGTTAGAAATTGAGCGGAGCTGGGAGCTATTTAGATCCTGCTTGTATGTTTGTTTATATGTTTTTATACTTATACCACACCTTCCGCCCATGGGCATGGAGGAGCACACCTAACACAAACCAGTACTAAACCGACAAAACCTTAAAATCCATAGCAACAAACAGAAAATAAAAGCGCTTAAATCAATATATAATCAACTGAGCCAGACTGGAGTCCAAACCAATGGCAGTCCAAATCCAGAACAGGAAGGCCAAAAAAAACATACTCAAAAATAAGTCTTAAGAGCTCTTTTAAATACTGAAGTTTAGTTAAGTAAGGCGCTATGGCAGAAAACTGATTAAGGGAATATTGGTCTTAGTTAGGACACTGCAGCCGGAAGATATTTGCTTTTTATACACTAGACACCCGCACTACGTAACGGAATGAGGCGCACAGACTTAGCCTTTCCCTTCTCTACATACTAACTCTTTTAAATACTGCCAGTGAGCGCATTGCCCGTAAGTTTTGAGGAAATTAATTCCATAATATGGCAGCAGTTGAATTGAAGGCCAATCTGCCAGCTCTTTTAAGATTGCATCCAGGTGTTGCCAGTAGGGAAGTGTTGTTTGAGCACAGCATGCGTGTACACAAGATTTAAAAGGTAGACTGGACATGAGTTGAGACTTTTTGCCATGCAACCATTTGAGCGATGGTGGTAATTCGAAACACAAAGCGTTCCTTCACACACAGTGAGCTTCCATAACCTGAGCCCTGCGTTTCAGTTTATTAATAACTTTGACTACACCATTTTGCAGTACTTGAAGCTTACAGAATGACTCTGGGCATAACCATACAGAATGCTACCACAGTAATCAGTTGTGATGCACAATTCTCCTTTATAGAGGAAAGGGCATATACGACATAAGAGTTTAAAGTAGTAGGAGTTGAGGAAACAATAATGGTTGGTTTGAGCAGTTCATGAAAAGTTTGGCATTAAGTTATTCTCCCAGGGTTTTGTCCTTACCTGCCATTGGCATGGTACAACCTGCAATTGTAAACTCTTTGAAATCTTGTGGGAGCTTACCAAGTCTCTGAGTCCCACAATCATTTATTGCCAGCCCGTTGAATGCCATTCAGCTCTGGATGATGAAGTAGATTTTCTTAATATTGGCAAAGTCCTGCCCATAATCTCCAGTGAGATAACGGGATCTGCATGTCTTTGGCTTCGTTGGTATGAAGTACACTGAGACTGTCCAAAAGGGGCTTTGTGAAAAGGTTCTATAAGGTAGGCGCGCACCCAGAAGTGCTGTCTTGCTGGCGAACACCGCTTGATGCTTGCGTGAGGACTTTTGGAATCTTGGAAATGTCCTTCTATTTTGCCGTGTGAGGAGTGTTTTGTCCCTGCCCCTCGCCTTTATAAGGCACGGGCGCACGCACCAGCGCGTGTGCACCCAGAAGTGCACCGGAAGTGCTGTATTGCTGTCTGGCATGCTGCATACTGTGCAGTGACCCAGTGCCTTTCTGGTAAGAGTTCACCTGTGTAGGTGTGTGCGAATGACGCACCTCATCTCTTAAGGCCATCTTAGAAATTAAAGTAAAGGTAAGCAAGTAGTATTAGAGTCTCAGCTAACTGCTTGTCTACCTGTTCGCTTCCCAAACTACTTGCAGCCTTGTTACGTGATCCCCCTTGCTGATGGAGCTTGAGCAGCTGGAGCCTCTGGCTAATAATGCAACGCTGAAGGGTATAGGCGACACTGCTATGCAAAAAAAAGCTCATGGTTGCCGTGGCTGCAGAGTGACCCAAACGTGCTAGCAGAGCCTGTGCGCGTAAGACAATTTATAAATCTAGCCTGCTAAATGAAACTAACTAAGCTAAAATTACGAGCTTTTTTTCTAAGAGAGCGTCATGATGGACGGGAGAGAAATACTCTAAGTAGCATTGAAGAAGAGCGAGTTCTTAATACAATTGTAGAATAATTAAATGCGGCTCTTCCATGCATAAGAACTAAATTAATCTCCAATCTTTTAAAAAGACCGAGTGAAGTAAGAACTGATGAGAACTCATGTGACCAGCAGATGGTCTCCACTTTAGAACCCCAAACCGGGAGGGTTGATACTGCTGTAGTTTTGAAAGTGGATGAAGTGGAGTAGAAACCATAGAGGTAATGGATAGATGCATAAATGAACCTCTTGATGAATCACACAAGTTAAGGGAGACCAAGAACAGCCTAGAGGGTGTGTGTAGCGAAGAAGTTGTTTGTGTTATTAAACAGTTTGTCTTAATATCCCCTGAGATGCCTGCACGGGCAAATTATGTTTTGGTGGGACCTGAAAATATCACTAGAATTGAAATCGATGATGTAACGGGTAATAGCTGAGGTGGGGATATTGTACCTCCTTACAGTTCCCCAATAAGCTGTACAGGTGTAGCCGAGCAGGATGGTAGTGTATTTGAATGTAATCTAGATGTCGGCAACAATAGTATGAGGTCACATAAAATGTTTGAAGCGCTCGAGAACCTACTATCAACCCTTGTAGACAAATGTGACAATATAGAATGAAAATTGGATGTAGAATCTCTACTTTTCTCAAAAGCATCAATAGTGGTAGAAAAGTAATGAGAGATTGTAGCATGAATACGGAAGAGGGAAGTATGAATGTGTGCGACACAGCTAAAGGGTGAAGATGAAAGATCACAAGAATGTGTGATACAGAATGGATTGGAAGAGAGATGCAATGTGAGTGAGAGTAGTATGAAAAATACACCACAAACTAAAAAAGAATATAACACAGGACGGCAACAGAAATGAACTCAGAAATGGTAAAAAGCTTGGTAAGAAAATTGCCCAAGCAGCTATATACAGGGAGAAATGACACGCCCATGTTAAAAACTTATCCCTGATCATTGAGCAAAGCTCATATAGGGAGATATGGTGAATACACTCCCGGGTTCAAGCCGCTCCAAGAACACAGTACAGACAGATAATCCTCAAGCGATAGTGAGTACTAACAACACTGAGATTGTGGTAGCTGTTCACTCTGTTGAAGAAATACTTACAAACAAAAAGAGTAAAGAAAAGAAAAAGGGCAAGGACATACGCCAGTATCTGTCATGCTCCATAGAGAATGAGCCTAATTCACCATCCCCAGTCTGGCAGAGGAGAGGGGCGTAAACGTACAGCAGCGATAAAGAAGAGAGATAGGAAGTATAGTTGCGTATTAGACTGTTTTAGAAGACATCCAGAGTATCTTTAAGGAAACATCAGATACTAACAGCAACCTCAAGGGCACTGTACCTAATAAGGCAAACCTGAAGGTTAATAAAGTACTAAACCTATGTGACAGACAGGATGAGTTGGATCACAGAACAAAGAGGTATAGACAGCACAAGATCAAGGTGAATGAATCAAATGAAAGACCCTCACAGATTAAAATAAGAGCCCTACAATTTCAAGCTGTAGATTGTGTTAACAATAGAGTATTGCTAAATGGAGAGCAGATCATCCAACTGTGCCACACAATAGTACCTTTAAGAATGATCACATCTGAAGACATCAGAATTGTTGACCAACTGGTGGTAACCCAGGCTGTGACATCCAATGTGTGGTGCTCTAGAATATCTACATTATAATACACATTGCAGTACCAAAGTGAGTTCTGTAAATTGGGCTAGTCTTGTGAAGAAATATTAATGAATACTGTTAAATACAACCAAAGCGGAAATGGTCCCCACACTCGCTTGAAACATGGGGCTACTTTGGGTGGGTCACCAAGAAAAGGGAGAAATGCGGATACATCTAAAAATAGGCAAGAGGAAAGTAAGAAATCATGTGATGAACTGTGTGATGAAGATATTACAGAGACACCTGAAGGATACTGGCAATGGCTGCCGGTAGCATTTAAATCTCAGTTTGGCAAGAAATATCGATGACAGTGATGTTATCATGTCATGGAACCCAAGGGGCAATTCACACTACACGTCAGATGATGGCCTCCTAGCTAATATGCTGTTGTTTTTTCGTGGTGGCACTACAAGAGACCTGGCTGTGGGAGCAGTGTGATATAGACGGGCGTAGTACTCTGCAAAGTCTAGCTATAAAGGGTCCCATGGGACGATCCAGGGGAGGACTATTGATCTCAGTCAGACACCCTTGGATGGCCCATGACACTGTGTAGTCCACTGATATGGTGTTAGCGGTATTAATCCAATGTTATTAGTCTAAAACTCACACTATATCAGGTGTGAACATAGCAACCCTCCAAATGGTGTATATAACAAAACAACCATTGAGACTGTATCTCGCATTCTAGAAGAATGTGATGCCGAGATCGCCCTTATGCTTGTGGACTTTAACACCTTAATTGAAGTAAGTAAAGTTTGTCAAGATGAAAAAACAGGAATCAGGACCACCTAGCAAAAATTCCACTAATAGGGAAGGAAAAGGCTGGGCCAAATTGTTAGACACACAATTTGAATTTGCTGAATGGTAACTGTGAATGTGATACCAACAGAGGTGCCACTCGTGTAAGTGGGAAAAGTATAACCACCATTGATTACTTAATAATTAATGAGAGCGCAAGTGAATTTTTGCTGGACATAACGGTTGATATACTTGAGGAGAGCGATCATTTACCCCTTTATCTGTTGCTTTCCAAGGATGAAGACATAAGTAATTACGAATTGAATGGTAACATCTTTGTAACTAATGGGAAGAATATGATCAAATGGAATCCCAATAAACTAGAAAAAGGAAGAGAGATAGCGGAGCAGGATCTGCTGCACTTCAAGACATAGTCGAGCCTTTCGCTTTACAAGCATTCAAGCAAGTCTTTTTAGCCGTTCAGGCTGTCTCGTGTCAAAAAAAAATCCTACACGAGTGTGAGCGAAAGATGGAATCTCGCTCACCACCATTAACCGCAGTTTGACAGAGTCATCCACGATGCAAAAAAATTAAGAACTACAATTGGGCTGCTAAAAAATCATGAACAGATAGATGCTCCTCTTAGAATTAGAGCAACCATCAAAAATGGCTACGACAGCACAGAGCTAAGGCTGTCAATGAAGTTTGTCGGTCATTAGCACATTTCGCCACAACTACTAATAACATAGGAGTTTGGACTGTTGTAAATGGCACCAAAAAAAAAACTCTGTCCATGAACAGTGAATGCGCACATGTTATGTCTCATGTGAAAAAGACCCTTGGGGCACAAGATATAGCAGATGAGAAATGTGCTAAGAATGAGGAACAATGTGTTGGACAGCATACCGTTGAAAAACTCACCAAAATGATTAAAGCTCTTCCTAAATCACGAGTAGTAGGACCTGATGGCACCTGTAACGCACTTTTCAGGACCTCTCTTGAACATTGGGCACATGCCTTATACCTCTTATTCCAATGGATTGGCAAACATGGTCTGGTCCCCAACACCTGTAGAGAGAGCTTCATTCTGCCCATTCATAAAAAAGGATGTTGGAAAGACCCAACTAACTACTGTGAGCTAACCATATTAGACATCCCGGTAAAAGTATTTGCCAAATTATTATTACAAGAGTTGAACCAATGGATTTCTGAAAATCACATTCTTCCTCCCAATCAATCAGGTTTTCTGACAGTCTTCCACAGTGCATAATATCACCGTTCTTCTTGCAACATCCATTGAATATCCCTGGAACAGGCGTCAGCTTCCAGTATATGGAGCATTTATAGATTTTAGTGCCACCTTCGACACGATTCTAAGGAACAGGCTGTGGAACAAACTTATCCGATGGGGTCCCTCACCGGCTGCTAACCATGATCAGGCTACTGTATACTAACACCTCAGTTAGAGTAAGGCTTGATGGGGAGGGCAAAGTTACCAATCTGATTCTGACTTGTAGAGTAGTCAAACAAGGTTGCATACTGGCTGCTACACTTTTTAACTTATATTTGGCAGACCTGGCAGTAGCACTAAATGCCCCCTCTCAAATGATATCAAAATGGGGGACACCTAAAAATCGGTTGGCTAGGTTATGCAGATGACTTACTGCTACTTGATTATACCCCAAGTTTAAATTGCTGGCGCTAGTTAAGTTTGGAAATGACAATGGGCTAAAAATCAACTTGGTGAAGACCAAAGTTATTGCCTTCTTAGGAAAAACAAAAATCCAACATTTGAACAAACCAAGATGGACCATTGCTGGACAGAATATCGAATAGGTTGAATGTTATAAATATATGGGTGGTGTTGTAGATCAGAAATTGATTTGGAATCAACAGTGGACTGAGACAAAAGGCAAATGTATGTAATGCACTATGGCATTAAGTCACTTCATTGGAACGCAAGGCGGATGCTCCCTAAGTACCATCCTATTGTTATATTCTGCAAAAGTTGTTCCCTGTCTCCTATATGGGGCTGAAATATGGGGAAAAAATTCAAAAAGGAATTGAATAGGTCTGAAGGGAAAATTCAAAACATTTTGTTCAGAATGCCTAAAACACCCTGATTTAATTTATTTTACTAGAATGTAACGTGATGCGAAAAGGTGATAATATGGAATATAAAGTCTCAATACTATATGCTAAGTTATGCACCTTTGATAATGATACTACCATTGTTGAAAGCGTTTAGAGAAATTGATAAAAACAATGTTTGCGTGCTGCTTGAATACCTTGGATCTATTTACATTAAATGGGCCAAGGATAGAGAAAACAAGTGGATAAATCATACACACGCAAAAGATAAAACACCCGCTGAAATACGTAATACATTATGCAGGAAAAGAAAGGGACATGGTTCATTTTGCAACAAATGTTAAGTGGTACCTTTATACAGCAATGGCTGGGGCGCTCTGAAACCCCCAAATACTTGTGTGCGTTCCTAAATAGTAAATCGATTAGGCAATACCTACTGTTTAAATTCAACATGTCTGACATGTTGGAAATTGCTGGTGCAAAACTTGGAATTGAAAGAAATTGTCGGTGGTGTAGACAATGTGGGATTCTAAAAAATTGAAACAGCTGAAGACATTCTATGTCACTGCGAGAGTTTTGCTACGCTAAGACTGAAATACTTGGGTCTATGACAATTCTCTTGACCTTGAATATGTTAACAAAATGTGGGAAAAACTTTTAGAAGGCCATGATGTAAATGTAATCTTTCGTATGATTAACTTTTATGACTTGTTTTTACATTCTTAGCCAACTTTTTGGCTATACTTTTATCAAACGGTTGGAGCAACAACATCGGCATCTGAGAAGACAACGTAACCTTTACGTGTACAATACAATGGACAATCAGAGTTTTTCGGCTCGCACTTACTTGATGGGGCGATTCCAAAACAAGCGGTTTCTTTCTCCCTCCCCCCCCAGACCCTATTTTTATCATCACATATCACAGTCCGACCCGCCCCCATCACCCGGGCCCAAATAGCCACAATAGATGGGGTTTGAATGTCAAGGCAGGGAATTTAAGATCATAATCCAGTAGTGACGACCGGATTGATTGAAATTGGTGGAGCTTTCCCTCCTTTGCGGCTGTCACCTTAACCACCACCAACACATCCCAGACCTTAATCGACCATAGTCCCAGGTCCGGACTTTCTGCTGCTTACCAGCCCCTACCGGTGGTAATAAGCGCTGCCAGCAGCAAATGTGTCAACAGCTTTGCCCGGGCCCCAGACATTGGGTATACCCCCTCATATAGAGTCCCCAGGAGCAAGGTTTTAGGGCAAATCGGGGTTAACTACCCATGATAGCTTCTATGGTCTGCACAATGGTCTCCCAAAAAGATCGAATCAGGGGACCAATCCCACCACATGTGAAAATAAGAGCTGTGAGCTCCACAGTTCCACCAGCAGGTAGGAGGAATTGAAGCCTGGGGGGGTGGGTATACAGGGAAATAACTGTTTTTTTTTTTAAACTCTTATTATTGAATTTTACAACATGTTTAATCATTCCCCAACTGTTCCCTCGAAACACCCCCCAGTAACCCTGGCAATAACACCCCCCAGTAACCCCGGCAATTTTTGATCTGCCCTTGGTCCATTCCTTTCATGAACCGGTCACCAAAGTTCATTGTAGATCCAACTGTTTTAAGCGCTGCAGGCACCACACCACACGAAAATCATCTTTGAGGAAAGCCAACGTTCCCCCCCAGACTTTTGCGAAGTTGTGCACATTTTTGTTCATGGCATACGTTGCCTACTCAAGGGCTATAATTTCCCATATCTTCCGCAGCCAGTCCTGCATCATGCGTACCACTGGGCTTTTCCACCTCTGTGCTATTATCATAGCTGCAAACGTTAGGACCCCACTCGATTTTTCCCCTTGTTCTAGGTTCCCCCACTGCCGTGCCCCCTCTGATTCCCAAAATAATCTGTTATGGTGGTCTGCTATCCCCTGGCCCGTATGCCTGATCCTGCACCCTCTGCACCTCCCGCCAGAATGGCTCAATTTTCGGCACCTCCAGCAGACATGCTCTGCCGTACCCTCCATCCCACAGCCCCTCCAGTAGTTCCCGGAGGTTCCCGGGTATATCTTATGGAGACTGGCTAGTGTGTAGTGCCAGCCGAGTAAAATCTTATACCATGCTTCTTGTAACTGAGATGCTTTTGCTAACTTGGGGATCTTCCTCCACAACCTCTCCAATTCTTCCCCTTCGATCTCTCACTCCAGGACCCGCTCCCATCTCCGCATATACGGCCACTGTTGCCTAGCATTTGCGTTGTCCAATATCCTATAGAGGTTGGATCTTGGCCCCTTGGCCCCGTCGTTGGATAGGAGGAATTTTTGTAACTGAGGTGTTTCCATGGTCGCTGGCTCCCTGTTCCCGGGGTGTAACGCCCAATTGCCTTAATTGCGAATACCTAAGTTGTTCCCCTTCCTTCACTGTAAATTCCCTTTAACAGTCCTCAAAGGAGAGTATTCACTTACCTCGGAACATGTCCCCCAGTTTCCTGCACCCCCCGTCTTTCCATTGCTTGAATGCCCCCTTTTCCAGCCCTGGTGTGAAGTCCCAGTTGTTGAATATAGATGTGAAAGGTAGTTATCCCCTTGGTTCCCACCAGTTTATCCCAGTTTTCTGCTACTAGTTTAGTTGTGGTGCTCTCGTACATGTGCTTTGGCCTGTGTTGTTTCGGTAGCCATAGCACTTCTGCCAAATTCTGGTGGGCTACTGCTCTGTCCATCTTCACCCATTGTTTGTCTTTTGCGTGCTGTCCCCTTCTTGAAGCCATTCTATAATTTCCCGTAGCTGTGTAGCCTCTTAGTACTGCTGGAAGTCCCGTCTGGGTGCCATCAACAGGTACCTACTGACCCTCGCTCTTTTCCCCTCCCATGAGAACGTTTGTTAGGGCCCGTAGTTCCCTGAAAAAGCCTGTTGTATCGCCTGAGGGATTGCCTGGAATAAATACAGTAGTCTTGGGAGCGTGACCATTTTGACTGGCCAACCGTCCCAACCACGAGACCCGGAGGTTTCTCCACCTGTGAAAATCCCATTTGATATCCTTCAATAGTCGGGGGTAGTGGACCGCGTACCAGCCTGCAAGGGTCACTGTGATCCTCACTCCCAGATACCGGATAACCTCCGGACTAGCTACAGCGGGCCGGATAGCCAGGAAGGTTGGACCCTGCTTGGGTTTTAAGGAATGCACCTTTTATTCATTGCTTTGCTCTGCTGCTGGTTTCTTCCCTGGGTAGTGCAGGACCCTCCAGTCTTCCTACTTCTGATCAGTCCGACAGTCGCTTCAGGAACCGTGAGCCTGCAGGAACTACCAGAAACTTCTGCCTCGGCTACAGCTCCATCTCCGTTTTAAGGTACTGTGCAAATCCAGTTGTGCGTTTCGTTCAGCCGCGGTGTAAGTGTTGGAAATCTTTCTCCAATCCGAGGGCTTGTCCTTCTCTTCGAATAACCTTTCTACCAACCAACCTCATCCGGAAACCGTGCCACGAACTTTACCGCAAACTACCCTGAACTGTATTATCTTGAGAAAAACACTTTTGAACCATTGACTTTGGCCCTAAGTCTTTTCTATCTCATTTTATCATTGTAGTCTCTCTTGCTCGCTTGCCCTGAGTACTTACCTGTTGGTGTGGATCCATTTCTGTTAACTGTGGTCTGTCCCTCCCTTTTAAATTGCTGGAGTGCCATTTTGCTCCCACTTCATTTTGTGAGCTTAACTTGTCTGGAATTTAAGGGAAGTGGTGTGGTGTATTAAGAGAGTGATTTTTATAATAGTGTAATGATATACAACTGAAGAGTGAAATAAATGTATATTCTTTTACTTGAAAACCTTGAGTCAGTGTTTGCCTGAATCATAGTAATTGCTGTCCTTTGTGTAACTATTTGATACTGCTCACTTACTCTTGAGATAAGTCTGGCTGCTCCGCTGCTGCTACCACTTTAACTGTGTAGTACAGGTTTGTACCAAAGATGAAATTGTACCATCACTTGTAGTCTTAAGTGTGTGTGCTGTTCCCAAAGGGTACTGCAGATAATTCTGCCTAACACCTAGAAAGCTTTTAACTGTGAATCTCCACATTGTGCCCGTCAATCATGATGTGTCTGGACACAATCTTCCTACTGTACAGTTATGGTATGCCACATGATTCTGAAGACTTAATTGGGAGGGTTAATTTCCCAATGCTGGAAGCAGAACAGTTTATTCTTGTAAATGGTGCAGAATGTTTAAGTTCTTCTGAGAGCAACTACCTTCCAGGTGCTTTACCAGTTACTGGGTTCATATTCTTATTTCGAAATTTCTTAATGCTCGATATGTGGATTTAATTACGAGCAGTATTTCTGGCAAAAGTTGCCAGAAGGTTTTTACATCATAGGTGAGGTTCACACAAGGTTTCTAATATGAACCCATTGTTTTTCTGTTCAAAGTGGCCTGTATCCTGCCTAGCATGAGTTTTTACCAATAGGTTTGAGACTGTACCATCTGTCGGAGTGAAAAATTTGACCAACTTTGGGATAGAGGTAACCAGTCAGTTTTAGGGGTTAAACAAATAGTGATCTGATGATCTGGGGCTTCCAGAGGAAAACCACCTTTTGGGCATGTTAATACGTATTTTATTTCATAATACTGTCTGAATTGTTTTGTTTCTCACAGAGTGGTATGTGAGAAACCTTAAGGTGTCTCACCCGCTAGTCACCGCAGATCTGTGATCCAGGTGGCCAGGACACGGCCTTCACGTTTGGATCTAGTCCATGGGGGTGGACCAGTTTCTTTGTTTATTTATTTTTTAATGCGCACCAAACCCGAGGGTAACAGGGCACAACAGTAAGGTGGTGCAAAGCTTACAAAGTTAGAAATAATTCAAGTATGACACAATATATTACAGGTAGTATTACAGAGGCAGTTTTTGGATAACTGGGTGAGGGTTCTTCGGGTGGTGGAAGTGGGACACCGGATTGCGAGATGCAGTATCCTCTTCCCTGTAACACCTTTACCCCATCCTACCAAGTAGGATACTTAGGGAATCAGCCCCCCTGCCCCTTTCCAACACGAACACTTTCTCACGGACAGCCCGCTGTAAGAGAAAACGGACTAACACCCAAGCCATATACCTGATATGTCCGAGTACAATGGTCATGCAGGGTCAGGCAATTACTGACCATTATACACACCAGACTTCCAGTACACTTCCCCCACATGGTTCAAAGGCGGAGCCGGAGAGCACATTCTGAGCAAGGTAAAACACACGAGGAAGCAGCAGTTCCAAGATGGCATTTTAATACAAGGCAAAAGACGGTAAAGCTGAAGGGGATCGCAAGTAGGGAAGTGCCCTTGACAATTTCGACGAGGAACCGTTACTTTCAGAAGCCTTCGAGAACTGAAGACGTAAGACCAAGAAACAAGGCTGAAGAATACTGCATTGTGTGTCAGAGGTATACGGTGTTGTCCCGTGCTTATAGTCAAGGTGGGGAGAATTGTTTGCCACTGTGGTACTGTCCTTTGCTCTTTCAACAAAGCACCGACAGTGAAGTCAGCACAGCCGATGAGTTGGGGAGACTGATACCAGACCAGTTTGTGTTGAGCCAAGGTTTATAGTGATAATATCGAAAAAATGTCGAACTACAAAAATGTCCAAAAAAAAAGTCGAAAACAAAAAAATCAAAAAGATATACATATAACTGAAACAATCAATTTTTCGGAAAATGTTGAAAAAAAAAAGTCGACGAACAATAGTAATATACCAATGTAAAGTGTCATCAATAGTACCATTTAATAGGGGTGGTCCCCCCCTCACCCGACACCCCGCAGCCACAAACCACCAGCCCCCCCCCTCACCCCTCATACACAACACAAAAGGGTAGAAAGGGTTAAGCAAATAGGTGACAACCACGAGTAAAGAACCTTTCCTATGTACCAAGGAACAAATAACGGTTGTGGAAAACCGTCATTACCTGACAGAACCACAATTGAGATCGGACTGCAGGAAATTGAATAGAATTACTTCAGACTAAAACAGGTAATATTAGCATAACTAACATGTAACTAGACATTAAGGTATCTTACTATATAAAAATGTGTGAGAGGAATGATAAAACAGTTTATTTTCTCAGTTATTTTAGAGTAAACAATGGAGAACAAGGTGGAGTATATCACCTCACAAAAAGGAGGCAAACAGATGGTTTTGAATGGTTATATTTTCTATAAAGAAGCCGAAAAAAGGAACGCACTTATTGGAAGTGCGCAGAGTATGGCAAAACAAAATGCAGTGCAAGAGCAATTACTGAAGCTTCAAATGTAAAGACCAAAAATGAGCACAACCATCTACCAGATCAAACAAATATTATAATTAAAAAAACAATTTACGAACTGAAACGAAAAGCAGTGGAAAGTCAAGGTGAAGCAAGTGGGTCAGTGATTTCAAGTGTTTGTGACAAGTTACCCTTGCATATATTGGCACAATTACCAGGAGAAAAATGAATGCAACGTATGGTAAACTGTACCAAACAACAAAAAGAGAATCTGCCACCGGCACCAATGGTATATACTAATATGACAATACCAGAAGTTTTTAAAATGACTGCAAAAGGAGACAGTTTCCACCATGCCACACTGGAAATAAACAATGAAAAAATAATATTTTCAACTGTTGCCAACTTTCATATCTCATTCAAAGTCAACATTGGCAAAGTGACGCCACATTTAAAGTGTGTCCACAACCGTTACAACAGTTTTTCACCGTTCATGGAACAATTAATAACAAAATCATACCACTTGTATATGTTTTGATGCCAAGGAAAAGTGAGGAAACTTATAAAATCGTGTTCAACAAAATTAAAGAGGCTGCACCTGATTCACATCCAAATACTATAATCATGGACTACGAAATCACACAAATTAAGGCATTTTCTACAGTATACAAAGAGACAAGGGTGTACAAGGGTGTTTTTTTCATTTTACACAGAGCATATGGAGAAAATGACAAAAACTAGGATTAAGCACGAAATATACGGAGGACAGTTCTTATCAATACAACATAAAAAACATTTTTGCTTTGGCTTTTGTAAAAGAGGATCATGTTGTTCATTTTTACAAACATTTGATTGACCATGAGTATTATAAGAATCATGAGGAGATAAATTCAGACTTATTAGACTATATGGAGCACACTTGGATAGGACAATTGACACGTAGTGGAACAAGACGCAGGCCAAAATTCCCTGTAACGTTGTGGAATTGCTACCAAGCAACGTTAGAAGGTAAACCACGAACCAACAATGCATTCGAAGGATGGCATAGCAGATTAAATATAAATTTCAATAACAACCCAGATTTGTGGCATTTTTTAAAATAATTGCAGAATGAGGAACAACACCAATAATTTTGCCTATCTCAAACAATTTCATTGGCAAACCAGGAACCCAAAAGAAAAAAATACAGAGATTACGAACAAAAACTGGAACAACTGATAGCGAATTTGACGAGCAGAATAAAGAAAACTTCCTCAATTCAGTTGCATTTAATTTAAAATGTTGAAAAAAACGTACCTTTCCGAAGCATCTACGATCCAATGTGGCAAAAGAGAAGAGTATCCAAATACGCCAACCGGAAACTCCATAAATCCAAATGTGCAAGAAACAATCCATGGAAAAATGACAAAAAAATAACCCAAGAAAAATCCAAACATTGAATTCGAACAGTAAAATCCAGCACGGAAGAATAAGTGCAACTCCAAAAAAAAACAGAAAAAATCCAGACCCCACGATGCACCGGAAATAAAACAAAAAAAACCCCATAAAATCCACGTAATCCAATGGAAAAAAAGTCATTAGGTCCAAAAAAAATCCAGGAAAAAAAAAGAAAATCCTCTAAATCCATGAACGGAGCAACGGAGACGCGAACGCTAAGGAAACGGTTTGGAAATGAACTGTAAATATGCCGCCTACGTATACGTACGCACACATAACGTACGTACAAAAACAAATATCACAAACAGCTATATGAACATTTGTAATGCAATAGCGCCATCTAATGGACAAAATATATATTAGATGTTCAACTTGAAAATAGCATACTGCTTATTTAATGTTTAATATTTATTAATATAGTTAGTTAAATAAAATAGTCTATTAAATCATATAATTATTAAAAGTTAGTACTATACATTGTAAAGTTAAACATTAAAAAAAATACACATATGCTTAACTTATACAATGCATTTATTGATATTTTCAAAATAAATATAGAAATAAATTTGACATTTTGTATTTTCGACATTATTTTTTTCGAATAAATATTTTCGACATTTTGTATTTTCGAAAATATTGCATTCGAAAAAATGACTGCACACCTTGAGCCAAGGTTGCAAGCAGCAACATTGTAAATGAAAACTGAAGAGAACAGTCTATGAAGCGTATGTGATAATCAACGTGCGTAAAATTGAAGAACAAATTAATGATTGAATTTTGAATCCAAGGTGCAATACCTTAGACAGTGATCTGGTGTCATGGTCATCGGGCCAATGATACTGACCTTACAAGGTCACACACACAGGGGGCCCGGATGGACACAGTCCTGGCGCCTCTGGCGCCAGGCTCATAAGGAACAATAAACAAGACATTAATTTGGTTAAAAAAATACCTTTATTATGGACGTAGCACTTCATTTTGGGTGCACTGTGTATTTAACATTGGAACTTTCCTCTTTAAAGCAGCCCCATGTGCACACTTGGGTGGGGCTACTTGCTATTGGCTTGCCTGACACATGCTGACTCACTAGGTGTGGCAGGCAAGCCAAACCTAGTGGGCGTGCCCACGAGCACAGCTATATAAACTGCTCTGATCCCTGAGGCAGGCGCTTTGCATTATTCTGCATTTACACGCATCGTAACGCTCACCGCCGCCTGCGATGCCACTTACCTTTAGAAGTCCAGTTATCTGCCTGCATACTTACCACTTGGGGAATCCTGCTCTCACCTGTGCGTGTCTTCGTTGTTATCTCTGCACATCATCTACTTTGCACTGAGGCTCACCTGCATCTTCCGGAGTGCAGGCTTCGTCACTTGGGCATCGCGGCCCACCTTCAAACATCTCCCGGAGCGCAGGCATAATCATCTGGCACCGTGGCTCATCTTCCATTCTTCAGGGACGCTGGAAACTTCATCCTGATACCGCAGCATGACGCCCTCCACCCGCAACTGCAAATAAAACGAAAGGCAAGGTTAGACACTTAACAGACATTAAGTTTAAGGTTGCGCTACCATCAAAACTTGCGCTTTCCCTTATGTCGGACATTGCGGTTTCACCCATCTTCATCTCAGCCGCATTCCGCGTCTCCACAGCTGCTGTTGGGCCGCAATTCCACCTATCTGGAAGAAAGCAGAAGGGAAAACATTATTCAGGAATTAACATTGAGAGCAACAATACCAAGACAGAAAATAGACAGAGGAAAAGGCAAGAGACATTGAGACACTTACCACCACCCAGGATGAGCATAGTCGCAGCTGGACTGGACTATAGCTATCGGGGATCAGTGAAGCAACTAGATCCCATCCACAAGCGCCCCTGCCAGAAGTAGCAGTACGAAGAGCTCATCTTCCATACTTACCAGGTGAGCCGTATGGGCTGGTACGTGCCCACAGAAATCGCACCTTGGGTTGAAGGGTTTGGTAGGTACAACAGTCACCAATCAGCGCACTCCTGTTGTCTCATATCCACGCAGGAGCAGTGCCACCAATTGTTGCTGCCCACAGCTTGTCTGCAGGGGGAGAAACCTGAAGGGGGTGATCTAACCACTGGGAGGGCTGCAACCGTGCCCCAATGCCTTCGCAGAGACCAGGTAAGCGTAATATCCGGCACCGCTTGGGCGCTCATTTGAAAGTCTCTGTAAGGTATCCAACAGAAAGGTGGCAAAAGAGTGACAAGGAATTCGTGAATCGAGTCCTGCAACGGGTCAAGTAAAATCATGTGCCCAATCGAAAGTTTACAATGTTAATAATGTAAATAAAGTTACTTGAAGTTGGTCCGAGCCCGACTGAGGGAGATTATCTGAAAGCTTATGGTTAAAGCAAGTTTGTAAAGAAAACCTGAAATTGGTCCGAGCCCGGCAGAGCGAGACTAATTGATCATCGTGTTAAAGAGGATCTGAGCCCGGCTGATGGGAATCCAGGGCGAACCTGAATCACTCGAGAAATTGAATGTAGGAATAATCTACAAACATTGTGTTGAGAAGATCTGAGCCCGGCTGATGGGGATCCGAGTTGAATAGTGAATCGCCTGAAAAATTGAATTCATGTGAAATCTAAAAGAATAAAGTAACGTATTGTTTGTCACATCAAGCCCTCAGAAAGAAGAGGCTTTGAAAGGCAAAGAGACTTGGGCACGGAAGGCCCTGTTGCTAAAGATTGAACTGTATCATTGTGCTAGAGAAGCCAGAGACTGTGATGAGCTCGAGTGTACCGCCTTGTCCCATGCTGAATACGTGGGGAAGGGAGGCCAATGGCCTGAAAATCCCGACATATTATTTTGTGAACACTTCTTTCTTTTTGCTGACACTGTTACTCATGCTATTTGTATTTAGACGTAAGGATTGGCAATAGGTTTATTAGTATAGGCCCTTTTATTTTGACAAGACACCACTAGGACTGCTTTATTATTTTTTGATGGTCGTAGCTTGCGCGCATCTGTGGATTTAGAATTAGGTGTTTTTCACACCATTATTGAAGTTCAATTAAGACCCTTGAACTGTGGTCACTTGTGCCTGTCTTACTGTTGATACCATGCCTTCCTTGGTACCAGTTTAAAAACTGGTGTTTGAACTTGTGTTGAAGTGAGCAGAAGGTCTCTGAGCATTTTTCTTTGGAGAAGATGCCCCCTCTTTTCTTTAATAGTTTGCCATGTACACTTGGTTTGTACTGGAAGTATTAATCCAGCCAAAAAAGACTATTACCCTTTGGGGCTAAAACAATAAACGGTATGCTTCCATTCTTTAGCACCTCAGTGGGGTCTGATTAATCATGACTAGTTGCCATTGCTTCTCTTTTGAAATGTTCTTCCTGACATGTCAAGGTTTTAAGTTTGCCAAGGACCCCTGTGGCCATGGCACAAACATGAATATGTTGTTTTAGGCTTTTTCAGCTTAAAAATCTAAGACTACAACCCACCCTTTCTTTGTTCGTAAAACAGATTAAGGTTTTTATTTGTCTGGAAAGTCATCTCAAGGATTTTTGTCATTGATCCCAAGAATCTAACACTGCTGCATACTTTATTTCATTTGGCTTATGGTGTTGGGCTCCAATATGCCAGGCCGACGAGCCTCAAACTTGTATTGTTTTTCCACTTAAAAGGACCATTTTGGCTTTTCCAGAAGCTTATTTTACGTTGGCAGTTCCCATTAACCACTTTACAACTATTCTGTGCACTGAAGTCCTTAAATGTTGATGCTTAATTTGGCTCCAATTTGTAAGAACTTCAATAAATCTACATTATATAATTATATTTTCTGTTTCATTGCTTTATTCATGACCGCTCACCTCTTGCTTTTAATTTTACATTGTTTCAGTTTGGCATTTGGGTTAACGGGAATGTATCTGTGTGAACCTCCGCCTTTGCTTAATAGTTTATACAATTACAATATCAGTGACTTGTTACTTCCACAATGTGATTGAAGTACATTAGTCACTACAGGTAAGTTGTTTTCTTTTGTCCACTGAGATTTCTTTTTTGTTTGTGTCATCATTGTATTGTGCAGTACAATTCTGAGTGCTTTTCTCTGATAATAGCTATTCAAATTATGCATGATTGCATATGTTACATAAACACTAGTGGTCATAGTTATACAGTACACAAGCTGTGAACATCTGCTACTTTCTGGTTAATGGGATGGGATAGCATGATGGGCGTATTGAACTCTGACCTGTTCCCAAATTTATTAGGCTGACATGAATGTTTTGTTACTATATTAAACCCTCAGTTAACTATGATTTACTGTGTTGATGTGATCCCTATAGGCCGAGGACACACGGATGCAGGAGATCATGAAGCTGGCTCATGAGTTCCTGCAGAATTTCTGTGCTGGTAACCAGCAAAATCAAGCTCTGCTCCATAAGCATATCAATCTTTTTTTGACTCCTGGGGTAAGTAGTTGCCATGTGGGGATTGGGCGAGTGTGCTGCCTCGGGTACATAAAAGCAAATCAAACTGTATGATATCAGTGTGCACAATTAGCACCCGACTGTCAACGCCATTCTGTATTCCAGCCAATCGAGGGTCTCAAAAGGCTAGTATATATCAAAGTATTGCTTGCTTTTCTAGTTCCCGTGAACTTCTTGAAGCTGGCACCATCTACTGAAAGCCCGCCCGGGCTCCCTAAATCTGAATCTCCTCTCTTTTCACTCTCTGCTCAAACTCCTGCTGCCACTGCGAGGCCCCCAACTCACCGCTCTCAACACTACCTCCATACTTTACTATTCTACTTTTCCCATGCATCCAAGCAGTTACTCTTTTGGCTGCCATGGAAATGGAGAAAGCACATAGTTGTCCCACCACCCCTCCACCCCTCCACCCCTCATCTCCCGCTCCATTTTCCCATGGCTGCCTTATCCTTCTGTAGGTTTTTAAACTTGTGAACCGACACCCTCGTTGTTTTTCTACTTTAAAAAATAAAACCAACAAATCACAGCAGCACCCTGAACTACATGCCTGATTCTTAATATCTGTAAGACCTTTGATGGGGCAACGTTACAGCAAGTTAAGGTGTCAGGTAATGTACCCAGGCTTGGGGTCTATCGGTTATGTGTTGCTATGGTTTAGGAACTACTTGTCTCTGTTGATGGCAGTGACGCCTTAACACTTACTTTTCTTAAATAACTGTGCAAGGGTGTTCTTTGGTAAATGAACATTGTGACAAAAAGAAATGTTCAAAAATCACACTGCTCAAGATCCACACTGCTTGCTTTGTATTTCTTTATTAGAAAATTTAACTTGTTTTGCTACTGTATTCGGATCTAAATTGAGATATTATTTTCCATTATTTCTATGTATAGAATGTCTGAATTAAGTGATTTATTTTATATTCTATGTAAAGTGTACTGTTGTATTTAGACCCATTTATTTAGGCTATCTGACACACATAAATGTATTAAGTTCCAGGATTGGTGTAATGCTACTTTCCCATAGGCTTGTTCGTCCATCAAGAGGTTGAATCACAAATAAGAGTCTCTTCTGTTTTCTTTCTTTTATATCCTATCAACCCCAGATTCCACTCCGCAATGTATGGGATTTACTTTATTATATCTAGGGTCTTTTGTCTAGGGACTTTTGCATACTGGTCACACACTCCATTCACCTAGGTCCCTCCCCAAGGGTGTACCCACAACATACAGTCACTGGGAAAGCTCCAGCCAGTCTGGCCTGGACTTCCCCCACAACACTATATATGGTTTTTCCACCCACCAGCCAGTCAGGCTGAAGGGACAGAGTCAGTGCTTCCCAGGACTTTGGGAAAATAAGGTAACGAACAATAGAAACCAAGAGGCTCCAGGGGCCATCATGCCTTCTATCAGGAATCCACTGATTACTATGGCAGGGCCTGGGTATCCCAAAATGGAGGATACTCAGCTCCTGGCACATACAGCATGGAGCTACCACCACCCCATACCCTGCTCTGTGGGCAACACACAGGTGCCCAAAAACATACACTAGGGGTACAGGGTTGTACCCCCACCCATGGGTGCCATAAGGATACCCCAACGGTGTCTGTTCACGCTGCGCAAAAAGAGGAAGTGCTGCACTGCCAGGTGCCCAAAGTGGACTACTGTGCAGAAAATAACACAGAACACACGTAAGGCAGTACAGGACAAGGACATTGAGGCCCTGTCCCTCCAATGCATTTCCAGCATCACAATAACCTTTTTTGGAAAGTAGTTGACGAGTCCCTGCAGGCCATCAAGGCAGATACGGAGACTGCCCGTTCCCTGTGTACGCTCCAGCAGCACCGCTCTTCCCTTTGCTCCTCCAGAGGGAATTTGAGCAGGTCGTCAAAAGGGATTTCCTCGTTGTACCGTCAGTCTTCTAGGTCCACGACTCGGGAAGCCACCAGAGGCTGTTCACAGGCCTACAGTGGAGGAGGTCAGTGCCGCTGTCGCCTGCAGGCAGGACGCTGGCACCGAAGCAGGCCTGAGCTGGCCAGGATGTCTGGCCCCCACCCGTGCACCCCAGTGGGAGGCCAGCTGACAGGATTTGTCAGCGAGTGGGAAAAGATCACCACCAACAGATGGGTGCCGGACGCTCTTGGGCAAGGATATACTCTGGAGATTAATCACAGGTGTCTGCGGATCCCTCCGATGGCCCGGTTGTAGCAGAACATCCCTCAGCTCTTGGAGGAGGTGCAGGCCATGCTGTAAAATGGGCGATGGAGCTAGTTTCCCAATGACTCTAGGGCACTTGGGTCTATTTCAGATACTACTCTTACGTTCTGTCCCCTTTCCTCCATACTGCATGGGCGTCCCTTCCAAGGGACGGGAGACGGAACCTTTTTCACCAGAAAAAACCTTCTTTCCCTTTAAATTTAGAGGCGCGCAGGGGTGCGGTACAGGGAGCATGCGCTGCCCTGCCCTGACTCCGCCCTCCGGCGCCACACCTCAGTCCCCTTTTCTGCGTCTACGGGAACGGGCCGAATTCACCAACGCTCCTGGGTTTGGCTTCGGCCATGTAATTCCGGCGCGCAGATACTTCTTCTCTTTGTCTTTTTTTGTCTTTTTATCATTCAGGTACTCTGTCGTCAGGTGCCACGCTCCTCCCCAGCACATGTCGACTTCCACAGTGTTCAGCAGGTGTCTTGTACTGGATCGTCATCGGAGGGCCTCTGCCCTTGTACTGGCCTTATGGCTGAGAGGCTACACCCTAGTACCGGAAATACGTCCGAGGGGGCGCCTAACTGCAGCTCTACCGACCCCCCGGGTTGAGGGTGTCTCACCTACCGGGTTCTAGGCCTGAGGAGCAGGGTAGGCCTTGTGATCTGCATACAAGAGTCCTGGAGGAGTCTGGGCCCGGCGAGCCGAGGAACACGTTGCAGGCACGTGGCAGGCAGCTCGACAAGATTGCCGCCGCGCAAGACAGAGGCACCCGTCAGACGCCATTCCAGGAGTTCAGCGAGGAACGAATGTCAAGGTGGAACTGGCCTCAAACAGGTAGGTGGCCGACAGCCTATCCTTCTTATGAGCAAGGCAGCTTCCCACTGCGTCCTTACGGGCAGGGTATACAGCGGCTCCAGCAGCCCCCAGCTACCATATCAGTACCCCATAAACCCCGCACCTCCAGTGAGGAGGGGTTCTTCGAGAGGTTCCTCGGGCTCACGAGTCACCTCGTATGGGGTTTATCCTCAAGTACGACATCCGGGAAGTCCTCCCGACTATGCTAGCGGCACGGTGCAGCCGCTGTCCCCGCTCCTCAGCCTACTCATCAAGCGGTTCCGTACCAGCCTCCGCCGCCTCCTCAGCCCCCGGCTGCGGTTCATGTACCCAGCCTCCGGCTCCAATTACTCCTCCACCTCTGCAGGATCCTCCTGATCCGCCGGACACTGACGATGAGGAGGATCCAGACACACCATCCTCAGCCAGGGCCTTCCACAAACTTCTTGCTGGGCTGGCGGAATACCTGGGCCTACCCCAGCCAGAGGTCGAGCAGCCAGCAGAGGGGTTCTGGCTGAAGTCCTGACGAGACGCCCCCTCTGCCAAGACAGGGATTCCTCTGCAGACCGATGTAGTCTCCCTGGCCAAAAAGGGTTGTCTTAAGCCCCACTCGGCCCAGCCGGTGAAGCAACGCCTCGACGCCAAGTACAGGCAGATGGAGGGGGATACACTCTTGCTCTCGGCCCATCCTCGGCCATACTCCTCGGTGATCGCTGCAGCATCACTATGCTCCAAGCCTCAGTCGTCCTCAGCTGCCTCTGCGGCGCTACTAGGCAAGGAGGAGAAAATCTTGGAGGCATACGGAAAGAAACTGTATTCCAACGCATCCCTGCACCTTCGTCAAGCCAATGGCAATGCCATGCTGGCTGCCGCCAACCAGAGGTTATGGCGGGAAATTGCGGGCTTCCTCCCGGAACTTCCTGCGCAGAGCCAATCACGTTTTAAGGCGGGGCTGGCAGAGGTCAAGCTGGTGGCGCATGACCTCATGGAATCCACTGTGGCCAGATCGACGCCTCTGGCCTTGCCATCTGTATCGCCATGGACATGAGAAGGACAACCTGGCTCCGGGCCACGAAATTCAACCCGGATGTCCAGGAACGCATATTAGATCTACTATTAGAGGGGAGGGGGGGTTCCACTCCACCACGGATGAAGAGCTGGACAAGAAGAAAAACAGCTCTCAAACGGCCACGTTTTTATCCATCTTATCAAAGACTACATCCAAGTCGTACACCCAGTCACAGCAACACACCGACAGCGGGCGTACGCATGAATGGAGGGTTCCGCAGCTTACAGGAACGGACATCCAGGCAGCTGGACCGCTCACCGTCTCAGGACCGGCGCAAGCAGCAAAAAAGGGGCGGGAGTAAGGGCTTTTTCCAGTCCCACTCCTACGCGACAGCCTCAGAGGGAAAGAAGGCATGACACGTCCTTTCGGGTCCACGTGTCTCCAGTGGGGGGCATGCTTGCTCTCCATGCACATTTCTGGTGTCAGAATTTCGAGGACCCCTGGATCCTCTCCATAGTATCCACGGGGCACCGCCTACCTATCCCAAGTTCTCCTCTCCCCTCCACTCCCTCAGGTTGGGACAGCAACTCTTACGGTGGCGATCCGGTCACTCGTAGAGAGCCAGGTAGTAGAGGAAGTCCCAGCCTCCCAGCGAGGCTTGGGCTTTTACTCCAGGATTTTTGCCATTCAGAAGAACCAGGCGGGCCTGAGAGTTCTGCTGGACCTTTCCACCCTCAACCTCTCCTTACCCCTTCAGAAATTCAAGATGGTTACTCCAGCTTTTATAGCGGAGACATATTTAAGGGAGACTATATGTGCTCCCTGGATCTGAAGGACGTGTACCTACACGTCTCTCGATTTAGCAGCCCCATTGTTCTTTCATACGGTTCAGGATCATGGGCTATCATTTTCAATACAAGGTCCTTCCTTTTGGCCTCAATTCGGCCCCAGGGTCTTTACCAGGCTCATGAATACGGTGGCTGCCCTCCTCAGAGCGCAGGGCCTCCACATCTACCCATACCTTGACGACTGGCTCGTCAGGGCTACATCTCTGGAAACCACTCTTCCCATGCCTTTTTGAACACACTGCACGATCTGGACTTCTCGCTCAATCTCAAGAAGTCGCAACTGCAGCCCACGCTCGCTCTCTCTCTGACATTCTTGGGCCTCATCTGGGACAAATGCTCCGAGAAGGTATTTCAGTTGGAGGACAAGATCTCGGCCAACAAGAGGGCCACTCTCTACTTCCTCTGCAGGGAGGTGACTTCGGCATGGTAGTACCAGCATCTCCGGGGTCCCTTGGCGGCAGTCCTGTTAGCCGTTACGCACACGAGATTGAGGATGAGGAGGATTCAGCTGCAATTCGCGGCCTCATGGAACCAAGAGCGGGGATCTCAATCCGAGATGATCAACGTTATTCCATCTCTCCACCCGGACCTAACATGGTGGTCCAGGGACTGCAACCTACGGACGGGCAAGCCCCTTCGGCCGACCACCCCGCAGTCCACGGTCACTACGGATACCTCGCTTGAGGACTGGGGAGCCACCCTGGACGATCTCTCGGTCCACAGCACCTGCACTCGACAGGAGCAGGAATACCACATCACTTGGTTAGAGCTGAACGCCATCTGGCTAGCGCTCAGAGTATTCCTACCATTTCTCAGGGGAGAGGTTGCCCTCATCCAGATAGACAACTCGACCATCATGTACTACGTCAACAAGCAGGGAGGCACCAGATCCCCTCCTCTGTGCACGCTGGAAATCCGCATGTTGGAATGGGCCATAGAAAGCATCTACCTCACGGCAGTCCACCTCCTGGGGGAATCCAACATTGAGGCGGACAGGCTCAGCAGGTTGGTAACGGACAATTACGAGTGGCAGCTGAACAACCTCGTTATTCAGGAGATCTTGAACAGGTGGGGTCACCCCCAGGTGGATCTCCCCAGGTGGATCTCTTTGCTACCTGGCACAAGAAGTGCCCTCAATTCGCCTCCTGGCAGGGACAGGGCCACGGCTCCCTGGGCGATGCATTTCGGCTTAAGTTGAACGGCATGAAGGCTTACGCCTTCCTGCCCACACCGCTGATTCACAGAGTGATTTGCAAGATCAGGGAGTCTCACCAACTCAATATCATTTTATAGCTCCACAGTGTCCGCCGAGGCCATGGTTTTCGGAGCTGCTCAGCCCCTCAGAGATGCCTCCGATTCACCGCACGACAGGCCCAGCACGTCCTCTGGCGCAGCAGGGGGCATGGTCGTCCACCCAGCGCCTCTGAAACTAGCTCTCACAGCGCTGTGCCTGAGCAGGTAATGCTGTGGCACCTCAGCCTCTCCCAGGCTAATCTAGAAATCATACAGGGCTCAAGGAGCAAAGCTACCAGGGCCCAATATAAAAGCAAATGGACCAGGTTCTGCCACTGCGCAGACTCCAAGGAAATCAACCCCATGGCGTGTACTTTGGACAACGTGCTCTCCTTCTCGGCACACCTCACCCTATCGGGGGTCCGGGTCGACACCTGTCGCAGCCATTGGGGCTTACAGGAACTTGGAGGAGGGGACCTTCTGTTCTCCTGCATGGGGTCTGGCATGGATTCACATGCTCATGAATATTCCCCGTGGTCAGGCTGGGAATCCTCGGTAAAGAAAAAATCAGTCTGTTTCGTTTCTGATCTGTCTTTCTTAGTAGTAACCAATCACTGATCTCTGGGTCATACTGCCCCCAGCCAATGACTGCCCTCTCCCTAAGCCCCGCCCCTGGCAGCCATCCTCAGATTTTTACCGCACGCTCAAGTGTTGGGAGTCCTCGTGCTTTAGCTCTCGAGTTTTTTGCTGCGTTTTCATGCTTTTTCAGGAGATTTTCTCATTTTTTCAGTTTAATCGAGCCTCAAGCTCCACCGTTTCTACTTCTGACAACGGGGATCCGTTTCGGAATTCTTCTACGCCCCTAAAGAGTGAAGTTTTCGTCGAGTTTACACTTCTTGGAGGATTCCGGAAGATCTGCGGCCTACCTCAACAGACATGGCCCAGGACAAGGGAAGCTCGACGCCCGGATCCAAGCTGTTCAGGTGCTGCCCTGGATGCAGATTGCAAAACATTTTCAAGGAGGACGATTATTCGCGATGTCTCTACTGCCTTCATGAGGACAAGACGCAAGTGGAGCAGGACTGTGCGTTCTGCAAGAACCTTTCTGAACAGACCAAACAGGATCTTCGTTCCCGCCTCGCCGCCTGGCTGGAGAAGGGCACAGCAGGTGAGAAGGTGAAGAAAAAGTCTGAGCGTGCTTCTAAGTCCTGTGAGGGCGCCCCAGCGACGGGGGCCCAACAGAAGGCCAAGCACCACGAGTCCGCGGGCACCGGGAGCGCCGAAAGGTCGGGCTCTTCGGCTGCCAGGCAGGGCGCTACTTCCCCGGCACGTTCGACCACGAGCCAGCGCTCTGGTTCGGGGAAGAGGAAGTCCGAGAACCCGGGTAAGCTGCTGGAGCGGACCCGGTCGATCTCGAAGGGGGAGCGAGGCGCTGATCCTCCTCCCAAGGCGAAGGCCCAGGACGCACCTAAGGTGGTGAGGGCCTTGATCCAGCTGGCAAAGGCCTCTATCGAAGTGGTTGCTGCGACCCTGGCGAAGTCGGCTGAGAATATGCCAGTGGAAACGGCCTCCGGGCCCAGAGTATCCCTGCCACCGCGGAGGGAATCCTCTTTTCAGCCCATCGTTAAGACCCCCGTGAAGTCCCTGGCGGAAAAAGAGGGGGGGGGGCGGTGGCCATTACTCGGAATCAGCCTCTGAGGAGGAGCTGGTGGAAACCGAGAAGGGCCTCAACGAGAGGTTCGAGAAGGTTCGATCCCAGGGGGCGATCCCGGCTGACGAAGATAGCGACAATGGCGACGAAGAGGGCCCAGTGGAGCGGCCATCCCGTCCGTCGCAGCCATTACCCGAGCCCCAGGATAGCTTGGCGGCCATTTTGTTGGCAATCCAATTCTTATGTACCGAGATATGGACGAGAGACGGAGGTCCAGAGCCAGGACCGTCAGGAAGCCCTCCGAACAAGCGGAGGAGAGTCCACCCCGCTCCGCCCTTCGTGCCTGCGAGACCTGTGGACCCTGCATCCCCCTCGCCGGACCCTAGAGAGGATACAGGGACGGATACAGCGACGGGGACGGATGATGACGGCGGCAATGACACAGCGGACATCCCGTCATCACCTCCTCCCCACCCCCCTCCGCGGGCTTCTCCAGCCGACGAAATTGGCTCTTTCCACGCAATAACCAGGGCATCCGAGCTCTTCCAGCTCTGCCCTGAAGAACAAAAAAAGGAAGTGTTTCTGTACCAACGACGAGAGCTCAAGAGGAAGACGGTCCTCGCAGTGCCTTTGCTCGACGACATCTGGGACGAGGGGCTTGCTGTCCTCAAGAACCCTTCCACGACACCCGCCAAGAGGGACAGGTACGAGAAGAAGTACAGAGTCCCCGATGCCGCCCCCTTGTGCCTCAGGGCCCAGCCCACACCGGACTCTGTCGTCTCGGCAGTGGCTAAGAAGAAGGCAGCGGGTGCGGCGGCTTCAACTTCCACTTCCCCGCCGGACAGCGAGGGCAAGAAGTTGGACTCCATGGGACGACGAGTCATCTCGTCGGCGGCGGCGACGACAATTAAGGCGGCCAATGCCTTATCGATCGTGGCCCGCTACGATAGGGAGCTCTGGTTCAAGATAGCTCCCCTGCTAGACTTCCTGCCTGACGACAAGAGGGCGGAGGCCCTAGAAATTCTGCAGGAAGGTGAGGTGCCGTCGGATCACGCCGTAACGGTAACGGTGGCAACGGACATTGTCGATACCGGGTTTCGGCAACTGAGTTTGCCTCCGACGACTAGGATGGCTCAAGGTGACAGACTTTCGCCAGGACGTCCAGACCAGAGTGTTGGACATGCCGTTCGACGGCAACAACCTTTTTGGTAAGGCTGTGGACGGGTCTCTACAGGCCATCAAGACCGACTCAGAGACGGCCCGGGCTCTAGGGGTACTTCAACAGCGATGGCCCTTTCGGAGCTCCAGAGGCAGACAGGGTGCCTCCAAAGGATCCAGCGGTGGCTCCTCCACTTACCGCCAGGTGGCCCGCTCCTCTTCCCAGGAGACCTACAGAGGTCGCGACCCGGCCGTGTTGTCGGGCCCCCACCGAAGCACCCCGGTGGGAGGCCGGCTGACTAAGTTCGTCAGCGTGTGTGAGTCCATCTCCACCGATCGTTGGGTGTTGGACACCCTGGCCAACTGGCACTTGCTGGAATTCCAAAAGAAGTGCCCTCGCATGTCTCCCGTGGCCAGGAAGGAGAATCACGTCCCTCATCTGCTGTTGGAGGTAAGGGCGATGCTCAAGAAAGGTGCCATCGAGCTCGTCCCCAAGAGGCTCCGGGGCTCCGGAGAGTACTCAAGGTACTTCCTCGTCAGAAAGAAGACAGGCGGTTGGCGCCCCATCCTGGACCTGCGTCGGTTAAACAAATACATCAAGGTGCAGAAATTCAGGATTGTCACCCTCCAGCACGTGCTGGGACAGCTTGAGGAAGGCGACTTCCTATCGTTGTTGGACCTGGAGGATGCTTACTTCCACATCCCCATTCTAGAACGGCACACGAAGTGCCTCAGGTTCATGGTTCAGGGACGCCACTACCAATTCAGAGCCCTACTGTTCGGATTAAAGTCGGCACCGAGGGTTTTCACCAAGTGCCTGGCACCAGTGGCGGCGCGGCTGCGCCTGCAGGGGATCCACGTCTACGCCTACCTAGACGACTGGCTAAACCGGGCAAGGACAAGGGAACTCGCTGTCGAACACACGGCGAGGACCGTCCGGTTGCTCACGGAGCTGGGGTTCGCCATCAACTACCCCAAATCCCACCTGGTTCCATCGCAAGTAGCACTGTTTCTGGGAGCGAAGCTCGACACAGTGGGGCAATTGGCCTCCCCTTCAGAGGAGAGGCGCAAGACCATCCTGGGCAAGGTGCGGCACCTGTTAGCCACGGACGTGGCCAGGGTGAGTTCCATCAAGTCCCTTCTCGGGATGATGTCCTCATGCATCTATCTTGTACCCTTTTGCAGACTTCGGATGCGTCCGCTACAGGAATTCCTCGACACCCACTGGTTTCAGGCGAGGGGCTGCTTCGAGGACAGGATCCCTCTCGACGAGGAGTTCCGTCGGGCGATCCTGTGGTGGGGCACCCGTGCTCACCTCACTACAGGCACGGACTTTCAAACCCCGCCGTTTCAGGAGACGGTGACGAAGGATGCCTCTCTGGAGGGTTGGGGGGCCCACACTGGAGATCTCCACGCAAGAGACCTTTGGCTCCCGGGGGAAAGGTGTCTTCACATAAACATTCTGGAGCTCCGAGCAGTGTTCTGGGCTCTCAAGTCGTTCCTTCCGTCTCTCAAGGACAAGGTGGTGAGGATCTTCACCGACAACACCACCACGATGTTCTACATACGGAAGCAAGGGGGCACCAGATCCCCAGCCCTATCCAAGGAGTCCCAGGATCTGTGGCACTGGGCCGTCGCCCAGGGGATGTTTCTGGCTCCCTTCCACTTGGCAGGAATAATAAACACCATTGCCGACTCACTCAGCAGGGAGCTGCGCTTGTGCCTCGAGTGGGAACTGCGCCAGGATCAAGTGGATCGGCTCTTCCAACGATGGGGCAAACCCCAGATCGACCTGTTCGCGACAGTAACAAACTCCAAGTGCCAGATGTTCGCCAGCAGGTTCCCACAGCCGAGGAGCATGGGTGATGCTTTCTCGTTCCCCTGGGACGGCCTGTTTCTATACGCGTTCCCTCCGTTGCCGTTGCTGCTCCGCCTCATCAACCAGCTCAAGAAGTCCAGGTGCAGGATGATCCTCGTCGCACCGGCGTGGATGAGGCAGATCTGGTTCCCGGACCTTCTGCACTTGTCAACGTCCCCACCAGTCAAGCTACCGGCGGACGCAAATCTTGCTGCCATTCTCCATTACGAACCACAGTCGCTGAACTTGCAGGCCTGGCTCCTGCAGCACTAGAGTTTGGAGGGTACGATATACCGGCTGATTACAGAGAGGTTCTTGCAAAGGCCAGGGTGTCCTCAACTCTCAACTGTTACAGTCATAAATGGAAGAGGTTCTCTGTCTGGTGCCGTGCACAGAAGATTAACCCTCTGCGGATTACGGCCCCTCAAGTACTGCGTACCTACTGTCGCTGGCCAAAGCTGGACTGGCCCATGCCTCCATCAAAATACATCTGGCTGCCATCTCCCGATATACCAGGACTACGGGACGGGCGTCCTTGTGGTCTCATCACCTGGTGAAGGAATTTATGAAGGGACTATTCCTATCGTTCCCGCAGGTGAAGGCTCCTGCCCCGGTATGGGAGCTTAATGTGGTGCTAACCAGGCTCATGGGGGCCCCATTCGAGCCTATGCATTAGGCGCCTTTGAAGTTCCTGTCATGGAAGACAGCGTTCCTTGTGGTCATCACCGCCGCAGGATGAGTGTGAGAGATCCAGGCCCTATCTTGCAAGCCTCCATACTTTTCATGACACGAGGGTGGTGCTGAGGACGCACCCCTCCTTCATGCCCAAGGTGCCGTCGGACTTCAACCTCAACGAGCCCTTGGTGTTACCAGTTTTCTTCCCGTCGCCTTCGACGCCGGCCGAGAGGACTTTGCACTTGCTGGATGTAGCTAGAGCGCTAAAGTTCTAAGTGGACCGCACGAAGAGTTTTCGGAAGACGTCACAACTGTTTGTGAACTTTGGGTCTGTGAATCAAGGGAAGGCTCTCTCGAACACTTCCATTTCCAGATGGCTCTCCGGCTGCATCATGCACTGTCACCGGTTGGCAAACCGACCGATGCCCGGCCGTCCGAGAGCACATTCGACCAGAGCGATCGCTGCTACCACGGCGTTCCTATCTGGTGTGCCCCTGTTGAACATCTGCAGGGCTGCTACGTGCAGGGCGATGCACACCTTCACAAGATTCTACTGTGTCGATCGGGACTCCAGGGAGGAGTCCAGGGTCGGCCAAACAGTACTGCGCAACCTGTTTGCCTAAGGTGAGCCTGGTGAGGAGGTAAGAATTGCTTAATGTTGAGTTGGTATGTAATGCTTAATGTTGAGCCTTTGCCACCTCCCGTGGTTGTGCATGTGTATACTGCTATGTATTCTTTTATTCATGAGCATGTGAATCCATGCCAGACCCCATGCTGGAGAAGGAACAAGTTACTTACCTGTAACTGTTGTTCTCCAGCATGGGTCTGGCATGGATTCACATGCGAACCCTCCCACCTACCCCTCTGCGGCTCTTCACTTGCTCATACTGCCACTTGGCGTGCTACCAAATCTGAGGATGGCTCCCAGGGGCGGGGCCTAGGGAGAGGGCAGTCATTGGCTGGGGGCAGTATGACCCAGAGATCAGTGATTGGTTATTACTAAGAAAGACCGATCAGAAACGAAACTGATACTGATTTTTTCTTTACCGAGGATTCCCAGCCTGACGATGGTAAATATTCATGAGCATGTGAATCCATGCCAGACCCATGCTGGAGAACAACAGTTACAGGTAAGTAACTTGTTCCTTCCTCCAATCCGATCGTCAAACATTCGACGGGGCTGGCAAGGCTACCCACCCATCAGGATGCCACACATCCCGTGTGGGACCTTAACATAGTATTGGTCGCCCTGGCGTACAAACCGTTTCAACCAATGGCGTCCGCGGGAATCAGGCTGGTCACCATCAAGACGACCTTTCTGGTCAGCTTCTCCTCGGCTCATAGAGTCAGTGAAATACAGGCGCTGGTCGCCTCAGACCCATATACTACCTTTCACAGGGACAAGGTGGTCCTGAGGACACACCCAGCATTTCTGCCCAAGGTGCTGTCTGCTTTCCGCTTGAACAAGGAAATAGTCCTTCCTACGTTTTTTGCCGATCCTAAGGACGAAGCACAGAGTGCGGTGCACTGCCTGGATGTCAGGCGTGCCCTGAAGCTCTACTTGGAAAGGACCAAGGGCTTTCCGCAAATCGGATGCCCTGTTTGTCACCTTTGGAGGCTCAAGACCAGGCTGTCAGGCTTCCAAGGTCTTCATATCCCGCTGGATGGTCTCTGCCATCAAAGAAGCGTACGAGGGCCAGCACAACCCCGGGCAACATGCATGCCCACGCAGTCAGGGCCAAGGCAACGGCCATCACATTCCAGCACCATGTCCCTTGGCAAGTCATAAGCAGGGGGGGCCACTTTGGACACTTCCTCCACTTTCTGCAAGCATTACTGTTTGGATGCCGGCTCTAGATCTGACGCAGCTTTCGGACAGGCGGTTCTCAGGAACCTATCTGCTAAGAAGGGTCTCCTCTCCACCCTGGCGCTACATTCAGTTGTAATCACCTATGCAGTATGGAGGAAATGGGACTGGATGTAAGAGTAATTATAAGTTTCGAGGGGATTGTGCCCTCCAACTTATTCCACATCTGACAGGTAATCACAGCTGTGCTGCTTCAGAAAATTTTCGGCAGAGGGCGTCGTGCGTCGATACGTTGTTCCTGGAGGGCCTCCGTCGAGGATCGACGTCACCGGATGTTATATATAGGACGCACGTCGCCCATAGCCTCAGTTCTGTTTTTTCCGCAAACGTGTTTGCTTCGGAATCTCGGCGCGCTCAATTCTTCTCTTCGATAGTGATGTCTTCTACTACCCCGAAGTCGAGCTTTAAAAAATGACGGGACTGAGGTTCGAAAATGTCCATCACGGAGCCGCATGACATGTGCCTCTGGTGCCTCGGCGAAAGCCACGCCACCGGCGACTGCGATGATTGCCAGTCCCTGACGTCTAAGGCCTTGCGGGAACGTAAGAAGAAATTAAAGGTAGGTAGGGTGTCTAAGCCCCATAATTCGAAGTCTGCTGGGCTTTTGACCAATGACTTGAGGGCCGACTCTCCATGTCGGCGAAAATCCAGGGGGTCTCGGAGTGATTCCCGCCATTCCTCTGCCTTTTCGAGGCACTCTAGGAAGAGCCGGCACTGGACGCCTTCCCCGTCCTCGTCGGAGGACGGCGCCAGACGGTTGACTTGTCCCACCAAGTCTTAGTCGCGGGCCGAATGGGATACATTCCGCCAGCAGATGATGGCAATTTTCAAATTGCAATGCACAGTTCCGGCCACGCCTTCAAAAGAAGCCGGCAGGGAATGGGCTCGGTCCACCACTTGCACGCCTTCGGGCTCGGGAGGTCGGCGCGATCATCGGGAGCCTTCGAGGTCCCGTTCGGACAAGGGAGGTCGCCATAGCCGTGCCAGGTCCCGGTCCTCAACGCCATCGCGACCGTTGGAACCTGTGAAGCCTTTGAGGAAGGCGTCGGCGCTGTGTCTGTCGAAGGGGCCTCCCCCCTCAAAGCAGTCATCGACGCAATTCGTGCGTGTCCGTCGAGGGCCACTCTCGGAGCTCAGCCCTCAAAGAAGTTGTCGACGCCGTCAGCGCCTCTGTCGACGCCGATTCCCTCGGTGCCTCCGACGCCGTTTGTGGAGCATTTGCCGCAGCTGCTCCGGAGGGCAGTGGAAACTCTGAGGAAGGCTCTCAGTAAGTCTGTGAGGCCTGTTTTTGAGCCCTACTCTGTTCCTCCTCCCAGATTGGATTTGTTACAACCTTTGGATTATATTTCGGAGTTGGAGGAAGGGTCTAATGAGGAGATGGTTGTGCCTCCTGATGGCCCTGATGACCTTTTGCCTGGGCACAGTCAGATGGAGGAACTCTGTCAGTCCTTGCATGACGCCAGTGGTCTTGACACCTCTCCCGAGGTGGTGATTGACAGACCTGAGCCTGGGACGCATGGCGAATCCTGCTATAGGCCTCTCATGTCAAGGGTGACTGAATACTTCGGGTGGTCTGCTCTACTTGTCGATTTTGATCAGGATGATCTGACGGACATCCTGGACCAAGGTCTACCCACTGACCCGGTGTTGCTATTTCACATGGCTTTGCAAAGAAGGGTGGCGGCGGCTTGGACTGCTCCGAGAGTCTCTCGGCAGTGAATAAGTCGCTTCCGAAAAAATACCACCCAGACAGTAGTAACCCCTGCTACTTGTCGACACACCGTACTCCGGAGAGTTTGGTAGTGCAGTTGGCTATGGCCCCCGCGAAGCAGGCTGTGTACCCTACCATCCCTCCTGATAGGGACGATAAGCGCTTTGATGGTTGGGTGAAGAAGGTATTTTCACCTGGGGGTATGGCTTTGAAGGCAGCTAACTCCGTTTGTGCCTTGACGAGATTCACTCACACGCTGTGGAATTGTGAATCTTTGCGCTTGAGTATATTCCCGAAGGGGAAGAACGGGATGGTTTTTTAGCCCTCGTGCAAGACTGCAAGGATGCCATGTGTGAATCCGTTCAGTCGGGTTTGGACACAGCAGACTGTGTCAGCGGGTCCATGGCTGTGAGCACAGTGATACGCAGGTTTGTGTGGTTGCGGAAGTCGGGGTTTGCTCCTGATGTGCAATCCCGGCTTCTCAACATGCCCTTTCATGGTGGCCATCTGTTTGGCAGCAAGGCTGACGAGAGCCGTGAGAGGTTGCAGACCTCCAAAGCTGCAGCAAAGGCTTTGAGCGCTGCAGTACGTCAACCTCCGCCTTTTCGTCCTAGGGGACAGCAATGGAGGGGAGGTTCCTTTTGGTACTACTCTACCTTTGGTAGATAGAGAAGAGCTGCCAGTCAAAAGGGCCACCGTAGGAGTACCAGAGGTGGAAAGCAAGGTTCTTGTGTCAGAGCCGCTCAGGCAGTTGCCTCTTTGCCCTCAGGCACTGCCGCAGCCGCGTCTGCTCAGTCATGAGGACATGTCCCAGGGTTCGCCAGTTGGGGGCAGCCTTGCGCAGCATCTTGGAGAATAGTGAGCCATTACTTCTGATGTGTGGGTTCTGGAGATCATAACACATGGCTACTATCTTCCCTTCCAGCAGAGCCCTCACGGCAAAACACCGGGGAAGCTCTCTTTGAAGCGTCCGTATCCACTCCTCGCGCAGGAAATCCTATCCCTGCTGGGAAAAGGCGCCATAGAACTGGTGCCTGTAGCGGAGAGGAACAAGGGATGGTATTCCCCTTATTTTTTTATCCCGAAAAAAGACTGGGGATTGAGAAACATCATGGACTTGCGTTGGCTGAACAAGCTCCTCAGGAAGGACAAGTTCAAGATGGTAACTCTTTCTCAAGTCCTCCAGGCCCTTCAACCTCAGGATTGGTTGGTGTCTCTCGACCTCAAGGATGCTTACTTTCATGTGCCGATTCAGTCCAAGCACAGGAAGTACCTGAGGTTCGTTGTTGGCGACTCGCATTTTCAGTTTCGGGTCCTGCTGTTCGGATTGACCTCCGCCCGAGGGTCTTCACCAAGCTGATGATGGTGGTGGCAGCGTATCTCAGGAAAGGGGATTCACGTCTACCCCTACCTGGATGATTGGTTGATCCCGGCTCGCTATCCCGGGCAAGCCCTTGATCATCTGTCCGTCACCTCCACAAACTGGGCTTCTTCCTCAAGTTAAAGAAGTCCCATTTGACACCTACCCAGCGGCTCCAATACATCAGAGCAGTGCTCGACACATCCCTGGGGCAGTGTTGGCCTCCCCAGGTGAGGGCTCATCACATTCTGCAGATGGTAGACAAATTTCAACATGCCCAGAGTCTCCGGGCGTTCGAGTTCTTGAGCTTGCTCGGCCTCATGGCATCCTGCATTTTTCTGGTGCCAGAGGCCAGGCTGCGGATGAGATCTCTGCAGTGGGCTCTCAAAATGCAGTGGTCGCAGTTCTCCGGCAGGATGTCTGATTCTGTTCACATTCTGCCCTCGGTCGCACAGGATCTTCTGTGGTGGGCCGTCAAAGGCAATCTGATAAAGGAAGCTCCGTTTTGGCAACCTTGGCCAGAGGTGACGATCGGGACGGACACATCCCTCACGGGTTGGGGAGCTCATGCCAACGAGTTGACAGCCAGCGGCCGTTGGTCTCCGTCAGAGTCCAGACTTAATCTGTTAGAGCTGCGGGCAGTCAGGCTAGCCCTGAAGGCTTTTCTGCCGTTTGTGCGGGGGAAGAATGTCCTGATTATGACGGACAATACAGTGGCCATGCACTACCTCAACAAAAAAGCGAGGGGCAGGGTCACTCCCGTTGTGCAGGTAGGCGATGCAGCTCTAGTTCTGGGCCATCCAGCAGGACATTTCGATTTCAACAGTTCATCTGGACGGAGACGAAAACGTGGCGGCGGACGCTCTGAGCAGGCAGAGCACGGTCTCTCACGAGTGGGAGCTGGCTCAGGAAGTTCTGTTGGAGATCTTCGCCCTTTGGGGAACCCCACAGGTGGATCTCTTCGCCACCAGTGCCAACTGGAAGTGTGAAAGATTCTGCTCGCGAGAATTTCCTCCAAGAGGAGCCTTAGGGTACGCGTTCGTAGTGGAGTGGTCCTTCCCACTGCTGTAAGCGTTTCCTCCAGTCCCCGACATTCCGCAAGTGTTGCGGAGGTTACAGAGGTTAATTTCCTGGATGATCCTCATTGCTCCGGCATGTGCCAGGAGAGCGTGGTACCCGGACCTTCTAGACATGTCCATCTGTCCTCCACGCCGTCTTCCCTACCGAGACGATCGGGTCTCACGGGAGTGAAGTTGGGTTCCCCATCCAGAGATCAGATCCCTCAACCTTAGCGCTTGGCTTCTGAAAGGTTAAGGTATAAGGATTGGGACCTCTCCGAAGACGTGATGGAGGTGTTGCTTTCGGCCAGAAGGTCCGCAACGAAATCCCTGTACCGTTGCCGTTGGAGAAAGTACTGTGACTGGTGCAGGGTACCGAATGTCGATCCTTTCCAATGTTCCATTCATTTGGTTTGTCTTTTTTGCTTTCTTTAGCCCACAAGTACCTGCAAGTGGGTACCATTAAGGGTTACCTGGCGGCACTGTCCATGTTTAAGCGCTCGTCTGAGGAATGTTCTTTGTTCGGGAGAATTATCCTTCTAGGGCTAATTTCCGTCACCTAGTGAGTCCCCCAGCAGCTTTGCTGGATTTCTGGAGTTTATTTTTTCCACCTGGTAAGAGTGTACATCCTTTTTCCACTCTTACATGTGTTTTGACCTATGTGTTTTTACTCCTTGTGTGATCTTGGGCACCAGACCCAGTACACCCCATCTTACATGGAGTACTGGAAAGGGCTAATCTGTACCCCTTTTCTGTCAGTACCTCCCTGAGCATTGTTTCGCTCTTTTAACATTTAGACTTGGCTGGTGGCAGTGGTATCTACCCTAACCTTTCTACTGCGATTATACTAGATAAACGTGGTAATACATTTGGCTATTTTTGCAGCCTTAAGCATAAACCTGCTTGACCAAATAGTCTTTCTTTTGGCTCCGGTTGAGTTTATTGCGCATTTCTTTTTGTTAAAGTCCTTCTTGTGTTTTACTTTGCGCGGCAAAGTAGGTTTGCCTTCTTTGTTCACTGTCTTTTGGTGGGCTTCTGCAGAGAAGCCCTCCTCTTGGCACCTGGGTGTCTAGGTAGACTGAATGTTGGGAAGGGGTGTAGTCACCCCCTGCACAGGGTATCCTAGAAAACCCAAGTCGCACTTTGCCATGATTGGCTGAGTTGGTTGTCCCGGCTGGACAACCCCGCTGCTGCGTGATTGACAGCCAGGCTGTGTGAATGGGGGTTTTGCGCATAAAAGGCAGGTCACTTGGGCTAGAAGTCAGTCACCTCTGGAACTACAAGGAACCGAAGAGAAGTGGAGAGAACGACGGCTGCTGCAACTACCCCGTCCCGGTGAAGCCCTGATGCATTCCTGAGCTACCTACGGCTAAGAGGAGATCCAGTCCGGAGTCTTCTTCCCTTGAGCCTGGTGGGGATAACCAACTCATCTTCTTCAGCTAGAGATCTCCGCCGTGGTCGAAAACGCTGCACACTGCTGTAGTGGTCCGGATAGCCACCTGTCGAGTCTCTACTGTTGTTTTTTTTTTTTATATAATTGTTTATTAAGTTTTAATAACACAACAACAAAACAAACATGAATCATAGGCATACGTCTGACCATGGTAGTAAGGCAATTTCAAAATGCAAAAGGAGCTCTGTAGGGCCGAGAGCCATCAGACGTTTGTGGGATGAGGCAGGTAACCAATGTTAACAGCAGTACAGATCTACTTTCATCAGCGAATCTCAGTTAGCATTAAGCCATTTACCCCATATTTTTTCGAATTTGCGGGGGGCAACCCCGTGCATTATAAATCCGGCGCTCCGAGGCCGCGCATCTGTCCAGCTCATTACTCCAGCGGTTCAAAGACAAAGGGTCGGCAGAACCCCAGTTAGTCGCGATTAATCTTTTGCCTGCCCCAAATGCCAATGCCTAAAACTTTCTTTCATATTTCGAGAGATCAACTTCACCCCCGATTCCCAAGAGTATCATTTTGGGATCCCTGGGGATTGGTGTCGCCAGGGTGGCTGAGATCGTGTTAATAAAGCTCTCCCAGAAGACCTGTGACACTCGGCAGTCCCATATCATCTGGTAGAAGGTGGCAGGTTCCGTTTTGCATCTGAGGCATATCCCGTCTTCCAGTCCCCCCCACCTGGCCATGGCAGTGCGTGAATAGTATGTGCGGTGAAGGATCCTCAGTTGTATTAGTCTGAGTTTAGAGTCTATACCAATTTCTCTAGGGCACATTAATGCATCCACCCAGTCTTCTGGTTCCATTTGACCTATATCCCTTTCCCACTTTTCTTTGAGCCCGTCAAGCTGCGCAGCCCCAAAGGAGTTAAGGGCTTGATAGAGCGTGGAAGTGACCTTGGAGGCAATGCTTTGCGGGAGGATATTGGTCTCAATGGGAGTACAGGGGGGTATGGTTGTCGTATCAGGGAATTGGGTGCGGATGGCGTGGGCCAGTTGCGCATGTCGAAACCGGTCCATGGGTGCGAGGTCGATTTGCTCTTGCATGGACCCGAAGTCAAGGAGGTGGCCCTCTTGTATCACGCGCGCTAATGGGTGTATTCCTTTTGCGCACCATGACGGAAGGAGCCCATCTTTACTATTTCCGGTAGGAGCGCGTTGTGCCATAGGGGTTGATATAGTGTTGGTTTATCTTTCCAGCCAATTAGTTTGTGCGCATCCCGCCAGGCCCGACAAATATGGTGTGTCATTTCGGGTAACATCGGGGGTTGGTCGTGGGTGGCGTACAGGATCTGCAGGGGGGTTAGCTGGGTCATGATCTCTATTTCAAGCCGGATGTGGGGGAGTGTGGGGTCTGCGTGTATCCAGTCGTTTACCACCCCGATCTGGGCTGCAAGGTAATAGGTGCGTATGCATGGTAGACCGATGCCTCCTTCCCACACTGATCGCTGAAGTGTATCAAGGGCAATCCTGGGTTGTTTCCCTCCCCACAGCAGTGTGCGAAAGCGTCTGTCAATGAGTGCGAAGGTGTCTCGGGGAATGACAAGTGGGGCGTTTTGAAGTACGTACAGCAGTCTGGGGAGGGTCCTCATTTTGACTAGCGCCGCTCTGCCCATTAGTGATAGGTGGAGTGATTGCCAATGGGAGGTGTCTCTATTGAACCGGTCAATTACTGGTTGTAAATTAAGTTGCAGGAACCCACCCAGTGTCGGATCGAGTCGTATACCCAGGTTTTTAAGTTCTCTAATAGAGACATGATATGGGCAGGTTTCAGGGATCGCAGACTCGCCGCCCTGGATCGGGAAGTAAATAGTTTTGGTCTCATTTACCTTAAGGCCCGCAAAGTTCTGATATTCCCTAAGGATGAGGGAGACAATCGGGCAGGAAGTGCGTGGGTTACTGAGGTATATGAGGAGGTCATCCGCGTAGAGCGATAGTCGGTCCTTTTTCCCCCCCCCAGGCCAGGCGAACCCTGTCCAATTAGTGTTAGCTCTAAGCTCAATTGCGAGAGGTTCGATGGCCAAGAGAAAAAGCAGCAGGGAGAGCAGGCACCCCTGTCTCGTACCTTGACCCAAGGGAAATGATCCAGAAGACCTGCCGTTCACCCTTACCATGGCCTCCGGGTATGCATACAGAAGTTTAACCCACGATATAAACGTTTTCCCCAGGTTCATCCGAGCCATGATTGCCCACAAAGCCTCCCATTCCACAGAGTCAAATGCGTTTTCAAAGTCCACCGCCAGGAGGGCCAGTAGGGCTGGTATTTTTTTGGCTCTACTCAGCGCTAGTTGAACTCTACGCAGGTTCATGCGGGTGGATTTGTTGGGCATGAATCCACATTGGTCTGGGTGGACAAGGGTCTCTATAACTTGCAGTAGTCTGTTGGCAAGTGTTCTGGCGAGGACCTTGGCTTCGCGGTTGATCAAGGATATGGGGCGATAGGAGGCACATTCCTCTGGGGGTTTCCCGGGCTTATGTATGACTATTATGCATGCCTTCCTGAGGTCCGGGGGGAGTGCCCCCAGCTCTTTGCTGCGTAGAAACATACGGTGCATGTGGGTGGGTAATGTACCGCCAAGGTATTTCCATGTTTCTGTAGGGAACCCATTAGGGCCTGGGGTTTTCCCGGGTTGGAGCTGTGCGAGCGCCTCTTGCACCTCGGTTACAGTGATTTTGGCATTCAGGAGGTCTGTTTGGTGCTGTGAGAGCTTCGAGATCTCGATCTGGTCAAGGTAGCGTGAGGGTTCGGAAGGTGGGCTCTCGGCAGGTGGGGTGTAGTGTTTCTCATAGTAGGCGGCAAATGCCGCAACAATGTCGGAGCTGTCTGTGAGGAGTGTTCCGTCTGGAGACTCAATTGCCCGTACGTATCCCCTGGTCTGTTCGCGCCTCTCCAACCAGGCCAGGGTCTTATTCGCCTTGTCGCCTCGTTCATAGATTTGGCTCCGGACTAACTGATGGGCTGTCCGTGTATTGTCTTGAGCCAGGTTGCTAAGGGCCTCTTGTGCTGTAAGAAGAGCCTCTTTCGCCTCTTGGGTGCAGTGTTCTAGGGTTTGCCGTTCGCACTCCAGGACACGTGCTTCTGCCTCTTTGATCTTTTGGGCTTGTCATCGTTGGTAGGCTGAAACTTCAGAGATAACTTCCCCGTGGAGGACAGTCTTATACGCCTCCCAGAGCGAGATCGGGCAATCTACTGATCCTTCATTGTTTTTGAAATATTCTGTCGTCTTCTTTTCCAGTTCCTCCGCAATTTCAGGGAGATGTAGGTAATATGTGTTTAGGCGCCAGTTACGATCCGGACCACGGCAGGAGTTCTTCATGGACAATAGGAGCGGAGAGTGGTCCGAAATACCCCTAGCGAGGAATTCAGCATCGAGGAGCCTGTGATTTATTCTGCGGGGGATGAAGGCATAATCGATCCTGGAGAATGACTTGTGAACGCTAGAAAAAAAGGAGAACCCAGCCTCATTGTTGTGGAGTGAGCACCATGTGTCCGTCATTCCCAGAGCTTCGGCGAACATGGCGAGTGATGTGGGGGCAGGGCAGTTACCTGATCTCCTGTTAGATCTATCGACTGCAGTGTTCATCACTTCATTTAAGTCCTCGCCAGTCACCCATACATCGGCCTCGTCTTCCAGTAGCAGGCTCCTTATTTCGGAGAGAATTTATTTCGTCTGTGAGGGGGGGCATAAATTGCAGCGAGGCCCCATTTCTCGCCCCAGATGTCAGCCAGTATCATAACATAGCAGCCCCGGGGGTCGGTTTTGACCTTCCTAACCTGCAGGGGGACTCGCTTGTGGACGAGTATCATCGTGCCCCTAGCGCCTGTCGTGAATCCGGCCTGGTAGGTGTGAGAGTAGTTGGATCTTCTGAAGAAGTTAGTGCTCGTGCCTAGCAAATGTGTTTCGTTTAGAAGGGCAATGTCCGGCGAGTAACAGTTAAGGTACTGGAGCACCAGTCTTCGCTTTATGCTGGAGCCGAGGCCGTTAACGTTCCAGGAGAGCACAGTTACCTTGTTGGAGTTCATTCTATCTGCGTGGGTCTCTTATCAGGGCATCTGGGAGGATCAGTGGCGGTCGTGTACTTTCGGGAGGTGTGCAGCGCTGTACTTTCGGGGGAGACGTCCAGGGGTCGTCTCGTGTTGGTGTATCTGCTGCCTGGATGATGATTGTGTCCGTGGTCTTGCCCCCATAGACAGTGCTCGATTCCTTTGCCAGCGTTTTCTTGTATTGTGCCTTCTTGTCTCTTGATTCTGTTTCTTTACAGTCCTTAAACTTCCCCCCTACCCTGTACTCCCCCCCCCCCCCCAACTGGGAGCACCTGTCGCCCAAACATTAAACCTATAACTTTATAAACTTTTTCGGGATAACCCGGCTGTATAACGCGCACGCCGCTTTAGGGGCGGCAGGCGTTAAGTGAGCAGTCCAATTCTATCAATCTGCAGTTTGGGCCCCTTAGTACGGAGTCTTCATCCCTTTTCCGTAGGGGTCCTCGATGCATCGTCGTCTGCATTGGTTGGAGAACGAGGGGGCGAGGGTCTCCCAGGCCGAGGCTGCTGTGTGGGTGGGCCCGATGGCACACGCCTCCCGCTGGAGTCCCGGAGGACTTGGGTTTGAAGCCAGTCCCATGCATCTTTGGGGTTGTAAAACAAGTGAGTAGCGTCCTCATACTGGACTTTTAGCAATGCCGGGAAGAAGAGGGCATATTTGATAGATAGCGACTGGAGCTTCTTCTTGACGGAGTCAAAAGACTGGCGGGCTTTTCGGACTTCTTTCGTGTAATTGGAATAGAAACCGACCCTGTAGCCGTTGTATGTGATCGGGCCCGCGGCCCTTGCCATTTGTAGGATCGCGTCGCGGTAGTTCAGTAGACGTGCGATCATTGTTCTGGGCGGGGCTCCCGGTGTAGGTCGGCCGGTGGGGACTACGTGTGCCCTTTCCACGGAAAAGAATTTGGATAGCTTCTTAGGGGAAAAGACATGGGTGAGCCAGACTTCTAAGAAGAGTTCTGCGCTGGGGCCTTCCTCCTTCTCTGGTATACCGAGGATCCTGAGATTGTTGCGCCGCGCCCTCCCCTGACTGACCTCAGAGCGATTTTCCAGTTGGGTCACTTTTTGGGCAATCGCAGTGAGCTGCTGTTCCATGCGGTGGACCGTGTCTTCAGTGTCAGCCACCCTCTGTTCCGCCTCCCCCACCCTGGTCGATAAGTTGCGGAGGTCTTGGCGTATAAGGGACACCTCAAAGGATAGGCCGCCCATTTTAAGTTACAAGGATGTCCTCGAGTCCCCAATCGCTTTCATAAGGTCTGACAAAGAGATAGGAGGGTCGCAGGGTTCTCCAGGGTTGCCCACTTCTTCTGGGGGCTGAAGCTCGTGCTGGGGAGGTGTAGAGGTCCATCTTGCTCTGTAGCATTTGTCTCTTGGTTTTCTCCTTTCCCATGCTTTTGGTCGAGCGGCTCTGTGTAGCAGGGATACGGGTGCTACACGTCTGTGCACCGGGGTTAAATGCAGGGTCGGGAGAGGTCCTGTATGGGGCGGACGATTGTGTATAGGCTGCGTAGGGTGCACACTGCGAGCCTCTGCAAAAGTCATGTTTTGGGATGTCAGCAGCGCCGTCGCTGCGGGTGTCAATCTCGCTTGGTGGCGTGGTACTGGCTTGTGCCTATCCCAGACAAATAGAGTGGCCTCCGTGGTTCCTGGGATCTTAGCCAAATTGCGTAGGGGTCTCGTGGGGAGGACCGTGCCCCTGTTCATCCGCTGGTGTGGGGCTGTCCAGTGTCTATCTTCACTGCATAGGGTGGCCCCCCGTGATTTCTGCGGTTCCAGCGATGGTTTAGGTCGCCCAGGGTGATCCCAAGGGGGGGGGACAGGGCCGTTCCACAGTTCGCGCCAAGTCCTGGGGTCCACCGTGGACAGGGGGGGCTCACTTGGTTGTGAGGAGAGGAGCCTTTCGTCCCCACACTCCCAGTGTCGTTTTGCTGCGTATGTGTCTCGTGGGCCGTGACAGCGTTCTGAGCGCCGGTATGGTGCTGGTCTCTGGCGCAGCAATGGCCCTCGCGGGCTCTGTGGTCTGTGCAGCAGGCTAGTTGCAAAAAGGGCCGCCGGGGGGGGGGGGGGGGAATAAGGCAAAACATCCACCCCCCACACACGTGTACCTTATTGCGGGTGTATCTGTTTGCAGCATGTCCTCCCTCCGCGGGGGAGTGCAGCTCGCAGCTCTCCCTGCCGCTCGACCCCGGGTGTTGCAGACCCGCTGATGAGGGGGGGGGAGGAGATCCCCAGGGGAAAGGCTGGCGGTGCAATCCCAGGCCGCGAGCAGGCCCGCAGCGTGGCCCTCAGGTCTGTCAGGATGTGGCAAAGCATTTCTCTTGTGGATCCGGAGGGGTGCTGTGCGAACAACTCCTGGTGTTTCGGCCCCCGGATCGTATCTCTGCGTTGTCCCGAGGGTGGAGCAGGTGGGGGGGACTTCAGCGGTCGCTCGTCGGCGCCAGGGGAGCGCTGCGGGGTCTCGTTTTCCAGCCTCCGGCTTGTCACAGGCGCGTCTCCTCGCCTGGGAGCCACAGCGTTCTCAGCGTCTCGGGGGGGGAGGGGCGATCAACTTCTCCCGCTTGTGCCGCGATGGCCGCTGTCTCATCCGCCAGCTGTCTGCAGGCTGGTTCTGGTGTCCCCCGCTTCCGGTTCTTCTCCGGAGTGCAGCGACAGCAGCTCCAGTGGGTCCGCTTCTGCTGGTGGGCGGCTGAGGCGGGATTAATTCTCGTAAAGGGAAGAAAATTCAGGATAATAGTAGCGGCCACCGGGAGCCGAAGTATTTAGTTCCGCATGCGTCGCTCGCATGCGCAGTTCTACTGTTGTTTTTAAGGAGCGCACCTTTTATTCCTTGTCGCTGCTGCCGGCTTCATCTCTGTGTGGTGCAGACCCCCTTCAGACGTCCTCCTTCACAACGAAGCTCCAGGAATCGTGGGTCTGCGGGAAACCAACAGGAACAACTGCCGGGGCACCAGCTGCATCAGTGGAATAACGTACTGTGCTCTACTCGAGGAAACTGGGTGAATCCCTTTTCTTCATCCTCAAGGCTCACCCTTGTCTTTCCTCCTTCTTATAACTTTTGCTTCCGAACATTGACAATATCAAAGTATTTTTGGGCTACACTGAATCATGAACTGTCTAACGGTATGATCTTCGGCAAGAGGTCTCCGGTGTCATTTAACCCTGGCTCCGACCCTTTGACTTTTGAACTCCTGTTTCTGAGTGTTTCTCGATGCTGTCTGCCTGACCTAAATATTGCCTTTGATTTTTGCCTCCAACTCCCTCTGGGTAGCTCAGGTGCTAAGTGTGTTTTTGCCCCGGTAGCATTTCATGTCACAGATACGCGTTTATTGAGTAGACCGAACTGTCAAAAAGTGATTGCAACCGTATCCATGATATCGTGTTTTGTTCAGAACACTGGTTCATTCAAACACAGGGTACTTACCTTGAGACATACTGTACAAAGTGAATTGGTTAGTTGTTGTATATTTAATGTGTGGTTTTGTTTAAAGGTTAATAGAAGTGTTGTGTTTATAACTGATGGTTTAAAAATAAATGCACTTATATTTTTTTTACCTGAAACCTTGAGTCAGTGTTTGCTTGAGCCACAGTAATTGCGGTCCCTTTGTGCAATCTCTGCTATTGCTCATATACTCTTGAGATAAGCCTGGCTGGTCTGCTACTGCTACCACTATAACTTAGTAGTACAGGCTTGTACCAAAGGTAAAACTTGTATTCTCCAGCATGGGGTCTGGCATGGATTCACATGCTCATGAATATTCCCCGTCGTCAGGCTGGGAATCCTCGGTAAGAAAAAAAAAAACCAGTATCAGTTTCGTTTCTGATCTGTCTTTCGTAGTAATAACCAATCACTGGTCTCTGCGTCATACTGACCACAGCCAATGACTGCCCTCTACCTAAGCACCGCCTCTGGCAGCCATCTTCAGATTTTTACCGCACGTTCATGTGTTGGGATCCTTGTGCTATTGCTCTCGAGCGTTAGTGCTATTTTGTCACATTTTTTCTCAAAAACTTTGTTTTTTTCGGTCAAAAGAGCCTCAAGCTCCACCGACTCTCCATCCGATCAACGGGGACCCGTGTCGGATTCGTCTGCGCCCCTCAAGGGTGAAGATTTCGTCGAGCTACGCTTTTGGAGGACTGCAGAAGTTTCTCAGGCCCGGACATGGCCCAGGAGAAGGGAAGCTCGACGCCCGGAAAGCTGTTCAGGATCTGCCCTGGATGCCAGCTGCAGAACGTCTTTAAGGAGGACGAACACTCCTTTTGTCTCTACTGCTTACATGAGGACAAGACGCACGTGGAGAGGGACTGTGCGTTTTGCGGCAACATGTCGGAGCGGACCATGAAGGACCGCCATCAACGTCTTGCCAACTGGCTGGAAGGGAAGAGCCCGTCAGGCGAGAAGAAGAGGAAGAAATCCGAGCGGTCTTCTAAGACCTTTGAGGACGCCCCGGCGACGGGGGTCCAACACAAGGCCAAGCACCGCGAGTCCACTGGCACCGGGAGCGCCGAACGGTCGGGCTCGACGGGCACCAGGCAGGGCGCACCCTCCCCGGCACCTTCAGCCACGAGCCAACGCTCTGGGTCGGGTAAGAGGAAGGGCGAGCACCCGGCGAAGCTCCTGGAGAGGCCCCGGTCGAGCTCGAAGGCTCCATCGGAGGGGGAGCGAGGCAGTGTCCCCCCCCCTCAAGGATAAGGCGGTGAGCGCACCTAAGGTGGTGAAGGCCTTAATCCATCCGGCCAAGCCCTCTATCGATACTGTCGCGGCGGCCCTGGCTCAGCCTGTGGAGGCTACACCAGTGGTGGCGACCTCGGGGCTCAGAGTCTCCCTGCCACCTCGGAGGGAGTCCTCTTTTGTGCCCATCGATAGGACCCCCGTGAAACCCCCGGCGGGGAAGAAAAAGGGGGGGCAGGGCGTCGTCGTAGATTCGGCCTCAACCTCAGAGGAAGAGCTGATTGAGGTCTTAAGCCACGGCCTTGGCGTGGAAGAAGACCAGCCCGTCGGGATGGATCCCGACGCAGGTGACGACATCGTTGAGGGTGCCGACGGGGCCCCTGATCGCCCGTCTGATTCCCCTCTGCCAGTGCCGCAAGACAACTCGGCGGCCATTTTGTTGGCTATACAGTCCTTATGTTCAGAGATAAGGACGAGACTACCGTTGCCGACGGAGGAACCTCTCCCGTCGGGGGATCCTGAACCGGGACCTTCTGGTGCTCCCCCGCCCAAGAAAAGAAGGATTCACCCTCCACCTCCTTTTCAGCCGTCGCGCCCCGTCCAGCCCTCCTCCCCGTCCACCCGAGGGGATGATACGGGGACTGACACGGCAGCGACGGGTACGGACGACGAGGTATACGACGAGGATCTACCGTTGTCACCTCCCACCAGGGCTTCTCCGCCCGACGAGATTGGATCGTTCCACTCCATGATCGCCAGGGCATCCGAGCTTTTCCAACTCTGCCCTGAGGAGAAGAAAAAGGAAGGATTCCTTTATCGACGGCACGAGGCCAAGAGGAAGACGGTCCTCGCGGTGCCTCTACTGGACGACATTTGGGATGAGGGCCTCGCCCTCCTCAAGAACCCTTCCACGACGCCAGCTAGAAGAGACCGGTACGAGAAGAAGTACCGGGACCCGGACGCGGCCCCCCTGTGCCTCCGGGCGCAGCCTACCCCGGACTCCGTCGTCTCCGCGGCGGCCAGGAAGAAAGCGGGGGGGGTGTGGCCTCCACATCGACTTCCCCAACGTACGGCGAGGGAAAGAAATTGGACGCTATGGGACGCAGGGTCATCTCGTCTGCAGCGACGACGATTAAAGCGGCCAACGCCTTGGCTATCGTGGCCCGCTACGACAGGGAGCTATGGTACAAACTGGCTCCCCTGCTGGACTTCCTACCGGACGACAAGAGGGCGGATGCCCTGGAGATCCTACAGGAAGGCGAGGTGGCGTCGGACCACGCCATCACTATTGCGACGGACATCGCCGACACTGGGTTTCGCCAGTTGGGCAACGGCGTGTGCCTTAGGCGGCGTGGATGGCTCAAGGCTACGGACTTCCGTCAAGACGTACAGACCAGAGTCCTGGACATGCCGTTCGATGGGAACAACCTGTTTGGGAAAACAGTGGACTCCCCCCTTCAGGCCATTAAAGCGGACACTGAGATGGCCCGGGCCCTTGGGGTTCTGCAGCAACGACGGACGCCCTTTCGGAGCAGCGGAGGCAAGGGCGCCTCCAAAGGTTCCGGCGGCGGTTTCTCCACCTACCGTCAAGCGGCCCGCTCATCGTCTCAGGAGGCCTACAGAGGACGAGGCAAGTCTGGCGGACCCCGCCGTCGTCGCCAAGGAGGTCAAGGCGGCAAAGCCTCATCGAAACAGGATTGAACCGGCCGTGGGGTCGGGCCCCCACTGAAGCACCCCGGTGGGAGGCCGGCTGGCGACCGTTGGGTGCTGGACGCCTTAGCCCGGGGCCACGCGCTTGAGTTTCAAAGAAGGTGCCCGCGCATCCCCCCCGTGGCCCGGAAAGAGCTTCACGTCCCTCAGCTTCTCCTGGAGGTAAAGGCGATGCTCAGGAAGGGCGTCATCGAACTCATCCCAAAGAGGCTTCGGGGCTCCGGAGTTTACTCGAGATACTTCCTCGTGAAGAAGAAGACGGGAGGATGGCGCCCCATCCTAGACCTGCAACGTCTGAACAAGTTCATCAAGGCGCAGAAGTTCCGGATGGTCACCCTCCAGCACGTCCTGGGGCAACTGGAGGAAGGAGACTTCTGTCGTCGTTGGATTTGGAGGATACCTACTTCCATATTCCCATCCTAAAGGGGCACCGAAAATTCCTCAGGTTTGTGATCCAAGGGCGTCACTACCAGTTCAAAGCCCTCCCCTTCGGACTACGGTCGGCACCCAGGGTATTCACCAAGTGCCTTGCACCGGTGGCGGCGCAGCTGCGCCGTGAGGGGATCCACATCTACCCCTACCTGGACTACTGGCTCATCCGAGCCAAGACGAGGGAGCTCGCCGTGGAGCACATGGCAAGTACCGTCCAACTTCTCACGGACCTGGGATTCTCCGTGAACTACGCCAAGTCCCACCTGGTACCCGCGCAAAACGCACTGTTTCTGGGAGCGAAGCTCGACACAGTGTCCCTTCTGGCCTCCCCGTCGGAGGAAAGGACCAGGTCCATCCTGGGCAAGGTACAGGGGATGTTGGTTTCCGACGCGGCCAAGGTGAGGTTCATCGAGTCCCTCCTCGGAATGATGTCTTCTTGCATCTACCTCATTCCCATGTGCAGGCTCCGGATGCGCCCGTTGCAGGAGTTCCTGGACGCGCGCTGGATCCAAACGACGGGCGGCTTCGAGGAGAGGATCACACTCGACGAGAGTTTCCGCCGAGCGGTCCGGTGGTGGGGCAACCGCGCGCATCTGATGGCGGGCATGGACTTCCAGACCCCAGACCACCAGGAGACTGTGACCACGGATGCCTCCCTGGAAGGGTGGGGAGCGCACACCGAAAATCTGCACGCGAGAGGCCTTTGGCTCCCGACGGAGAAGTTCCTCCATATCAACGTCCTGGAGCTCCGTGCAGTGTTCTGGGCCCTCAGGTCCTTCCTTCCTTCCCTCAAGGGCACGGTGGTGAGGATCTTCACCGACAACACCACCACCATGTTTTACATTAGGAAACAGGGCGGAACCAGGTCTCCAGCGCTGTCCAAGGAGGCGCAGGACCTGTGGCATTGGGCCGTCGCCCAAAGGATGTTTCTGGTGCCGTTTCATCTGGCAGGGATAAAAAACACAATCGCCGACTCACTCAGCAGGGAGCTGCGCTCGTGCCACGAGTGGGAACTACTGCAGGATCTAGTGGATCGCCTCTTCCGACGGTGGGGCACACCCCAGATCGACCTCTTCGCGACGGCGACGAACTCCAAGTGCCGGAGGTTCGCCAGCAGGTTTCCCCAGGCGAGGAGCATGGGCGATGCCTTCTCGTTCCCCTGGGAGGGCCTGTTCCTCTACGCGTTCCCTCCTTTGCCACTGCTAATCCGGCTCGTCAACCAGCTCAAGAGGTCACGGTGCAGGATGATCCTCGTCGCACCTGCGTGGCCGAGGCAGATATGGTTCCCGGACCTTCTGGACTTGTCAGCGTCCCCGCCAATCAAGCTGCCGGTGGACGCGGATCTACTCTCCAGGGAAGGAGGCGCCATCCTCCACCACGACCCGAAATCGCTGAACTTGCAGGCCTGGCTCCTGCAGCGCTAGAGTTTGGAGGATACGACATACCGGCCGACTGCAGAGAGGTTCTTGCAAAGGCCAGGGCGTCCTCGACTCTTAAATGCTACGGACACAATGGAAGAGGTTCTCTGTCTGGTGCCACGCACAGAAGATTAACCCTCTACGGATTACGGCTCCCCAGGTACTGCCGTACCTGCTGACGCTGGCCAAAGCTGGACTGGCACACGCGTCCATCAAGATTCATCTTGCTGCGATCTCCCGATACACCAGAACCACGGGCCGGACGTCCTTGTGGTCTCATCGTCTGGTGAAAGAGTTCATGAAGGGACTGTTCAGATCGTTCCTGCCGGTGAAGGCGCCGGCCCCGGCGTGGGAGCTCAAGGTGGTGCTGACCAAGCTCATGGGACCTCCGTTCGAGCCTCTGCACTCGGCCCCGTTGAAGTTTCTGTCGTGGAAAACAGCGTTTCTTGTGGCCATCACCTCCGCACGACGGGTGGGAGAGATCCAGGCCCTTTCATGCAAGGCCCCGTACTTGACTTTTCACGACACGAGGGTAGTGCTCAGGACGCACCCCTCCTTCATGCCCAAGGTACCGTCGGACTTCCATCTCAACGAACCCTTGGTGTTGCCTGTGTTCTTCCCGTCGCCGGCTGAGAGGACTTTGCACTCGCTGGATGTGGCTAGAGCGCTGAAGTTCTACGTGGACCGCACAAAGTGTTTTCGGAAGACGTCACAACTCTTTGTGAACTTTGGACCTGTCAATCAGGGGAAGGCTCTCTCGAAGGCTTCCATTTCCAGATGGCTCTCCGGCTGTATCATGTACTGTCATCGGTTGGCAAACCGACCGCTGCCTGGCCGTCCGAGAGCCCATTCCACCAGAGCAATCGCAGCTACCACAGCGTTCCTTTCTGGTGTGCCCCTGCTGGACATATGCAGGGCTGCTACGTGGAGGTCGACGCACACCTTCACGAAATTCTACTGCGTCGATCGGGATTCCAGGGAGGAGTCCAGGGTCGGCCAAGCAGTGCTGCGCAACCTGTTCGCCTGAGGTGAGCCTGGTGAGGAGGTAAGATTGCTTGATGTTGAGTTTGATGTAATGCTTAATGTTGAGCCTTTGCCACCTCCCGTGGTTGTGCATGTGTGTACTGCTATGTATTCTTTATTCATGAGCATGTGAATCCATGCCAGACCCCATGCTGGAGAAGGAACAAGTTACTTACCTGTAACTGTTGTTCTCCAGCATGGGTCTGGCATGGATTCACATGCGAACCCTCCCGCCTACCCCTCTGCGGCTCTTCACTTGGTCATACTGCCACTTCACGTGCTTCCAAATCTGAAGATGGCTGCCAGAGGCGGTGCTTAGGTAGAGGGCAGTCATTGGCTGTGGTCAGTATGACGCAGAGACCAGTGATTGGTTATTACTACGAAAGACAGATCAGAAAAGAAACTGATACTGTTTTTTTTTTTTCTTACCGAGGATTCCCAGCCTGACGACGGGGAATATTCATGAGCATGTGAATCCATGCCAGACCCATGCTGGAGAACAACAGTTACAGGTAAGTAACTTGTTCCTTGCCACCTGTGGTCTTAATTGTGTGTAGTGGTCCCTAAGGGCACTGCACAGGATTCTGCCTAACATTCTTATTTTAAGATCCCTTTGATTTCTCAGTTTCTAAAAGGGCTAACTAATGTGTTTCCACCGTCGCCTTTCCGTGTGCCGGGATGGGATTTGAATTTGGTTTTAAAGTTCCTAATGGGAGCTCTGTTTGAGCCCTTACACTCTTGTCCGTTGCGACTGTTGTCCTTTAAAACTGTATTTTTAGTTGCGGTTACTTCTGCACGCAGAGTGAGTTGCAGGCACTTTCCGCCAAGCCACCCTTTACTGTGTTCCATAAGGGCATGGTTGTTATGCGGATGCAGCCTTCTTTTCTTCCGAAGGTTGTGTCGGAATTTCATTTGAGCCAGAAGGTGATCCTTCCGGCGCTTTATCCTCCTCCTCATCCTAGTTAAGGAAAAGGAGAGACTCCTAGAAGAGCTTTGAGTTTCTATCTTTCATGGTTGTCCCCGGTCAGAGTGGACAATCAGCTCTTTGTTGGTTATGCTGGAAGGCGCTTGGGTCAGGCTTTTTCCAAACAGACCTTGTATAGATGGATCGTTTTGACGATCTCCGAGTGTTACCGTTTGGTGAGAAAGGACCCTCCAGTAGGCTTACGGGCTCACTCTACTAGGGGTGTGGCTGCCTCCACTGCTCTACAGAGGGGTGTTCCGATTCGCAATATTTGCGAAGCAGCCACATGGGCCTCTGTCCATACTTTTGTGAGACACTATTCCTTGGACTCCATCCATGGGCAGGGTTTGGCCTTTGGTAAGGCAGTCCTCTATCCAGCCATCTGATTGGGCATTCTAAAATTATAAAATTGTAAATTTGTTTCCCACCTCCATACGTTGGTACTGCTTTGGGTGTCTGTCATAGATGTGGAATACGTCAGAGGACACAATCACCTCGAAGAACAAGTTACTTACCTTATCTGCTAACGTTCTTTCAATGGGATGTTCCTCCGACGTATTCCACATCGCACCCTCCCAGCCTGCCCCTCTACAGAATTTCTTATGCGATTGCAGCTTAAGTTTCCGCAAGGCTTTCTGCAGTCATACTGGCAGGAGACTTGTGCCACACCTCCTGGGGAAAAAACTACAACTGAGGCTACGGGCGCCGTGCGTCCTATATATAACATCCAGTGATGTCATCCCTTGACGGATGCCCTCAAGGAACAACGTATCGACGCACGACGCCCTCTGCCGAAAATTTTCCGAAGCAGCACAGCTGTGGTCATTACCTGTCATAGATGTGGAATACGTCGGAGGAACATCCCATTAAAAGAACGTTGCCAGATAAGGTAAGTAACTTGTTCTACTCACCATAGTGACTAACGTACTCTTAGTCCATAGTCCCCTTTCCTCCATACGTCCCACCAACCTCCCCCTAATAATACTGGTATCGTTAAGCAATGTTAATTCTATTGTCGATGCATCAATGGGGCCTGAGGTGTGGCGCCAGAGGACGGAGTCAGGGCAGCACATGCTCCCTGGGCCGCACCCCTGCGTGCCTCTAAATTTAAAGGGGAAGAAGGTTTTTTTCTGGTGAAAAAGGTTGTCTCCCGTCCCTTGCAAGGGACACCCATGCAGTATGGAGAAAAGGGGATTATGGAATAAGAGTATGTTAGTCACTACGGTGAATAACTTATAATTTTTTTGGCTGGAGGCGACATCTGAACACAAGTACCTTAAGTCCCAGAATGGTCATGTTGCAGCACGTGCTCGGACAACTAGAAAAAGGAGACTTTTTGACGTTGCTGGACCTTCAGGACGCCTACTTCCACGTCCCCATTCTACGGGGGATGCATTTATCTCGATGACTGGCTTATCCGAGCCCACTAGCGAGTGTTAGCCGTAGGACACACAGAGACAACTGTCCAGCTGTGGACGGTTCTGGGATTCTTCATCCATTATCCAATGTCCTGTTTGACACCATCGCAGAACGCGCTGTTCCTAGGATCCAGACTCGACACAGTCTCCTGCCTGGCATCGCCCTCGGTGGAGAGCCTAGCAGCCTTTCAGGGGAAATCTGCAACGACTGTTATCCATGAAGACCGCTATGGTGTCGTACGGCTCACCACTTGGGCCAATCACACAAGAGTGCGACTTGAGTTACCAAGGCAACTCAGTCCAGGGGCCTAAACCCCCTCCCACACCCCCTGTGGTACCCAGACAGAGTGGCACCACTTTTGGAGGCTTCTGTGGAGACTTGGGCTGGAGTCACAGAAGAGAACACAAACACCATTTTAGAATCGAGTTCTGGCAAAAAATACCAACCGGTGAATTAATATTAAATAAATAACCCGGCGGTATGTTCGAGGCTATAGGAATTAAATAATTAAAGTTGGTAGCCTCGAACAATGGGAAAATCCCATAGAGAGATATTTGCGGTCGAATATAAAAAGTAGTATCCACTGCCACCAGCCAAAACTCGGATCAGGGGGGACGGAGACGTTCCCCCCTCGAATAACAGACCCTGGGGCAATTGAAATTGCCCCGACCAGTACGTCCACAATATGATGGTTTGTACTGGTTTCTGTTCATAATTCGGGACTAGTAAAGCCAATGGTGACTTTACATGCCCTGGGAGACAGTCAGTCCAGGTTATGGAGTCTATGGTGGGGTGTCACTATGACACCCCTGTGTCACTGCACTGAGGGTGCTGTGTAACACACATAGTAAAAACATATGAGACCCTATGGAGTAAACGACCCCATAGTCCATAAAACACATTAACAGTCAAAGGAACCCCTCGAATCATGTCCAAGAGCGTGAGGAAAAGAGTCTCACTCTTGGCAGGAGAAAAAAACAAACTCCAGAAATCCAGCAAAGCTGCTGGGGGACTCACTAGGTTAGGAAATTCAGCTTAAACAGAGAATTCTCCCTAACACTGAGCCGCAGGGGGCTGAAATGGGCAGTGGGGCTGCCCTACTGGAATTGCATTTAAAGGCAAAGTGCTCAATCAGGAGTCGGGCGTGCTGGGTGGCAGGAGGGGGAATATAGGAAGAGGGGACAAAGGAAAACTGAAGCTGCGATGCAACCGGCACCAAATAAACACCTTACAATGATTTTTCCAAGTAAAGCAGCGCAGAGCACACACATTGTTGTTCTCACTCACCCAAGAGAACAAATACCAGGAAATGCTGTGCCGAGCGACGGCAGACCTAGATAGTGAGCAGGCCTCTGGTTAACAGCATTAACACTAACTTGTAATGCAGACCTGAAACAAAGCATTCCTCATGATGGAACGAGCATGTAATGTTAAAACAGCATTTACACTAATTTAAAATGCAAGCCAAACACAACGCAACGCTGAAGATGGAACGAGATTGTGATGTTAAAACCGCTCCTGGAACAAGTCTTAAGGTCTTAATTTTTGATATGGGTGCAGGTCCCAGGCTCGCACAGCAGCGTTGCTCCCCTCTGGTTCACTCTCCTGCCAAGTGAGCCAACTGGGTTTGATTTTGTTTTAGGCTCCCATACCCTCTTTTGTTTTCCTGGACCTCTAACGACATCTGGTAAACCTGCGTACCTGTTCTCCCCTCCTGGAACCATACCAGCGTTTCCCCAGTCATTGTTGCCAGCTGTGGCTCTGGCAGGTTTTTGCAGAGGTGGGTTCTGCAGTGGTTTGGACGGCATCTCTCGGCCATTGATCTGTCTTCCTTGGTGCTTGATTGTTGGCTCCAGATGTGACGTCGGGTGTCGTATAAACATCAAGTCACTATGCCCCATGCTTCAGTTCCTTTTTTCTGTGCTATTCCACGCTGCATCAGGAACAAAACTTTGAATCTTCACTCAGTGTTTCTTGACAATAAGTTGGCTATTGTTTTCAAAACCTTGACCGTGATTTCTCCTCCCCGCATTTCGGGCTTCAAGAGATGCACTGCCAGTCCAAAATGTCGATGACTGACCCCCACGACATTTGTCTATGTTGCTTGAGTGCGAGTCATAACAGAGGCCTGAGCATCGTGCTTAAAAATGCACTCCAAATCCCTACGTGAGAGAGCCGCAAAACTTGCTTTAAGGCGGCTGTCCTCTAAATGGCTGGCACGGTCACTGGTCCGGTCTTCCGAGGCCGAGAAAGAAAGGCAGCGCCAAAAAACGAAGAAGCAGTCGCATTCAAGAAGCCATTCTTGGTTGTCTTCCTCGCCAAAGAAGCACCGTCAGTCTTTGACACGAGTCTAGCTCGTAGTCAAAAAGAGGCCTTGACTGGGCCGACGACTCAGAAATAACGGGAACTGTTCAAGGCCGAAATGCTTGAAATGTTTTGAAATCAAGCTATCGGAGGTGCGCCCACCCCCCAACCAGCAAGCTTTGGCAGCAAAAGCAGTACTCCCAACCCCTTGCTAGCCATTCCCTCGACTCAGACCATGCCTTCGCCGACAGTGACACATAAAATGGCATTAGCTGTCCATCACAAGGCTGACCATGTCCATGTGTCGTCCCCAAACAGGAAAAGGTGTCTGACCTGCTTGTGAAGGCCCAGGTGATCCAGGGCAAAATGTACTCTTCCATCGAGATGGTGGCTGCCGCCCTCTCGAAGGCTAAAGGGGCTGACCCAGGCCAGAGTGACTCTTCCTGCCAGATGGGAGTCCTCGTTCATGCCAGTTGAGAAGACTCCGTAGAAGATGATGTACCTTAGCCAGAGGCAAACCCCTCAGGAACCGATGAAGACGTGGGCGGGGGCGGAGAAGAGCTCCAGGCACAGATATTTCTTCGTCTGACAAGGAGGAGATACTTTCGGTCCACACCATCCAGGTTGGTGACGATGACGACAGGAACGTTGGGGAAACATCCGCCGGAGGCGATGACGGGATGACGACATAGGCCCTGGGCCCAGCGAACCTGTTACCCAGGTGCCTCCTAAAGACCTGTCGCAGGATATCCTCTCGATCCTCCACACGCTACTGTCGGAGATTCAGAGGAGGATGCCGCCGGCACCACCACTGGCACCAGCAGCGGAACCACCAGCCGGGACTCAGTTGACACTGGGGCAACCACCACAATGAAGATTAGGAGACACCCTGCACCTCCATTCCAACCGTTGCTGCCCTGCCCCCTAGGGGGACAGGAACGGACATGGCGCAACGGACACAGACTATGCCGCAGAGATGGAAGAGCCTGCATCACTGCAGCCGAGAGCATCTCCACCGGACGAAGTGGGATCTTTCCATTCCATGATATCCCGTGCGTCAGAGGTTTTCCAGCTCACCCCAGAAGAGGAGGGCTTCCTGTACCAGCGCCAGGTGGCAAAAAGGAATACCAACCTGTCGGTACCTCACATGGACGACGTCTGGGATGAGGGGCTGGTGCTGCTGAGGAACCCCTCCTCGGTCCAAGCGAAGAGAGACCAACTTGAAAAGAAATCCTGGGTGCCGGAGTCTGCACCCAAGTGTCTGCAGTCTCAACCGTTGTCTGACTCTGTGGTCTCAGCGGCTGCCAGGAAGAAGTTGTTGAGTTTGTCGTCTTCTTCATCTGCACCTTCGGACAACGAGGGGAAGAAACTGGATTCCATGGGTAGAAAATTAATCTACTCGGCGGTGACGGCGGTCAAAGTGGCCAACGCTTTAGCGATGGTGGCCAGGTAAGTCCGGGAGCTTTAGTACAAAATGGCTCTGCCCCTGGATTTCCTCCCCGATGACAAAAGGGTTGAGGCTTTATAGATCCTGGAGGAAGACGAGGTGGCGTCGAACCAAGCCATCACGGTGGCCCTGGACATTGCTGATACGGAATTCTGCTAGATGGGCAACAGGGTTTGCCATCGTGGTGGCTGGCTCAAGGCCACCAACTTCAGACAAGAGGTCCAGACGAGGGTCCTGAACATGCTGTTCGACGGAGACAACCTTTTTGGGAAGGCCGTCGAAGAATCCCTCCAGGCCATCAAGACTGACACTGAGATGCATGAGCCTTGGGCACTCTGCAACAACACCGGCCGTCCTTTCGTTCCTCAGGAGGGAAGTTTAGCAGGTCTTCGAAGAGTTTTGATGGGGGCTCATCCTCTTACCGCCAGTTTTCCCATTCCATGGCCCAGGAAGCCAACAGGGGTCGCTCCAAGGTTTTTGGAGGTGGCCACCATCATCGTCAAGGCTCCCGGGGCGGGGCGCCGGCATCCAAGCATAACTGAAACAGCTAAGACATCGGGCCCCCACCCATGCACCCCTTTGGGAGGCCGGCTGGCGAACTTCGTCAGCGTGTGGGAGACCATCTCCACCGATCGATGGGTGCTGGATGCTCACACCCACGAACACACTTTGGAATTTCAAATGAAGTGTCTGCGAATACCACTGTTGGCCCGACAGGAACACATCACTCAGCTGCTGCTGGAAGTTCGTGCCATGTTAAGAAAAGGGGTGATAAGCTGTTTGCAAAGCAACTCCAGGGCCCCAGAGTTTACGCAACTTATCCAGCATGGGGTCTGGCATGGAATCACATGCTCTTGAATATTCCGCGTCGTCAGGCTGGGAATACTCGGTAAAGAAAAAATCAGTTTCAGTTTCACTTCTGAACTGTCTTTCTCAAAACAACCAATCACTGGTGTTAGGGAGAATTCTCATAAATGGCGGATTTGCCTTACCTAATGAGTCCCTCAGCAGCTTTGCTGGATTTCTAGGATTTATTTTTTCACCTGGTAAGAGTGTGAGCCTTTTTCCCACTCTTACATGTGTTTTGCTGTGTGTGTTTTCACTTTTTGTGTGATCTTGGGCACTGGAGTCTCACCTACTCCATGGCATCATATTTTCATGTGTGTTACACAGCACCTTCAGTGCAGTGACACAGGGTTGTCTTTGAGACGTCCCACTGACTCAATTTTCTGGGGCTCACTTCTGTCCCCCAGAAAAGGGTAAAGTTGCCATTAACTTTATTTTAATCACTTTAAACCACAGACCCAGTACACCCATCTTACATGGAGTATTGGAAAAGGTTCATTCTTATCCCTTTTTGTCTGTGTCTCTTGGAGCATTGTTTCGCTCCCTTTTACATCAAGACTTGGCTGGTGGCAGTGGTAACTACCCAAACTTTTCTACCGCTGTTATCTTATATAACCATGGTATTGTTTTAGGCTATTATATTAGCCTCGAACATAAACCTGCTTGACCAAATACATTTTATTTTGGCTCCGGCTGGGTTTATACGCCATTTCTTTTAAAGTCTTTCTCGTGTTTTACTCTGCGCGCCAAACAGGGGATGATTCCTTTGTTCGCTGTCTTTTCGCGGGCTTCTGCACAGAAGCCCTCCTTAAGACGCCTGAAAGTCTAGGTAGGCAGGATGTGAGGGAGGGATCTTCGGACCCCTGCCATGGGTTCTCTTGGTAACCCAAGTCACACTCGTGTTTGATTGGCTGGGGACTGTCCTTGCCAGGACAGCCACCCTGCTGTGTGATTGACAGCCAGGCTGTATGAATGGGGGAAAACTGCATAAAAAGCAGGTCTCTGGGACTGGAAAGGCAGAGTCGCCACTGGAAGGAAAGAACCAATGAGGCGCTGATGGAAGAGGACCCCTACAACGACTGAACCGCCCGGTGAAGCCATACTGCAGGTCTGAATCTTCAGAATCAGATGACAGAGAAGATCCTCCAGGAACTTCTTCCCTTGAGCAGTTGGGACCAACCAGTTCGCCCAAACTGCAAGCCAGGACGCCTCCTCTGGTCGAATTCGCTGTAAAGAGCTACAGGGGGCCGGATAGCCAGGAAGGTCGGACCCTGCTTGGGTTTTAAGGAGCGCACTTTTTATTCGATGCTTTGCTCTGCTGCTGGTTTCTTCCCTTGGTAGTGCAGGACCCTCCAGTCTTCCTACTTCTTGTCAGTCTGCAGTCGCTTCAGGAACTGTGAGCCTGCAGGAACGACCAGGAACGTCTGCCTCAGCTACAGCTTCCTCTCCGTTTTAAGGTACTGTGCAAATCCGGTTGTTCGTTGCGTTCAGCCGCAGTGAAAGTGTTTGAAATTAAACTAACTTTTCTGCCAACTGTTAGGGAGAATTCTCATTTATGGCTAATTTCCCTCACCTAGTGAGTCCCCCAGTAGCTTTGCTGGACTGCTGGAGTTTCTTTTTTTTCCACCTGGTAAGAGTGAGAGCTTTTCCCCCACTCTTACCTGTGTTTTGCTATGTGTTTCCATCTGTTTTTGTGATTGTGGACTCTGAAGTACACCACTTCAGTAGCCCCCTTCTTTGTGTGTGTCACACAGCACCTTCAGTGCCGTGGCACGGGGTTGTCTTTGAGACTTCCCTCGACTCCATTTCTGAGGCGACTACTGTCCCCCAGAAATGGGTAAAGTTACCATTAACTTTACTTAGTCAATCTACCACAGATCCAGTACACCCCATCTTCCATGGAGTACTGGAAAGGGTTAACTCGTATCCCTTTTTATCTGTACCTCCTAAAGCATTGTTTCGCTCTTTTAACATTTAGACATGGCTGGTGGCAGTGGTATCTACCCTAACTTTTCTACCGCAATTATATTAGATAAATGTGGTACTGTTCTTGGCTATTATATTAGCTTCGAGCATAAACCCGCTTGACCAAATCGTCTTTCTTTTGGCTCCGGTTGGGTTTATTCACCATTTAATTTTGTTAAAGTCCTTCTTGTGTTTTACTTTGCGCGGCAAACTAGGTTCGCCTTCTTTGTTCACTGTCTTTTGGCGGACTTCTGCCCAGAAGCCCTTCTCAAGGCGCCTTGGTGTCTAGGTGGGCTGAATGTGAGGGAGGGGTGTAGTCACCCCCTGCACAGGGTATCCTAAGAAACCCAAGTTGCACTTTGTTATGATAGGCCAGGGTAGTTGTCCGGGCTCGACAACCCCCCCTGCTGGGAGATTGACAGCCAGGCTGCGTGAATGGGGGTTTTTCGCATAAAAGGCAGGTCTCTTGGGCTGGAAGTCAGAGAGTCGCCACTGGAACTACAAGGAACCGAAGAGAAGCGGATAGAATGACGGCTGCTGCAACTACCCTGTCCCAGTGAAGCCCTGCTGCAGTCCTGAGCTATCTGCCCTTCAACGACTCAGAGAAGATCCCGTCCGGAGTCTTCTTCCCTTGAGCTTGGTGGGGATAACCAGCTCATCTTCTACAGCCAGAGGATCCTCTTCCGTGGTCGAAATCGCTGCACACTGCTGTAGTGGTCCGGATAGCCACCTGAAGATCCTCTCCTGTTTTTAAGGAGCGCACCTTTTATTCCGTGTCGCTGCTGCCGGCCTCATCCCTGTGTGCTGCAGACCCCCTTCAGACGTCCTCCTTCTTGACGGAGCTCCAGGAATCGTCGGTCTGCGGGAAACCAACAGGAACAACTGTCAGGGCACCAGCTGCACCATTGGAACAAGGTACTGTGATCTGTTGAGGAAACTGGGTGAATCCCTTTTTCTTCATTTCCAAGGCTTGACCTTGTCTTCCCTCCTTCTTATAACTTTTGCTTCCGAACATTGACAATATCAAAGTACTTTTGGCTCCGTCGAATCGTGAACTGTTAGACCGTGTGATCTTCGGCAAACGGCCCCGGTGTCTTCGACCCTGGCTCCGGCCCTTTGACTTTTGAACTCCTGTCTCTGAGTGTTTCTTGATTCTGCCTGCCTAACCAAAATATTGCCTGTGATTTTTGCCTCCAACTCCCTCTGGGTATCTCAGGTGCTAAGTGTGTTTTTGCCCCGGTAGCATTTCATGTCACGGATACGCGTTTGTTTAGTAGACCGAACTGTCAAAAAGTGATCGCAATCGTATTCGCGGTAACGTGTTTTGTGCCTAACACCGGTTCATTCAAACACAGGGTACTTACCCTGAAACTTACTGTACAAAGTGAATTGGTTAGTTGTAGTTTATTTAACGTGTGGTTTTTATTGAAGTTTAATAGAAGTGTTGTGTTTATAACGAATGCTTTAAAAATGAATGTTCTTATATTTTTCTACCTGAAACCTTGAGTCACGGTAATTGTGGTCCCTTTGTGTAATCTCTGCTACTGCTCATATACTCTTGAGATAGGCCTGGATGCTCCGCCACTGCTACCACTATGACATAGTAGTACAGGCTTGTACCAAAGGTAAAACTTGTATCACCACCTGTAGTCTTAATTGTGTGTAGTGGTCCCTAAGGGCACTGCACAGGAGTCTGCCTAACACCAACCAACCTCGTCCGGAATCCGCGACACGACCTTTACCGCGAACTACCCTGAACTGTGTGATCTTGAGCAAAAGACCTTTGACCCATTGACTTTGGCCCTAAGCCTTTTCTACCTGATTATATCACTCTAGTTCCTCTTGCTCAGTTGCCCTGAGTACTTACCTGTTAGTGTGGTTCATTGTCTATGAACTTTGTTTTCCCCTCCCTTTTCAATTGCTAGAGTGCCATTTTGCTCCCACTTCAATTTGTGAGCTTAACTTGTCTGGAATTTAAGGGAAGTCGTGTGGTGTATTAATGATTGTGATTTTTAACTTGCTTGGAATTGTGAAATGTTATACAACTGTTGAGTAAATAAATATATATTCGTTTACTTAGAAAACTGAGTCAGTGTTTGCTGAATCATAGTAATTGCTGTCCTTTGTGTAACTATTTGTACTGCTCAATTACTCTTGAGATAATTCTGGCTGCTCCGCTACTGCTACCACTATAACTGTGTAGTACAGGCTTGTACCAAAGGTGAAATTGTACGGTACAGTCACTTGTAGTTTTAATTGTGTGTAGTGTTCCCAAAGGGTACTGCATATAATTCTTCCTAACACAGGGCCCTAAGCTTTTACGTCACAAGGACGTCTGAGTTCAGAGAAACTGACCAACTCTTTAAGGTCTTCTCCTTAGCCCAAAAAGGCCTAGCGATGATAAAACAAACATTGTCACCCTGGATCATCTTCTGCATTGCGGAGTGTTACCAGTACGCAGGCAGGGAATTACTGTCTGGCATCAGGAGCATTCGACTAGGTGGGTTTATGCATTGACTACATTACAAGCGGTAGGTCTCTGTTGCGGATATTTGTTGTTCGGCAACATGGTCCTTCCTTCATCTATAGTTTAGATGTCGCTCGCATAGCTGATGCAGGTTTTGGCAGGACAGTGCTACAAAATCTGTCTAACTTTCTGCCCGCCTCCTTTTCCTACTGCTTTGGGAGTCTATCAGATGAGGAATCTGAAGGAGAAAAGCATCCAGTTGAAGTATAAATTAGTTAACATAATGTTCTTTCTATGGATACTTCTCTGTCCAATTCCTCATCTCCCCTCTAGTCCATCCCTGCTCAGAAAGTCGATGGTTGGTGCACATCTTCTCTTTTGATGATGACATGGCTATGGTCCTTGGTGACCGTTTTCTGTCTTTCTTGTATTTTTTGTTTCTTTAAAAATAAATAAAGATTTCTGACGCTACGAATTGTGGTGTCTTGCACAAAATTCTTACTTCTTTTGGAAGTTTGCTGTACTTTAACTTTTTGTGGGCTTATTAGCCTGTTTTTATCTCTGTTTTTCTATGCAGCATGGTCCGCTCTGGAACAAAGGGGGAAACTGAGGTATGGGTTGTAGTGACAGAGTTTATACATGACGCCTGATGTCACGTTGGGATCCAATGATCGTGTGACAGGCAATACAGATCGACGGCAGTGTCGAAGGGCACTATGCCCCTTGTCAAAAACATTTCCTAAGCTGCGAAGCTGGATGGAATATCAGATGAGGAATCTGCAGGAGAAGAATCCATTGAAAGAACGTTACGGTATTGTCGAGTCATTTACAAGACCTTCCACAGAGCATAGGAAGGAGGATACCATACCTTATCTGTGAAATAGTTAGTCTGAAGTTCAGTTACACCAGAACACATTCCTGCAGGGAAGCATAAACCTTTTAAATGTCAAAGGTGGGTTGCGGTGGTTGGTTAGAGAAGTGGGATGAGAAAATAAATGAAAAACTAGACTTAACCTTTTGACACTGCAGTACTTTTATCTTGCCCTTTGATATGAATATTATAACACCCCTTTTGTGTGTTGCACTTTTTCAAAGCACCTTCCTTGGTGTAATATACATTCTCCATCATGGGGTCTTGCATGGATTCACATGCTCATGAATATTCCCGGTCGTCAGGCTGGGAATCCTCGGTAAAAGAAAAAAAACAGTTTCACTTACAAACTGTATTTCTCCTCTAAACCAATCCGTGAGCTCTGGGCCATAAATGACTGCCCTCTCCCTAATCCCCCTCCACTGGCAGCCATTTTCAGATTTTTACTGCACATTTAAGTGCTGGGAGTCCTCATGTTTGTCTCTGTGAGCTGATCTACGTTTTTCGTGCATTTACGGTAAAAAGTTTAAACAGAGCCCCTGTGCCCGTTCTCTACATCAATTTCAACGCCCCTCAAGGGCAAGAATCGTCGAAGTTTCATTGAATATTCCAGAAGGCCATCGGGCCTATTCGGCACTCCGGACCATGTCGAAAGAGGAGGAGGGAAGTTGCCTTTTCAAGCTTTGCTCCAGTTGTGGACTGTGGAACGTGTTTGTGGAGGACAAACACTGTCAACTCTGTCGCCATCCGGATCACAGGGAAGCGGATTGTGAAATCTGCCTCGGGTCCTCCAAGCAAACCGTGAAGGATCATCACAGTAGGCTGGCGGCGTGGCTCAGCGCCCAAGGCCTCTGCCCCGTGTGGGAAGCAAGGGCATGCCTCACCCAAGACCGGCTGGTCCGAAGAGCGGGATTCTAAGTCCGTTGCTGGTGCTCCATCCGTGGGAGCACAAGACAGGGCCAAGTACCGCAAGTCTGTTTCCATTGGAGGCGCTTTGCAAGCGGGTTTCGACGGACAGGCGTGCTCATCTTCACCATCTACCTCCATTTCCTCCTCGAAGAGGAAATTGGCTAACCCGGCGAAGTTGTTGGTAAAGCCAGAGAAGACGAAGGCGCAGTAAAAGACGACCAACCTGACCCAGAAGTCCCAGGCGAAGTCATCGACGATCGAATTGGTGGCAGCCACCCTCTCGAAGGCCAAGTTGGCTGACCCAGGCAAGCTAGCCCTGGCAGTGCTCAGAGTATCCCTGTCCCTGAGACGGGAGGCATCAGCCAAGCTGGTGGAGAATATACCAGAGACAAGGATGCTATCCATGACCCCGAACTCAACTCCCCGGGGTGCATAAAAAGGTGTGGGGAGGGGAGAGGCCTCAACCATACTCCAGGGCACGGATATTTCTTCTTTGGACGAGGGGGACCAGGCATCTGTCCACATGATCCAGGAGGACGTGGGAGGCGACGCAGGTTGACAAAAATCCAGATGGGGAAGACAACGATGGAGATGCCGACGGCAGACCTACCGACATCGGCGCGGGCCCAATAGGCCTACCGCCCGACCCCTCGGAGTGATGTATCGCTGGACATCCTTTCGACCCCACACTTCCTGGAGTCGGGGATTCAGAAACGAATGTCAACGACACTGCAAGGCCCGAACCATCCTCCAGCGAAAAAGAAGCACCGTACACCGCTGCATCAACATTCACATGTGCCTCCCCTCACCCCCCCCCCTCCACGCCCAGAGACACAGGATCCTCAACAGACAACGACATGGGTACGGCGGGCGTAACGCTGTAGCCAAGTCCCCTCCTACCTGTCTACGAGGTGGGGTTGTTCCATGCCATGGTCGCCAGAGCGTTGAATCTCTTCCAATTGACACCAGAGGAGACTAGGAAGGAAGGTTTCTTGTATCAACGATGAGAGGAAGCCCATCTTGGACGACGTTTGGGAGGATGGCCTGGCTTTAATGAGGAACCCGGCAAGAGGGATTGGCTGGAGAATAAATACCGGGTGTCTGATTCCGCACCCATGTGCCTACGTTCACAGCCTTCCCTGGACTCAGTCGCTCGGCAGCAGCAAGGAAGAAGTCGTCTAACCCCTCATCCCTCCAGACAGTGAGTGGAAGAAGTTGGATGCCATGGAAAATGAAAGTAATCTACTTGGCGGCGTCAACAGTCAAGGCGGCCATGCCTTTGATATCCTAACCAGATACGACAGGGAGCTGTGGTATAAGATGGCCCCACTGCTGGAATTCCTACCCGAGGGCAAGCGGGTAGAAGTATTTTCCAATTTTCCATCCTCCAGGAGGTGGAGGTTGCATCAGACCATGCCATCATGGTGGCCCTGGATATCAGGCACATGCGGTTCCGACAGATGAGATCGGTGTCTGCCTCAGTCGTCATGGCTGCCTGAAAGCCACCAACTTTCGTCGGGAAATCCAGACGAGTGTTCTGGACATGCCCTTCAATGGGGACAATCTCTTTGGGAAGGCCGTCGACGAATCGTTGCAGGCTATGAAGGATGACACCGAGATGACCCTTATCTTGGGAACTCTTCAACACCATGCATCCTTTCGTGCCTCCAGCGGGAAGTTGGGCAGATTGTATAAGGGTTTCAGCGGAGGGTCCTCTTCGTACCGCCAACCCTCCCAGTCCACGACCCAGGAGACCTACAGAGGCCGTTCCAATACTTTTGGTGGAGGTGGTGGTGGTCGTCACTCCCAAGGCGCCACGCAGGCCCGAAGCAAGATTGAACGGGCCAGGATGTTGGGTCCCCACCCATCCACCCTGGTGTGAGGCTGGCTGGCGGGCTTTGTCAGCGAGTGGAAGATCATCTCCACCGACTGATGGGTGCTCGGTGCTCTTGACCACGGACACACCCAGCAGGAGCAGCACATCCCTCAGCTCCTGCAGGAGGTACGGGCTATGATAAGAAAAGGGGCAAAAGTGCTGGTTCCAAACCAACTCCGGGGCTCCGGATACTTCTTGGAAAAGAAGACGACTGGGGGCCCATTCTAGACCTTCGTCATCTCAATTTATACCTGGAGTCCCAAAAATTCAGGGTGCTCATGTTGCATGTACATGCTCGGCCAACTGGAGGACGGAGACTTCTTGACGTCGCTGGATCTGGGGGACACATACTTGCATGTCCCCATTCACAAGAAGCATCGGATGTTCTTGTGCTTCGTAGTACATGGAAGGCACTACCAATTAAAGGCCCTCCCCTTTGGACTGAAGTCGGTGCCCAGGGTGTTTAGGAAGTGCCTGTAACCTGTGTCGGTCCATCTGCGTCTACAGGGGATACAAGTGTACCCGTACCTCGACGACTGGCTCATCCAGGCCAAGTCAAGGGAGGTAGCTGTCGAAAACACGAGCTGCTGACGGATCTGGGGTTCTCCATCAACTATACAAAGTCCTTCTTGATAACATGGCAGAACGCGCTGTTGCTAAGGGCTGGTCTCTACACGGTCTCCTGCCTGGCTGCCCCCTTGGAAGAAAGGTTAGCAGCCATGCTAGGCAAGGTGCAACGGCTGTTGGCTCTGATGACTGCCACGGTGCGGACCATCAAGTTGCTGCTCGGCATGATGTTGTTGTGCATCTACCTGATCCGGCTCTGCAGGTTCCGGATGCGACCCCTTCAGTAATTCCTGGATGCTTGGTGGATCCAGGTACCAGCAAGCTTTGCAGACAAGATGGCTCTCTTTAATTTAACTACAGGTGTTTGGCAGTAAACCCACTTGGTAGCAGTCTGTACCACACAGATTCACTTGGTAGCTGTAGCTGAGCAGTCAGACTTCCTTCAAGAAGAGTTAGGCAGTATGCAGAGTGTACACAATAGGTACAGGGACACAGTAGTACAAACAAACATTGACCAGAGCTTTGGTGTAAAAGTATATAACTATTTATTTAAAAACACACTTGTAATTTACACTAGCAAAAAGGAGGTAAGTAAATTCAGCACACAGTCACTATCATATATATATATATACAACCCTATTCACTTATTAGACAAGTCTTAGTGAGAAACACCACTTATTTTCAGACAGAGATGAGCGCTTAACATAAGATCACACTCTAATAAGTTGTAAAGGAAGGGAGGAAAAAGGCAGGGTTAAGGAAGCACACAAGTTTCAATACTTTTACAAAGAACCACAGTAAGGCAGGATAGGCAGAGTTCTAATGGAGAGCAAGGAAGTCAATTGCAAGGCCCACTCTTCGAGTGAGCAAGCAGAAGGGGTCCAGGGTCACACAGTGAGTTATGCCCAAAGAGTCTTGTAGATAGTTCGCACAAAAAGGATGAAATTCAAGTCAGCTAGGTTGTCCCAAGCTAGCCCAGGTTAGAAAGTCGAGGCTTTACTGTCACCCCCAATGATCTGTCGCAAGGGAAGCCAGGCAGGACACTGTACCTTAAGTGTGAAGGAAGTTCGAGCGGGGGCAGTTGTTCCTGGCAGCAGGTGCAAGTCGGTTTTTCGTCCAGAGGAAGAGGAGGTCTCGCCGTGGGGGAAAGATGAAGGTCGTTGCACTGCCAGGGAAGAAACCAGCCGCGGAGTCCTCCGGTTAAAAGGTACTACCCTTCTCTTTGCGGTAGTGGTAAACCGTGGTATTCTGGTTGCGGGGGTGCTTGGCACGGGCAAGGCGGCCACGAGATGCTCCAGGAAGGTGAAAGGAAGGCAAAACTGGTTATCCCCACCAGTCAAAGGAAGAAGATTATCCGGACTGGAGATCTCCTCTGTCGTCGGGGAAAAGTGGTGAGACGGTTCAGCAGGGTTCCACCGGTGGTGTCGTCGTTGCAGGTCGGCTCAGCCTCTCCCTCCTCAGATTCCTAGGTCCTGTGGCGACTTCTGAAGTTCCAGTCCCCTAAGCCCTACTTTTATGCAGCACACCCCCATTCTCTCAGCCTAGCTGTCAAACATGCTAAGTGGTGAGCCGGCCGGCTCACCACTTGGGCCAATCACACAAGAGTGCGACTTGAGTTGCCAAGGCAACTCAGTCCAGGGTGCCTAAACCCCCTCCCACACCCCCTGTGGTACCCAGACTGAGTGGCATCACTTTTGGAGGCTTCTGTGGAGAACAAAGGGCGCGACTTGGGTTGGAGTCACGGAAGAGACCACAAACGCCACTTTAGAATCGAGTTCTGGCAAAAAATACCAACCGGTGAATTAATATTAAATAAACCAGTGATATGTTCGAGGCTATAAGAATTAAATAATTAAAGTTGGTAGCCTCGAACAATGGGAAAATCCCATAGAGATATATTCGCGTTCGAATATAAAAAGTAGTATCCACTGCCACCAGCCAAAACTCAATCGGGGGGGGGGGGCGGAGACGTGCCCCCTCGAACAACAGACCCCGGGGCAGTCGAATTGCCCCAACCAGTACGTCCACAATATGATGGTTTGTACTGGTTTCTGTTCATAATTTGGGACTAGCAAAGCCAATGGTGACTTTACATGCCCTGGGAGACAGTAGTCAGTCCCAGGGTATGGAGTCCATGTTGGGGGTCGCTACGGCACCCCTGGGTAACGGCACAGAGGGTGCTGTGTAACCCACATAAAAAAAACACATGAGACCCTATGGAGTAAAAGTCCCCATAGCCCATAAAACACATGGAAAGTTAAAGGAACGCCTCAAATCATGTCTAAAAGTGGGAGCAAAAGAATCTCACTCTTAGCAGGAGAGAAAAAAACAAACCCCAAAAATTCAGAAAAGCTGCTGGGGGACTCACTAGGTTTGGGAAATTAGCCTTACACAGAATTCTCCCTAACAGTTGTGTATCTACCTGATCCGGCGCTGCGGGTTCCAGATGCGACCCCTTCAGGAATTCCTGGACGCTTGGTGGATCCCGGTACCCGCAAGCTTTGCAGACAAGATGGCTCTCGGCGAGGAATTCCATTGAGCGATAAGATTTTGGGGCGTGCACTCCAACATCGCCGGCGGCACAGGTTTCCAGAGCCCCCTGTACCAGGTGACGGTCACCACAGACGCTTCCCTGGAAGGCAGGGGAGAACACACTGAACCAGGGTTTGACTACCAGAGGAGAGGGATCTCCACATCAATGTCATGGAGCTGTGGGCAGTGTTCTAGGCCCTCAAGTCGTTCCTTCCGTCCCTCAGGGTCTTCACGGACAATACCACCACGATGTTCTACATCAGGATGCAGGGGGGCATCAGATCCCCAGCGCTTTCCAGAGGCGCAGGACTTTTGGCACTGGCCCGTTGCCCAAGAGATGTCATCATCCCTTTTCCCCTTGCGGGAGTCAGGAACACCCTCACCAACTCGCTCAGCATGAAGCTGTGCTCCTGCTACGAGTGGGAACTTCGAGAGGATCAAGTGGACCGCCTCTTCCTCAAATGGGGCACACCCCAGATCGATCTATTTGCAATGGCGACGAATTCCAAATGCCAGAAATTTGCCACAGGTTCCGCCAGCAGAGGAGCAGGGGGGATGCGTTTTCCTTCCTGTGGGAAGGCCTGTTGTTCTACACGTTCCCTCCATTGCCTCTCCTGCTGCGAGTCATCTATCAGCTCATATGGTGCTGATGCAGGATTATCTTCGTCGCCCCTGCGTGGCCGAGGGAGATTTTGTATCCAGATCTTCTCAGACTGTCAACGTCATCCCTGGTCATGCTGCCAGTGGTCCAATATCTGCTCGCCAGTGAAGGAGGCGCAATCCTACATCACGACCCAATGGTCGCTGAAGCTGAAGGCTTGCTGCTGCAGCCTTAGAGTTCAGAGGGTACGAGTTGCTGGCAGACTGGAGCGAGGTCCTTGCCAGGGCCAGAGAGTCGTCGACTCTTAAGTGCTATGGCCACAAGTGGAAGCATTTCGCTACGTGGTGCCAGGCGCAGAGGATCAATCCTCTGAGGATCCTGGCCCTGCAGATTCTTCAATACTTGTTGTCCTTGGCCAAGGTAGGGCTGGTGCACGCCTCTTTCAAGGTTCATCTGGCGGCTATCTCCCACTACACCAGGTCTCCAGGATGGTCTTCTCTTTGGTCTCACCGTCTAATCAAGAAGTTCCTCAAAGGGCAGTTTCGATCGTTCCTGTTAGGGAGAATTCTCATTCAATGGCTAATTTCCCTTACCTAGTGAGTCCTCCAGCAGCTTTGCTGGATTTTCTGGAGCAATTTTTTTAACTTGGTAAGAGTGTGAGCTTTTCCCCCACTCTTACCCATGTTTTGCCATGTGTGTTTTCTCTGCTTTTTGTGATTGTGGACTCTGGAGTACACCACTTCAGTAGCCCCCTTCTTTTGTGTGTTACACATTACCTTCCGTGCAGTGACACAGGGTTGTCTTTTAGACTTCCCACCGACTCCATTTCTGGGGCTGACTACTGTCCCCCAGAAAAGGGTAAAGTTGCCATTTACTTTACTTAGTCATTTAACCACAGATCCAGTACAACCCATCTTACATGGAGTACTGAAAGGGGTTAATCCTTAGCCCTTTTTATCCGTACCTCCTAGAGCATTGTTTCGCTCTTTTAACATTTAGACTTGTTAGACTTGGCTAGTGGCAGTGGTATCTACCCTAACTTTTCTACCGCGATTATATTATATAAACGTGGTATTGTTTTAGGCTATTATATTAGCCTCGAACTTAAACCTGCTTGACCAAATACTTTTTCTTTTGGCTCCGGTCGGGTTTATTCGCCATTTCTTTTTGTTAAAGTCCTTCTTGTGTTTTACTTTGCGCGGCAAACCAGGGTTGCCTTCTTTGTTCTGTCTTTTGGCGGGCTTCTGCCAAGAAGCCCTCCTCTAAGGCCTGGGTGTCTAGGTGGGCTGAATGTGAGGGAGGGGTGTAGTCACCCCCTGCACAGGCTATCCTAGGAAACCCAAGTCGCACTTTGCCATGATTGGCTGCGGTGGTTGTCTGGGCTGGACAACCAACCCCCTGCTGCGCGATTGACAGCCAGGCTGTGTGAGTGGGGGATTTTCGCATAAAAGGCAGGTCTCTTGGGCTAGAAGTCAGTCGCCACAGGAACTGCAAGGAACCAAAGAGAAGCTTAGAAGAATTCAGCTGCTGCAAATATCCCGTCCCGGTGAAGCCCTGCTGCAGTCCTGAGCTATATACCCTTCAACGACCAGAGAAGATCCAGTACGGAGTCGTCTTCCCTTGAGCTTGGTGGGGATAACCAGCTCACTTTCTACAGCCAGAGGATCCTCTTGGTCGAAAACGCTGCACACAGCTGTAGTGGTCCGGATAGCCATCTGAAGACCCTCTCCTGTTTTTAAGGAGCGCACTTTTTATTCACTGTTGCTGCTGCTGGCCTCATCCCTATGTGGTGCAGACACCCCAGACGTCCTCCTTCGCCCCGAAGCTCCAGGAACCGAGGGTCTGTAGGAAACTACCAAGAACAACTGCCGTGGCACCAGCCTCTTCATTGAATAAGGTAGTGTATTCTGCCTGAGGAATTAGGGTGAATCCCTTTTCTTCATCTCCAAGGCTTGCCCTTGTCTTCCCTCCTTCCTATAAGTTTTGCTTCCTCTGTTGACAGTATCTAAGTACTCCTGGCTACGTTGAATCGTGAACTGTCCGACTGTGCGATCCTCGACAACAGGACCCCGGTTCCACTTGACACTGGTTCCGGCCCATTGACTCTTGAATTTCTGTCCATGAGTGTTCTCTGATTCTGTCTGCCTTGACAAAAGTATTGCCTATGATTTTTGCCCCCAACACTCTCTGGGTATCTCAGGTGCTAAGTGTGTTTTGCCCTGGTAATGATTCTTGCCGCGGATATGCGTTTATTTAGTAAGACCGAACTGTCAAAAAGTGATCGCAAGTGTATTCCCGGTAACGTCTTTTGTTTCGCAACACCGGTCCGTTTAAACACAGGGTACTTACCTTGAGCTGTACTGTACAAAGTGAATTGGTTAATTGTAGTGTATTTTACGTGTGGTTTTTGAATTAATAGAAGTGTCGTGTTTATAACAAATGGTTTAAAAATAAATGCACTTACATTTTTTACCTACAACCTTGAGTCAGTGTTTGCTTGAGTCACAGTAATTGTGGTCCCTTTGTGTAATCTCGTCTACTGCTCATATACTCTTGAGATAAGCCTGGCTGCTCCGCTACTGCTACCACTTTAACATAGAAGTACAGGCTTATACCAAAGGTAAAACATGTATTGCCACCTCTAGTCTTAATTGTGTGTAGTGGTCCCTAAGGGCACGGCAAAGGATTCTGCCTAACAGTTCCCACCGGTGAAGGCGCCTGCCCCGACGTAGGAACTAAACGTGGTACTGGCGTGGCTCATGGAGTGGGGGGGCCCTTAGAGCCCTATGCATCAGGCCACTCTCAAGTTCCTTTCATGATAGACCGCTTTCCTCGTGGCCATCACCTCTGCTAGGTGGGTAGGTGAGATCCAGGCCCTATCCTGCAAACAGCCTTATCTGACTTTTCATGACACGAGGGTGGTGCTGTCGAAGCACCTCTCCTTCGTGCCAAAGGTTCTGTCAGAATTCCACCTCAACGAGCCTTTGGTGTTGCCTCTGTTTTTTCCGAAACCTTTATCGCCCGCTCAGAGGACTTTGTATTCGCTGGATGTGGCTCATGCTCTGAAGTTCTATGTGGCATGCATGAAGAGGTTCCGGAAGACGTCTCAACTATTTGGGAACTTTGGTCATGTGAACCATGGGAATGCCTTGTACAAGGCTTCCATCACCAGGTGGCTCTTCGGCTGTTTCACACACTCATCGGTGAGCAAACCAACAGCTGCCCGACCGTCCGAGAGACCATTCCACTAGAGCAATTGCTGTGACAACGGCGTCCTGTCTGGTGTGCCCATGCTGGACATCTGCAGGTCTGCTACGTGGAGGTCAACGCACACCTTCACAAGATTCTACTTTGTCGACAGTTATTCCAGAGAGGAGTCCAGGGTCGGTCAAGCAGTGCTACGCAACCTGTTCGCTTGAAGATTAGCCTGTTCCGGAGGTAAGAATAATTGCTTCTGTTCCGCCTTGCCACCTCCCGTGGTTGTGTAATGTTATACTGCTATGTATTTTTTACATGCTGGAGAAGGAACAAGTTACTTACTTGTAACTATTGTTCTCCAGCATGGGTCTGGCATGGATTCACATGCACACCATCCCTCCTGCCCCTCTGCGGCTCTTCTTGGTTTTACTGCCACTTTACGTGCTACCAAATCTAAAGATGGCTGCCAGAGGCGGGGCTTAGGGAGAGGGCCATCATTGACTGGTGGCAGTATGACCCAGAGCTCGGTGAATTGTTTAGAGGAGAAATACAGATTGTAAGTGAAAGTTAAACCTTTTTTTCTTTTACAGAGGCTTCCCATGCTGGAGAAAAATAGTTACAGGTAAGTAACTTGTTCCTTCTCTGGTCCGAAATATATTTGGGTTGATTTATTCTGAGAACCCCGACAGAATGTACTTTGGCTCAAGTGAATCAATTGAAGTGAAGCATCCAATAACTAGTCTACAACATGACTTCAAGGTATTTCTAAATTTTAAGATTCATTGGTTTGCAGAGTGGAAGAACTGTGATGTAACAAGCTCCTCAATCCCTACTTAGATCCTGGAAGCAGTCACCATGCAACACATCTTCATGAACAATTACCAGCTCAGCAGTGAGATAAATGAGAGGGTCGTGCAGCACTTTGTTCATTGCATCGAGACTCATGGACGTAATGTTCACTACATCAAGTTCCTACAGACCATTGTGAAAGCGGAAGGAAAGTTCATCAAAAAGTGTCAGGATATAGTGATGGCAGAGGTAAGCTTGGAGGGCCTTAGCAGCATTAGCTGAGGCAAGTACTTGCTGTCTATTTTGATTGTGCCCATGTTTTGCGAGGTAGACCAAGTGGGGTTTATTATGTTTGCTTAGGTCTTCAAACAGATTAAGGAGAAATAAGTTTGGGCACCAGCAAGGTTTGAAAACTAGAACTATCGCAAATCTTTAGGGAGATGACACATCTCCCAGAGATGCCGCCCTGGCAGCTTCTTTAGCTACAGGAGCTTTGTGGCCATAACAAGCAGCCAAATATCTTTGTCACCCTGTTTTCCCTACAAAAGTCATTTTGGCTGCTGCTCAGGAGGATCGCTGGAGCAACTAATTTATCTAGTCAACATTTGTGCTTCATAATCCTCCAAATGGAGCTGCGCTTTAGAACAACTTCGGGGGTTATTTTAATTCAGAAATTATGCCACTTAGTGTATGCAATCCAGGACATAAGCAGGAGAGACTGTTGGCCTACTAACTTTGTCGCATTGTTATTCAACATCTTTGCAAACCTTAATGCATGCAGAAATCGAGACTGTAGATGATCTGGCTTCTTGATTTCAATGTGAGTGAAAGAAGTTTAGGCTCTCTTCTAATTTGTATTATTCAGGACTAGATGAATACTATGTTAGGATTCCTGTTTCTAGGAAGTTGAATATCTTAACTTTTTCACTTCAAATTCTAGGGAATGTTTACTTTCATTAATTGTCTCCATAAAATGTTTATAGATGGTTGAATAACTTGAGAACTGTGACAATATTTTGCTTGAATTAACTCTTCCTTTGTTTCTCCTTTGGCAGCTTGTCAATGCTGGTGAGGATGTTCTGGTGTTCTACAATGATAGGGCTTCTTTCCAGACCCTTGTTCAGATGATGCGCTCCGAGCGTGACCGGATGGATGAGAACAGTGCACTGATGTATCACATCCACCTAGTGGAACTTCTGGCAGTTTGCACGGAGGGGAAAAATGTGTATACTGAAATCAAATGCAACTCTCTTCTCCCGCTTGATGATATAGTACGCGTAACTACACATGAAGACTGTATCCCAGAGGTGAGAGAAACCTTCAGAGTGGCATATTAATCTCTTGCAAAGGAGGTCCTTCAAATCAGAAACACCCTCTAGAGGCCAAGGATATCCAAACTTAAGTGCTGAGGTGAATGATTGAAAGAAGGAAGTTCGATTAACCATCATGGACCTGCCTGTTGGAGGGTGAACTGATCAGTGTGTCTGAGATTGACATCTGTCTGTGGAGTACCACCTGTGTGAAATGATTGACTGGATTGTGTTGGTACGCACCTACCACTGAGGTTGCTTTTGACTGCAGGTTAGGTCCATATTTCTGTCTGAATGTGGAGGCTATCGACTAGAAGAGCTGTTTTAGGGTGTGGGTACTCAATGATTCTGCTTAAAGTCTTCTTTTTCATGGATAACTTTACTGAAGTAGCTGGGTGAGACTTGCTTGTGAACTTTATTACTGATGAATGGAATACGCTTGATCTTGGTTATGAACCACCTGGAGGCAGCCAGTTTGTCTTGTAGATAATACTGTCGTGGAGAATGTTATATTTCTGTTTCCATCCATGTTTACAGGTAAAGATTGCTTACATCAATTTCCTGAACCATTGCTACGTGGACACAGAAGTGGAAATGAAGGAGATATATACCAGTAACCATATGTGGAAACTCTTCGAAAACTTCCTGGTTGACATCTGTCGGGTAAGATCGTTGTTTGGAGTCCATTAAAATGAGTGATGCAAGTGTAACATTTTGAAGGTATCTTCTCAACCCATCAGCCTTTAAAAAAAAAATATATATACATGTTTTCTTTGAAAAGAAATAAAATCTTTGGTAATCTTTGTTAGATTGCTGTACTGTAAAACCCTACCAGTGACCCTAAGTCAGGCATCTATTTGTGTAACAAGCTTGTCAGGTGATATTTTGGGGCTTGTATGGAAAGGAACTAACACATGCTACAAGCTTCAGTCTAGAAGTTGTTTTTGTGTTTGGTATTACATTTTCCGTTCTGCATGTGTCTGCCGCAAGGAACAGTGACGGTCAGTAGAACTCAACTTCAACAGACTGTTTCTCTCCTAGAACAGTATCTAAAGCGGTTTCCCATTGCTTCGGTGAAGTCTTGTATTCTGCCACTTGGGCCCACTTGTCTTTCAAAATGTGAATGATTCAGAAGTCTCAGGTTTTTCAACTATGGCTAGTATAGTATGTGCAACTTCCTATTTTAAGATCTACGAATACTGGTTTGTATTCCCCATTTATGGCATCCCAATTATGGGCATCTCGAGACTGGGGAGATGCCCATAATTATGTATGTCTCTACTATTTGGTAACTGCTATTTTGTAATATTAGTAATATATACAGTAGTGTACCCTTGCAGTGCCATTACTGGGGGAAACCTGATGAAACAGATTGCAGTCCTCAGCAGCGGGGCATTGTTCACATGTGTGGATAAATGGGGAACATGGTCGGGCCATATAAGGTCACAGCTTCTCCATGCCAGAATGATGGCCACTCTGCCCAAGAACAGCCACAGTTAGTTTTTGAATAGTGTCTTGCTTTCAAATCTGTAACTGAAGGAAGGGCATCCTATAAAGTTAAACCCACATCTTGCCAGAGGATGGGAGGACCCTTATGGTGAACAAAGGACACTGCCCTTTATTATTGAGATGAACCCCTGCTTGATTTTACTAAATTTGAACCTATTCTAGATACAATTGATAAAATGGTTCAACACTCTGTTGGTCACATTGCGTAAACAATAGAATCATTATATTATCTAGAACTTGGAGTGCTTTGGAAACAAGGTCCAAAATTTGTTTGGCAGGAGTTAGTGCAGCAAGTACAGATAAAGTAGGAGCCGTTTGAATAAATGTGTTTAATAAAAAAGTGCACTGTGCATGGCTTTGCATCTGTTGGCTAAAGCATTTTGTAAACGCAGGCATGTTATATGAATAATTACAGGTTTATACAAAATCTAAAAACATGTGTTGGATTCCCTGGCGATGTTGATGCTGGATGAGGATGTTCTCACTTATTTCAGTGGTGCCTCTATGTTGGGCAATGAATCAGTTTGGAAACATTTTGGTGCTCATAATCTTGTTTTTAATTGGCATTGGATTGCCAGGATCTTGAAGGCAACAGTATTGCCATTTGCATGAAAACAAGCCAACATGTGTTTCGACCAATGGGTCTTTGTCAAGGCGAAGTGGTGCAATGCTGGAATGGGTCCTTGAATAAGGTGCTGGACAGCAACTGTGTGGCCCAGCACCTAATTCAAGGAGCGATCCTGGAAATCCAATGCCAATTAAAAATAAGATTACGCGCCCCAAACAGTTTACAGACTGAGTCCTTGCCCAACATGGAGGCACCACTGAAATAAGTGATACATTCCTCATCCAGCGCCAATATCGCCAGGGATCCAACACAAGCTTTTCCTTCCAACCCCACGTGACTCCAGGAGCTTTGTCCCGCAGGAATCAGGGAACAGCAGCAGGAGGCTTATAGAATTGTTAACTAGATCAGTGCAGGGATCCGTTTTTTCATCAACTTCCCTCCTTCCTCATTATACAAAATCTAGTCCGTTTATCCGAGTGGGATTTGAGTGCAGGGGACAGACTGAAAGGAACCACTTACTCAGTGGAGTAACGTTGAGCTGCTTTTGTCCCTACCAAATATGTGCACCCTAACGCCAGTGCGTTTAGGTACATGTTCCAAGAATTAATTGAAGTGCCGATATTTTAGGGTAACTTTGTTCACAGCCTATGTCACTAGCGGGGGGCAAGGCCTCTAAGGGGAACATTGTGGAAGCATATGTAAAATCGAATAACCTAGAATCTGAATTGCACAGGGCATATAAGTGTAACAGTTAATAAAGAAATCACTGAGTGTTCACAGGAGTAATGTATATCTGGGTATGTAGCCTGGTGTCCTTTGAACAATACAGACGGAGATGGAATATCCTGTCCTACAGACTCGATAGCTTAGATAACCTTAGGTGTTTGTGTTCGGTTCTGCTCTCAGCTGACCGTTAATTCCACATGATGGTGGCATTCAGTAGACCGTTTTTTTTTGTTGTTTTTTAGCACGTTCTTGATGGAAGCATATCAAAGATCGATTAGCCCCTTTTCAATATGTTCTATAGTCTGGCATAGTGTTTAGAACTTCAGCATCAACTGCAATATACTATCCACTCTGCTTCTCTTTTGTTGGCGACTATAGTGATCTTGAATGAAAAGCCTGTCTTCAACTTTAACATTGTCTTGTTATTGTGCCGCTTTGAATCCACGTTCCACAGGACCAGTGTGCCGGTCAAACTGCCATCCATCTCACCCACTTTTTTCCATGGGACACTAATATACAGTAGAGCCACTGCAAGATCTACCCTTGCCTATCTACCATCAAAGATCACAACAAGTCCAAATTGACATGGCACTATGAGCTTAGACTGAACCATGTTCAGTTCCCAAGCCGCGGCAGGGACCCTCACCGACAGGTAAGTCCTGAAGAGTTTCTTGACGAACTCCATGATGCTCCTATGTGACCACAGGGGAGACCTTGCCTGGAGCCTGTGTGTACAGGGATATGACAGCTAGATGACACTTGGAGGTATGAGCAAGGCCAGCTTTAGCCAGTGACAGTAGCTACGGCGGAGTTGCGGACGTCCACCATCCCATCGTCGACCCTGTCGGCAAAATCAGTGGAAAAGGAGTGTCTTCAGCGACGAGGAGTTTGTCAAAGACAGTCATCTTCACAACTATCGTTTTGCCCAGTTTCTCTCTTCCTCCTTGACCCCCGACCATGATCCCATCGACGGCTGCACCCTATTGCTACTCTGCAGGCTCCTGTTGTAGCCTTCTTCCCGAAAGAGACGGATCGTGTGAGAGCCTACAGCTCTGGATTTTCTGTCTGCCCGATCCTACCAAGGCTGTTCCTCTGGCTCCTTTGGATTCCCCCAGGAGATCAACACATATCTACACCTTTTCTGAGGAGGATCTGTCTGAAGATTTTTACTCAGACCAGGAAGGGGGTGAAGGACCCCTGCCTCATTAGAGATCACTGTCCCATGAGCCTTACCAGCCTTTTAGCCCTCCAAACGGACTGCTGCAGCTGCACCATGTGCACCTGCACCAAGGGACATGTCCCTGGACATTTTAACCACCTTGCATACGTTGGTGGCAGAGATTCAGCAGCAGCTGCCTGCTGCTCCTGTGCCTGGCCCAGCAAAAAGTCTCCCAAGGCCTCCTCTGTGCCAGTCGAAACCACACTGTAGGACACCAATAACCCCTGGGCCAGTGCTCAGGGCCCTACCCCCTGTGGCAGAGGAGTGCGTTCACACAGACACCACAACACCCAAACTCTCACAGATGAGTATGACTACATTCCCGTGGATGGGGAACCGCCAGATGTCGACAAGCCCACAACGGCTTCACCCCTGGACAACATTTTCTCCTGCCACTCCATCTCGAAGGCGGCCAAGCTCTTCAATCTGGTGCCAGAAGAGAAGAAGGAAGGCTTCCTTTTTCAACGGCGAGAGTTCGCAAAGAACCTCTTATCATCAGTCCTCCGGCTTCAGAAACCAGGTGCCCTATAGGGTTCACTCCCAGGCCCATGGCCGTGGCACCCAACGTCGTTGTCGCATCCAGGACAGACACCCAAGCAGGCCTGAACAGGCCAACGGCCCGCGCCCCCACTTTCGCACCCCGGTGGGAGGTCCACATTAAAACTTTGTTGAGCAGTGGCGAAAGATATCCACGTACAAATTGGACATTCTTCAGCAGTGACACGCTTTAGAATTTCAGGTCCGTTGCCCACACATTCTTCCTGCCGCGTGTCAAGAACTTCACATGGTCCAACTGCTACAGGAGGTTCAGGCTATGTTAAGAAAAGAGGCAATTGAACAGTCCCTCAGGCCCCGGGGACTCCGGATGCAGTACAGATACGTCTGCTAAGGAAGAAGTAAGGAGGGTGATGACCAACCGTAAACTAGCACAAGTGACTAAAATCCCAAAAGTTCTCGATGGTCAAGTTGCAAAACGTGCTCGACCAGCTGGAGGAGGGGTATTTTCTGACATCTCTCGACCTGGGGAACACATACTTCCACATCCGGTGTTTGCGATGAATGGAGAAGTTCTGTGTCTTGTCATACAGGGGCGGTATTACCAATTGATGGCCCTTCCTTTCCGCCTGAAATTAGCTCTGTGGGTATTGGCCAAATGCTTGGCCCCGGTAGCAGTGCACCTATGCCGCAATGTAATCCACATATACCTTTACCTGGATGATTGGCTTATCCGGCCACCCTCCCATGCTCTGACAAACGAGCACACGGCAGAGACTGTATGCCTTCTGACTTCGCTTGGATTCTCCATCAATTATTTGAAGTCATACGCAGTGCCATCTCAGAACGCTCTTTTCCTGGACACCCGGCTCAACACAATCTCATGTCTGTCGACTTCCTCGGAGGAGCGGGTGAAGCCTCTTGGGTAAGTTTCAGCGGCTATCTTCAGAGTCCATCGCAGCAATCTGGTCCATCAAATCCCCGTTTGGCATGATGTCCTCCTGCATCTGTCTGGTTCCCTTTTGCAGGCGCCATATGCTGCCCCTCCAGGAATTCCTAGATGGCAGCAGGTCACAGGCACATGGACAGATAAGATCACCCTCAATCAGGCATTCTGTCAAGCTCTTCAGTGGTGTTTGTTTCGGCCACACCTCACTCAAGGTGTCCCCTTCCATATTCCTCCATAACAGGTTACAGTCACTACCAACGCCTCTCTGGAGGGTTGGGGGGGCCCCGCAGAGGACATTCTCACACCAGAGTTCTTTGGCTCCCGGGGGAGAAGGAGTTAAACATAAACGTCCTGGTACTATGAGCAGTCTTCTGGGCCCCCAGGTTGTTAGTTCTAACCTCAGCTGTAGGGGAAAGTGGTGTGAATATTCACGGAAACTGCCACCACCAAGCAGGGTGAGGACACACTCCCCCGCTCTCTCCCTGGAAGCCCAGTCCTTGTGGCTCTGGGCCATTCTTCAAGACCTGTGTCTTGTCCCCCTCTACCTGGCAGGCATCAAGAGCACCATCACAATCTCGCTCAGAGGGTTGCGGTCCTGTCACGAGTGGGAGCTTCAGCAAGTGCTGGTGTTTTTCGCCTCTTCAGGGGTTGGGATACAAAAGCAATGGCCCTTCCCTGGTCACCTGGGGAGTAGATTTGAGAGTACCTTCGGTTTGTCACAGTGACACAATGCCTGAGCCAGCCCTGAATGGAGCTTGAATGAATGCAGTGATGTGCACTGAAAGGCTGCGTAGTAGCCCCATTCCACAATCTGTTTTGTGGGTGTCTAGTTTCTGGTGAATAGCCTGGATGCCTGTGAACCTGATTGGGTACTGCCTGCATGAATGCACTTGTGTGGGATTGGCTGGCAGGCTGATCCTGGTTCTGCCTGAGTGAATCGGAGTGTTTAGTATAACAAAGCCTCGTACTCACCTTCTTATCAGAATCTGTAACAAGAAACCTGAAGCAAAGTCATCTTAAGCTTGCATCCTGGCGTCCAGCTTGAGTAAGCAGTCTGCAGCGACAAATCTTCAAGCAATCAGAAAGTTACTGTACTGACACAAGTTGAACCAGAGAGGATATGGATAGGTGACCTCTTCCGAGCTACGAGGGAACATCATGCAACTGCTGCTCTTCACCGGAGGTGTCCTGTGTGCCAGTCCTGCGTGCCTGCCGTCCGGGGAAGGGATCTTTGTGGGTCCGGAAGAGGTGTGCCTGAACCTCTTGAAGCCAAGAAGCAACCAAAGCAGCTTTCATGCAGTCATACTGGCCTCTTTCTTCCACACTAGTTTCAGAATACAGACATAACCAGCCTGAGGTACTCTACTTAATAAACACTTAGCCCTATCTCTATGGTCAACATCATGGATACCACACGCCATTTCAAATGCTTCTATCCATTGGAGGATATCTGAACCCTCCACATACATACCAACCAAAACTTGCTGCAATATGATTTAGTATTTATAACACACCTATACAGACGTTTTTCTAGGCACCATTGTACCTCGACAAGGCCTGGCTGAAGAAGATAAGACCCTGGGTGGCCTTGGTTGACTTTCAGGGGCGACGGGTGCAGTGGCAGAAGTAGGCGTCAGGTTTTGGGATTTTGCGGTTTACTGCCTTTCGGTTATTTGTTGCTACAGCGGCAGCACGGACATCGGGATGGCTTCTTGCGACCTGGACACAACCACTAGACTGAACTATTGACCCTCACCAAGTTCTGACACTTGGGACGTTGTCTTCTGGTTTTTGTATCTGTACATATGCCCTTTATATGGGTGGGATAGAGAAACAGAGCACCCGAGCCAAGGTTCTCTACATGGTCGCTATGGACGAACAACCAAGGCTTAAGCTCTCAGGAGCTGATGCAGGCTAGTTCTTAAGTACAGTGTGTCCCCAAGTCCCCACAAAGGAAAATCCACACTTGGTTAGGTGATAACACAGCTTTTTTATATAAAATAAGGTTCTGTAAAATATAGACTTATAAATAATAACACTTTGTACTTTGTAAATACTATATATATATACCACAGTAAACCCACCGACAGACACTCCATCGCAGGCAGAGACCCTGGACTTTCTCCTGCATGGACAAGTGGACAGATGTTGTGGCAGGGATGCTCCTTGAAGTGTTCTTCAGAGATTTGGAACTTTCGCAGCTCCCGTTGTCAAGCAGCACTATGTCAGTGTACCCCCTCCTCTGGGCAAAACACACTAACCTGGCTTCCTGAGGTCACAAACACTATTCCGGACCCTGGGCGACAGTCTAAGGATCCCAGTGGGAAGGACAAGGACAAAGAAAAAGGAACCCTTCTGAAGGCTGAGGAGACCAAGAAGCAGCCACATTCGAATAAATGTAAACATTCTCACTTTAAGGTCCCAAATCCTACTGGGGATAAGTCCCATGGTGGTGGGAGTAAGAGTAGAGGTTTTTCTGAGGCAAAGCAGGCTCCCAGCGGATCCAATCCAGTTCCTTGCATTCCTACCACCTGTTGGGACTGTGGTGCCCAGGACCACATGCACTAGTCTCCCATCTACAGCAGGAGCTTTCTAGCCGCAACCTCGTTAACAGACAGAACAATCACTGGGCCACTTGGAGACTGCTCTGAGGCTTAGGAACTGCGAGATGCCAGACTAGACCCTGACCTCACGGGCACAGTAGAGTCTTGCGAAACCATGCTTGTCCCCCCAGAGGGATGGTTGGCGAGAAACACTGCTCATGCTGACTTCCTCGTCATCTTCCTCTACCCCTTCTTTCGGGTGCCTTCCTTTGGGTGCACAGGGTCGAACCCGTCACTTTGGGTTTTCTCCCCAGCCACCCTTGCTTGTAGCTCTTTATTTGCCCTCAAGAGCATATTTAAACTCTTTTCCCCTGTCTGACTCCCACTTCCTAGTCGCCAGAAGCAGCTGATTGCCTGCTTGTGATCATGTGATTATGTTGACGTTCAGAGCACGGCGCTGGTGGGAGCCGTGCTTTAAGTGTGCTTCTCCTAATTTGCGTAGTCCTTTCTTTGAGTTCTCTTCTGTTTTGTTATCGTTCTTCTCTTAGAGATGGCGCAAGAGCGATAACCCACCAGATGCACCGGTATGGTTTAGTGCAATGACATACCAAAACCTCCCTTCCTTGTGAACCTTCTGTGATGGCAAGTGGATCCTATGTCCCCAGGTTCCTTCCATGCCAGTAAGTGCTGAGCTGCTGCTCCTTGCTTCTGCCTTTATTTTCTCTGACTTTTCGGTGTGTCACTGTAGTTTTATTAGGATTAATTATGTCAATCACTGGCTCGCGATTACAAATATCCCTCATTCAATAACACGGTCTATAAGGGGCACGTTTCATGCATACCATGATAAGATGGCTGCCATGGTTGTGGTGGCCACCTACCAATGATATAGCCTATTTCACACACACATGCTTCAGTCACGATTACGGAGGATAATTTTCATTTTTTTGTACCGACGGGAGACCGCAACGCTGTAGACTAGGTAAGCGGCTGGTGTTCAGTTTCATCATGGTACCAGTGACAAGATTGAACCCCTGTACTCTGATGCACACATAAATACAGAGTACATTTCTCCTCTTTCACGTCTGTTACAGGTCTGGCAGCATCGAGGAACCTGGAATGACGGGTCGGGTCTGTGCTGAATTAGTCTTTTCTCCACACGCCATGGTGGCGTTTCTCCCCTTTTGGCTTGTTCCATGAACATACTCTCCCTTAGAGGGTGAGTGTCAGATTTTTCGATCCATCCAGAGTTGTCGAAGTATTAAGATTGCGTTCGCTTGACTAATTTACCCATGCAATTGCAGCTATATGCCTTGATATATTTGCTTACAGATGCGCAGGATGAGATGTCCCATCTTTCCGTTTGACCGAGAGGGATATTTGTGGAGAAATAGTTAACATCCATGTTTTCTCAACTCTAGTTTGCAAGCTACACACAGGATGCACAATTGCACAGTTAACTAAATACAGACAGTGGACTAGTTCACAAAGGCAGAGATTTTACCTTGGTGTTTAACATCACTTGCAAGGTTTTCCTTCAAATAAATTTAAAATCACGTTCATGCCAGATGGCAATTTTTTTTTTAATTGTCTTAAAGTACAAATTGTACTTTTAACACAAAACAAAAAGCAATCATAACAATTCATCACAATTTACCATCATATAAAATTAAACAATAACACATTATTAAACAATCTATCAGTCTCAACATCATGAACTAAAAATCCACTGCACAAGCTTTTAGAAACTCTAAATTACGAATAGGCAGGCAGTTCATTACAATTTAAGATCCTCCTCCACAATTCTTGATCTGTAGCGATAAAATTCATGGCGAAGGTTTGAGTCTGCAAAGTCCATAGGCTGGGGCACTGTACACACAAATGCTTTAGAGTCACTAAATGCTTGTGACAGTGGCGACAGAGCCTCTGCTCCCGTGCGATATTCTTCCGTCGTCCCAGAATTTTACGTTTGCACTAGATTTAGCCTCAGTCTTAAAATTTGGAACCTAAACTGCCTTGAAGGATGCTTTTTCAAGTATAGAGAAACAGTATTAAAATGTTTAGATATCCAGGCAGTGATCACCAAAATATTGATATTGCAGTAAAGATTCTCTTAGGTTAGCCCACACATATCTGGATAATTGTACCTTAGCCAATTTAGGAGTACTTCCCAGTTCTTCTAGGGATACACCTATTGCTTGTAATGTTTTAAGCAATCAGAAGCCCAGTCCACTAAAACCGTACATGAGCCTTTATTCCATACAGCATTCAAACACTCATAAATTGACGCAGCCAGTGGGAACAGAATACTTGTAAACAACTGTAGCTTCCCCCAGACAATCCTAGTCTGAATGGGGAGCTGACCTAGTTCATAAAGTTTCCCCACTAGTGGGACTGACTGAGGTAAACGGAGGAGCCCTCGCCAAATTAAACCTTCCAGTTTAGGTCAGTCTGTTTGTATACTTCTTGTTCGGGCTCTGTATTTCAATTTCTGAACCATTTGCTGTTTATACAGTTTTAGAACAGGAAGAATCAAAATTCTCCCGAATTTGGCGTCAAAATAGGCGCAACTTAAGAAGTGCCCCAAGAAATTGGCCTTGTCGTCCACCACAAGTTCAGGACCATCAAAATTATAAAAGGGCGAGCATAAATATATGAACTTGCTGACCACCTCAAGGCTACAATTCTTTTGTTTCCAAGCAGTCATTTTACATTTTTTCTAACCACTAAAAACTCTTCCACTGCAACCAGGGCTCTTTGTAAGCCTGTAGTGGTTAGATCACAAATTACAATATCATCTGCATATAATAGATATTGTATCACCTGTGTTCCCAGCCTTGGTGGATTTGTTCTAACTTTTTCCAAATGGCCTGACATGCCCCATAAATAAAAACAAAAAAGTAAAGGAGTCGGCACACACCCCTGGCGTAGTCCCCTGTTGGTCTCAATCTGTGATGAATACCCTCCAAAGGTTTCCAGCCTCAACCTGATTCTTGTGCCCGTGTGCAATGCCTCAAATATCCACACCAACAGGGGTGGACAGCCCCGTTCATATAACTTTTTCCAAAGCAAGGCCCTGTTTACGTGGTCAAAGGCCTTGAGAACCATCCCTTTTGTGCACCTCCTTCTTTTACAGTTTATCCATGGATAGACTACCCAAAACCTCCCGTATTGTTACAGAAAAGCCTACAGAAGAACATAGATAAGCCTCCCTCTCTGTGGACATGCTGGCAAACACCTCGAGGAAGGCCCTTGCAAGTTTTGGTACCCATCTAACCTCATAGTTTCTAGGGTTTATTTCTACTGCAAGATGCATATCGTTCTCCTTTTTTAAGGGAAGGACAGTCTTGTACACCTATGAAGAGTGATCACTCAAAGTCAAAGGGTGTATTACCAAGGACCCCCCTCTCCCTCAGTGCTAAAACATGGGAGACAAACGCATAGTCTAGAGTTGTTTTCCACGGGCCATTCTGCCAAGAGAAATTAGGGGGGGGGATATCACCCTAAGCATTCCTGTTCTCAATTGACGGGTCCCATGCTTTAAATTCTTGGATAACTCTTTTACCCCTAGCTCGGGACCTCTTTGCCATAGACTTTCTATTTGGAACCAAATACCACTGTCGTCCAAACATTCCGCATTAAAGTCACAACTATCACAGATGCCAGTGACCAGTGTGTTTCCCTACGTTCTTGAGCCCATTTATTACTACCAGTAGCGTCTTGTGTATATCATCTTGAAGTGTATATGTCCGAATGATGCGCACAAACTGGTCCTCGCACCATCCTGCTCTTATCTAAGTAAATTGGTGCAACACTCGAAATTATTGAGGGCCCTGTATCGGTAACTTCAAAACCCAGAGCTAGGAAATGCTTCTTTTCTGCCATAATAACCTCTTTAGTTATAAATGACCTCAGATGAAGTTTTACTGTGTCCAAACAGTCCTCTATTCGTAATTTTCTCAAGAATATTCTTGAGCCCTTATTGTTTTGTTTAGGAGGTAATTTACAGTTCTTTATTTGTTTCCCTGAGGGAAGGACTTTACTCTTACTTATGCCACAATGACACAATGAGACTATTTTCCCGCTGGTTCCGATTGGGACTACTACTTGTTACCCTATGTCCCCGTCCCCTAGGCATGCCTAGGAACGACACTGACGGTAAAGGGCCCACAATCGATTCTACCTCTAAATTAGAGGTAACGGCTTCCACCGGTATCCCAGAGTCAGTGGAGGGAACTTCCCCTGTCGTCAGCCCCCCCAGTCCTCCTTTACCAGGAATAACCTCGACTGGCATAGTGTCCCTTTTAGTAGGTAAGGTGTTGTAAATTGAAATTGCCATTATGTAGCCCTCCAAAAGATGGACCTTGTTGTCTTAGATCCCGGATTTCAAAGTTCAGTATTTCATAACCTCTATCCATTGAATGTAAAATTCGAGCTAGAATAGGAAAGGACAACTCATCCAGAGTTGGGAGATGGTCCTCTTGTCCACCCACCTTTGTGTGTGCCCTCACCCACCCTAGACATTGAATGAACTCCTTCCCCAGCCACAACCACCTTGGAGCTCTCACCCATCCAGTCATAATCATGCAAAACCGATCTAGCAGGAGACTGTACTAATGGGATATACTTATGCAGTGGATTGTTCCCCACGTGTTGATGGAGCATTATTTCTGTAAAACCTACCTCCCAAGCAGGGGACTCAGGAATATTCCATTCATTAGTTTTAAAGTCCAGCGATAATCGTACTCACTTTGCCAGCTCATGCGAAATTGATGGGGCCAGGATCGAAACATCTGAAACCAAATCCCCCCTCCCAGTGTATCACTCCTGCAACCATAGAGTTAAGATTTCCCTCAATGTTTGATAAAACCTGGTTTGTTACCCAAAACCCCAGTCATCGTCTCCTCTTGTTTTTCTATCCCAAAGGATGCATGCTCCTGGACCTACTTGTCTGACAAGGAGTTCAGGGCAATGACCTTAGGAGTGCTTGGGTCCATGCTCACTTCTGCTGGTAACAAGGACATACCTGGGGTGGGTACCAGACTTTTTAATTGTGACAGCACCCTGCCCCTTCCACGCGACCAAACATTTGAAACACCCACATTTCCTGGTGGTGGCATTGTCACTTCTTGGATGCAACCCTTACTTCTTAGTGTAACTCCCATAATAAATGGCTCGGGCCTCTATCTAATACAACACACTGTATAGAGGCCTCGGATCTGATATGTCTTTTAAGGGAGGACAATTCAAATACCAGCCACACTGGGTGCCTTAAATCAGTAATACCCTCCCAACAATATACAAACCAAGTGTGGCAATTCCTTCAAATTTAGAGCTCAACCCAATTGCCCCCCAGGTGCACTTTATTATTCACTTTCCCAGTGCACAACTAGAGGAGAGCAATATAAGACTGAAGTTTCCACCGTGTCCTTCAGATTACTAAAATGCCTGTGCAGTGGTAAAAACAAATTAAGAACACAAAAACATAAAAACCATGAATAAAACGGTGTATGAATAAGAACAGTGTGTTATAAAAACACAATTGGGGTCCGTTATGCACGCAACACCAAGCATCAAGTCACCTAGTTCAGGCTGAATGGACACCGTATAGTAAGGCAAGCCATAGACCAGGAATGCTCCAAAGTATTTCCAAAAACACTGGGCGCTCCAAGGCCGAAGCCTGCAGTCACTCCCTAGCACACAGACCCTTTGATTTCTGATGCTCTGTGTACACGGGCTTTAATATGCCCAGAAGCTTTTGTAACGCAATGACCCCCGTGGACCTTGCAGCCTCCTGAGATTATTCTCAAAAGGAAAGGTCCACCAGTCCCTTTTAATTTATAGTAATTAGCGTACGCAGACTTTAATGTACTAGACTAGGACGACTCCACCTCGAACCTTGCAGCTTCCCAAGTTATTAACCAACAGGAAAGGACCACGAAGCACTCCGTACCAGAGTCAATTCACCCACAGTCACTCCCCAGACGCCAAGGTCCTTATCCAAATCACCCGTGGCGAATGCTAGATGCGGACCAATGTGTAATTGGGCCCCTCCACTCCAGCTGGATAAAGTTAAGTAGCAGATACCGACACGTTCCCAGAAATAATATACAGCCTATGATAGTTGAAATATTAGCACTTAACGGACGTTCACAGTTCGTAAAGACAGTCACTAATGTAACGTGTCAAAGTAGCAGCATCACAAGTTAATGATGCTTGCGGTTTTTAACACTTGGCAAATATTCTCCATTCGGCAAACAGTCACCGATACGGTGTAGGGACCATTGTGGTGTCTTCCCTCTTTCGTCCATGTGGAGTAGTGGAAGGGGTTTGGTCACATCCCAAAGGCCAACTCTCAACTAACTGGCCTTGTAAAATTATGAAAAACACTTTGCCCAGCTTCACTTGCTCTTTTTCCAAACATAGTTTGCCTTTAAAACGTATTTCAAACTTTTATATAGTATTCTCAGAAAGGACTACTGTTCCCAGAACCCCCCCTACACTGGGACGATGGAGAGGAGTAATGATGATCACTACCCACTGTCGGCAGGGCTAAAAACAGCCATTTTAAGAGAAGGGGGTGGATCTGGAAAGCACTGGATGAAGACAGTCTACCCCCTCCAGGAGGAAGGGGAACCACTGGGCATCAGCAGAGTGTTCCAGCCCTGAACAGACTGCAGTATCCCTCACTGAGGGGGGGACCAGATAAAGTTTGTTGTCTTACCCAGCTCAAGTGAAACGCATCAAAGAGGATGGTAACGAGACTAAAGATTTTTGCTGACGAGAGGGGGAAGGCTAGCTGCCTTCCATCCCGCTCCAGCCCATCTTTTCAAAAGAAGCAGAGGTGTGTCCTAATTTGCTAATCCGCCCTCCTGGTGGTCACCGCCTCCTTTTTGGAATTAAATACCAGATCCCTCGCGCACCTGCGCCGCGCTCCATGAAGTACACTGAAGTACTGTTGGCTGCTGGCTGCGTGCGGGCGCTCTCCCCATTTGAAAAGTTGCCAGGATCTTGTGAGCCGGAAACCTTACGGACGTCCTTTCCTGCTACACTGTGCTGCCTGACCTCCAAAAGGTGACTGGACTATTGTTAATATACACAACACTACTCTTATAGTGTTTACGAACTCAGCCTGATAGTTCGTGTCCTCTTCACATTGTGTTGTTCAAGTGCCACAAGTCACGCGATACTTTCACGTTGTGACCCCGTGCTGCTCTAAAATTCTATGACACGTGTCTTTCACACGTGCATATACGTATGTCACGTTGACAATTTTTGTTTTTGTTTTTTCTTTCCCTGACTGTTTCTTCTCTTTTCTTTTGCCTAGAGGTGTGTCCTAATTTGCTAATCCGCCCTCCTGGTGGTCACCGCCTCCTTTTTGGAATTAAATACCAGATCCCTCGCGCACCCGCACCGCGCACAGTGAAGTACACTGAAGTACTGTTCGCTGTGCGCGGTGCGGCTCGCGGGGTCTGGCTCTCTGCTTTATCTAGTAGTAAACCTGGGGCAGGAAATTGATTTTTCTGCCTGTTTAAATCACGTGGTTAATTATTCTTGTTCTGTGCTACTTATAGTTTAAGAACTTCTAGAGTTTGTTGTGCCAAATGACTGTTGTATTATGGATTTGGCTTTAAGAAATGGGAAAAAGAGGAGGGAGTGTTCCTCTAAAACCCTTCCCTCCGCCGACTCTCCAAAAAATGTAAACAAAAAGAAAAAATGTAGCCCTGTAACCTCACTTAATGGTAAACAATCGTTTCTATCTATGTCAAATCATGACGGTGTGTTGAAACCATTTGATGAAGTTGACACTATGTCTGAAAAACATATGTCAAATCATGACGACGTGTTGAAACCATTTGATGAAGTTGACACCATATCTGAAAAACAAATCGCACCCGTTGGGTCTAAAGGAGTTTGTTCGTTAAAAAAACAAACGATAATATAACCAATGATCCTTTTGATACAGAGGAGCACACTTGCAACATTCAAAACATAATCGCTGACATCCATGTAATAGAAATTTACCGATTTCTGACATTTCTATGCTTGCTCCTGTAATTATGTCAGACTTAGATAAAAGAGTGCGTTTATTACTCGGCCCCTCCACTCCAGTTTCTACTCAAGGTATGCGGATGGAGCACGTACACTTTCACAAATCTAACATCAAAGAGTTCAATTATCAGTGTACAGATTCAGGAAATATCACAGAGAAAATTGTTGGGCAATTTCCGTCCACCAGTTCGGCTTCAAAGAGATCCGTGTGTAATCCGCTCACACAAAGTCCACTCTTTGAGCAGAAGAATACCTCGGCTCCTGTGTTTAATCTTTCCAATGTGCCCATCATGCCACAGACTCAAGGAACTATTGAGGAGGACTGCTTTGAACAAAAAATCAATGATCTACCTATCTTCATGAAAATTTTAAACTTGTTGGATCGTGGTCATGAATACTTGCATCTTCTATTGCAAGAGTTACAAAGGGAAATGATAAAAAACACTTCCCACATTACCAAAATTGAAGGCTACATCTTGGCACAAGAAGCATGGCAGGGCTATCATATGAACTGCAAAGTGAAGGATGCTGCAGAAACCTACATCCCACAGGTTGAAAAAAAACAAATAGATTCGCAAACCTCTGATGAACCAATGCTACTAAACAGTGTAACAGTGTCTTTTGCACAAATATTACGGCGTAAGGTTGAAAAAGTAGAAAAAGAAGAGGTTAAGGAGTCATCGTCAGAATTTGCTAAAATTGATTATCTGGAAGTTGCTAAACTGCAACACGATAGACTGATACAAGTCGAGAACATCTTGGTCCAGATGAATTCCAAAAATAATATTCTAGACATGTTAAAAGAGGATCAAACCCCCAATGACAGTAAAGACTTGGTAGAACTTGCACCGGACAGTCCTTCGATTTTGATTGATTTAAATGATAAAGCCACGGCCAAAGAAGAGCCTCAAGAAAGCGCTGAATCTCAAGCAAAGTTCTATTATATGTCACGAAGATCCAAGAAAAATCACTTAAAAGCTTTAAAAAGACGTCAGAAAAATAAAGGAATTTCCCTCAAAGACGAGAAAAAAATGCATGATTTGTCTAAAGCATTCTCTTGTGGAAATAAAGAATCCATAAACACTAACTTAGATGCTATTTTGGTGAGCTCTCCGGAACAAAAATTAAACTTAAATGAGTTAAATGAGGAGAGCAAAAATGCCTTGCAATTGAAACCATCTCCTATTCATGAAACCACTCTGAATCAACTGGCTACTCCAAAAAAAAACCCACAGAAGCAGCTTGTGAAACGTTCTAATGTGGAAGTCGTTGACATGAAAGGAAAAACTCATACGGAAATCGAATCTAAGGTACAATCTGAGTTGATGGTTCAACCCCATTTAACTTCGTTTTTTACTGACATTTCCTCAAAAAAATCAGATGGGTTCACTAGAAACATAACTCTCAAAAGTAAGGAGGACAGTCATGGAGAGACTGCGCCTACTGCGATTGAAGCAGAAAAACATTCAAAAACCATGCATAGCAAAGAAGTGTTAGAAAAAATCGCCATATTACTAGAATCAATCCCCAAAGAAGAAGGCTATTGCATAGACATTCACATAATGCAAGGTCAATTGATTGAAAAGGTTCTGCAGACGAAGGATCCTAGTCAATCTATATCTGATTCCACAGTATTTGCCCTCGCTAAAAACATACAACAAGACCAGGATGGTCATACAAGGGCTGAACTTATTGTAACGCTCACCTGATTCCCGCAGAGTCGCCGGTCTTGACTGGGCGAATACCGTATCTTCAAAGGTGATGTGTAACACACGGTTGGCTCTTTGGGCTGGACCTCTGTGCACTGTATGTCTGACTCGAAGAGTAAGGTGTCTGCAGATAGAAAATATGGGATTAATGAACTGGGGTTATTGGGTGTCTCTCTCTTCTTCCCCTTCTCTTCTTCCCCTTCTCTTCTCCTGTAGAACCCCAAAGGTTAATGCTCTCACCTTAGGTAAGTGAACGCCGAGCTCTCCATCTGCCTCGGGGCAGGGTGCCGTAACCAGTTTCTTCACTGGATAAGGGTGCAGGCCTCTTGACCTCAGAGGACTGCTGTCCGTCGTTTACTGCACGAACGGTAAGTTCCGAGTATTTCAAATGTCTTTAAAAGTCTTTTGTAATGATGTCTCTTATTTTGCAGGGTTCCGGCGATGGCGGATGACGGGCTGAAGTGAGTTGAGGATGGAACCCGTGTGAGGAATAGAAGCGCCTGGAAGCACGTAAGTAAGCGCTTGTTGCCTGCTTCACGATGCGCACTAACTGTCCTTTTATCTTGCAGGTACAAGTTCGGAGCTGCTGAAGGGTGCCGGAATACCCACTGGGTTCGGCGTGGGAAGGAGTACTGGCACGTGAGTAATGAAGTTCCCCAATGTCTTTAAACGCACCTTCTTTTGTCTTTCAGATGCGGGATGCAGCGCCGAAGGCCTCCGGAGCGTGCGAAGAGTTGGTAAGCTTTTGTCTTTCAGATGCCGGAATGCAGTGCGAAGACCTCCGGAGCACGTGAAGAGTAGGTAAGCCTTTGTCTTTCAGATGCCGGAATGAAGCGCGAGGCGTTGGCGACAGCCGATGGACCAGGTAAGAGAAGCGCTGTCACTGAAGACCATAATGCTAACCTGTTCTTTCTTGTCTTTATAGGTGTTGCTGAAGACTGGATTCAGGATGGTAAGCCTTTTTCCCTTAGGCCCAGGATCAGATGCAGAAGACACGATGAGCGTTCTGCTGCAGAGGATGCAGAATAACGCAAAGCAAGATTCATCCATCGGGTGTGGTTTAAATAGCCTCCTGTAGTGCTTAGGTGTCTCCTTCCACAGCCTCGCCTAGGTAAGAAAAGAGTTCCTGCTTTCCAGAAGAGTTCCAGTGTTCTGAACCTAGGGAGTGGCTCCTGCCCCACCCAACAGGAAAAGTAGTCCCAAACAGAAGAGGATTAGAGGCTCAACTGGCAGGTAAGTAAGCAGCATATTCTGCTGCAGGTAAGTCCACCCAAGCATTATGAGCCCGGCGCTTCCAGCGCTGGGACTGGGCATATTTATGAGCCTGGTGCCACTGGCGCCAGGACAGGGTCCAAAAGGTCCCAATTGGGACTGGTTGGCACTCGGAACCTGGGTTATGGGTCTGCTTCCAAGGGAGTTGGGTAAGTCCTGACCTTTTGGAAGCAGAGATCATGACACTTATAACAACAAATTACCATGCTGAGGGTGATTAGCCCGAAGAATTGAAAGAGAGCGCTGATGAGGATTTTCAACAAGAGTGCTCTAATGAAGTAGAAGAGAATCGAACCATCCAGCAATTCCAGAATATCCCCTCTGAAATGAAAAATACCATTGGATGGATCAGCGGTGTCAAAATCAATGGGACAGCTCGCATTAACAGATCGTTCCTTATGAACGCCTTATATAGAATTCCTCCACTTAGAAATTTGGTTACAAATGACATAGAATGGATTAGATTGCCGAATATGAACAACTGCAGGATGCTGTCTAAAATGTCTTCTCCCATAATTGCTAAACTGATGTGGGATCACCAAAGTGATCCTTTGATCCTTGGTTTGGCTATGGTTGGTTTTCCACAAATAAAAATTGCTATGGACTTTATGGAGTACCAACCACCTCCTTCGAAATTAAACAGTGATTTCACAAACTCCCTATCTGCGGATAATGCATCGAACAAAAACATGTCGGAACAACTTTCTGCCTTGACTAATGCCCTAAATGGGCTCAAATGGCTGGAGCCACTCAGAAAGTCTGCTGTTAACATAAGTACAGCCTCTTCATATATTCATGACCTTACCATTGTGTTGTGGAACTGTTGTGGGCTACTTAATTTACTGAAATGGAGAAGAGCGGCAGAACATAAAATCGTACCTAACATCTTACTTATTCAGGCCACGAAAGACATCCAATTTGATGGCTATAAAACCTTTTCCCATCATGCTTAAAAAGGGGTGAAAGGGAGACCTAATGGTGGCATTGCGATCTTGTTGACACCTGTTTAAATTTTATCATCAACAATATATATGAATCGGATATGTTCATCATGTTGGACATTTCCTTCATGGTTAAAATGAATGAAAATCTTTTGCTGGTCTCCCTTCATTGGAATCCCGCTCAACTCCAAATTGAAAAAGCGGTTGAGATCTTACGTGATGCCCTGAACCTTGCACTCTGCAAAGCTCCATCTGCAGAAATCCTTATCGGAGGTGATTTTAATTCCCATGGCATCTCTAAGAGTTCCTACTCACACCATCATCATGCCTCTAGTCTAAAAGGAAAGATTTGGTGTAAAGTCCTTAAAACCTGGAATATACACTTAATTGCCCACACAGACACTCATTGTAATGTCACTTGGAAAAGGGGAAATGCAAGTTCATGGATCGATCACATATTTGCCTCAAATGGACTTTCTCGTTCTATGACTAAAACAAATACCCTTAGGACTGATATTGGAGATCATGTGATGATCACCACCTCTATTCGGAACTATTTTACTTTGTGTCCTCCATTAGCTCAGTTAGCACTAATTCAAAATCACAGACCAGGTGTCTCAATTAACTGGTCTCCTGCTATATGCAGAGATTTCACATTTCTTGTCAATAGAGACCTTTGGAAAGATAAAGCACAAAATGGCATGTTTAACTCTGTAATCCTAAAATGGAATTGTGAAATGATTGCCACACATTTGGCTAAAGGTGTTTTTCGTAAGTCTGAACAATTCTCCTGTGAATATAACAGAGATGACTTTTGTGCTAAGATAGCTGTTCTAAAAAGTAAGAAAAACGCTCATATACGGATGTTAAAGAAGTCTACGTTGTGCTCCAATGCCGAGTATTTTGCGCTAAAAAGAAAGGTTCTATTTTCATATAAAAAAGCAGTAAAGGAGATTCATGTTGCTAACAAACTGCTTCAAAACCAAAAAATAGTAACTCTTCTTTGCAATTGCAAGATTAAAGACATATGGAATACGATAAGATTTCTAGACAAAGAACCAGCGCGGGAGTTTGTCTCTGGCATTGATAGTGCAACCTGGACTTCTTTTTTTCTCGCCAAATATGCTCTTCCAGAAAATTATAGCGTGCTTGATATTCCACCTGAATGCCATTTACTTCCTAATATTTGTCCTTGGGGAAAGATTGACATAATTGAGGCTATTCAGAAATTAAAAAGCTCTAAATGCACAGGTCCTGATGGACTCCCTCCCTGATTAATAAAGGATGATCCTTTATTCTGGGCCCCAATTTTTCTTGCTATTTTCCAAGAGAGATTCAAATCTAAAAGGATGCCGGAGTCTTGGCTTACTTCAGTTATCATCCCCTTACATAAAAAAAGGCTCAATTGAAGACCCAAATAATTATCGTCCTATAGCGATCATTGATGTCGCTGCGAAAATATTCGCTTCTCTAATTCTACAAGAGCTTGAAATATTTGCACGCAACCATGATACATTGTGTCCGTCGCAAGTGGGATTTCGCAAATTGATGGGAACTCCCCTTAATGCGTGTTTGATAGCTCATATTATATCTCATTCTACTTGCCCGTCTCATGGCCCCGTTTTTGTTGCCTCCGTAGACCTGAAAGCTGCGTTTGACGGGGTTATTAGGAGCAAATTATGGGAAAAATTGCAGAAAGCTAAATTCCCCCAATACCTCATTACTCTTATCCGAATGTCGCACTATAGAACTAACTTCAAAGTTAGAATTAACAGGGAAGGCTCTCTAACCCAAGCTATTCCATCTTTTACTGGTGTTAAACAAGGCTGTAATTTAGCAGCTATACTATGCAATCTCTATCTCCTAGATATAGAAGACCTATGGAATGCTAAGAAGTCGTTTGCAATTTCGTATCGGAGCCTTTACCTCGTCTTGGTTAGCCTACGCTGACGACATCTTATTTTTTGATCGGACTCACTCAGGTCTTCAAGCTAAACTTGATTGTTTCATGCAATATTGTAACTCTAATAATTTGGTAGTCAATCCTCAAAAATCTAACATCATTATCTTTTCAAATAAGAAAAAAGTACGTAAGTTTGTATGGAAAATTGCGTTTCTCCAATTACAATTAGTCCCACTCTACCGTACTTAGGATTGATTCTCTCTAAAAATACCTCCTATAAATTCACGAAAGAACAATTGATTGCGAAAATTGCTCCATTAAAATGCCAAATGAAAATTCTACTAAAGAAAATTTGTAAAATTTCTCTATTACCACTTTTGGAATTTTATTAAAAAAAAATTGAAGCCATTTTATTATATGGAGTCAAACTTTCCTTACATGACCTGGACCAACTTCAAGGGCTCATTTGGAAAGATGAATTAGGCTTACCTTTATCTATGCCTAATGCTGTGATAAGACATGAGTTGGGGATTAATTCCCTTTCCTCCAGATACAATTGGCGCATGTTAAATAACTTTGCTAAAATATTATTTCCTTTTAGAAACTCGCTCTACATAGGGCTAAACAGAATGTTAACAGATAACAACCCTCCCTCTATGGTGCAATTTAAAGAACGCATGCTAACCTTACTGGATAAGATTAATCTCCCAATGGAAGATTTGGAGCTTTTTCAACAGAAAATCAAGAAAAAGCTATTGTTACAGGATTGGGGTGATACCTGTACGAAAATGGAAATCTACCCTTCTTGTGCGGAATATCGCAAATTCATACATAAGCAGAAACCACGCATGTCTTATCTAACACTTTGCCCCTGTTCTAAGGTCGATCGGACTTTTATGCGCTTTGGGCTAGATTAAATTCATACTCGATCTAGAACGAAACACTGGTCTAAAGATACATTGGCTGACACCAAAGAGGTTTGTCTTTTTTGTAATCAAGCTCTGGAGACTTTAAAACATCTGTTCTTATAGTGCTGTTATTTTGAAAATGTATGATGCATTCTTATAAAGTCCTTTGTGCAAGCTAACACAATTCTAGCTAGAGAGTGGATTTGGACTAAATGTATGTGGGGATTAACGGACACTTCTATAGTAAAAACTATGAACCTTGTAAATACCATTGAGAAAGAATTGGAAAATGCATCTCTTTTAGAGAGCTAATGAATTTTGAGATTTGTTGGTGCTTAAATCTAGTGTACTCCTGTACAAATTTTAATTTACAAATTAGACATTTTATGATCAACATGTTACATAGATTCTGTTCATATTACAATCTCTTACAAATAAAGTTTAAAAAAAAAAGAGGGGGCTTGTCCTCTCTTTTGCGGAAGAGGAAGCGACTCGAGAGAAGACATCACATCTCCCTTGAAGGGGGCGGAAGCTGGGGGCATGAGTCGAAGTGGCCTAGCCAAGGGGCTCGCCAGTGAAGAGGGCAGGAATCTTTGGGAGAGCAAGCAGAGCCACAGAAATGCCAGGAACAACAAAATGTTTCCTCAGTAGTTGGCAGCTGGCAGAAGCAGTGTTACCTTACCAAAACATTTAGGCAAGCAGGTGTGCAGGAGCGGGTTTGTGGATCAAGGAAATCCAGAGTGGAAGGTAAACAGCAGAGCTACGCTGCATGAGCGTGACCAGGTCTGAAAACACCAGGAAGAACAGCGAGTCAGCCCAAGTGCCGATCCTAGGGCCCTTTAGCAAGTGTGCCATGAAACCAGAAACTAGAAGATTGTTTGTAAATCGAATGGGCGAAATACCAATGCAACCCCTAACAATATGAGTCTGAGATGCTGATGGAAAGTGACAGTTAAACATTTGAAATATCGACTAAAAAGATACCTAATTGTGATCATTAAGGTGACTGTTAAACTTTGATGGAAACAAGAATCCTAGGCAGGCATGTAAACCAGGCTAAGTGCACGCATACGAAAAGTCCTGACACAAAAGTATACCAGGCAAACTGTAAACCTACTGGGAAGTTCCAAGAAAGGACACTGCGTGATTTAATAAAGAAGGAACTTGTAAGGAAACCACAAGTCTGAACAGTATTGTATCTAACTGGATTTTTGCTGCCCAAAGAGAGACCCAGAAAACTGTTAGAACTAGAGTCATGGTCATCCCATTTGAAGAATCCAGGGGAAGGGAACCACCCTCTGGAACAAAGGTTCTGTTACCTTGGAGAACCTTTGTGTTGGAGCAATTATGTTTTCATTTATGAAAACATTTTACAAATAACAGGCTAAATACTTTTCCCTCGTCACTTTATTATTTTGTTTATAGTGTGAAGGTCAGGATAGAAGTGTGGACACGAGGATTGCTTTTGATTTCTGACATCCTGACAGTCAGACTCTTATTTTTTGTTTTTTAGTTTAGGAAACGCCTTTTGAGCAGGATCAGAGAGGAATTTTCCCAGCCAGTTTAAGTTAATACAAATCTTTAACCAATAACATGACAACTTTGTCTCTGACTTTCATTTCTGACTCTTCACAGTTAGGAATGAGGGAAGGTTTCTTTCCCGCTCAGTGTCGATTTATATTTATTATCCTTATTCCTGTATTTGTAGTAATGTACACTGATTTGTTTCTGGAATGTTTTCTCATTTATTAAAATATTGTTCAACTTTCCATATTGTCTGTGTTTCTCCCTTGATTCTGTTTTATACATTCTTTGTTTTCTAATTTGGTGTGGGCTTTTTGTTTGTTTCTATTGTAGATTCTCATGGAGTCCATACATAAACTATATTTGTGGGTTGACCTCGTTTCTTTCTGTTTGCAGTAAAGATACCTAGCATTTGTGCAAAAAGCAGCTGTGCATACATTTATTTCTTCATCCTGAGATCATGTTTAATGTCCATAAACAATTTCAAATGGATTGTCCCCCATCCCCCCATGGATTCTTCATTATAGAAATATTCTCCTGCTTTGCAGAACTTGGAAACGTTTTCCCTGCACAGGGCGCTGTACTATTTGGTGTCTAGTATCCTCGAGTCAGCTTAGGGACCGTATGTGATTTAGACATCAGTACAAATAGTGTGCTCAATGTCCCGTGACCTCAGTTCCTTGTATCCACATGCCCAGCACACTAATTAGGAACACGTGTCAGAGACATTCTCTGATGCATTTGAAATAATTCTTTGAATTTCTTAATACAACTCGACTGTCAACCCCTAAACCTCTGGTTTTAAAAAAGTATTGCGATTGGTACGCTAACATTTTGTTTACCTACCCCCACAGCAGTTGCCTGTTGTACCTTGGTGCCGACCATATTATGGCGGAATGCCGCTCATGTCAAACCATGATGCCCAAAACCTTCAGAGAGCATCAGATTGTCATTGTGCCTTGCAACATCAAGTTACTGAGTTTGACTTTGTCGATGCAAAGACCCGACGATGTCAAGAGCACAGCAGCTAAGAAATTGCCAGAGAGAGAGACAATGGTCGAAAAAATACCATAAAGGTTCCCACTTGAGGAGGGACTCCAGTCATTTGTCCTCTTCTTCATATAAAGAGTAGGAGGCACTCATCCCCTGACTGTTCACCGGAACATGCTTTCCCTCAAACCGCTTAAACAGAAACATTTGACAAGTTTTGCATCAGGATGGTGCAGGACTTCGAGTGGGCCCGGCGGCTCTCCCCTCTTCCAGGAAGAAGACAGTTGAGCCCACCGCGTCCAAAAAGGCCACCAGGGACCAGCATCACAAACCACCTTTTGAGCTTAAAAGCCTGGGCACAATGAAGGCCTCAGCATGAATACGAGAGCTATCGACGCCACCAACATCTTCATCAGCTGCTGTGTTCTTGGTCGTCGGGCTGGTTCCATTGGCATCAATATCGAAGGATCAGTCGGCAGTCGAAGAACCCTCGACTTCAAGGTTTGCATCTAAGTTGATAGTGGATTTTATGTCGTCTTTTCCAGACATTTTTGATGAGGCTGATGGTCCAGTCCCCTTTGGATTCATAACCCATGGGTCCCTCTCTACAACCTGAGTTTCAGGCTCAGGATAGCAGATTGGATGATCTGTCTACCATGCTGCTTGATGCAAGCGGCCGAGATACCACCCTGAGACAGATTTTCCTCAAGGAGATTCTCAAGTACACTAGTGGAATGATGGCCAAAGTGGCTGATGCTTTGTGCTAGGGCCCACCAGCAAGGGAAATAGAGGAATGTTGCCTCACGGACATCCTGGACAAAGGCACAAATGTGTAACCTATTCTACCATTCCACAATGCCTTACAAATAAAAAATAAACTGGTCCAGCAGTCCATAAGGGTTTTACCATAAAGTACAGACCAGTTGCCTCGCACCCAGAGTTCCTTGCCAGACACTCATTGCCCAGTAGGCCATGCATCTACTATTGGCAATAAGGCAAGAACCTGCCCCTTTTTGTCCCATCTTTGTTCCCCAGACAGAGACAAGAGGTAGGATGCTCTGATTAGCAAAGTCTTTGCCTGTGGCGGCATGGCACTTGAGGCAGTAAATGCCTCTTGTGCACTTGCTAAATATACACCCACCCTGTGGTCTGTGATGACTGAAGTGGCAGAGCTCTTCCCTGAAGGGGAAATGAGAAACCGGTTCTTCATTATTATTGAACATGGTAAGGAAGCCATGCATCAAGCCTTACAGTCAGGGCTTGACAGAGCTGTCTGCCTTGGAAGGCCCATGGTGACAAGTTCCATCGTGTGAAGGTTCGCTTGACTATGGAAATCGGACTTTGCACAAGATGTACAGGCAAAGTTACTTGACATGCCTTTTGACGGGTCACACTTATTTTAACCAAAGGCAAACAGCCTTGAGAAAATGCAGGTTTCCAAGGCTGCAGTAAAGTCCCTAGCGGTGGCGGTAAGGCACCCTACTTAAACCTCCTCTCAGTGGAAGGGCAAGCTCTTTTTATTAATATGGCTACCATGAAAAGGGGAAGCAAACCATCACCATGTGCCAAGGTCAATACATTTTTCTCAACCTTCCAGAAGCAGAGGATGTAAAGCACAGACCACTTTCAGGTCTTTCTCCCCCAGCGCAGCCCCTGCAGCAAAACCTCTTTCAGGACTTCTGCCATGCCGCACGGTGAGGGGTGTCACACGATTTTCAGGACTGGTGTGTTGCTACTTCAGACACATGGGCACTTTAGGTGGTCGCTGAATGTTACTGCCTACCTTTTTTTCTTCTCAACATATATTTTCTATTGGAATCTTGAGGGTCTCAAAGAAAATTACTGCTCATTATGAGAGCCAGGTAACATCGACCCTTTCTCCCTATGTTCCTTGTCCTTTCTCCAGACCACCTCCTCCAGTTGGATTTGAAGAAGCTTACTGTCCCTCCCCCGCGCCACTGACTGCTCATTCAAGAGGAACGCCAAATCGTGGCTCAAAGCGCAGGATTCTCAAACCATCCTTGTGCCTTTTGGACCGTAAGCAACCTACACTGTCTATAAGATACTCTGCACTGCTAAGCCTTAACGGACTAAGTAACTCCTAGGTAAATATCTTTGAATTATCCTGTAAATAAGTTTGCTGTAAATTTGTTTGAATGCTTTGTTGATATATGCTTCATACAATGTCACTGTAAACTTAAGAAATGTGCCCAGAAGCCTTTGGGCCAGGTGCGCTATACAAATAAATAAAATACAAAATACAAATCCCCGAATGACCGCTTTCCAAGCATTGCAGACTGTACCAAACCCCAATTCCTCAGTGTCATTCTCCTCAAAATACTGCCCTATCGCCTCAGAGACATGAGACCATACCAATGGGTCCTCCAGTAGAAAATCATTCAGGCGCCAAAAGGATTTTGATGGATGACCAGGGCCACGTAGGGCAGCCGTGAGTACCAGAGGGGCATGGTCTGATAGGGCCTTCGGGATTATGTTGGTGCCGGTTATCTAAGGCATTAGGGCATTAGTAACTAGGAACTCTCTATGAACTCCTGAGAAAAAGGTTTGTTCTTATTATGATGGAAGGAAGCACCAGACCTCAGTTAGAGAATGCTCGCGCAGAAGTGTGGTGAGGGCCAGAAAGTTCCTCTGATCGTGGGCCGTCGGGGGTTAGGATATATCCATAAGTGGATTAACTATTGAAATCGATGACTTTCCATTCAGCAAATTCCCCCACCTCTATCTCCCTTCCATATTGCGCAAGACCCTCTGGGTCTTCAGGGGAGCACCAAGGCGGACCAGGATGGCGACTCCACGCTTCTTGTAACCACTGGAAGCGCAGTAAGCTTACTATTGAGACAAAATTCATCAGAGGGCGAAGTATGGGTTTCCTGTAGAAATAGGGGCACCGAATTTAGGGTGGACTTTCTGTGGAAGAGCTCTTTACGTTTTAATGGGGCGTTTAGAGCGTGTGAATTCAGGGTCACGCAGGAAACGTCAGGAGTCGCAATCGTGAGCCCTGTCCGGGAAGTCCATAATGTGCACAGCAACTCATCCCCCATAGGAGAGGCTGGAGGGATGCACCACTCTGGCGCGAGCATCATTTCACGTCGCGTCTTGCTAATTAAACAAGAGCCCCGAAGGCTCAAACCCAAGTAATACAAAAAAGAATATTTGAAAACTCACCAGAAAACTTCATACAAAAACATTAAACCAACAGTATTTGGCGGCTAATCACTCTGCAAGGTCTCTCCTCATTATATGATGGCAGTGAAGAAGCGCACTAAATCAGCATCCCTTCTAAAGGCTTGCGATTCACATTAAGTAAACAACTCTTAACTGTACGACACTCTAGAAAGGCTTCCGTAGATCTGTATCAGCAACTCTCCCAGCGGGTGACCGCCATCTAACACCTGTTCCTCAGTCCGGAGGCTTCGAGTCCAGCTCAGTTGCAGGTTGTAGCATCAGATTTGCAGGATCGCGTCCTTTCAGTTTCCTCCTCTTGTCTCTGGGGGTGGGCCCTACATGGGCGTCTTTCCGCCCTTCAACCTCTGTCATTTGGGCCTCTGCTGCCCCCTCCATCAGCTCATTCGCCTCCTCTTTCGAGCTAATAATGTAGTGATGATTTCGAAAGTCGAAGATCAATTTACAGGGAAACCCCCAGCGATAGGGGACCTTTTGCGAATGTAACCAGGAGGGAACTTTCTGCAAGCGCCAGCGATTGGCTAAAGTATAGGGTGAGAGGTCTTGCAACAGAGTAAGAGAAGAGCACCGGAAGACCACCGCCTCCTATCTTCAAGCCGCCACCATAATCACTTCCTTGTGGTGAAAGAAGTGCGCCAGGGAAAGGACTTCTGGGAGCAAATTGCTTCTCTGTTGCACTGTGGAAAATATCCGGTGGATCCCATCTAGGACCAGCTCCTCAGAGTCTAGGAGTGCAAGTAGGGACTGAAAGAGGTCTCTTACATAATCAGCCAGATCACGGTCTTGGACGTGGCATGGGACCCCCATGGAGGCGAATATTGTTTCTTCTCGACCTGTTTTCCAAGTCTTTCTGTTTCGTCCCAGATATCTTCGACTTGTTCTTCAATACCTCACATTTCGCTTTGCTAGCTCCGCATGGTTGTAAGTTTGTTCACACATCATATTTTCAAGGTCGTTCACATGGGATTCGAGGCCCACTAAGTGAGATTTCGTGTCCGCTGTTGACTTGGCCACGGTCTCTTTAAAGGATTTAATTTCCTGCTTGATTTCCTGAGTGATATCTTGTTTGAAATCCAGGAGTATAGCCTCAGTCTTGTTTAGAAAATGCTGAGTCAGTATGGGCTGGCATGGTTGGGGGGCGAGTAGACCTCTGCACACACAGACTGCATTGCTGGATTCTTAGTCTCTTTGAGGGTCAAGAATGTGACGATATCCAGTGTCCTCACCTTCGCTCCTGCTTTGGGCATTGCCAATTGTGAAGCAAATAGCCAAGAGCCCACATCATCAGAGGCAGGGGCCCACTCAGCCCCGACCACGCCCTAGGACAGGAAGATTCTGGGGATGGAGGGGAGGTCTGACACCAAATAAACACAGTAGTTCCCAGTCACTCCCCAGGTTAGCCAGGCAGCAAGGGCCCAAGTCATACGGGGACCAGCAGCCTGTGAACACACCCTAAAGCCTTGCACCCAAGTGCTAACACAGGTCTTGGTGATGTTGTCTTTCAGTGACTCCAGGGAGCATAAATGGCTGATGTGCAGGAGGCCTGACCCTTGGAACCATGCATGTACCTGCAAGCGGGACTCCCCCTGCACATGCTCTCTTCAGTCGAAGTCCCAGTGGATAGCCGGCTAGTGTCCAAATAATGATTTTCGAGGATTTGCTCCTGTTGGTGCTCATGTTAGGTAGGAGGTACCTACCTACCTCTGCAGCGTTCACTGGCTCCTGCTTCTACGGCAGAGGCTTCTACGCCTCCACCATGCCATGCTCGCCATCTGATTGCGAGCACCGCCACTTTCTCTACAAGCGGTCCTGCGCTCGTTCTCGTGAGTGTACTCCCAGCAGGGCCGTGGTCAACCTGTCGGGACCGGAGAGCCGTGCTGAGCCCCTGTCTGACACACAGGCCTGCAGCCCTCACCTCAGCACCGGCCCGACAGGGGTGTCCCGCTAGCTCTTCTCAACGGTGGCAACCAGCGCGTTTACACAGGGGCTGCAGTCGCCCTCCTCCAGGATTCCAAAGCAGGTGTTCTAAAGCGCCTCCATCCAGGGTGTGAGGACTGCCATTTTCTTTTCCACAAACGCTGCTGAGTGGGGCTCAGAACCGCTCCCCTCCCAGTCATCGGGTTGCGGTTTGGCTCAAAAACAAGACGCTAGGTTCTGGGATGCCATCGGATTCGATGGGAGGGAAATTAAGCTAAGAAAATGACGGTCACATTAGAAGATGAGGCTCTGTGTCGCAGAGCATACATCGGGCACAACCACATCACGTGTTGTCTAGCCCTGTCCCCTACTGCCTACATTTCTTAAGCAGCCCTCCAGATTTCTTCCCTGTGCCAGACCACCACCTGTTCCAGACCCCCTGCTCCTGAAATAGGTTTCCTCTTGCTGAGAAAGGAACAGGCGGTAATATTTCTGTTATTTTCGGAGTCCCAAAATAGGACAGAGGTCTTTGACCCATCTTGGATTTGAGGCGCTTGAACAAGTTCCTCATGAAGGACAAATTCAAGATGGTAACTCTTTCACGGATCCTCCACGCTCTAGATATTCAGGATTTGTCACTTCACATACAGGATGCTTACTTCCATGTGATGATGCATCCATAGCACAGTAAGTACTTGAGGTTCGTCATAGGCAACACACACTCCCAGTTTAGAGTTTTGCCTTTCAAGCTTACCTCTGCCTCATGGTTCTTCACTAAGCTGTTGGCGGTAGTGGCAGCCAGTCTCAGGAAATGGGGGCAATTCAAGTCTTTCCTTTCCTGGACAATTGGGTAATCGGGGTGGGGCCCCCGGATCAAGCACCGGTTCATCTGACTCGTACCTGCAACCTCCTTCACAAGCTGGGCTTCCTCCTCAATTTAAAGAAGTTGGTTGACAACCTCTAAACTGCTTCCAATTCATCGGAGTTGTGCTGGATTCACCCTCAGGCAATGCTTTTCCTTCTGAGGGTCAGGGCTCCACACATCCTGCAAATGGTCTCCAGATTCCGGAACGCCCTAGACTTCCTACAGTTGCTCTGCCTCATAGCATCTGCATCTACCTGGTGTCAGAGGTCAGATTGAGAATGAAATCCTTTCAGAGGCTTTTCTGGTCTCAATGGTCTCAGTTCTTAAGCAGCATGATTGACCTTTTAAATGTCTCAAGTTGGGTATCAGTATTGTTATTAATTATTCCATTTGTATAACGCGCTACTCGGCCATAGGCCTCTAAGCACACAAGTAGGTGGACCTGCATATAGAACTTAATGGCAGGAGAGACATTTTGGGAACCGTAGCGGCAAGCAATTTTAGTAACAGATGCCTTCATGCAAGGCTTGGGCGTTAACCTGGGCACATTCATGGTGAGTGAGTTGTGGTCACTGGCGGCAGATTAAAAGCTGAACATGAGCCTCTTGGCTCTACGGTCAGTCAAACTTCAGCTGATAGCATCTCTGGAAATAATATCCTGAAAATGCAGTGGCAATGCACTACCTTAATAAGAAAGTTTATGTGGGGTGACGTGTCCTTTGTGCGGAAGCAATGCAGCTCTGCTTTTGGGTATTTTAGAACCTCTGTCGTTGCAGCTCATCTGGCCAGCATGGATAAAAAGATGACGGATGCCTTGAGCAAGTAGGGTTCAGTCTAGAGTGAGAGTTGTGCCAGGATATTCTTGCTGATATTTTCAAACTTGAGGGACCCTCCCAAGTGAACTTGTTGGCAACCAGTGCCAACAGTAACTTCGAACTAATGTTCCAAAGAATTTCCACTAAGAGGGGCACTGGGGGGATGTGTTCATGGTGAATTGGAACCACCTTCTTTTTTTTCTTCCCTCCAATTCCTGTGATTCTACATGTTCTCATGAGCGTGAGGAGATTCACGGCCATCATGATCCTGTTGAAACTGGATTGGGCCTTGAGTGAATGGTACTTGGACATTCTGGACATGACCATCTGCCCCCCAGAGCGGACTTGCACTCCCAAGCTAAGGACCTGATCCTTCACCCAAGCCTCAGCACACTCAATCTCTTGTGGCTTCCGAGAAGCGGAGCTATGTGTACCAGGATCTCCATGAAGACACCATGGAGGCCACAGAAGCGCTATATAGATGAAAATTGCTAATTGGTGCAGAGGGGGATACAACTAGACCCTTTTTCACATGGCAGGATCAATTCTCCTTCTGCTGGACATAGACCACACGGCCTGCAAATATCTACTTTAAAAGTTTATCTGGTACCATTAATAATAATAAAAATAATCATGTTGACAGTATTCTGCCGCATGGATCATGCATCCCCATACCTGTGATGGAGTTTTTTGGGAGGCTTAACGAATGTTCTCGCTGGTGCAATTTATTGTCCCCGCCTGGGATTTAAACCTCACATTTAATGGGGGTGAGGGAAAGCCCTACAAGCCCAGAAATGTATGCCGCCTTGGGCTATGAACTTGGAACACTATTTTCCAATGGATTCTTTCCTCCCACGGATTCATCATCTTTGATATCCATTTCCCTGCTCTGAAATGTTTTTGCCGCCAATGGGCGCAGCACTGCGTTGGCTCCGTCTGATGCCCCTACATGCTCCATGCCGGATATGATGTTGGGCCATTATTTTAGGAGCCGCAACCCGTGACCTTCCTTTTTTCTGATCTGCCTTTTTTTTAATTTTTCACCATGTGATGCCTAATACGTCGAAGTTTTCAGAATGTGATCCCTTCGTTGACTGTGGGCGCCAGATGTCCATCTCATCTACATAGCATATGTCTATACTTCCTTGGAGAAGAGCATGACTTTCAGGACTGTATGTCGTGCCAGTCAATGCACCCCAAGTTGATTCGGGAGAGGGCCGCAAAGCTTTTCACCTTCCTCCATAAAGTGAATGAGTGATGGAAGGATTTGTTTGTGGTTGCCAGGCACAGATTGTCAAACCAAAGATTGATCTCTGAAGGAAAATTAAAGAATCGCCTAAAGAGTTCCTGTCTCGGTTCTTCTTCCAGGAAGAAGAGTCATTGTTCCATAACTTCTGAAACCAATCCCCCACTCCGGAGGAATCGGAGACCTTTCAGCTGAATATGGATGTGGATGCCTAAGGCATCGAGTTCTGTGTAAGCTTTAGACTTGGTGCCGACGAGGTGCACTGTGCTTGGGGGAGTTGTCGGAGACTCTGCGAAAGTCTGCTACTGATCACCCCTGGGCTCGGCCACGGCTTTTACGGTTGAGGACTTGTCACTGCACCGCAATACTAGTCTTCAGATGTCTATCTTCTCCTACAACTACATCCTCCCCTGCATGCACCTACGATGCTGGTCAGAGCCAAGGTTACTTGGGAGTATGCCACACTCCCTGGTGATGCATTTATGTCCCACATCGAGGACATTTACGATGGGGAAGGTGACCCCATTCTTTTGGAATGAAGGAAACCTGCGGGTTGGACACTTAGCAGGGTTTGACATTATCCCTGCTCCGATTCTGGGCAATCCTCAAACTGTTTTGCAGTACCTGATGGCAAAGTTGGTAGATATCCTGCAATTATCTCCCCTTTCTAGGTCATGCTGCAATATGAGCTAACAAACATCTTGAACAACGGTCCTCAACTGGCGACCCGGTAGAGGCTAAGATATTTGAACTATGGACTAAAACGGCCTCTGTTTCGACCGTAATCTGTCAAAGAAACATAGGCCAGCACCATCTGAACCTTTATTTCTAATGATTGTTAATCTACTTAGAATCACATGCTGTGCATATGGTCCGACATCCAGTAACCGCAGAGTATTGCATCTTGTCTTTCTCGGGACCAAAAGGGGACGTCTGCATAGGCGTGTCAGTAACACTATCCCTATCGTGACGTGTAGTGTACCCCAAATCCCTCACGCGCCGAGGTCCCTCAGATTGTTTTTTTCTGCCCAGATAACTGGTCGCCCTGTAGCGGAGCTCTTACTAGAGACATTGTTTATCTTTACCGAATTGTCGGTTGTTCCCCGTTAAGTCACTTCGGTCACAAGAACATCTTCGACGAAGACAATGGGGGATTCATCTAGGGCTGTGGATTTCGGCGCCTAAAATCCGGCGGACGGATTTTCCACATGGTCGGGCCCTTTGACCGACCACCTATACAGAAGGGAGTGTGGGGTCGGGGTGGCCATATTGTCGGTATGTCTTTCCTCCTTTCCCCTCTTTTCCCTTTTGGTCTGGTCATCCTTCCCTTTAGCCATGCAAAGGACTCCTTTTAGATTCTGCCCTAAGTGTAGAGTCAGATATCCTTGGAAGGACGAACACAGGACGTGTAACACCTGTCTTCCCCCTAGAGCACGACGAGAAGCGGTGTGCGACCTGCAAACTCCTTCGGCCTAAGACCCTTAAGGAGCGATGTGTAGAGCGGTGGACACGTACGGTATGTCGCGAGTGGAACCTCTCTCCCCCAACGCCACACCCGCTGAGAGTGACGTGGGTACTTCGGATGACCAAACATCCCTTGCGGATGTTATAGACCTTGAGGGGGACACTTCTAGGTCCGCCACGCCCGTCATTGACCCTTTAAGGCTTGACTCTGGTCTCGCTACAGAGACAACACCCGGCAACAGGGGCATACAAGCGTATCACACTAAGCAAACCACCCCTACACCATTTTCGACGTCTTCAGCAGCGTCTTTCGACTGGGTAATCAAAATCAAGTAACAGCGCTACTCCAAAAACTGCACACGTCGAAGCGCGGAAATCCATCGCTTCGACGGTTCCAAAGACTGCGGTAGGCCTGAAAACTACGGCTAGGCCTCTACCCAGAAAACCAACCGATAGGCCCTCTAGCGCCACGGAAGGTAGTACACCTACCGATAAATCATCGGAGCCTCTGTCTCACGGCAATTCGGCGACTATCGAAAGTCGAAAGCAGCATCGAAAGAATTACGGCGGCGGTGGGTCTTACCCCGGTTCCGCCTAAAGTTATGGGACAAGCCGCGGAAAAAGTTTCAGATGCGGATTGGGATCCCGATTCTTAAGATGCTTACGAAGATAGTCAAGAACCTCTTTCCGGCACCCTAAGAGACTCTTTTCGAAGCTGTAGGGTGGAGAACGCCATTCTTCCACCCATAGACTCGCTTGGGTCCACTAAATGGACTACAGAGAAGTTCAAAGGGTGTATGGATAGGCTGGAGAAGATTCCATTTTTCTGATCATCCTCCCCCGAAAAGGGCTCGGGTAGACCCTTACCTCCAAATTCAAGGAGATCAGTCTCCTGTCTTTCAGCAGGAAGACGTTGTCCACATGGACACATATAGGGACATTTATAATGAAGAGGAAGAAGCTTCACTTCTATAAAGTTATGAGGAAGAACAGGATACTATGGACAACTGGGAAGAAACCCAGCAAGGTAGTCAGGACCCATGGACATAGCAAGATCAGGACACTGATGTTTTGTGCCTAGATTCTCCTCCATCCACCCCTGCTCGCCAGGCCTGTAGATGACCAAATGGCATTCAACTCCATGTTGAAAAAAGCAGCTGAATACTTTAAAATTTCCACTCCAGAGGCTGTGCCTGAGCAGGATTTTGTAGAGGATATCCTTAGGGAGAAACCTCCATCTAGCCAGGCCATCCCCCTCCTTAATTCTATTGAGAAGGGTGGCCCTTCATTGGTATCACTAGCTCAAACTCAGGCAGTGAACCCAAGAGTTGAAAATTTATTTCGCCCTTCCCCTTCTGACCCTCTGTACATTAGAGGGCACGATGTCCCAGATTCATTGGTAGTGACTACCACTCGGAAAAGGGCAGAGGTACCCCTTGTCACGGAGGAATCACAGCCGGACAAGGAATCCAAGCGACTGTATGCCCTTGGAAAACGTGTCACGTCAGCGGCCGCATACACTACGCGGATTGCTAATAATACAACACTATTGGCAAGCTATGCTGACGCCCAATGGAACTTGCTCCAGGAAGGCCTCCAAGGTGTCCTGAACCCGCCAAATCAAAGCTTCTCTCCATTGTAATGGAGGGACGACAAGTTAACCAGCATGTGATCTAAAACACCCTGGTCAATGCGGAAACAGCAGACCGGTCTCTGGCCCAAGGAACCCTACTGAAAAGACACGCTTGGCTGCGTACCTCAGGTTTTAAACCAGAAACTCAAGCCTCCCTCATCAATAAGCCCATTGAGGAATCGAACCTCTTCGGGAAATCGGTGGATGAGGCTTTGGAAAACGCCAAGAAGGAGCATGAGGCTCTGAAATCTCTGCAACAGATCACACAGAAACCTTCCACCAAGAGGTGCAATAACTCTAGGCGGTCCTTTCGAGGGCAAGCCTGTTCTGGTCAAAACAACTAGGGCACAGGGAACTTCAACTCAGGACAAACTTCTGGAAACCCTGCATACTACCCGTCAAGGGGTCAGAAACACGGCAAAGGCAGAGACCATGTTGGGGAGAATTCTCATTCTATGGCTAATTTCCCTTACCCAGTGAGTCCCTCAGCAGCTTTGCTGGATTTCTGGAGTTTATTCTTTCCACCAGGTAAGAGTGTGAGCTTTCCCCCCACTATTACCTGTGTTTTGCCATGTGCATTTCAACTGTTTTTGTGATTGTGGACTCTGGTGTACACCACTTCTGTAGCCCCACTCTTTGTGTGTTACACAGCACCTTCAGTGCAGTGGCACAGGGTTGCCTCTTAGACTTCCCACCGACTCCATTTTCTGGGACTGACTACTGTCCCCCAGAAAAGGATAAAGTTGCCATTAACTTTACATAGTCACTTTTACCACAGATCCAGTACACCCCATCTTACATGGAGTATTGGAGGGAGTTAATTCTTAGCCCTTTTTTATCTGTGCCTCTTGGAGCATTGTTTCGTTCCCTTAACATTAAGACTTGGCTGGTGGCAGTGGTATCTACCCTAATTTTCCTACCGTGATTATATTACATAACGTGGTAACGTTTTAGGCTATTTTAGTTACCTCGAACTTTAAACCCGATTGCCCAAATACTTCTTATTTCAGCTCCGGTTGGGTTTAATCGCCATTTCTTTTTGTTAATATCCTTCTTGGGTCTTTCTTTGCACGGCAAACTGGGTTTGCCTCCTTTGTTCGCTGACCTTTGGCGGGCTTCTGACCAGAAGCCCTCCTTTGGGAGTCTAGGTGGGCTGAATGTGAGGGAGGGGTGTAGTCACCCCCTGCACAGGGTCTCCTTGGAGACCCAAGTCGCACTTTGTGTTGATTGGCTGAGGTGGTTGTCTGGACTGGACAAACCCCCCTGCGGAGTGACTGACAGCCAGGCTGTGTGAATGGGGGATTTTGGCATAAAAGGCAGGACGCTTGGGCTAGAAGGCAGAGTCGGCACTGGAACTGCAAAGAACCGAAGAGAAGCGGAGAAGACGGCTGCTGCAACCCTGAGTCCCGGTGAAGCCCTGCTGCAGTCCTGCTCTACCCTTCAATGACAAGAGACGATCCTGTGCGGAATCGTCTTCCCTTGAGCCTGGTGGGATCAACCAGCCCACCCTTTCTTCAGTCAGAGAATCCTCTCCTGGGTCGAAATCACTGCTGTGCTGTAGTGGTCCGGATAGCCATCAGACAAGCCCTCTCCTGATTTAAAGGAGCGCAACTTTTATTCATCGTTGTCTTTTTCGCTGCTGCTGTCCTCATCCCTGGGTAGTGTAGATCACTCCAGACGTCCTCCTTGTCCCCACGACTGAAGCCGCAGGAACCGTAAATCTGCAGGAACTACCGGAACAAATGCTGTGGCACCAGCTTTTCTCCAACGGAATAAGGTACTGTTCACATTTTGTCATTTTCTCTGTCTGACCATTGGTGAACCCTTTTCCTCCTCGAAGATTTGTTCCTTCTTCCTTCCCTCTTATAACTTTTCCTTCCATCTGACAATATCTAAGTACTCTTGGTATCTCGAATCTCGAACTGTTCAGCGTGTGATCCTTGGCAACTGAGCATCTGCTCCATTGACACTGGCGCAGGCCTATTGACTTTAATCTGTATCTTTGAACGAGTCCTCCGATTCCCTTACAAAGTGTGTTTTAACTTCTCCAGCATGGGGTCTGGCATAGATTCACATGCTCATGAATATTCCCCGTCAGGCTGGGAATCCTTGGTAAAGAAAAAATCAGTATCAGTTTCGTTTCTGATCTGTCTTTCTTAGTAGTAACCAATCACTGATCTCTGGGTCATACTGCCTCCAGCCAATGACTGCCCTCTCCCTAAGCCCCGCCTCTGGCAGCCATCCTCAGATTTTTACCGCACGCTCAAGTGTTGGGAGTCCTCGTGTTTAGCTCTCGAGTTTTTTTGCTGCGTTTTCACGCTTTTTGCAGGAGATTTTCTCTATTTTTCGGTTTAATGGAGCCTCAAGCTCCACCGTTTCTAGTTCCGATACGGGGACCCGTTTAGGAATTCTTCTACGCCCCTCAAGGGTGAAGTTTTTGTCTAGTTTACACTTCTTGGAGGATTCCGGAAGATATGCGGCCTACCTCAACGGACATGGCCCATGACAAGGGAAGCTCGATGCCCGGATCCAAGCTGTTCAGGTGCTGCCCTGGATACGGACTACAGAACGCTTTTTAGGAGGACGAGCATTCGCAATGTCTCTACTGCCTTCATGAGGACAAGACGCAGGTGGAGAAAGACTGTGCGTTCTGCAAGAACCTTGCGGAACGGACCAAACAAGATTGTCGTTCCCGCCTCTCCGCCTGGCTGGAGAAGGGCACAGCAGGTGAGAAGGTGAAGAAGTCTGAGAGGGCTTCTAAGTCCTGTGAGAGTGCCCCGGCGACGGGGGCCCAACAGAAGGCCAAGCACCGCGAGTTTGCGGGCACAGGTAGCGCCGAAAGGTCGGGCTCTTCGGTTGCCAGGCAGGGTGCTACTTCCCCGGCACGCTCAACCACGAGCCACTGCTTTGGTTCGGGGAAGAGGAAGTCCGAGATCCGGGGTAGGCCGCTGGGGCGGACCCGGTCGATCTCGAAGGGGGAGCGAGGCGCTGACCTTCCTCCCATGGCGAAGGCCCAGGACGCACCTAAGGTGGTAAGGGCTTTGATCCACCCAGCAAAGGCCTCTTCCGAAGTGGTCGCTGCGACCCTGGCGGAGCCGGCTGAGACTACGCCTGTGGAAACGCCCTCTGGGGCCAGAGTATCCCTGCCACCGCAGAGGGAATCCTCTTTCCAGCCCATCGCTAAGACCCCCGTGAAGCCCCCGGTGGAAAAAGAGGGGGGGGGGCGGTGGCCATTACAGACTCAGAATCAGCCTCTGAGGAGGAACTGGTGGAAACCGAGAAGGGCCTCAACGAAAGGTTCTTAGGCCTCAACGGGAGGTTCATAGGCCTCAACGAGAGGTTCGAGAAGGTTCGATCCCAGGGGGCGGTCCCTACTGACGTGATCGAAGATAGCGACGACGAACAGGGCCCGGTGGAGCGGCCATCTCATCCGTCGCAGCCATTGTCTGAGCTCCAGGATTGCTCGGCGGCCATTTTGTTGGCAATCCAATCCTTATGCATAGAGATAAGGACGAGATTACCACAGACCCCGACAGAGGATCCAGAACCAGCCCACCGGGAAGCCCTCAGAACAAACGGAGGAAAGTCCACCCCGCTCCGCCCTTCGTGCCTGCGAGACCGGTGGACCCCTCATCCCCCTCGCCGGACCCTAGAGAGGATACAGCGATGGATACAGCGACGGGGATGGACGATGATGGCGGCGATGACACAGCGGACGTCCCGTCGTCCCCAATCCCCCCCACCCCGCAGGTGTCTCCAGCCGATGAAATTGGCGTTTTCCTCGCCATAATAACCAGGGCATTCGAGCTCTTCCAGCTCTGCCCTGAAGAACAGAAAAAGGAGGGGTTTCTGTACCAACGACGTGAGGCCAAGAGGAAGACAGTCCTCGCGGTGCCTTTACTCGACGACATCTGGGACGAGGGGCTTGCTGTCCTCAAGAACCCTTCCACGACACCAGTCACGAGGGACAGGTACTGTCAAGACTTGATGGTCGTGTAGCCGATGAAACCTCTGTCCTCAAGTACTACACGAGCAAGCAAGAAATTACTGCCCGAGCGGTCCTTGAGGTCACAGGTAGTGAATTTCGTCAGCCGGAACCAGGAATGCCGGAAGATGCCCCCTATGACCACTGTAAGGCAAACACGAAGTTAGGTCATAAACACAGAACCCTAGGCTTGTATATGAATATGTAAGAAGTCTACAATAGGGCTTAGCCTTAGGAGCTAGTCGGGACCCAATGTTGGTGTACGGATGTTATCGGGGGCAGCCGGCAAGGGTGACAAGATTACAGCTTGGTAATGCTCTTAGTAGGATGAAATCACCACCTGACGTAGAAGCCAGAAGCTTTGAGTCAATCAGTTGAAAGGTACGTGATCCAAGAACAAAGTTCATAACAAAAGGGCAATCCAATAGCAGTCCGGGGACAAAAAACGTGGTCGAGACCAGGAGAGAGCAGTTCCAGCAGGGTATAGCAAAAGGAGTAAGTTCCAGGCAAAGGTACCGTGAAGGAAGAAGCCAAATCAGAGTCCAAGAATCAATCCGAGGTCAGTGGTAGTCTGTAATCCGTAATCCGCCCAACAGGATCAACTGTGAAGCGCTGGAGGGCAGTCAGCGCGTCGCTTTTGAATGCTGACTAATGATCACGTGACTCATCATCCGTCACATGATCGAACGTGCTGAAGGAGGAGATCCCAGGTGCCGGCAACAGAGACGTTGTAGAATGCCCGTGGCGCGTCTCCATGCCAACGCCGGAATGGAAACCAACGCCGGGATGGGAAATGAGGCAAAAATCGGCGTTGCTGACCTTGTCCCACCCTTTGCCGGCAGGCCTGCAGGGGAGAGTATGTCCTGGCATGTATTTTGGTGGTGATAGTGGGGGCTGGATTCTGGGATGTGTCCACGGAACGCGTGGATGAAGATGGGGGCGTGACAGGTACGAGAAGAAGTACAGAGTCCCCGATGCCGCCCCCTTGTGCCTCAGGGCCCAGCCCACGCCGGACTCTGTCGTCTTGGCAGCGGCTAAGAAGAAGGCAGCGGGTGCGGCGGCTTCCACTTCCCCGTCAGACAGCGAGGGCAAGAAGTTGGACTCTATGGGACGACGAGTCATCTAGTCGGCGGCGATGACGATTAAGGCGGCCAATGCCTTACAGATCGTGGCCCGCTACGACAGGGAGCTCTGGTTCAAGATAGCTCCCCTGCTAGACTTCCTGCCTGATGACAAGAGGGCGGAGGCCCTAGAAATTCTGCAGGAGGAAGGCGGGGTGGCGTCGGATCACGCCATAACGGTGGCAACGGACATTGTCGATACCGGTTTTCGCCAACTGGGCAACGGTGTTTGCCTCCGGTGACGAGGATGGCTCAAGGCGACAGACTTTCGCCAGGATGTCCAGACCAGGGTGTTGGAAATGCCGTTCGACCGCAACAATCTTTTTGGTAAGGCGGTCGACGAGTCTCTACAGGCCATCAAGACCGACTCGGAGACGGGCCGGGCCCTTGGGGTGCTTCAACAGCGAAGGCCCTTTCGGAGCTCCGGAGGCAGACAGGGTGCCTCCAAAGGATCCAGCGGTGGATCCTCCACTTACCGCCAGGTGGCCCGCTCCTCTTCCCAGGAGGCCTAAAGAGGTTGCGGCAAGCAAGGGGAATCCCGCCGTCGTCGCCAAGGAGGCCAAGGCGGCATGGCCGCCTCCAAGCAAGACTGACCCGGCCGGGTTGTCGGGCCCCCACCGAAGCACCCCGGTGGGAGGCCAGCTGACGAAGTTCGTCAGTGTGGGAGTCCATCTCCACCGATCGTTAGGTGTTGGACACCCTGGCCAACTGGCAGTCGCTGGAATTCCAAAAGAAGTGCCCTTGCATTCCTCCCGTGGACAGGAAGGAGAATCACGTCCCTCAACTGCTGTTGGAGGTAAAGGCGATGCTCAAGAAAGGTGCCATCGAGCTCGTCCCCAGGAGGCTCCGGGGCTCCGGAGTGTACTCAAGGTACCTCCTCGTCAGAAAGAAGACAGGCGGTTGGCGCCCCATCCTGGACCTGCGTCGGTTAAACAAGTACATCAAGGCGCGAAATTCAGGATTGTCACCCTCCAGCACGTGCTGGGACAGCTGGAGGAAGGCGACTTCCACATCCCCATTCTAAAAAGGCACAGGAAGTTCCTCAGGTTCGTGGTTCAGGGACGCCACTACCAATTCAGAGCCCTACCGTTCGGATTAAAGTCGGCACCCAGGGTTTTCACCAAGTGCCTGGCACCAGTGGCGGCGCGGCTGCGCCTGCAGGGAATCCACGTCTACCCCTACCTGGACGACTGGCTAATCCGGGCAAGGGCAGGGGGACTCGCCGTCGAACATACGGCGAGGACCGTCCGGTTGCTCACGGAGCTGGAGTTCGCCATCATCTACCCCAAATCCCACCTGGTTCCATCGCAAGTAGCACTGTTTCTGGGAGCGAAGCTCGACACAGTGGGGCAATTGGCCTCCCCTTCAGAGGAGAGGACCAAGACCATCCTGGGCAAGGTGCAGCGCCTGTGAGCCACGGACGTGGCCAGGGTGAGGTCCATCAAGTCCCTTCTCGGGATGTCGTCCTCATGCATCTACATTGTACCCCTGTGCAGACTTCGGATGCGTCCACTACAGGAGTTCCTCGACGCCCGCTGCTTTCAGGCGAGGGGCTGCTTCGAGAACAGGATCCCTCTCGACGAGGAGTTCCGTCGGGCGATCCTATGGTGGGGCACCCGGGCTCACCTCACTACAGCCACGGACTTTCAAACCCCGGTGTTTCAGGAGACGGTGACGACAGACTCCTCTCTGGAGGGTTGGGGGGCCCACACCGGAGATCTCCACGCAAGAGGCCTTTGGCTCCCGGAGGAGAGGTCTCTCCACATCAACATCCTGGAGCTCCGAGCAGTGTTCTGGGCGCTCAAGTCATTCCTTCCGTCCCTCAGGGACAAAGTGGTGAGGATCTTCACCGACAACACCACCACGATGTTCTACATACGGAAGCAGGGGGGCACCAGATCCCCAGCCCTATCCAAGGAGGCCCAGGATCTGTGGCACTGGGCCGTCGCCCAAGGGATGTTTCTGGTTCCCTTCCACTTGGCAGGAATAAAAAACACCATAGCCGACTCACTCAGCAGGGAGCTGCGCTCATGCCACGAGTGGGAACTGCGACAGGATCAAGTGGATCGGCTCTTCCAACGATGGGGCAAACCCCAGATCGACCTGTTCGTGAAGGCGACGAACTCCAAGTGCCAGAGGTTCGCCAGCAGTTTCCCGCACCCGAGGAGCATGGGCGATGCTTTCTCTTTCTCCTGCGACGGCCTGTTTCTATACGCGTTCCTGCCGTTGCTGCTCCACCTAATCAACCAGCTCAAGAGGTCCAGGTGCAGGATGATCCTCGTCGCACCGGCGTGGCCGAGGCAGATCTGGTTCCCGGACCTACTGGACTTGTCAACGTCCCCACCAGTCAAGCTGCCGGCGGACGCGGATCTCCTCTCCAGGGAAGGAGGCGCCATTCTCCATCACGACCCACAGTCGCTGAACTTGCAGGCCTGGCTCCTGCAGCACTAGAGTTTGCAGGGTACAATATACCGGCTGATTACAGAGGTTCTTGCAAAAGCCAGGGCGTCGTCAAGTGTTACGGTCATAAATGGAAGAGGTTCTCTGTCTGGTGCCGTGCACAGAAGATTAACCCTCTTTGGATTACGGCCCCTCAAGTACTGCCGTACCTACTGTCGCTGGCCAAAGCTGGACTGGCTCACGCCTCCATCAAAATACATCTGGCTTCCATCTCCTGATATACCAGGACTACGGGACGGGCGTCCTTGTGGTCTCATTGCCTGGTGAAGGAATTTATGAAGGGACTATTCCGATCATTCCCGCCGGTGAAGGCCCCTGCCCCGGCGTGGGAGATTAATGTGGTGCTGACCAGGCTCATGGGGGCCCCCATTCGAGCCTATGTATTCGGAGCCTTTGAAGTTCCTGTCATGGAAGACAGCTTTCCTCGTGGCCATCCCCTCCGCACGACAAGTGGGAGAGATCCAGGCCCTATCTTGCAAGCCTCCATACTTGACTTTTCATGACACGAGGGTGGTGCTTAGGACGCACCCCTCCTTTATGCCCAAGGTGCCGCCGGACTTCCACCTCAACGAGCCCTTGGTGTTACCAGTTTTCTTCCCGTCGCCTTCGACGCCGGCCGAGAGGACTTTGCAGTCGCTGGATGTAGCTAGAGCGCTGAAGTTCTACGTGGACCGCATGAAGGGTTTTCGGAAGACATCACAGCTGTTTGTGAACTTTGGGTCTGTAAAGCAAGGGAAGGCTCTCTCGATGACTTCCATTTCCAGATGGCTCTCCGGCTGCATCATGCACTGTCACCGGTTGGCAAACCGACCGCTGCCCGGCCGTCCGAGAGCCCATTCGACCAGAGCGATCGCTGCTACCATGGCAGTCCTGTCTGGTGTGCCTCTGCTGGACATCTGCAGGGCTCCTACGTGGAGGTCGACACACACCTTCACAAGATTCTACTGCATCGATTGGGACTCCAGGGAGGTGTCCAGGGTCGGCCAAGCAGTGCTGCGCAACCTGTTCGCCTAAGGTGAGCCTGGTATGGAGGTAAGAATTGCTTAATGTTGAGTTTTGGATGTAGTGCTTAATGTTGAGCCTTTGCCACCTCCCGTGGTTGTGAATGTGTATACTGCTATGTATTCTTTATTCATGAGCATGTGAATCCATGCCAGACCCCATGCTGGAGAAGGAACAAGTTACTTACCCCTGTAACTGTTGTTCTCCAGCATGGGTCTGGCATGGATTCACATGCGAACCCTCCCACCTACCCTTCTGCGGCTCTTCACTTGGTCATACTGCCACTTGGCGTGCTACCAAATCTGAGGATGGCTGCCAGAGGCGGGGCTTAGGGAGAGGGCAGTCATTGGCTGGGGGCAGTATGACCCAGAGATCAGTGATTGGTTACTACTAAAAAGACCGATCAGAAACGAAACTGATACTGATTTTTTCTTTACCGAGGATTCCCAGCCTGACGACGGGGAATATTCATGAGCATGTGAATCCATGCCAGACCCATGCTGGAGAACAGTTACAGGTAAGTAACTTGTTCCTTCGTGAGCATTTCTATTCGCGGGTGCGCGTTAGTATCGCAACACCGGTCTGTCAAATCCTAATGTACTTAACTTGAATTTGTTGGAATTGGTTGTGTGTAGTGTATTTTACGTGTGGTTTTGAATTTCTAGAAGTGAAGTGTTTTGTGAACCGATGGTTTAAAATAAATGTACTTCTATTTTTTACCTGAAACCTTGAGTCAGTGTTTGCTTGAGTCACAGTAATTGTGCTCCTTTGTGTAATCTCTACTACTGCTTATTTACTCTTGAGATAAGTCTGGCTGCTCCGCTACTGCTACCACTAGAACAGTGTTGTGCAGCCTTGTACCAAAGGTGAACTTGTATTGCCACTTGTAGTCTTAATTGTGTGTAGTGGTCCCTAAGGGCACTGCACAGGATTCTGCCTAACAGTACTCAACCTATTTGTTTTGTGCTGAAGAAGGATGGGGGAGTGCCTAATTCTAGACATGTGCCTTCCAACCCCCAGAAGTTTTGCATGGTAACACTGCAAGAGGTGATCCCGTTGCTGAAACAAGGGGACTACATGGCAACATTGGACATGAAAGATGCATAATTTCATATTTCAATGTTGCCAGCGCACAGGAAATATCTAAGGTTCATGATCCAGGACAGGCATTACCAATTCAAGTTACTCCCCTTTGCCATCGCCTCGTGCCAAGGGTGTTTACCAAAGTCCTCGCGGTGGCGGCAGCACACCTGCGCAGACCATCAGTCCCAGTTTACCCTTACCTCGCCGACTGGCTCATTTCGGGGGACTCATTTGATGCATGTTTTTCGAACACCCAAAAAACAGTAGATCTCCTCTTCAGTCTGGGTTTCTCAATCAACCAAAAGAAATCCAGTTTAGTCCCCAGTCAAATAAAACAATTTTTGGCAGCTCTAATTCAGACGAGAGGGTTCAGAACATGCTTTTTCAGATCCCTCAATATGTAGCCAGTCGGGAGGTGACGGTGGACAAGACCATATGCTTGCTAGGAATGATGGTGTCATGCATATACTTGGGTCCCCATGCGCGGCTGGGCATGCGTCCCATGCAAGAGTCGCTCAACAGCCAGTGGCGTCCGGCCAGCGGAGAATGGGAAGATCTGATAGTTGTCTCGCCAGCCCTCGTTCTCTCTCTGCAGTGGTGGTCAAGAGAAACCCTCTTGAAGGGGATGACCTTCACCACCCCTGCAGTGGAAGACACTCACTATAGACGCATCTCGCTCAGGGTGGGGAGCTCATCTGCTTCAGCAGACAGCGCACAGAGTTTGATCTCCTCAAGTAGCGTCCAACCATATAAACCTATTGAAGCTATTAGCGGTGTTCAAAGCTTTGAAAGCCTTTCAGGAGCAACTGCTAGGGAAGACAGTGCTGATTCTAATGGACAGCACTACAGCTATGTATTACCTGAACAAACAGGGGGACACTCACTCTCCAGGGCTATCCAAGCTGTCCAAAACATTTGGATATGGGCTCTCAAACACAAGATGTTTTTGTTGTCCCAACATGTTCCAGGGGAAGTCAATCTTCTGGCAGACGTACTCAGCAGAGCTTTTCCTCTGCCGAAGAATACGAATGGCGACTACACTGAGACATTGTGTCCAACGTCTTTGTAGAATGGGGCTTCCCAGAGATCGACCTGTTTACAACTCCGGAGAACGCCCAATGCCAAGACTATGCCTCCAGGTACCCCCAGAACCGATCCAAGGTGAACGGTCTCTGGATAACCTGGTCAGGGAAATTTGTCTACGCTTCCCCCCACATCCCCCCTACTCCCCTTCTCAACAAGATAGTGCACAAGATGCACCAGGAACCAGTTACCATGATACTGGTGGCCCCCATGTGGGCCCGCCAACCCTGGTTCGCTCACATGATGGAAATGTCCCTCTCCCTTCCAGTGAAACTACCCTGCCCATACAACATGTTGTCTCAGGACAAGGGGGAGACCCTATACCCATGCCCACACACTCTGAACTTAGCAGCATGGCTCCTGAGGGTCATAGTTTGGACACCTACAACTTCCTCAGAGGTGCATGGACATACTCTGGGAAGCTAGAAAACCAAATCACGTTATTTCTATGCCACCAAATGGAAACATTTTGTTATCTGGTGCAATTCCAAGGGAGTTCGTCCCATCGATTGCTCACCCACACACATTGTGCTGTACCTAACCCATCTGTTGGACACTGGATTAGTCTTCAATTCCCTAAAGGTTCATCTGGCTGCTCTCTCAGCCTACACCACGTCACAACAAAAAGTATTGTGGTGGAAAATACTGGTAATTAAAGCCTTTATGGAAGGGGTTAAGAGGATTTATCCTCCCATTTCTCACTGACCCCTGGATGGGATCTAAATGTGGTTTTAACCAGGCTCATGGGAGCTCCCTTTGAGCCTATGCATAAAGCAAGTCTGAAACAGCCTTTCTAGTCGCTATCACTTCTATCAGAAGGATTAGCGAACTACAGGCACTTTCTGTTCTAGACCCCTTTGTTACAGTCCACAAAGATAAGGTAGTTCTGCGCACACATCCCAGATTTGCGCCTAAATTCACATCAAAGTTCAATGTGACCCAATCAATCGAACTACCCACTTTCTTCCAGAACCCTACTAGCATGGCCGAAAGAAGCCTACACACACTAGATATGCACAGGGCAGTCATGTTCTACCTGGAAAGAACTAAACCACTGAGGAAAACAAAACAATTCTTCGTTTCAGTGGCAGCTGGTAGAGAAGGGGATTCTGTCTCTAAATCAGCTATCTCAAGGTGGATTGTCAATGCATCACACTATGTTACACTCTTGCTAAGAGAGAACTGCCCTTCAAGCCTAGAGCACATTCTACTCGGGGCACTGTGGTATCCATAGAATTCATTGCAAATGTTCCCCTTGAGTCCATTTGCAAAGCGGCAACCTGGAGTTCTGTACACACCTTTACAAAACACTATTGCCTAGACACCCATTCTAGGTCTGAGTTTCAGGTGGGACAAGCAGTACTAAGACATCTTTTCTCTACTGTTACTTCTCATAACCCGCCTCCAACTCCAGGTACTGCTCGCTAGTCTATGCACAGCATGTGATTCTAAGCAGATTAACAAGCATCAGAAGACATGCATTACTTACCGTAATAGCATTTCTGATGATTGTATCTGCTTAGATTCACATGCACCCTCCCTACCTCCCCGTTCGGGGTGGAAGGAACTTAGACGTCTTACTACTTTCTCTCTTTATGTACTCACTCACTATAGCCTTGGGCTCCCTCATGGCAGAAAAAATACAATTGGAGGGACCTCAGCGCGTGAGGGTTTTTGAGTACACTATACGTCATGATAGGGATAGTGTTACTAACACGCCTATGCCGACGTCCCCTTTCGGACCCCGAAAGACAAGATGCAATACTCTGCGGTTATCACTGGATGTCGGACCATATGCACAGCATGTGAATCTAAGCAGATACAATCAACAGAAATGCTTTTACGGTAAGTAATGCATGTCTTATGTTGATACATGCTTCCCCCAGAAAGCCCTCTAGTCCAGGCTGCTAAGGCTAACGTTAAGTCTTCCACTTTTAAATCATTACCCCCAGACTTGGAGAGGAAGAGGGAGAAAGAGTGTAACAGATTTGATGCTTGAGGAAGAAAGGTTTTTAGTTTGGCTTGCCTAGGCCTGAGAGCCATCAACGTCTCCTGTGCCTTGGCCAAGTTTTCTTTTGGCATTTGGTCAGTCATTTTAGAGGTGGGCAAGCATATGCCAGAATGGGAAATGCAAGAAGCTTTCCAGGCCATTGTGAAAGATGGCAAGGAAGCTATTAGTCAGATCCTCCATTCCGAGTTGAACTCTTCTGACTGCGTGGCCTGGACTTATGGCCACAGCGATGGTATTAAGTAGATAGTCTTGGCTGAGGACCTCTGATTTTATCCCAGATGTCCAGGCAAAGCTGCAGGTTATGACTGCTGGTTATGACATTCGATGGCAACAATTTATTCTGTGCTAATAATGAGTTTCTTCAAAGGTTCTATTCCTCCCAAGCCACTGTCAAGTCTCTAGGCCTGGCATTCCTAAAACAGCATCCTGTGACTCCCACAACCAGTGAAAGGGTTTTTGTGTCCCTTCACCTTTTACAACCAGATGGGCAGTGGGAAAGCCCTGTACGGAAGGCATTGCCATCGCTGTTCCAACTGGGGTTGGGCCAGAGGTGCTCCAAGAGGTGCGTTGTCTGTGGCCCCCGTTGTGAAACCTAAGTGAAGCAGACATCCACCACTTATACCCTGTTGGTGGCAGGATTTCCAAGTACAGCAAGAAATTGAATCTTACCACAACTGACGCTTGAGCCTTTCAGGTTGTTCACCAGGGATACTGCCTCCCTTTTGCTCAATGCCTTGTGGAACACCCACCATCCGTCCAGCACTTGCTTCCAGAACCACTCCTGTTGGAGGAATCTAGTCTGCTTCTGGAGAAGGGTGCCATAGAACTGATGTCCCATTCTGAACGAGGAAGGTTTTGGTACTTGTTAGGGAGAATTCTCATTCATGGCTAATTTCCCTTACCTACTGAGTCCATCAGCAGCTTTGCTGGATCTCTGGAGTTGTTTCTTTCCACTTGGTAAGAGTGTAAGCTTTTCCCCCCACTCTTGTATTTTGCTATGTGTTTTGACCTGTTTTTGTGATTGTGGGCTCTGGAGTACACCACTTCAGTATCCCCCTTCTTTGTGTGTGTCACACAGCACCTTCTGTGCAGTGGCAAAGGGTTGTCGTTCAGACTTCCCACTGCCTCCATTTTTCTGAGGTAACTACTGTCTCCTAGAAAAGAGTAAAGTTACCATTAACTTTACTTAGTCAAATTTAACCACAGATCCAGTACACACCATCTTCCATGGAGTACTGGAAAGGGTTACTTCGTATCCCTTTTTATCTGTACCTTTTAGAGCATTGTTTCGCTCTTTTAACATTTAGACATGGCTGGTGGCAGTGGTATCTACCCTCAATTTCTACCGCGGTTATCTTATATAACTGTGGTAATATTGTAGGCTTTTGTGTTAGCCTCAAACTTTAACCCGCTTAACCAAATCCATTTTCTTTTAACCAGTCCGGAGTCGTCTTCCCTTGAGCCTGGTGGGGATAACCAGCTCATCATCTTCAGCCAGGAGTAGCCTTCGTGGTCGAAATCGCTGCACACTGCGGTAGTGGTCCTGATAGCCACCTGAAGAACCTCCCCTGTTTTTAAGGTGCGCACCTTTTATTCATTGTCGCTGCTGCCGGCCTCGTCCCTGTGTGGTGCGGACCCCCTCATTGTCCTTTTTCGTGCTGAAGCTGCAGAAAAGCGTGGGTCTGCGGGAAACCAACAGGAACAACTGCTGTGGCACCAGATTCGTTCTTTTAAAAAGGTACTGTGTCCTGTTTGAGGACTTTTGGGTGAAATCCCTATTTCTCTACTTTAAGGCTTGTCCTTACTTTTCCCTCCTTATAACTTTTGCTTCCGAACATTGACAATATCAAAGTACTCTTGGCAACGTTGAATCTCGAACTGTCCGACTGTGTGATCCTCAACAACAGGCACCCGATGTCACTTGACTTTGGCTCCGGCCCCTTGACTCTTGATTTCCTGTCAGTGTGTTCTTCAATTCTGTCTGCCTAACCAACATATTGCCTGTGATTTTTGCCCCCAACTCTCTCTGGGTATTTCGGGTGCTAAGTGTGTTTTTACCCCGGTAGCATTTCTTGCCGCGAATACGCGTTTATCTAGTAGACAGAACTGTCAAAAAGTTGTATTCACGGTAACGTGTTCTGTTACATAACACCGGTCCATTCAAACACAGGGTACTTACCTCGAATAATACTGTACAAAGTGAATTGGTTAGTTGTAGTATACTTTACGTGTGGTTTTTGAATTAATAGAAGTGTTGTCTTAATAACAAATGGTTTAAAAATAAATGTACTTGTATTTTTTACCTGAAACCTTGAGTCAGTGTTTGCTTGAGTCACAGTAATTGTGGTCCCTTTTTGTAATCTCTCCTACTGCTCATATACTCTTGAGATAAGCATGGCTGCTCCGCTACTGCTACCACATTAACATAGAAGTACAGGCTTGTACCAAAGGTAAAACTTGTATTGCCACCTGTAGTCTTAATTGTGTGTAGTGGTCCCTAAGGGCACTGCACAGGATTCTGCCTAACAGTACTGAACCTATTTGTTTGGTGCTGAAAAAGGATGGGGTGGGAGAATGCCTAATTCTAGACTTGTGCCTTCCAAACCTGTACTTGCGCAGGGACATGTTCAAGGTGGTTACTGTGGTGCAGATCATCCAAACACTTGCTTTGCACGAGTGGCTTGTCTCATTGAACGTACATGACGTTTAATTCCATGTGCCTATCCACCCACTCAGGAAGAACCTGAGGTTCACAATAGGACGTTGACACTATCAATTCAAAGACCAGCCTTTTATGTGTCTCAGCACCCAGTGTTTTCACCAAGCTGCTGTCCATGGTAGCAGCTTGTCTTCCTATATCTGGGCCACTGGCTCGTTCTCATTCCCCAGATCATGCGTCAGCCCATTTGTTCTGGCTGTGCAGTGCTTGGGCTTCCCCCTTAACTTGTTTATTTAAATCCCATTTCTCCTTGTTCATCAGGCCAGTCTTGAACACTGACCTAGACAGGGCTTTCATGACTGAGAGTTCCTGTCTCAGCTTTTCTGGGCTTGCTGGGTCTTTGTGTCTCCTGCCTTTTTATATTGCCAAAGGCTATGTTACGCTTGAGGTCGCTGCATTGGAACCCCTGTGGTCTCAGTTTCAGGGATGCACCAACATCATTGGCCTCAACTGACCCTTGTCACATGTGTCCCTCAAAGGCTGTGGTGCTCACCTACAAGACCTCAAAGAGAGCTCATCAGAAAGTACACTACTGAGAGGCATGTCATTTGTTCTTTTCATAGACCTGAGCACAAGGATTCGCTTCAAATGTGGAATAACCGGTGAGATGTCCGTGTATAAAAGCATCTTTCATTTAGGAACACCCAGTGGCACCAAACAAATCCTTCTTAAACTCGAAGTACATTTTTCTTCACAAGGAAATGCAGGATTTATTTTGTATTCATTGTTTTACTCTTACGTCCTGTCCCCTTTCCTCCATACTGTATGGGCGTCCCTTCCAAGGGACGGGAGACAGAACCTTTTTCATCAGAAAAAACCTTCTTCCCCTTTACATTTAGAGGTGCGCAGGGTGCCTCCCAGGGAGCATGCGCTTATCTTACTCCGCCCTCTTGCGTCACACTTCAGTCCCCTTTTCAACGTCAACGGGAACGGGCCGAATTCACCAGCATTCCTGGGTTTGGCTTTGGCCATGTAATTCCATGCGCAGATACTTCTTATTTTTGTCTTCTTTTTTGTCTTTTTATCATTCTGGTACTCAGTCCTCAGGTGCCACGCTCCACCCGGTGCATGTTGACTTCTAAGGGGTTCAGCAGGTGTCCATCCTGCAATGGACTCTTTCCAACTTCAGAACCCCATGCCCTCTGCCTAGGCCCAGACCACGATTGGCAATCTTGTTCACTGCGTGACTCGCTGTCCTCGAAAGTGCTGAAGAACAGACTAGCCAGGTGGAGGGAGCTGTTCCAGAAGTCACCTCCAGAGGATCTCGAGACCTTCGTAAAGCATTGAACCTGACCCAAGGTAGGGCCGATATTCTCCATCGCACCCCGCAAGGGAGACTCCTTCTCAGGGACTCTCCCGCACGGGATGAACTGGTCAGGTCCTTATACCAACGCTCGCACCGAGGCTACTGGAGCTACCGGCCTCTGGGCTGAGGGATCCTCTGATTCTCCCTGTGACAGTGTTGAGGGGACGGAAGGTTCTTTTACTGGGTCTTCACCTGAGGGGCTCCGCCCTTGTACCAGCACCATGGCCGAGGGGCTACGCCCTCTTACCGGCAATACGTCCAAAGGGGCACCTAAACGCAGCTCTACCGACCCTTGGGTCGAGGGTGTCACACCTACTGGGCCTAGGCCCGAGGAGCAGGGTAGGCCTTGTGATCCACACAAGAGTCCTGGAGGAGGCCGCGCCCAGCGGGACGAGCAACACGTGTCCCGCACGTGGCAGGCAGCCCGACAAAATGGCCACTGTGCCAGAAAGAGGCACCCGTCCGTCGCCATTCCAGGAATTTGGCGAAGAACGAGTGTCAAGGTGGGACTTGCTTCAACCAGGTCCGTGGCCTACAGCCTACCCTTCTTACGCAAAGGGCAGTTTTCCTTTGCGCTGGTATGGACAGGGTATGCAGCGGCCTCAGCAGCCACCTGCTACCCCATCAGCTCCCCCTGCCACCGCTGTAGTCGGTGAGGAGGTTTTCTTTGCGAGGTTCCTCGGCCTAATGAAGTCACTGCGGATGGCCGTTATCTTCAGAGACTCCATCAGGGAAAGAATTCCCGCCATGCTAGTGGCACCACAGACGCCTCCATTGGCCCCCAGACCCTGGTGCAGCTGCCTCTTCCGGCTCCAGAACCAACTCTGCAACCTTCGCCACCTGCTCAGCCTCCGGCTGCGGTCTCTGTACCCCAGCCTCCGGCACCATCTGTTAGGCAGAATCCAGTGCAGTTCCCTTAGGGAACACTACACCAGATTAGGACTACAGGTGAGAGCAATAAATCCCCTTTGGTATCAGTCGGTACCACAAAGATTTAGTTGGTAACTGTGGCTGAACAGTCAGACTCAAGAGGGAGATGAGCAGTATTCAGGGTTTTCACAATAGGCCCACTAGACCATGGAACAAGGAAACACTGACCAAAGCTTTGTATTTAAAAAGTATATATATTTCTGAGGCTTGTGGAATCTGCTTAGATCACATGCTGTGCATAGGCCGACATCTAGTGGAAGCTGCGGAGTATTACAGTTTGTTTTTCGAAACTCGAAAATGGGCGTCGACACAGGTCGTGCCAGTAATACTATCCCTAGTGTGACGTCCACTGTACCCAAGATCCCTCACGCATCTAGGATCCTCAGATTGTTTTTTTCCGCCATACTCGTCGGAAGCATCTTGCGGAGTCCCCTGGCCTTAGCCATACTTTTGCTAAAATATTAATTAATTTACATCCTTCCCCATCCCAACGTCAAACTTCGACACTCGACGCCGGCTGGAGAAGAAATCGACCGTCGGCTGCTGCACGACGGATTTGGGCCTCGGAAGGCCTCTGGCCTCGGCCCGGGCCTTGGAAGGCCGCTGGCCTCGGCCCTACAAGTAGGGAGAGTGGGGGGTTGTACATCCTCTACACTCTTGGTATATAGGTACACCTTATACATTTCCTACACTTAACAGCCCGCTGCCTCAAGGTGCGTATGGAGGGTACCCCTTTTCAATTCTGCCCCAAGTGCAATCGCAAATACCCTTGGGTCGACAGGCACGCCACGTGCAATCTCTGCTTGCCGAGGGACCACCCCGAAGCGAACTGCAGAGCGTGTAGTAGGTTTAAACCTAAGACACTTAAGGACCGTTCGTCGAAGTGTTGGGCCCACCACGCCAGGCAAGCGGCCATGGCAGCGGAGGGCGCCTTCAGCGACGGCAGCGACGCCGTACTTTCGGACGGCGAGGGCATTACGGCATCGAAAGACAGCCGAGCGCAAGTCCCGACCTCGGAAGGTCGTCCGGCAGGGCGGCTATGGGGAAGACCCTGGCGACACAAGCGCTTCACACACCACACACACTAAACACACAAAGTCCAACCGAGACTCAACGACGTCAAGTGCTCGGAAAGAGGCACAAACAGAACGGTCCGATTCGGTGTCCTCTGGGCGCTCTCGATCGAGATCGCTGCATGACTCCAGGCAATCATCCACTCTTGCCAAGAGTGCCTCGCTCCCTAGGCTAACAGAAGTTCGATCGTCGGAGGACGAAGACGACTTCCACCCCCAGGCCGCGCTCCAGGAGTCGGGGCCCGCAGTCAAAATCAGCGAGGCCCCACGCTGGGCGTCGAAAACCTCCGTAGCCACAAAGGGACAGGGAAAACATTTTTCCACTCATGGGGAGGGGGGGAAAACAGCAGAAGAAGCAGCCTTTGCACTCTTCCACACCTGTGAAACACACAACTCCCCCTAAACAGACAGACAAGACCAGATCTGCTGATATGTCTAAGACCAAATCTACTCAAGATAAATCCCGGAGACTTGCTGAGAGAGTCATTCCCAGTTCCAAAAAATGGTCCAGTGAAGACATAGATAGGGTCATGTCAAGGATGTCTTCTTTGGCTGATTTTTACGATAAAAATCCAGACCATTTCCTTTCGTATGATCCACAAGGGGCGACAACCTCAGGCTCTAATGATCCTATCCCCCGAGTAAGAAACCCTGGTTTGAAACACCGATGAGGTCTACAGACCCCTTCGAGGTACTACCATACTCAAGACCATAATCGCTGTATCAAGGAGAGGCTTCTTTTGGTGAGGACCAAGAATTTGGCATGGTAAAAGAACAAACCGGGACGGGATACTATGGGGATGATGAGGACCAGGAAGAGGAAGACCCTGAAACCTACAGAGTACAGAGTAGATTCCCCCGTAGAAAACGAAGCCCCGGTTACCGACTCCCCTGTCGATAACTAACCCCTCCTAAACGAGGTGGCAGTGCTAACTACCATAAATATTCGAGCACAAATATTTCCCTGTGGGATTTTCCCATTGTTCGAGGCTACCACTTTTTCTGACAGCCTCTAACATACCGCCGGTGCATTTTAATATTAACTTTGCTCCAGTAGGTTTTATTTGCCAGAACTTTAATATAACTTCGCACGTGCAGCAGAACATTTCCATATTGACACCCACGGTGTCCAGGAGGAGAGGGACTTCGCAGAGGAGTTAGTGGGAGAGAGGAGGCCTGTTGCCCAGACCATCCCGATCCTTAAGTCCATTCAGCGAAGAATAGACCCGTCCCTGGTGAACCCGAACCTCACCAGAGCAGTCAATCCCAGGGTTGAAAAACTTTTCAGGGCAGCCCAGTCTGACCCTCTCTATATAAGAGGACATCTGAAGCCAGACTCCCTAGTTGTCACCAACACTCGTAAGAGGGCTGGAACACCCTTGTCATCGTCCGAAACTCCTCCCGACAAGGAGAGCAAAAAACTATATGGTTTCGGCAGGAAAGTAGCCTCAACGTCCGCCTATCAAGCAAGGATTGCAAACTCCACCACCCTGTTGGCCAGCTACAACTGCCATCAGTGGGAAGAAGTCGCGGCACTCCTAGCCTCTGCTCCTGAACCTTTAAAGGGCCAGTTAGCTCGGATTTCCGCAGAGGGGAGATCCGTGTCTCTTTGCATTTTGAAAGCAACCTTTGGCGCCGCGGATAACGCAGGCAGATTGATAGCAGAAGGCGCTGTTATCAAGAGACATGCGTGGTTACGGCAGTCTGGTTTTAAGGCAGAAACCCAGGCATCATTGTTGGACAAACCGGTGGAAGCCGATCTGTTGTTTGGTAAGGCGGTCGAAGACGCACTCAAGAATGCCAAGGACGAATACGAGACACTCAAGTCCCTTGGCCAGTTAACCAATAAACCCCCTAACCAGAGAGGGAATAGTAATTTTCGTCGCCCACGTGGCCAAAATTCCCAGAGAGGAGCTAACTATTCCCAGGGGCAGGGTACACAGTGGAACAACAGCCAACAGTCTACCCAGGGTTACGGCAGGGGTAATAGGAGAGGTCGTGGTAAAGGCAGAGGCAGCCCCAGCAAAGGAGGCGGCAAAGCAGTGACGCTCAGTTCAGGGTCCCTTCTCACGCAACTCCAGTAGGGGGACGTATTTCCAACTTCACCCAGGCTTGGGAAGGGATCACATCAGACAGATGGGTGCTGTCAACAGTATCCACAGGGTACTGTATAGAACTACTGCAGCGTCCCCGGAACCATCCTCCAAGACAAAGAGTACACTCTTTAGAACATCAGAAGATTCGCCTCGAGGAGATCGCCATTCTGCTAGAAAAGGACGCGATATAACTCGTCCCGGGACACCAGGTAAACAAGGGTATTTATTCAACTTACTTCCTTGTGCCAAAGAAAGATTTGACAATGCGCCCAGTATTGGACTTACGGCCTGCCAACAAGTATGTCAAGCCCCAAAAGTTTTGTATGACTACGCTGCAAGAGGTAATCCCCCTCCTAAAAAAGGGGGATTACATGGCAAAATTGGAAATGAAAGATGAGTATTTTCATATTTCCATGTTCCCAGCGCACAGAAGGTACTTGCGCTTCAAGGTGGACAGTTGACACTACCAATTCAAGGTACTGCCCTTCGGGATAGCTTCAGCACCAAGGGTATTCACCAAGGTACTGGCGGTGGCGGCTGCACACCTACGCAGGGAGGCAATCCCGGTGTACCCTTATCTGGACGACTGGCTCATAACGGGGGAAACCTCAGTAATTTGCAGGACAGACATTCAAAGGACTATCGACCTCCTCCACGAGTTAGGCTTCTCAATCAACGAGAAAAAGTCAAGCCTGGTGCCAAGCACCTCCAAACAGTTCCTAGGAGCAATCCTAGATACTCAAAAAGGGTTGACCTTTCCTTCAGAGGAAAGAATTCGGAATATACTACTGCAAATTCCGCATTATCAGTCCGGTCGCCAAATAAAGGGAACGCAAAGCAATGCGTTTACTGGTCATGATGGCGTCATGTATTTACCTGGTCCCCCGCGCGCGCCTGCGCATGCGTCCCATGCAGGAATGGTTGGCGAAACGGTGGTCTCGGGCAAGTGGTCAGTGGGACGATCTAGTGGTTGTTTCGCCAACACTGGTACAAAGCCTTCACTGGTGGACAAGAGAGAATCTCGCACAGGGGAAACCCTTTTACGATCCCGAAGTACAGGCAGTAGTCACTACCGATGCATGTCTGACGGGGTGGGGAGCTCACCATCTCCACCACACAGCTCAGGGTCTATGGTCTCCCTCAGTGGCCAAGAACCACATCAACCTGCTAGAGCTTCTGGCAGTATTCAGAGCGCTTCAAGCGTTCAAGCCCCACCTACTAAACCTGTCAGTACAAAACCGGACGGACAGCACAACAGCCATGTTCTACCTGAACAAGCAAGGAGGGACTCGTTCGCCAAATCTGTCCAAGCTTGCCCAGAAAATCTGGATATGGGCACTCAGACGGAACATCTTCCTGTCATCACAACATGTTCCAGGGGAGCTCAATTCCCTAGCGGATGCTCTGAGCAGAGACTCCCTCCCAGAGGAACACGAATGGGTTCTACACAGAGAGGTCGTAGAAGATATCTTCTCTCAGTGGGGTTTCCCCACTATAGACTTATTCTCCACAAGCGAAAACGGACAATGCCCAGGATTTGGATCCAGGTTCCCCCAACCAGACTCCCAGGGGAACGCCCTGTGGATGAACTGGTCAGGGATGTTTGCGTACGCTTTTCCACCAACTCCACCACTTTCCTGATGAGATAACAAGATGAACAGAGAATCGATGACGCTCGTCCTAGTTGCTCCCATGTGGGCAAGACAACCGTGGTTCCCATACCTACGCAGGATGGCGGTGTGCGAACCCATCAAACTTCCAGCCTGGTACAACCTACTGTCCCAGCACCAAGGTCAAACAGTGCACCAGCAACCCAACTCAATGAACCTGGCAGCATGGCTCCTGAGGTCATAGTTTAGACATCTCAAATTACCACAGAGGTGTATGGACATCCTTAAGGAATCTAGGAAACCAAACACAAGGCACTGTTACTATGGCAAGTGGAAGAGGTTGATGGCACTCCTTCCACTATTGTTACATACATGCTCCACCTGCTGGATGCAGGATTGGTTTTTAACTCACTGAAAGTACACCTGGCAGCCCTGTCGGCATAAACCACTTCCCATAGCAAGGTCGCGTGGTGGAAAGTACCAGTAGTTAAAGCCTTCATGGAAGGAGTAAAGAGACTTCACCCTCCTATTTCAAACCCACCACCAGGGTGGGACCTTAATGTGGTGCTAGCCAAGCTCATGGGACCCCCTTTCGAGCCCATGCATAAAAGCAGTCTCAAACACTTGACTTATAAAACGGCCTTCTTAGTAGCTATTACTTCTATAAGAAGAGTCAGTGAAATTCAGGCTCTGTCAGTGCAGGATCCCTTCTTTACTGTCCATAAAGACAAACTGGTTTTACGCATACACCCTAGGTTCTCACCTAAGTTTATATCAAAATTCCATGTAAACCAGTCCATCGAGCTTCCGGCTTTCTTCCAGGACCCTCAAAGCTCGGTTGAGGTGAAACTACACACCCTAGATGTGCGTAGGGCGGTCCTCTACTACGTAAATAAAACCAGACCGCTAAGAAAAACAGATCAACTGTTTGTCTCCGTAGCTACAGGCAGAGAGGGAGATCGCGTCTCTAAAGGTGCCATCTCGAAGTGGATTATTAACTGTATCCAGCTGTGTTACTCACTCTCTGAAAGAACTCTGCCTTTCGCGCCAAGAGCCCACTCTACTAGAGGCATTGGGGCCACTCTGGCTTTCATTGCAAATGTACCCCTTGACACCATTTGCAAAGCAGCTACTTGGAGCTCTATTCACACTTTTACTCAGCATTACTGCATTGAGACCCATTCCAAGGCAGATACACAAGTGGGACAAGCGGTTCTAAGACACTTATTTGCTGATGACCCTTCTCACATCCCACCTCCTTCTTCAGGTACTGTTCGCTAATCTATGCACTGCATGTGATCTAAGCAGATTCCACAAGCCTCAGAAGGGATGCATTACTCACCGTAATCGTATTTCTGATGCTTGTATCTGCTTAGATTCACTTGCGACCCACTCTTCCTCCCCACTGAGAGAAGGCGCATGGTTGCTTGTAGTCTTACCTTTCTATCTGCTTGTATTATCTGTACTCACGCTACTCCTCATGCTACCTCATGTCAGAAAAAATACAATCTGAGGATCCTAGGCGTGTGAGGGATCTTGGGTACAGTGGACTTCACACTAGGGATAGTGTTACTGGCACGCCCTGTGTCGACGCCCATTTTCGAGTTTCGAAAAACAAACTGTAATACTTTGCAGCTTCCACTAGATGTCGGCCTATGCACAGCATGTGAATCTAAGCAGATACAAGCATCAGAAATACGATTACGGTGAGTAATGTATCCCATATTTATTGTATACACTTCTAATAAAACACATGTATCACAGTCATCAAGCAAGTTAAATTAAGTCAAAAGAAAAATATACACACTCCCAAGTTAAATTGTAGACCAAGTGAACCAGAGTGAAAACTGAGCAAAACGGCACAGTGACAACTACACACAAGGGATCCTCTAACAATTCCTCACAAGGGAGGGAAAGCACAAGTTATATAGAAATAGGTTATTATACACCCTAGCAACACTTCCCATCAGTTTGTGAACCACTTTAAGCAAGGCAGTGCATCAGTATAAGCAATACTTAAATGAAAACTGAGCAAAATGGCATTTCGCAACGTTTAAAAATGTGAAGGAAAGGGTAGTTAAAAGATATAGTTGCACCAACAAAGTTCTCAGTGAGAATCAATCTAAAGAGAGCAGATCTAACAAATGTGACCAGAGTCAGTAGGCCTGTGCCAGAGTCAGTGGTACAGGGCAAGGGCCCAAGAGCAAAATGTTCTTGTAGCTGCAGTCAAGTCTTTGGTTAACGAATTTGAAAAGGTGGTTGCAGAAGTTGAAAAAGACAATGTTAAGAGAGAGGGGCGGCCGCCCCAACAGGTAGGTAAAGGATTTAAAACACCTTTAGTGCTACCGCAAAGAAAGGGCGGCCTGGCAGAACAATGTGCCTTTAAATGAAGAAGTGGCTCCTGCAGTGGCGGTTGTTCCTGGTAGTCCCTGCAGTTCGGGTGATCCAACAGAGGAAGAGAGGCTCTCGTCGTGGAGGAAGGTTCGAATTACTGCCCTACCTAGGTATGAAACCAGCCGCGGTGCTACCCGACGAATAAAAGGTACGCTCCTTTAAATCGCGGTCCGGGTGGACTGGTGCCTGGCTATCCGGCCTCCGAGTGCAGGGTACGGGAGATTCGACCAAGGCAGGTTCCGGGAAGGCGATTGGCAAACTGCTTGGCCCCACCAGCTCAAGGGAAGACGGCTCTTGCAGATGAAGATCTTCTCTCGTCGTGCGGAGAAAAGTGGTGAGACGCTGCAGCAGTGCTTCACCGGTGGTTCAGTCGTTGCAGATGTCTTTGGCTTCTCTCCTCTTTGGCTTCTTAGTTCCGGTGGCGACGTCTTGCTCTTCCAGTCCTCAGGACCCTGCTTTCATGCAAAAAGATGCCCATTCATACAGCCTAGCTGTCACTCACACAGTGGAGTGGTCATCTTGGCGGGAGACCCTCCAGCCTATCAGGATAGAGTGCGACATGGGTTGCGGAGGCAACCCTGTCCAGGGATCCTACTCCTACTCCCCCTCCCACACAATGGACCCACCCCAGACTCAGTGGCGCCGAAAGGAGGGCTTCTCGGCAGAAGCCCGCCAAAAGGACGAACAAAGCATCCCCGACCTGTGTTAGGAGTTTAGAGAAAGACACGAGAAAGAAGTTATATTAAAGTTCTGGCAAATAAAACCTACTGGCGCAAAGTTAATATTAAAATGCACCGGCGGTATGTTAGAGGCTGTCAGAAAAAGTGGTAGCCTCGAACAATGGGAAAATCCCACAGGGAAATATTCGCGCTCGAATATTTATGGTAGTTACCGCTGCCACCAGCCAGAAATTTTAAGAGAGGGACTGTACAGTACCCTCTCGAAAATGAACATAGGGGAAAAACTATTAACCCCTTCCAGCACCTCCATAGTAAGATGGGTTGTCCTGGTTTAGATCATAGGATTTGACTAGTAAAGTCAATTGGGACTTTACATGCCCTGGGAGACAGTAGTCAGTCCCAGGGCATGGAGTCTATGTTTGGGGGTCGCTACAACACCCCTGTGTCACTTCACTGAGGGTGCTGTGTAACACATGTGAATAAAGATGGTTCCTATGGGGTTGAGAAAGATCCCATAGGCATTAAACATAAAAATAGCCTAGAACACACATAGCGAAAAATGCCTAAGAGTGGGAAAAAGAGTCTCACTCTAAGCAGGTAAAAAGAAACAAACCCTTCAAATCCAGCAAGCCATAGAATGAGAATTCTCTTTAACACCATCTACTCCTCCTCCTCCACAAGATCCTCCAGATCTGCAGGATACGGACGAGGATCCAGGCACGCCATCCTCAGCCAGGGCCTACCACGAACGTCTTGCTGGGCTCACGGAGTACCTTGGCCTACCCCAACCCCAGGTCGAGCAGCCTGCAGAGGGGGTTCTGGCTGAAGTCCTCACACAACGCCCCTCTGACAGATCGGGGATTCCTATGCAGGCGGGTGTAGTCTCCCTGGCCAAGAAGGGCTGGCTCAAACCTACAGCCGGTCAATCGACGCCTGGACACCAAGTACAGGCAGGTGGAGGGGGATACACTCCTGCTCTCGGCCCATCCTCAGCCACACTCCTCAGTGATCGCTGTGGCATCACTATACTCCAAGCCCCAGTCGTCCTCAGACTCTTCCTCAGCGGCGCTGCTAGGAAAGGAGAAGATGTTGGAGGCATATGGCAAGAAACTGTATTCCAACGTCTCTTTAAATCTACGTCAGGCCGACGCAATGCTGGCAGCCGCCAACCAATGATTATGGCACGAAATTGCAGACTTCCTCCCAGAACTCCCCACCCAGAGCCAATCACGCTTTAAGGTGGGGCTAGCTGAGGCCAATCTGGTCACGCATGACCTCATGGAATCACTGTGACCCATATTGACACCTCAGGCCGTGCCATCTGTATTGCCACGGACATGAGAAGAATAGCCTGGCTCTGGGCAACAAAATTCAACCCGGATGACCAGAAACGCCTACTAGATCTTCCATTCGTGGGGGGGTTGGGGAGAGGACCTCTTCCACTCCTACGGACGAAGATCTGGATGAAAAGAAAAACCGCTCACAAACAGCTACGTCTTTGTCCATCCTTACAAAGAACAAGCCCAAATCGTACACTCAATCTCAGCAGTGCTGAGAAATAGGTCTTACATATGGAGGGTTCCGTGGCTTCCAGGAGTGCAGATCCAGGCAGCTGGACCGCTCGTCGTCTCAGAAACAGCGCAAGCAATGAAAAGGGGCAAGGAGTAAGGGCTTTTTCCAGGACCCCTCTTCAGCGCCAGCCTCCGAGGGAAAGAAGGCATGACACGCCCCTTTGGGGTCCACTTGTCTCCGGTGGGGGGCAGGCTTGCCCTCCATGCTCATTCCTGGTGCCATAATTTCGCGGACCCCTGCATCCTCTCTGTAGTATCCACAGGGTACCGCCTTCCCATCCCAGCCTTTCCTCCCCTCCTATCCCACAGGTTGGGACAACAACTCTTTTGGCAGAGATCCGGTCGCTTGTAGAGAGCCAGGCAGTGGAGGAACGCCTAGCCTCCCAGCCAAGAATTTCACCATTCAGTACTAGAACCAGGCGGGCCTGAGCTGTACTGGACCTTTCCACCCTCAACCTCTGCTTACCCCTGCAAAAATTCAAGATGGGTACGCCAGCTTTTATAGCGGAGAGATTGGACAGGGGAGACTGGATGTGCTCCCTGTATCTGAAGGACGCATACCTACACGTCCTGATTTGGCAGCCCCATTGTTCTTTCCTACGGATCAGGATCATGGCCTACCATTTTCAATACAAGGTCCTTCCTTTTGGCCTCAACTCAGCCCCCAGCGTCTTTACCAGACTCATGAATGCGTTGGCGGCCCTCCTCAGAGTACAGGGCCTCACGTCGACTGGCTCATCAGGGCTACATCTCCGGAAGCGGTTCATCACTCTTCCCATGCCCTTATGAACACACTGCACGAACTGGGCTTCTCGCTCAATCTCAAGAAGTCACAGCTGCAGCAGACGCTGATATTCTTGGACTCATCTGGGACACGTGCTCCGAGAAAGTAGTTCCGTCGGAGGACAAAATCTTGGCCATGAAGATGGCCACCCCCACGTCCTCAGCAGAGAATTGACCTCTGCATGGTGGTACCAACATCTGCTGGGTCTTCTGGCAGCCGTCCTATTACCCGTTACGCACACAAGACTAAGGATGAGGAGGATTCAGCTGCAGTTTGGGGCCTCTTGGAACCAGGAGCGGGGCTCTCAATCCGAGATTATCAACGTTCATCCATCTCTTCACCCGGACCGGACTTGGTGTTCCAGAGACTGCAACCTCTCAGGGGCAAGCCCTTCCGGCTGCCCTCTCCGCAGGCCACCATCACCACGGATTCCTCTCTCGATGGCTGCGGAGCCTCCCTGGACAATCTCTCGGTTCACGGCACCTGGACTCGACAGGAGCAGAAATACCACATCAATTGACTAGAGCTGAACGCCATCTCGCTGGCACTTAGGGCATTCCAACCACTTCTCAGTGGCAATGTTGTCCTCATCCAGATGGTCAACTCGACCAGCATGTACTACGTCAACATGCAGGGAGGCACCAGATCCCCTCCTCTGTGCAGGCTGGCGATCAGCATGTGGGACTGGGCCCAGGAAAATGACTTTTACCTCACAGCAGTCCAACTCCCGGGGGAATCCAACCTGGAAGCTGACAGGCTCAGCAGACTGGGAGCAGACATTTACGAGTGGCAGCTAAACAACCTCGTTATTCAGGAGATTTTCAACAGGTGGGGTCACCCCCATGTGGATCTCTTTGCCACCTGGCACACAAAGTGCCCCCAGTTTGCATCCTGGCAAGGTCAGGGCCTCGGCTTTCTGCGCGACACATTTCACCTCCAGCGGACATGCATGAAAGCCTATGCCTTTCCGCCCACTCCCCAGATTAACAGGGAAATTTGCAAAATCAAGGAGTCTCGCCAACTTCTAATCATTCTAATAATTCCATGGTGGCTGTCTCCAGGCCATGGTTTACGGAGCTGCTCAGTCTCTCGGAAGTGCCCCCGATTCACCTCCCGACAGGCCCAGCACATCATCTGGCTCAGCAGGGGGTCAGAGCCATCCACCCTGCGCCATGGAAACTAGCCCTCACAGCGTGGTATCTGAGCAGGTAACGCTGCGCCACCTTAGCCTCTCACAGGCCAATCTGGAGATCATACAGGGCGCCAGGAGCAGGGCTACCAGGACCCAGTACAAAAGCAAATGGACCAGATTCTGCCACTGGGCAGACTCAAAGGGAATCGACTCCCTGGGGTGCACCTTGGAATACGTGCTCTCCTTTTTGGCGCACCTCGCTCATTCACGCGTGCTGGTGGACACCTGCCGCACATACCGCTCAGCCATTGCGGCTTACAGGAACTCGGAGGAGGGCATTTTCTCCTCCTCCAACCCTTTCGTCAAGAAACATCTGATGGGACTTGCAAGGCTCTACCTGCCTGTCAAGAGACTGCACCCGGTGTGGGACCTTAACAGTCTTGGGCGCCCTGGCGCACAAACCGTTCGAGCCAATGATGTCCGTGGTCATCAGGGTGGCTACCATCAAGACGGACTTACTAGTCGGACTTACCTCGGCTCGTAGAATCGGGGAAATCCATGCGCTGGTCGCCTCTGATCCATATACCACCTTTCACAAGGACAAGATAGTCCTGCGGACACACCCAGCATTTCTGCCCAAGGTTCCATCTGCTTTCCACTTGAATGAGGAAATAGTCCTTCCTATGTTTTTCCCCGATCCCAAGGACGAAGCACAGAGTGTGCTGCACTGCCTGGATGTCAGGCATGTCCTGAAATTCTACTTGGACAAGACGAAGGGCTTCCGCAAATCGGACGCCCTGTTTGTCACTTTCGGGGGCTCACGACCAGGCGATCAGGCCTCCAAGACTTCCATATCCTGATGGATTGTCTCTGCCATCAAAGAAATGTATGAGGGCCAACACAAGCTGCTCCCGGCCAACATGCATGCCCATGCAGTCTGGGCAAAGGCAACGGCCATCGCATTCCAGCGCCAGGTCCCTTGGTAAATCCTAAGCAGAGCGGCCACTTGGGCCTCTACCCTGGCTTTCTGCAGACATTACTGTTTTTAATGCCGTCTCTAGATCTGATGCGGCTTTCGGACAGGCGGTTCTCAGGAACCTATTTGCTTAAGGAGGGTCTCCTCTCCACCCTGGGACTACAATCAGTTGTAATCGCCCATACAGTATGGAGGAAAGGGGACAGGATTTAAGAGTGATTAAAAGTTACTCACCGTAGTAACTAACATACTCTTAGTCCATAGTCCCCTTTCCTCCATATGTCCCACCAACCTCCCCCATCCCCAATAATACTGTTGTCATTAGGCAATGTTAAATCTATTGTCCACGCGTCAATGGGGACTGAGGTGTGGCGCCGGAGGGCGGAGTCAGGGCAGCGCATGCTCCCTGGGCTTCACCCCCGCTCGCTTCTAAATTTAAAGGGGAAGAAGATTTTTTCTGGTGAAAAAGGTTCTTTCTCCCGTCCCTTGGAAGGGACGCCCATACAGTATGGATGAAAGGGGGCTATGGACTAAGAGTACGTTTGTCACTACGGTGAGTGACTTATAATTTCTTGCACATGTTTCGGGCGGAGTTCCAGCAACTAAGTCAGGCCCTTCCACCCCTTGGCTTCTATTAACTCCACGCCCTTTCCCCAAGGACAGGCCCTTTGGAGGCCTGAGAGCAGAGCAGGTAATAAATAGAAGTCTTACTCCTTGAACTGATCTTGATGAACAATAGTTATAGAACCCTTGTGGGGGGGTTCCAGTATTCCTGGGCTGGCAAAGGCAGAAGCCTTCCATGCCCTCGTCACCTCTTCATTGATCTTATAATGAGAAAATCCTGTGTCCTGCATAGAACCTAATTAAGGAAAGCAATTTTTAATAATCTCCATACATAACTACCAAGTTACACTAAGCCTCCCTGAGCTCCTAAAGCTTTCTAAAAGTTAACACCCCAACCTTGTGTACAGCTACGCGAGGAAGGCAGCCGGCCGCGGGTTGGAGTGACTGCTTTTACAATCTGGTAACGGATGCATTCGCTGAGCCCCAACAGGACAAGCTCGCACCTGAACTTGTGGCACAGAGTTGAGGAGTGGCACCACTTCTGCTCCTGCAAAGAAATGGTCGAAGCCTGCACTTACCAGGAGTTGCGACCTGGGCCAGAATCTAAGTCTATCCTCCATGCTTACGGCGAGGACTGACGCTCCTCCCGGCCGCCGGGCAGCAGTTGCAATGTAGGAAAAGGGGACAAGGTGCTCAACATTGCGCTGGCGGCAACAGTGGGCTATAGCGGCCATGGAAATCCATAGCTGGAATGGGGGCGGGGCTACCATATTTTAAGTCTGCAACAAGAAGGATCGTGTTTGGTCAGAGGCACATGCCTTTCCCAAAAAGACCGGCAGAAATGTTACTAAGTGGCATTCTGTCTCTGATTCTTCTAGGAGTCCCACGTTTCGAACAAGGAAAGAAAATATCCCTGGGCCTAGTAAGAGCCTTGGTCTCTGCAACCCAGGAAGAAGAGGATACCAATACTTACATCAAGAAAGAGTATCCGGTAATAATGTCCCCATACATAATGTCGGAATACAAAAGTTGGAGTGGGAGGTACAACTGTGTAAATGTGGCCTTCAAATAGTAGAGGTAATTTCAGAGATCAAACAAGATACTTGACAGGTTCACTTGTGTTTAAAGCTATTTCAGGTGCAAAAGGTGAGAGTCTCAAGGCCATCCGAGACTTAGAAAAATGCACAAACCAAACCTATTGTTGTCAACCGGTACCCTTAATATGCACTCCCAGGGGACATAAAGTCCCAAGTTGTTTCATAGTGTTAAAGAGTGGTGCCCCGGAGTTGGGCCTGCCTTTTGCACTGGTATAGTTAAACACTTGAGCAATAAATATTTCAGTATAACTGCAGTTACAACCATCATTTTCCAATCTTAATTATTCGTTAAATTCTGAAGGCAGAGATTTCACATCGTATTCATTGATAAGGTCAATCCTGGTTGAGTTTTTAAAGCATTATATTAATACATATAAAGATTCCAGCGAAGAAAACAATGGTTTCCAAATCCAAAGTCCATAACATCATGTATACCAAATCATTATTGGACAATATTGGACAATCAAGTGAATAGCTGTGTTACAATATCATTTGAAAACATGAAACATAAAAACAATTGTGATCATCCTAAAGGCTCCATTTAAGATTACAGTAGCCAATGCGTTTCGGGTTTTTCTTCAGGGCCTTGGAGCTCTTAGTTCCATATCATTTTCCAACAGTAGCTTCCTATTAGTGCAACAACCTACAGGGTAATGAAAAGACTGACTTGGTCACGTTACAAACCGTATAGCTGTGTTTAACTATATTAATTTCATATGATGAAGCACTAACCTTTATTTCCCTTGCGTGTGGGACAGTGGTTACCGCAAAGCACTGTGTATCAAGTACAGACATCAGTAACCCTTATTGCATTTCTGTTTTACACTTCTTAACTGCTGTATGTAAAAATTTGGCCAAAAACCAACAGTATAAAGATATATCAACTCACCCGGCTGTCCCCTAGACTGTACTCGCCCGGGGAGTAGATATGTCGGCTGTTGTGGCCGCTGTATTATCAGAGAAATAAAAAGAACGTTTATGTAGCTTCATGTTATGGAACTAAGAGCTCGAAGGCCCTGAAGATGGATTTCCAATAATCCGAAACATGTTGGCTACTGTAATCTTAAATGGAGCCTTTAGGATGATCCCAATTGTTTTTATGTTTCATGTTTCCAAGATTGATGGTATTTTCTGAGGATGATACCTTATCAATTACTGCTGATGTATGAATATATGAAATCTCTGCTTTCAGAGTTTAACGGATAATTAAGATTGGAATTGTATGGTTCTCCAGCATGCGGTCTGGCATGGATTCACATGCTTATGAATGTTCCCCGTCGTCAGGCTGGGAATCCTCGGTAAAGAAAAATCAGTATCAGTTTCGTTTCTGATCTGGCAGCCATCTTCAGATTTTTACTGCACGTTCAAGTGTTGGGATCCTCGTGCTATTGCTCTCGAGCTTTAGTGCGTTTTTGCGCTTTTTCATAGGAAAATTCTCTCTTTTTTTGGTCAAAAGAGCCTCAAGCTCCACCATTTCTTTATCCGGTCAACGGGGACCCGTGTCGGATTCTTCTACGCCCCTTAAGGGTGAAGATTTCGTCGAGCCACGCTTTTGGAGGACTCCAGAAGTTTCTCAGGCCCATCTCGGACATGGCCCAGGAGAAGGGAACCTCGACGCCCGGAAAGCTGTTCAGGGTCTGCCCTGGATGCCAGCTTCAGAATGTCTTTAAGGAGGACGAACACTCCCTTTTCCTCTACTGCCTGCAGGAGGACAAGACGCACGTGGAGAAGGACTGTGCATTTTGCGGCAATATGTCGGAGCGGACCATGAAGGACCGCCATCTGCGTCTCGCCAACTGGCTGGAAGGGAAGAGCCCGTCAGGCGAGAAAAAGAAGTCAGAGCGGTCTTCTAAGACCTTTGAGGGCGCCCCGGCGACGGGGGCCCAACATAAGGCCAAGCACAGCGAGTCCGCTGTTACCGGGAGCGCCGAACGGTCGGGCTCTACGGTTGCCAGGCAGGGCAGCATCCTCCCCGGCGCCATCAACCATGAGCCAACGCTCTGGCTCGGGTAAGAGGAAGGCCGAGCACCCGGCGAAGCTCCTAGAGAGACCCCAGTCGAGCTCGAAGGCCCCATCGGAGGGGGAGCGAGGCGGTGACCCTCCCCCCAAGGAGAAGGCAGTGAGCGCACCTAAGGTGGTGAAAGCCTTGATCCACCCTGCCAAGGCCTCTATCGAGACAGTCGCGGCGGCCCTGGCTCAGCCTGTGGAGGCTACACCGGTGGAGGCGACCTCAGGGCCCAGAGTCTCCCTGCCACCGCGGAGGGAGTCCTCTTTCAAGCCCGTCGACAGGACCCCCGTGAAACCTCCGACGGAGAAGAAAAAGGGGGGCAGGAGGTCGTCGTGGATTCGGCCTCAACCTCTGAAGAGGAGCTGATCGAAGTCTTAAGCCACGGCATTGGCGTGGAAGAAGACCAGCCCGTCGGGAGGGACCCCGACATAGGAGACGACAAGAACGTCGAGGCTCCTGACCGCCCGTCGGAATCCCCTCTACCGCTGCTGCAAGACAACTCGGCGGCCATTTTGTTGGCTATACAGTCCTTATGTTCGGAGATGAGGACGAGATTGCCGTTACCACCAACGGAGGAACCGCTCCCGACGGGGGACCCGGAGCCAGGTCCTTCTGGAAGCCCTCCTCCTAAGAGACGAAGGATTCATCCTCCACCTCCTTTTCAACCATCGCGCCCTGCTCAGCCCTCCTCCCCGTCCACGACCCATGGGGATGATACAGGGACGGACACGGCCGCGACGGGTACAGTCGACGAGGTTTACGACGAGGATCTTCCGTCATCACCTCCTCCCCGGGCTTCCCCGCCCGTCGAGATTGGATCGTTTCATGCCATGATCGCCAGGGCATCCAAGCTTTTCCAGCTCTGCCCGGAAGAGAAGAAGGAAGGTTTCCTTTATCAACGGCGCGAGACCAAGAGGAAGACGGTCCTCGCTGTACCTCTACTGGACGATATCTGGGATGAGGGTCTCGCCCTCCTCAAGAACCCATCCACAACGCCTGCGAGAAGGGATCGGTACGAGAAGAAGTACCGGGTCCCGGTACGCGGCCCTCTTGTGCATTCGGGCACAGCCGACCCCGGACTTGGTCGTCTCCGCGGCGGCCAGGAAGAAAGTGGGGGGGCTTCGGCCTCTACGTCAACCTCCCCCCCCGGACGGCGAGGGTAAGAAATTGGACACGATGGGACGCAGAGTCATCTCATCGGCAGTGACGACGATTAAGGCTGTCAACGCCTTGGCTATCGTAGCCCGCTACGACAGGGAGTTGTGGTACAAGATCACCCCCCCTGCTGGACTTCCTACCAGACGACAAGAGGGCGGAGGCCCTAGAGATCTTGCAGGAAGGAGAAGTGGCGTCGGACCACGCCATTACGATAGCGACGGACATCGCTGACACTGGATTTCGCCAGTTGGGCAACGGCGTGTGCCTTAGACGGCGTGGATGGCTCAAGGCAACGGACTTCCGTCAGGACGTGCAGACCAGAGTCTTGGACATGCCTTTCGACGGAAACAACCTGTTTGGGAAAACAGTGGATGATTCCCTTCAAGCCATCAAGGCAGACACGGAGACGGCCCGGGCTCTTGGGGTTCTCCAGCAACGACAGCCGCCCTTTCGGAGCACCGGAGGCAAGCAGGGTGCCTCCAATGGTTCCAGCCGTGGATATTCCACCTACCGTCAAGTGGCCCGTTCGTCGTCACAGGAAGCCTACAGGGGACGAGGCAAGTCGGGCGGACACCGCCGTCGTCGCCAGGGAGGACAAGGCGGCAAAGCCTCGTCGAAGCAGGACTGAACCGGCCGTGGGGTGGGGCCCCCACCGAAGCATTCCGGTGGGAGGACGGCTGGCGAACTTCGTCAGCGTGTGCGAGTACATCTCCAACGACTGTTGGGTGCTGGATGCCCTGGCCCAGGGTCACGCGCTCGAGTTTCTAAGGAAGTGCCCGCGCGTCCGCCCCCTGGCCAGGAAGGATCATCACGTCCCTCAACTTCTCTTGGAGGTAAAGGCGATGCTCAAGAAAGGCGCCATCGAGCTCGTCCCAAAGAGGCTTTGGGGCTCCGGATTTTACTCAAGATACTTCCTCGTGAAGAAGAAGACAGGAGGATGGCGTCCCATCCTGGACCTACGACGACTGAACAAATTCATCAAGGCACAGAAGTTCCGGATGGTCACCCTCCAGCACGTCCTGGGTCAGCTGGAGGAGGGAGATTTCCTGTCGTTGTTGGATTTGGAGGATGCTTACTTCCATATCCCATCCTAAAGGGACACCGAAGGTTTCTCAGATTCGTGGTCCAAGGGCGTCACTACCAGTTCAGAGCCCTTCCCTTCGGATTGAGGTCGGCACCCAGGTTGTTCACCAAGTGCCTCGCACCGGTGGCGGCGCGGCTGCACCTGGAGGGGATCCACATCTACCCATACCTGGACGACTGGCTCATCCGAGCAAAGGCAAGGGAGCATGCCGCGGAGCACATGGCGAGGACCGTCCAACTACTCATGGACCTGGGATTCTCCATAAACTACGCCAAGTCTCACCTGGTGCCCGCGCAAGACGCACTGTTTCTGGGAGTGAAACTCGACACAGTGGCGCTTCTGGCCTCTCCGTCGGAGGAAAGGACGAGGGCCATCTTGGGCAAGGTGCAGTGGATGCTGGTTGCGGACGTGGCCAGGGTGAGGTCCATCAAATCCCTCCTCGGAACGATGTCTTCTTGCATTTATCTCATCCACCTGCCAAGGCTTCGGATGCGCCCGTTACAGGAGTTCCTGGACGCTCGCTGGATCCAGACGATGGGCAGCTTCGAGGACAGGATCACACTCGACGAGAGCTTCCGACGAGCGATCCGGTGGTGGGGCACCCGCGCGCATCTGACGGCGGGCATGGACTTCCAGACCCCGGGCCACCAGAAGACAGTGACCACGGATGCCTCCCTGGAAGGGTGGGGAGCGCACACCGAAAATCTGCACGCGAGAGGCCTTTGGCTCCCGACGGAGAAGTCCCTCCATATCAACGTCCTGGAGCTCCGTGCAGTGTTTTGGGCCCTCAGGTCCATTCTTCCGTCCCTCAGGGGCAAGGTGGTGAGGATCTTCACTGACAACACCACCACCATGTTCTACATCAGGAAGCAGGGCGGTACCAGATCCCCAGCCCTGTCCAAGGAGGCGCAGGATCTGTGGCATTGGGCCGTCGCCCAAGGGATGTTTCTGGTGCCGTTTCATCTGGCAGGAATAAAAAACGCCATCGCCGACTCGCTCAGCAGAGAGCTGCGCTCGTGCCATGAGTGGGCACTACGACAGGATCTAGTGGACCGCCTCTTCCGACGGTGGGGCACACCCCAGATCGATCTGTTCGCAACAGCGACGAACTCCAAGTGCCGGAGGTTCGCCAGCAGGTTTCCCCAGCCGAGGAGCATGGGCAATGCTTTCTCGTTCCCCTGGGAGGGCCTGTTTCTATACGCGTTCCCTCCATTGCCATTGCTGATCCGGCTCATCAACCAGCTCAAGAGGTCATGGTCAATCAAGCTGCCAGTGGACGCGGATCTTCTCTCCAGGGAAGGAGGCGCCATCCTGTATCATGACCCGAAGTCGCTGAACTTGCAGGCCTGGCTCCTGCAGCGTTAGAGTTTGGAGGTTACGACATACTGGCCGACTGCAGAGAGGTTCTTGCAAAGGCCAGGGCGTCCTCAACTCTTAAATGCTACGGACACAAATGGAAGAGGTTCTCTGTCTGGTGTCACGCACAGAAGATTAACCCTCTACGGATTACGGCTCCTGAAGTACTGCCGTACCTACTGACGCTGGCCAAGGCTGGACTGGCGCACGCCTCCATCAAGATTCATCTTGCTGTGATCTCCCGATACACCAGAACCACGGGACGGACGTCTTTGTGGTCTCATCGTCTGGTGAAAGAATTCATGAAGGGACTGTTCAGATCGTTCCCGCCGGTGAAGGCTCCGGCCCCGGCGTGGGAGCTCAACGTGGTGCTGACCAAGCTCATGGGACCTCCCGTTCGAGCCTCTGCACTCAGCTCCGTTGAAGTTCTTGTCGTGGAAAACAGCGTTTCTTGTGGCTATCACCTACGCACGACGGGTGGGAGAGATCCAGGCCCTTTCCTGCAAGCCCCCGTACTTGACTTTTCACGACACAAGGGTAGTGCTCAGGACACACCCCTCCTTCATGCCCAAGGTGCCGTCGGACTTCCACCTCAACGAACCCTTGGTGGTGTTGCCTGTTTTCTTCCCGTCGCCTTCATCGCCGGCTGAAAGGACTTTGCACTCGCTGGATTTGGCTAGAGCGCTGAAGTTCTACGTGGACCGCACGAAGAGCTTTCGGAAGAAGTCACAACTTTTTGTGAATTTTGGACCTGTCAATCAGGGGAAGGCTCTCTCAAAGGCTTCCCTTTCCAGATGGCTCTCCGGCTGTATCATGTACTGTCATCGGTTGGCAAACCGTCCGCTGCCTGGCCATCCGAGAGCCCATTCCACCAGAGCGATCGCAGCTACCACGGCGTTCCTATCTGGTGTGCCCCTGCTGGACATCTGCAGGGCTGCTACGTGGAGGTCGACGCACACCTTCACGAAATTCTACTGCGTCGACCGGGATTCCAGGGAGGAGTCCAGGGTTGGCCAAGCAGTGCTGCGCAACCTGTTCGCCTAAGGTGAGCCTGGTGAGAAGGTAAGAGATGCTTAATGTTGAGTTGTATTGCTTAATGTTGAGCCTGTTGCCACCTCCCGTGGTTGTGCATGTGTGTACTGCTATGTATTCTTTTATTCATGAGCATGTGAATCCATGCCAGACCCCATGCTGGAGAAGGAACAAGTTACTTACCTGTAACTGTTGTTCTCCAGCATGGGTCTGGCATGGATTCACATGCGAACCCTCCCGCCTACCCCTCTGCGGCTCTTCACTTGGTCATACTGCCACTTCACGTGCTACCAAATCTGAAGATGGCTGCCAGAGGCGTGTCTTGGGGAGATGGCAGTCATTGGCTGTGGTCAGTATGACGCAGAGATCAGTGATTGGTAACTACTACGAAAGACAGATCAGAAACGAAACTGATACTGATTTTTCTTTACCGAGGATTCCCAGCCTGACGACGGGGAATATTCATGAGCATGTGAATCCATGCCAGACCCATGCTGGAGAACAACAGTTACAGGTAAGTAACTTGTTCCTTGTAACTGCAGTTCTGCAGTTATACTGAATTATTTGTTGCTCAAGTATACACAAGCGCAAAAGGGGGGGCGCCCAACTCAAGGACACTACACTTTAACTCTATGAAACAACTTGGGACTTTATGTCCCTTGGGAGTGCATATTAGGGGTACCGGTTGGCAACAGTAGGTTTGATTTGTGCCTATACATAATGTCCCCAGGAAAATCCATTGGCGACATTATATATGGTGACATTATATATGGTGACATTATATATGGTGACATTATTGTATGGGAATGGGTTGCGGGGATGTCCCCTGCTCCCCTTGTAAAAAAAAAAAAATTGCATGGGTTGCGAGGGTGTCCCCCGCATGATAATTGTAATAATGTCTCTGCTAAAAACAGCGACTTTCTTTGTCAGGGGAGATTTTTGCAGGGACATTATTACATGGAACTCGAGGAAGGACAGCCTCCCTGACTTAAGGACTTTTTTGAATTACTTTACTGAAGTTATTCCAATCTAGCCGTTTCCTGAATAAAGGATTTTATTGGTTTTACTGCATTCCTGTCTCCAGTGTTGTCTGTCACAGTGATAGTCATTGGGCATATATCAATTTATATATCGCCTACGAAAAAAGTAGCACACATTTCTTAATGCATGTGTCAGAGACTACTTTAAACCAGTCGCACACAAGGCTTTCCCTCCCGGGCTACACTCTCATCACTCACAACTGCCACCAGGCGTGGTGGAATTGCCATCCTCCACAAACCAAACTTATCCATATCTCTCATCGAAACCCAGCAATGCACAGCTAACTGCGAATGCCTTCTGATCCGACTGTCCCCCTCGGCCACTCCCTCATACAGTTTCCTACTCATCCGCAGGCCGCTGGGATATGACGGGCTTTTTTGGAAATGATCTATGTGACACTCTAGCTACCATCCTGGTCAACCATCCGGCACTCACCAAACTGGGGGACTTCAACATCTGGTTTGATAATCCCAACAATCCCATGACCCAACCCTCGGTCGACAACCTAGAGGCACTAACCTCTGCAGGCACTCTATTGGTCCCACCCACACCGGAGGCCACACCCTTGATGCATTCTTCAACTCCTCTTACCTTGTCTCAGTGTTCACCCCAAACCCCTCATCTGGACTGACCACTCAGCCCTACTCTTATCTATCTACATACCTACACCACCACCCCTCGTCCACCCGATCTCACCAGATGACCACAAATGCTGCAACATGGTCAAGTTACTACCTGACCTAGCTGAAGCCCTGCTACCCTCACTCCCACACACAGACAGACCTCTAATGAATCCTTTGACTCTGGGCTCAATGACTCACTCATCCCTCTCACCCATTCACGACCCGCCTGTACCCGCAAAGGACCAATCCCCAAATGGCTCACACCCCACCTGAAGTCTGTCAAAACCCATAACCGCTCCCTCGAGCACAGATGGCGAGCAACAGAGACTCCCTGTAGCAAATCCCTGTTCGCACGCCATCACCGTAACTACAAACTTGAGATCCGAAAGGCCAAAAAGACCTATAAAAAAGAATCCTAAACTGCCACAACAGTAGTAAAGCGCTCCACAGGGTCATCTCAGAATTCGAGAAGCCCAATTGCACCATTGCGCCTACCATGCCCAAACAAGTGATCTGCGCCTCCTTCTCCCATCATTTCCACAGAAGAGCACTTGACAGGACAGCCACCCTTAATACCAAACTCTCTAACTTCACCCCCCTGCCAACTCCGCCCGCTCAAGATCCCCCCGCCCCATCGCCGACCTTCAATCTACTGTCCAGCAGCAGACCCTCCAGGTCACCCCTTGACCCCTGCCCAGCCCCCCTCCTCAAAGGAATGTTCTCCAAATGTGCTGGAGAACAAGCAAGGTCCATACTCAATGACTCTTTCATCTCGGGCTCCTTCCCAGACCCCTTCAAAGTTGCTCACGTCAAACCCCTTCTGCAAAAGGCACACCTCTACCCCCTCCAGCCATCCAATTACAGGCCCATCTCGAACTCCAGATTCCTAGCGAAACTCGACCCCTCTGTCTACTCTCAGCTCAACCTTTCTGCTGAATCCATCAACCTACTAGACCCTGCTCAATCTGGTTTCCGACCCCGCCGTGTAACAGAAACCCCACTGAACTCGATCTGGGATGACCTCAAAGTCACTGCAGACTCTGAAGGATGTGCCGCTCTGATTATCCTTGATTTCACAGCTGCCTTTGACACCATTAACCACTCAACCGACTCCAATGCCTTGGAATTTGAGACCTGGCTTTCACTTGGATTGCCTCATTCCTTAGCAACAGGAAACAAATCACTATCCTTCCCGTTTTACCTCCTCCGCTCGCCCAGTGAACAGCAGAGTACCCCAAGGCGCTTGCCTCTCTGCGCTTCCAACTGCCAGGGATCATCCGTTCGCACAACATCACCTGCTACAATTATGATGACGACGACACAAATTATCCTGAGAAACCCTATATAAAACCCTGACCTAGCATCTTGCATCAGTGATATTGACCAATGGATGACTAGTAATCGCCTTCTCAACCCGGTAAAAGCTAAAATCATGGCATGTGGCAACACTGCACTACTTACTCAACCACTCCCACCCTCCCTCGGCACCCCACCCGCCCCCCATAACTAGCGAAGTAAGTAAAAAACCTTGGATGTATAGTGGACTAGGGCATATCCCTGTCTCACCAGATCAATAACATATCCAAATCCTGTTACTTCCACCTAAGGCTGCTGAGACGCATCTTCCCTTATCTCTCCTTCTCAAACAGATCGACCTCCATTATGTCAATTGTCATGCCCTGACTAGACTATGCAAATTCCATGTACCTAGGCGCTCCGTCATACCAACTTAACAAACTCAAAAGAGTGCAAAATGCAGCTGATAAACTCCTGCTTGATCTTGGACGAAGAGGCCACATCTCACCTGCTCTCTGCACCCTCCACTGGTGTCCTGACGAGACTGATGCATTTGATGCCTTTCGCAGCTAAAAGCTACTCGCACCGAACTCAGCCTCCAAAGTATTGCTGGTGCTATAGTGTCAATGGAGGAGACCCCTATCCAGGAATAATAACTTACAACCATGTACCGGCATTACAAAAGCAACTATGCTTGGCCAAACGCTCTCAAGAGATCATATATAACCCACGAAGCACTTACCAAACCAGCCTAAAATTCTATAAAGGAACTGGAAATAGGCCCCCCGAGGCCAACTCCAGAGTGAACTCCATTACCACTACCCCCAGTGCAGACTCCCCCAGCACACTGAGCTGTGTAACCATCCCATACAATGATGCCACCCACCAGTAACCGCATACACTCATTCATACCATTATGCTCACCGTCCACTTTACACCAACAAACAATAGAATGCAGCTACACCCCTCAATCAATTCAGCCTATCTTCACACATACCTATATCGCTCATATAACACCTCAACAGCCTGGTAAAACGTAACTATACCCCATGAAAAAATCGGCCTAGCAGCACACATCTTTAGCACATGCCCCACGGCAGCCAGAATGCAGACTAAGACCACCCTCCATGCTGCACACTTAACACTGATTTCTCGCATCCTCTGCACTACACTTAGCAGTAGAACACCGCCAACATGTGCAATCTGCACTGGCTACCCACATACCAAGTGCACCCAAGCACTATATGCTACAGTACTCTCTCAACTGATATGGACAACGGTCCCCAAGGGCGTTCTACCCACATGGCTTTGAGATCATACCAATTGTACATAAGGCCATTATGACATAATGCACCATAACATAATATTCAGGATAAGTCTCCTCACATCCCAAATCATCCTTACATGGTTTAGTGTCTTTTGCCTTGTAAGCTTAACCCCTGTCCCAGATCCTACGGCTCATTTCTCCTTGGTCCTGTTGTCGACTGTGTCCCTTAAGTTACCTTCCAGAAAACCCATGAGTTCGGAGAGAGCAGTGCTTGCTATTACATTGAGGCTAGTTGTGATTGTGAAGTACTCTTCTTAAATCTACAAAATAAATTCTGTACCCAAGTCTCTTGGTATCTCGTCAGCTCAACATCAGCTGGTGACGAGAATAAGATATAAAGCCACATGTCCAGATCCCCTTCTCATCACCATCTGAAATGTGTTGGCTCCGTATACATACATAATAAAACATTCAGGAGTGTTAGTTGTCATTACAGGAGGAAGTGTTGTTGAGGGGCCACAGGATGCTGTTTTTGGAAGACAGTTAATTGTGGACATCATGACTGATACAAATACCATGATGCATGTCTTTTTCTGGTGACACAAAATTGATGCCCACATTGCGTGTGGTAGAGGAATGTTGTGAATTTAAGGATAGTGATGGCAATTGTGTCAAGCTCATCAAGATCTTAAGATACTCCTTGGGATGAGATGACTTTAGATATTGTTAATGTGGGCTCATCTGCCCTGTTGGTTCCTGTGTATCCCTTTATCTGCTATCCCTTTTTTATATTCCCAAGTCCTGCCATCTTTGCTGGGACATTGTCAAGGAGAGAGGTGTTGTTTCCTCTAAACTTTACACCAGTCTCTCCTTTTCCTGGTCCCCGACTGTCCGTTAAGCTATCTTTTTGAATGGCTAAGAGGTAAGTGTGTTTTGTGAAGGCATCCTGAAGCAAAACGCTGACAACAGATACACTTTTTTTTAAAAACAACTTTATTTAAGAAAAAATGGTTGCAACAGATTACTTGCATAACGTTTGAGCATGGCAGTAATGATGGCGTTCATTTTTGACCCAATATCCCCCCTCCAATTCCCCTGCTTTAAGTCTGTGGATTCAGGCCCCTTATATTTGATGCTCCTTGTCTCAGAAGGGTCTCGGAGGGTGCTTCTAGGACCGTAGGGAGAGTCTCGCTTGTTGTTGCTGGAAGGTCAATGCTGGGAAGGCTCTGTCGTATTCCAGTACTGGGGACCAGCAGTCTGTAAAGTGGTGAAGCACGACTTCTTTGGCCCCGCGTGATCTTTTCAGCCATGAACATGTCCCAGACTTTGATCCACCATAGCGATAGTAGTGTGAGTTTAGAAACTACCTTACCAAAGCATAGAAGGTATATTATGTTGGCCAGAAACCAATCGCATCATATGCCCTACATCGCCAATAGAGAATCGTCAGCATAACCATAGAGCGTCCATTTTGTGTAAGAACCGCCATTTGCTTTCTCTGCCTTTCTATTCAACGCTTTGCAAAATGTATTTTATTTCATAAAGCTCATGCATGGAGCGAGGCCACAGTTTACATGTTGAGAGACCGACCCAGGCAGAAATGCCATACGCTACAGAAATACATTGCTTTCCTCCCTCAAGTCCTTGAAGGTGAGCCGAGAGGCATTTAATCAGCAGCCCAGGTGCCGGCCGGTCTTGCTGAAGCTGTAGAAACAGGCCGTTAAAGCATGAATTATACTTTCCTAGCGGCCCCCCTTCGGGGCTCTCCTTAGATCCGGCTGACCCCTAGTTCACGAATAGAAACCAGTAGATAACCCGCTTTGGAATGTGTCTCTCCTACGAACACAGTATCCTCGCTGAACAAGTGCCTTGTGTTCTTCATAACAAAGAACTGTCTGCTTACTGCAAAATTGCAACTGTTGCTAAAACGAGTAATATAAATTGAGTAAGAAGCGTGTCATAATGTGTCATATTTGTCATAATTGTCAATTACCGAACCCTAGCTCAAGAAGATACATTACGGGCGGTTTTGATGTGCCACAAAGAGATTGTACGATTGCCTTTTCATATATATGATACTGTTGTAGAATGTTTGCTCTCTTGCGTCTCACGAGGTCTAGGTGACACACGTTGCAAGACGTTAGACCCAGTCGGCAAACTGAGAGTATTTACTTTGCAATAAACTCTAGTACTTGCAAATCAAACCTTGTGTCTGTTGTATCACTTGGTGTATAGTGATTGTGCCTTGTTTCCATATGCGAGGGTCTTCAGGGCCTAGCAGTAGGGGGCCCTCCCGTGTCTTCCACTTGCGGGCAAGGGTGATCTTTGCTACTAGGAGGAGTTGAGTGATTCGCTTTGCGGCCCACCCCTATCTTGTGTAGCATTCCGGTAGTAGCGTTCCTAGTAGGATTGCTTCCGGTGCCAGAGGGAGTTTGCAGTGAGTGATAGCTTCTGTGGTATGGAGCACCTTCTCCCAGAAGGATTGTGCCTCCTGGCATTCCCACCACATGTGGAAGTATGTCCCTAAGGCCCCACATTGTCTCCAGCAATTGGGGTCAAGAGAATTATTGAAATGATGTAGGCGTTCCGGAGGATAGTACCAGCAGTAGAGCAGTTTGAGAGCACATTCCATGTTGGTAACACATCTAGTAGCTGTGCTGTTTCTAGTCCGGATGTCGACCCGTGTTTTGTCATCTATGGGTGTCCTAGGTCCTCTTCCCAACGTGCCATATATGAGGGTCCAATGATTAGCATATCGTCCTGTAGAAGTTTGTATAGTTTTGTGATGTGCCCTTTCGAGGGCCTTCTTGTAGCGTCAGTTCCAGGGGGTGGTGCCCCCTAGCTGCTCCTTGTTTGATCAGTGGTTGGGTGATCCAGTGACGGATTTGAGTGTAGGTTAATCTGTTTCCGATAGGTTGAAGCAGGTTTTACATTCCACAAAGGTCAAGGGGGATCTGTTCTCAAACAGCTGGGAGAGTGTATGTAGACCCCCTCATTTCCATTTTTGGAAGTTCGCCATTTGCAAGGCCTGGGGATGAAGTCTGGATTTCGAAGTACTGGTGAGCGTGGGCTCACACCCTTGCTTTTTTTTCCTTTGCAGTGTGCTGTCCCGATTAGTTCTGCTGGAGGAGAGAATCGATGACCAATGTCTGTATGCTGATGCAGAGATGTATAGCAGGGCACTTAGCGGTTGATAGACTCTTTGCTTGTTCAGTGCCCATTTCGGGGGCCCTGCAGATTCGGACCATGCCATGGAGTTAGTCAGTTGGGCCGCTGTGTAGTAGTTGCAGAGGTTAGGCACTCCCATTCCAGCCTATTTGGCTGCTCCTGTCATTCCTTTCTGTGGAATTCGGGCCTTGCCCCCTTCCATATGAACCAGGAGATCTGCCTTTCCAGTTGGAGGAGAGTCTTTAGCTGGATTTCCACTGGTAGGGTTGAGCATAGATATAGAAATCTGGGTATTAGATTCATTTTGCATGCTGTAACTCTCCCCAGAAGTGAGATTTCCTGACCCCCTCTGCCCCCCCGCCCACAACCCCAAACCATCTTTTAAGGTCAGACACAGGTCATTGAATAAGCGGGGAAAATTTGCAGCATACTTGTTTTTGGGGTTTGCCGCAATATGTACCCCCAGGTATTTTGTCATTGTGCTCCATTCCAGTGGACAAGTAGGTTGCATGTAGTTTGTCTCGTGGCCATGTTCACGCCCAACGCTTCCAATTTACCGTAGTTCATGGTGAAGCCTGCCACTCGTTCGAAAGCTTCAAGTTCTGCCAGGGCTACTTGAAGATACATCACGTCGTGTGCTGTTAGGGAGAATTCTCACTTTATGGCTAATTTCCCTTACCTATAGAGCCCCCCCAGTAGCGTTGCTGTATTTGAAGGGTTTGTTTCTTTTTACCTGCTAAGAGTGAGACTCTTTTTCCCACTCTTAGGCATTTTTGCTATGTGTGTTCTAGGCTATTTTTGTGTTGATGCCTATGGGTTTTTCTCTCCCCCATAGGAACCATCTTTATTCACTTGTGTTACACAGCACCCTCAGTGCAGTGACACTGGGGTGTCGTAGCGACCCCCAAACATAGACTCCATACCCTGGGACTGACTACTGTCTCCCAGGGCATGTAAAGTCCCCATTGACTTTACTAGTCAATTTCTGTGAACTAAACCAGTACAACCCATCTTACTATGGAGGTGCTGGAAGGGGTTAATAGTTTTTTCCCCTATGTTCATTTTCGAGAGGGTACCGTACAGTACCCCTCTCAGAAGTTTCTGGCAGGTGGCAGTGGTTACTACCAAAAATATTCGACCACAAATATTTCTCTATGGGGTTTTCCCATTGTTCGAGGCTACAACTTTTTCTGACAGCCTCTAACATACCGACGGTGCATTTTAATATTAACTTTGCTCCGGTAGGTTTTATTTGCCAGAACTTTAATATAACTTTTTTCTCGTGTCTTTCTCTACAATCCTAACCCAGGTCGGGGATCCTTTGTTTGTCCGTTTGGCGGGCTTCTGTCCAGAAGCCCTCTTTCAGGCACCACCGAGTCTGGGGTGGGTCCATTGTGTGGGAGGGGGGAGTAGGACCCCTGGATAGGGTTGCCTCCGCAACCCTGGTCACACTCTATCCTGATAGGCTGGAGGGTCTCCCGCCAAGATGACCACTCCACTGTGTGAGTGACAGCTAGGCTGTATAAATGGGGCTCCTTTTGCATAAAAGCAGGGTCCTGATGACTGGAAGAGCAAGATGTTGCCACTGGAACTAAGAAGCTGAAGAGGAGAGAAGCCAAAGACACCTGCAACGACTGAACCACAGGTGAAGCCCTGCTGCAGCGTCTCACCACTTTTCTCCACACGACGAGAGGAGATCTTCATCTGCAAGAGCCCCCTTCCCTTGATCTGGTGGGGCCAACCAGTTTGCCAATCGCCTTCCCGAACATGCTGTGGTCGAATCGCCAGTGCCCTGCACTTGGAGACTGGATAGCCAAGCAGCTATCGACCCGGACCGCGATTAAAAGGAGCGTACCTTTTAAACTTTGTTTGGCAACACCAAGGCTGGTTTCATCTCTGGGTAGTGCAGTACCTCGAATCTTCCTCCACGACGAAAGCCTCTCTTCCTCTGCTGGACCCCTCGAACTGCAGGAACAACCGCCAACGCAGGAGCCACTTCTTCACTTTAAAGGTACATTGTTCCACCAGGCCGCCCTTTCTTCGTGGTAGTGCTAAAGGTGTTTTAAATCCTTTACCTACCTGTTGGGTTGGCCACCCCCTCTCTTAACATTGTCTTTTCAACTCTTGCAACCACTATTTCAAATATCGTTAACCAAAGACTTGACTGCAGCTATGAGAACATTTTGCTCCTGGGCCCTTGCCATGTACCACTAACTTTGGCACATGTCTATTGAATCTGGACACGTTTGTTAGATCTGCTTTCTCGAGATTGATTCTCCATTGGAACTGTGTGGTGCACCCCTTTTTATAACTACCCTTTCCTTCCCACTGTTGAATCTTGTGAAATGCCATTTTGCTCAGTTTTCATTTAAGTACTGCTTATACTGATGCACTGTCTTGCTCCAACTGAGTCACAAGCTAATGGGAAGTGTTGATGGGGTGTATAAGAAGCTATTTCTGAATAACATGTGGTTTCCCTGCCTTGTGAAAAATTGTCAGAACCTCCCTTGTGTGTAGTTTTCACTGTGCCGTTTTGCTCAGTTTTCACTCTGGTTCACTTGGTCTGCAATTTATATAGGGAGTGTGTATATTTTTCCTTGACTTAAATTAACTTGCTTGAGACTTGTGATAGAGGTGTTTGATTAGAGGTGTATAAAATAAAAATATATTTACTTTAACTACAAGCTTTGGTCAGTGTTTCCTTCTGCAATAGTCTAGTGGGCCTATTGTGTAAACCCTGAATACTACTCATCTCCCTCTTGAGATAAGTCTGACTGCTCAGCCACAGCTACCGACTTAAACTTTGTGGTACCTACTGATACCAAAGGGGATTTATTGCTCTCACCTGTAGTCCTAATCTGGTGTAGTGCTCCCTAAGGGAACTGCACTGGATTCTGCCTAACAGGGGAAGAAGACTCCGGGCTGGATCTTCTCTGGTCGTCGAAGGGTAGATAGCTCAGGACTACAGCAGGGCTTTACCGGGACGGGATAGTTGTAGCAGCCGTCTTCTTCTCTGCTTCTCTTCGGTTCCTTGTAGTTCCAGTGACGACTCTGACTTCCAGCCCAAGAGTCCTGCCTTTTATGCGAAAAAATCCCCCATTCACACAGCCTGGCTGTCCATCACACAGCAGGGGGGTTGTCCAGCCCGGGCTACCACCTCAGCCAATCATGGCAAAGTGCGACTTGGGTTTCCTAGGATACCCTGTGCAGGGGGTGACTACACCCCTCCCTCACAATCATCCCACCTAGACACCCAGGCACCTAGAGGAGGGCTTCTTGGCAGAAGCCCGCCAAAAGACGGTGAACAAAGAAGGCAAACCTGGTTTGCCGTGCAAAATAAAACACAAGAAGGACTTTAACAAAAAGAAATGGCGAATAAACCCGACCGGAGCCAAAAGTATTTGGTCAAGCGGGTTTATGTTCGAGGCTACTATAATAGCCTAAAACAATACCACGTTTATATAGTATAAACGCGGTAGAAAAGTTACGGTAGATACCACTGCCACCAGCCAAGTCTAAATGTTAAAAGAGCAAAACAAGGCTCTAGGAGGTACAGATGAAAAGGACTAAGAAGGGCTAACATCTACGCATAGGGACACCTTGTATTGTTCGCCTTTTAATTCCATTTCTTCGATGGTGTTATTGTTGCAGATTCTTTGGGCAATGTCCCGTAGGAGAGTGGGATGGGGGACGATAGTTTCTGATTTACCCTCAGGGATGTTCCTGGGGTTTTGTAGTTGGCTAACAGCATTGTGCGAAACATAGGGCCTAATTGAAATGCTTCAAGGGTTTAAGTGCATGAATGTCCAATCGACCTGATCAATAGCCTTAGTTGCGTTTAGGGTGAGTATGGCCAGTACTTGGTGTTCCACCGCTTCTACTTCTATTACATTTAGGGCCTGACGGATGTTATCCCCAGTGTTTCTTCCCGCAATGAATCCCGTTTAGTCAGCATCAATGATTTCGGGGAGTATTTTCACCAGTCTGTTCCAGTCCTTAGCAGCATGATGGTGGTGGATTCTTGCATAGATGGGGTTACCGTGCATGTTTCACGCAAGGAGTTCAGGAGCTCAGTCAGTGGGCCCATGAGGAGACTTTGAAGAGTTTGTAAAGTTTTGGTGAGAATCCATCTGACCTGGGGCTCTGACTTTCAAGCCTTTTATAACTAGTTCCACTGCCACAATGGTGTTAGGGGAGATCCAAGGTCTTTCTGTTTGTCTCTGATAGGTGCGCGGGGCTGGCTTCTGCGCTGTACTGCTCCTGTAGTTCCGGAAGTCATGGCGTGGCAGTCATGGTGTTGATAAGGTGTGAAGTGTCCAGTTGTAGCTTTGCTTCTTCCGAGTATTGGGTAGAGCCCTCTGGGTCTTTTAGGCGTATAATATGGTTCTGACGGGCCTTTGCTAGTTTTCTGTCTAGGAACTGGTTAGCTTTGTTTCCATGGGCATAGTATCTCTGCTTAGTTTTTATAAGGGTTTGGGCAGTTTCTTCTCCGTAGTGTGTGTTAGGCAGATTCCTGTGCAGTGCCCTTCGGGACCACTGCACACAATTAAGACTACAAGTGGTAATACAAGTTCACCTTTGGTACAAGCCTGTACTACTATGTTAAAGTGGTAGCAGTAGCGGAGCAGCCAGGCTAATCTCAAGAGTATATGAGCAGTAGCAGAGATTACACAAAGTGACCACAAATACTGTGACTCAAGCAAACACTGACGCAAGGTTTCAGGTACAAAATATAAGTACATTTATTTTTAACCCATTTGTTATAAACACAACACTTCTATTAATTCAAAACCACACGTAAAATACACTACAACCAACCAATTCACTTGGTACAGTATAACTCAAGGTAAATACCCTATGTTTTAACGGACCAGTGTTGTGAAACAAAAGACGTAACCGGGAATACATATGCGATCACTTTTTGACAGTAATGACAGTTCGCTCTTACTAAAGATATGCGTATCCGCGACAAGAAATGTTACCGGGGCAAAAACACACTTAGCACCTGAGTTAACCAGAGAGAGTTGTGGGCAAAAAATCATAGGCAATACTTTTGCCAGGGCAGACAGAATCAGAGAACACTAGTTGACAGGAATTCAAGAGTCAATAGGCCAGAGACAGTGTCAAGTGGAACCGGTTCCTGTTGTCGAGGATCACACAGTCTGACAGTTCAAGATTCAACGTTGCCAGGAGTACTTGGATATTGTCACAGAGGAAGCAAAAGTTATAATAAGGAGGGAAGATAAGGGCAAGCCTTGTAGGAGGAGAAACAGGGATTCACCCTAGCTCCTTGAAGCAGAACACAGTACCTTATTCAAGGAAGAAGCTGGTGCCACGGCAGTTGTTCCTGGTAGTTTCCTGTAGACCCAAGGTTCCTGGAGCTTCGGCAAGAAAGACGACGTCTGGAGGGGTCTGCACTACGCAGGGATGAAGCCAGCAGCAGCGACGGTTAATAAAAGGTGTGTTCCTTAAAAAAAACAGGAGAGGCTCTTCAGATGGCTATTCGGACCACTACAGCAGTATGCAGCGATTTTGACCAAGAAGAGGATCCTCTGGCTGTGGAAGATGAGCTGGTTGACCCCACCAGGCTCAGGGGAAGAAGACTCCGGACTGGATCTGCTCTGGTCGTCGAAGGGTAGATAGCTCAGGACTACAGCAGGGCTTCACCGGGACGGGATAGTTGCAGCAGCCGTCTTCTTCTCCGCTTCTCTTCGGTTCGTTGTAATTCCAGTGGTGACTCTGACTTCCAGCCCAAGAGTCCTGCCTTTTATGTGAAAATCCCCCATTCACACAGCCTGGCTGTCAATCACGCAGAAGGGGGGTTGTCCAGCCCGGACTACTACCTCAGCCAATCATGGCAAAGTGTGCCTTGGGTTTCCTAGGATACCCTGTGCAGGGGGGGACTACACCCCTCCCTCACAATCAGCCCACCTAGACACCCAGGCGCCTAGAGGAGGGCTTTTTGGCAGAAGCCCGCCAAAAGACGGTGAACAAAGAAGGTAAACCTGGTTTGCCACGCAAAATAAAACACAAGAAGGACTTTAACAAAAAGAAATGGCGAATAAACCCAACCGGAGCCAAAAGAAAAAGTATTTGGTCAAGCGGGTTTATGTTCGAGGCTAATACAATAGCCTAAAACAATACCACGTTTATATAGTATAAACGCGGTAGAAAAGTTACGGTAGATACCACTGCCACCAGCCAAGTCTAAATGTTAAGAGCAAAACAAGGCTCTAGGAGGTACAGATGAAAAGGGCTAAGAAGTAACCCTTTCCAATACTCCATGTAAGATGGGGTGTACTGGATCTGTGGTTAAATGACTATGTAAAGTTAATGGCAACTTTACCTTTTTCTGGGGGACAGTAGTCAGCCCCAGAAATGGAGTCGGTGGGAAGTCTAAAAGACAACCCTGTGTCACTGCACTGAAGGTACAGTGTAACACACAAAAGAAGGAGGCTACTGAAGTGGTGTACTCCAGAGCCCACAATCGCAAAAACAGAGGAAATACACATGGCAAAACATGGGTAAGAATGGGGGAAAAGCTCACACTCTTACCAAGTGAAAAAAATAACTCCAGAAATCCAGCAAAGCTGCTGAGGGTCTCACTAGGTAAGGGAAATTAGCCATTGAATGAGAATTCTCCCTAACAGTGTGCTTCTAGTTTGTTGTGGGAGATTCGCAGAGTGCGAGCTGCTTTCGGGGACCAGCCTTTCTTGTAGTTCATCTCTGCTGTATCTACATCTTTTTCCAGTAGTTCTATGAGCTTCGAACAGTGTTTTCTGTATATTGCTTCATGGGCTATTTGTTCCCCTCTGATGACCGCTTTCATAGCTTCCCATCTCGTAGCAATTGAGGTGGGGCCAACAAGGTTTTCCTTAAAAAATTGTCGATAGCTTTGGTCTGGGCATCTCACAGTGCCATGTTGTGTAGCACCGTGTCATAGAGGGCCCATTGAGGTTTTGAGGGAGGTCTGGGTTATGGATCTGTGCTGTCAGGATCACTTGGGCATGATCAGAGAGCACCCTCTTGCCTATCAGCACCTTTTCTGTAAAGGAGAGTAGTTGGGAGCTGGGTAGCAGCAGGTCAATGTGAGAGGAGGTATGGTGCATGTGTGTAAAAATAAGTCTTTTGTTGTTGGGTAAAGGACCCTTCATGTGTCGACCACCCCTGGGGATTTGAAAAGTCGACATAGACCCAAGGCAATTTTAAAGTCTCTTAGTACCAGTTGGTTTGATTTTCAGTCAGGGGGTCTGGGTCACTGTTAAAGTCTCCTCCTATTGCTGTTTGGCCCCCAGGAAAGGGAGCAGTGCAGTTTCTGATTCAGTAAAGAAAGTTTCTTGGTTTTCGTTGGAGGCATAGACTGAGACTAAGGTGTATAATCGGCCAAAAAGCTCACCTTTCACTGGAATATATCGTCTTTCTGAACTGTGCAGGATTTCCCGTTCTGTAAATGGGGTGCCTCTCGCTATTAGGATCCCTGAGCCACCTTTCTTAGAGCTACTAGTCGCCAGGTATTGTTTTGGGAAGTTTCTGTCCCATAGACCTGTGAAGTCTGCAGTGGTTAGGTGAGTTGTCTGAAGAAAGACCACTGAGCTGGTCAGATCGTTTAGGCGTCAGAGTTGAGTTGCTTTTATTGGCGGAGTTGACTCTAATGTTTAGGGTCACAAAGCAAAGCTTCTGATGTGGTGGAATGTTTTCCTGTGGTTTTGTCTCAGCTGTTGGGGGAAGGGTATTCTGGAGCGGACAGCCTTCACCTGCCATTCGGGGCTCTGATCTTCGACTATTTCCGCTGCAACCAGGGTTTTAACTTTTGTGAACTGGAGGTGAACTTCACTGTATAACGAAAACACAACCTAAAAACCAAATTCAAACTAGGCCTTTGCACCCTTTGGCTGGTCAGTGCATCCACTCTCTCGGCTGGAGTGAACCGTAGGCATTCCGAGCTCCTGGGTTGCATAGTTATGAGGAGCCAAAGATCATTTTATTAGGTTATTTGGTAGTGGAACATCTGAAGCTTTGTCCGGTGGAGCAGCTCATGTCTGCTTCGGGGAGTGTAGAGCTTTCCCTCCCTTTGCCATTCTTGTCCAGGTGTTCCGTTGAGGTTTTGGGGCCTCTCCCGCTCCCCCCGAAGGGGATGGGTTCATAAGATCTTCAACAGGGGTTGAGGGTTCCTCCGCCAGGATGCCCCCTGCTTTCTCCAGTGAATTGAGTATGCATGTCTGGCCTTAAAACGTGAACTGGAGAGTTACCGGGAACAGCCAGTAGTATTTTCTTTTCCGGTCCTGGATGAAGGTTGAGAGTGGTCTGAGGGCTCTGCATCTCTGGACCGTTGTCGCCGCCAGGTCTTGGTAAACTGGCATTGCGGACCCTTGGAAGGTCAGATCTCCTTGTGTGCGACCTGCGGTTTTGATCTCTTGTTTAGTGGAGAAGTGGACCCAGGTGATCACATCTCGTGGGTCCGTTGTGGAGGATCTCCTGCGACTCTGCAGTCTGTGGGTGCTATCTAGAAGCAGCATTGCCTTGTCGCGGTCTGGGAGGAGGTATCGAAAGAAGTTGCTCATGTAGGTATGTAGGTTTGTAGGGCCTGGTCGGGAATTGTTCTCAGAACCCATCCAATCCATATATTATTCCTGCTATTTTCGATTTCCTTTTACTTATGCCTCATATGCTTATTATTCCCCTCCAGGGCCTGGAGTTTCCTTCGCAAATCCATCAATTGTGCTGCATGGTCGAGGGTCTGGTCTTAAGTTTCACTGATCCTGTGCTCCAGTTCTCCCATCCCATTGTCCAAGCCCTCCACTCTGGTAGAGACTTCTGTCATGCAGCTTCGAAATTCAGATTTTATGTCCGCCAGGAGGGATTGAATTTCTTCTTTTGGGCCCATTGACTTGTAGGGGTTTCCTGGGAGTGGGCTAAGGAGCGCCCGGGCTCGGGCTTTGGCTGTTATGTTTTGGCAGCAACATGGTGGTGATGCATGCCGATTTATGGGGTTTCTGATGCTTTGACATTTCAGCTGAGCTGGCTGAGATGAGCTTGCTGTTCTCGGTTGTTGGGCTCCCTGGGTCCTTTAAGCATGTGGTAGTGGGCTGGAGAGTCCTTTTTGCCCCGTTTCTCTGCTGGTCAGGCTGTTGATTAGGCTGTTGATAGTGGCGGCTGGTGCCTGTGTTTGAAGGTTCTCTGGGAGGATAGAGGGGAGGGGGTGAGAGGAAGCATTTGGATGCGCTGGTTCAAAGCCCCGCTTGTGGTGTTGGGGTGTTTTGGGCCGGGTCTGTTTCTCTCCCTGGCTGCTTTGTTTTCTGATCGAGGTGCCCAAAACTCAATTGCAGTATGGCCCCTTTGTGAGTTTTGGGCTGGCAGGGTGGCAGCAATTTTACTTGCTTTTGTGGAATTGGTAGCAAGCTGCAGGTATTGTGCTTTTTATGTCCAATGCAAAATTTGCCAGAGCTTGATGATCTGCTTGAAGGACCAGTAATGAATGTGTCTGTCCCCTCCCTGCTCCTGGGCTCGTTGCTGTGGTGTACGGCTACTATCTCCTACTTCATCCCTGCCCCCAGTTCTAAGCCGGGGGTTTATGCGCCCAGCTTCACGTCCAGGTCGTGCCATCTGGGGGCTCTGGGGATGCGTGTTTAATCTTTGCCACTCTAACCAGTGGGTTTTCTCTGCGGGTGGCTGACTCTTTATAGGAGCGTTAGTGGGGAGGGCTGGTACTCACTGTTGTGCGAGCGCTTGGATGTTTTGTGTCACGTCGGCTCTGCCCAGCCCCCTCTGGTGTGTTACTTCGTTTTGCTGCCTGCAGGGCTATGCTGCTGATCTCGCAGTGCTTCTTCCTCCAGTTCGCGCCGTGTCCTGGAGGAATCCCGCTTGGAAGGGGATGACTGTTTTTGCCTTTCTGTCCCTCCTAGGCCACCCTCCGTCGGCTTGTTCACCGGTGAGCTGGGGTGGCTTGGGAAGCTTTGTTTTGGCATGAGCGGCAGTGGGTCATCCCCGATGTTGTAGGTGGGTGGTGTGGAGGATTCATCGCGGGTCCTCGCACTCCGTCTTCCTTGGCAGGAGCCATCTTGAGGAGACTGGGGATAGATGTGTCTCAGTTCTCTGTGGGTTTAACAGTTCTTGCTGCCGCCGGTTCTCTTCTTGGATCTCGCCATATGCTCCCCCGGACTTCTGCAGCAGGTTCCAGTGATTGTGGCCGATTCCACCGACTCTGCTCCATACGGACTCTAGTTTGGTCAGAGACTCTGATTCCCACAGAGGCTCTCAGTGAAGCGACCGCTTTGCCAGCGCTTTAAGCCACCTTCACTTTTCTTAACAGAAATACTTTATTGGTCTTCATTTGTCAGGATGGATTAATGTCTAACTGGCCCTAAGCTAAGGTAGGATTTCCCTACCTATAGAAACTAAGGATAGTCTGTGTCATTAAGTTCAACTCAACTGTCTGTGTCCAAAACCTATACTTTGCCTCACAACTAAAACTATATAATGTGTAGGGATGTCGGCACTAAAAGAAAAAGTATTAAAAGTAAAGTGTTGAGCTTCTTCCAGCTCTGGCTTGTTTTTCAGTTTTACCTTTCCCAAGTCCAACAATAGTTCCAAAAGGTCCTTCCCCAAGTTCAACACAGTACCGAAATGTCTCAGGGTTTCCTTCCTCAAGTGCAACACAGTTCAAAGAAACCTCGGAGTTCCCTTCCCCAATTGTAACACACTTCCCAAAGTCTTGGAGGGGCGGAGTGAGGGGTCACTTCCCCAAGCAGGCAGCTCCTCCACTAGAGCTTATGTGTGCCTCTGACTTGTATGAATGCATTCAGTTTAACCTTGTAATCCTCTAGCCTCTTAAAATGGCTCAAACTATTGCTTTCTTTCACTTCAGCAATCGTCATGCAGCATAGCCTTTGTATCATCGCTTTCATTGGTTCTTCCGCCAGTATGGCTAATTAGTCTAGACGCATTTTTCAGACCACACAGCCCACCCATTAGAGGTCACTCGACCAATAACCCTTGGGACTCTGTGATGCTCTTGATTTTCCTTGGCCAACACAGGTTTTTTTTCCCTGGACCTGAGTCAGTGATTCACATTCATTGTAGCTTTCACAATGGTCGTCTCTTGGCTTTACCTCCCCTTGTTTTCAAGTTACTCTGTGTTTGGCTTTTCTTAATGTCCATTCTATTTCATCAACTTGTATTTCACACTTGCTTTTCTGCTTAATTCAATGGTGCTTACTTTGAGCTTTCACTTAGTTCACCAAATGCTTCTGAATGGGTTTTCACAGTGTTCATAACTGTAGATCATGGGATTTTAACTTGTGCAACAGTTTCATCTGATTTACTTATCTTACTCTTCAATTCAATATTCCATATGCCTTGGTACATTTCAAAAGGTACTTTGTAGTTTGTTTGGTATTCAATAAACTTTGTTGCATTTAAAAAAGTGCTTTGTAGTCTGCTCAGTATTCAATATTCTTCCCTTAGTGTTCCAAACCCAACTCTTAAGGGTTTTAGCTGAATCGCTACTTGCAAATGTCCAATTCCCACCCCTGGAGCGCCCCAGTACGAGTGCTCCCTCGCTCTCACTCATCAGTACTCCGCTGGGCGTCTCTGCAGGCTTCTCCGACTTCCACTTTCCTCCTGAGTAAGCATCAGGAGCTCCAGCGACCAGCACACGCTATCGGGAAACCTTGCTGCAGTGGTCAGCAGCGTTTGAAGTCTCCAGCTGGGAACACGCGTCATGGGTAGTTGGGGCTATGGTCCTCTAACGGTCACAGCACCTCTCTCACCCCCTGGCAACACACAGTGTCCTCTCTGTCGTCCCTGCTCCAGCCTGCTCCTCACCTCTCAGCTGCCACCCTCTAACCAGGCAGGTTCCCCCCATTTCCTCCCTCCGTCTACCTCTTTATGCACCTGTGGACTTTCAATTGGTTGCAGGTGCAAGACTTTTGCCTGACCACAATTATAGTAATTAACAGGACATGCCTGACCTTCCATAATCCTCTTCCTCGTCTCAGTACCATAGTGGTGAAACTGACTAGAAGTGTACATTACTCCTAGTTGCCTCTTCCTTGTCCCACTTGTTAAGGTATGTAAATGTGGGGCTAGTAGGTGTGTAAGGAAGGGAAAGCGACTGAATGACAAGGGGTATTACTCCTAGTTGTATACTCCCTGGCATAGGTTTGAGGTGTCTTCACTTAACATCAGGATTTTGAGGTGTGTTTACCATGCCCATATAAAGAGAGGTCCTTCGAGGTGTTCTGTTTCTAGACCTTTTATAATAAGGGTGTTTCTGAGTGTAATTTCCAAAAGGGAAGGTAAGGCAGTAGGTCGATAGTAACCTATAAAAGCTTCTGGAACTGAATTTTCATCATGAAAAGGAAACTGTGTCTCACCTAAGAATCCCCTCCCTCCATTCCCCAAATCACTGCCACCCAGGTGATCCTCCCTCGCATGTTTACCTGCAGGGTCGGGATCCAAGAGCAATGGCCTTTCCATGGTCACCTGAGCAGAGGATGTTGGGCAGAAGAAAGTGAGGGCGCCCTCAGGTTTCTCACAGTTTGTGCAAGCGTTTCCAGGAAGGTCAGATGATAATAGAGGAGCCAATCGTAGACCGTTTTTTTGTATTTTTATGCACTGTTATTGAACACAGTTTGTGTGGCCATCTCAAAACAGTCCAGTAGCCGTCCACATCGAACGGAGGTTCCCTCCCATTGGCCTGCTACTGGTTAGAAGCAGAGGTGGGACCATGGGCAAACTTTCTGCCTCCATTGGCTTTCTACCCACCCAACTATCTAAAACCGTGTTATTTGGTGACTGCTTCCAAGCTAATCTCAACGAACATTCAATAACTACACTTTAGGCCTTCTGGTGTGAAGGAACCTCCCACCCCACATATCAGATCATTGTAAACGGTCACATCATGAACCTCTTGTTAATGCTCCTATCCGGGTAAGGTAATATGTCACATGTTACTTGAGTGCTCTTCCCGCAGAAGAGCTGTGTCAGCCCCTTCATTGAGACAACTTCCCTTGATCCTGCAAATGTCCCTATGTGTTAGCTGGACAATACCATTTCCATCGGTCACATAGTCATCCATAACCCTGGCACAAGAACGTGGAAGACTGCAGTTTTTCTAATATGACCTACTAGTTTCCTATAGCAATTCTTGGTGAAAACGAGCATTGCTAAGAACAGTCAAAACCTATAATTAAAAAAGAAAGTCCACTATAAAAGAATATTTGTTGGACCTAACAAAAGGCTTTGTGAATGTCATCAAACATCTGTTAACGTGCGATAACGAATAATATACTGCTGCTACAACGTTTTCTGTGGTTGCAGCCAAGCCTTGCAATTCTCTTCCACAGCCGATGCGTGCTGCTCCAGATCACATTTCCTTCTGACACCTTCTAAAGACTCTTCTGTTTAACTGATCCCCCCCCCCTCAGTTGACTACCCTAGCTTGCTGCAGCGCCATGATGCCCCTGGGCATACGATGCGATATATAAATGTTTATAAGATGAACTAATTTTGGAATGGGTTTACTTTTTTTACTTTTTAGTTGAATGTTTACATGAAATAGTTTACCTCTTGGAAGTAGTCTTCAGTTTTGCGATTGGATTACAGTTTTCCCAGTGAATTGGTTTGGTAACGCGCCTAAGACGACATACTGGAGTCACTCCAAAGTCCTCTCTATCTTTGCATGTGGATACAAAAGAGAGAGCAATATTGGCAATACAGGTGCAAGATAAAAATGTTTTTCTTTTCAGGTTTGCAACAATACAAGTGACCGGAAACATGCCGACATTATCCTGGAGCGATACGTAACTGAGACCGTGATGAGCATCGTCAACACATTCTTCAGTTCGCCATTTTCAGACCAAAGCACCACGTTGCAGGTATGAACTTTACTTTGGAGACATGCCTGAGAAGGCTACTTCAGGTAGTCTGCACATTACAATATAAATCCTAGGTTGAGTATTGCAGCAAAATGAATCCAACAATAATTCAGTTTGAAATGAGGAATATTTTTGCATTACATTGTCTACTTACCATTTCCTAATATTTCCAAGCAGTTGTGACTACAATCAGTTGTGAGTGCAGTTCTAGACTGCTGTGAATTTAGAGATGCTACTTTCCCTTCACTCCAGGACCATCAGGGCAGTTTTGCTTTGCTTAGTGTTTGTCTTTTTAATCTATTTCACTCATCCCACATCGACAAATAGATCTTAATGTTTCTGGGACAGCTCTTCAAAGTGAAATTTTGGGGTTTTTAAAGGAAGACTTAAGTTTATGGGGTCCACAACCAGAAAAGAACACCATTTAATGAAAAGCACAATTCTTTAGATAGTGATGGAAGTTGCGATTTGGACATATTATGCAGATGAAATGAAAGTAGTATTATATATTTCCAAGAAGGAAGCACTCTATAAAAAATAGTACAAAAAGGTTGTTTGAGTGAACTCAAGGTTTAATGCACACTTAAGGGGTCTTGAAAGAAGAGTGGGCTTTGAAGGGTTAGAGAAAGTGGAGGGCAATGCACGGGGCGCTAGCAAAGGCTAGTATTAAGGGTTGTGGTGATTCATATTGATGCATACTTCCCTTTGCCACTCATGGCGAGTGGCCATACAGTTGGTCAGAGGCTGCACAAACAAGTCAGAAGAGCTGATTTTAGTAGGATGTGTGGGTTGTACGCATCGTCTGGAAAAGGACAGACAGGTAGATAAAATAAAGGCTGACAGACATGCATGTCTTTGGGTGAAGAGGTAATCTGAGAATTCCCCTGTGTGATCTTCATTTGAAGACCACAGCTGTTTCTGCCAACTTCATTGCTTGATGTTTATAGACGATCCAGTCTGCCTCACTCTTCCCTTGTTTTGGCAACAGCAATTACTCACACTTTGCCATTTGTTCCTTTTCAGCCGCTGGGTCAGTTTTGAAACTAATCTAATTACATATTTTTTTGTAACAGCCTTCGATGTTGGCCAAATTAGTAGAGGTACTTACATTTATTCTCATATGCCACTTTGGGTGCTTGTGCATGAGTGGGTGACCCAGTCTGTCAGTAACAATACACACTATGCCCCCTATGCTCATTGTTGGAAGTAGCCCTGCTATGAGACTGATTTTGGGGGCATTGCTGCTGGCAGAGGAGCACCTACTACGGCCTGTGGTAATCTGCACGTTATTGATGGATGGAACCAAATGAGTGAATATATCCTTATGATTTGCAAAGCACAGTTTCACACAAATGGGTTTCTTGGTGCCAAGGTGATTGCACTTCACGTCAAGTGGATAGTTGATGTAGCTGGAGAGCGTGGGGACACTCCAATAACAGCATTATGCACCCTGCCTTAGTTGGGTTTTTGCCACTTGTGCCTCCCTAGTGTATGGGGTATTTTCTTCTGTTTTGTTTACCTCTTTTAAAGATCCAAATGACTTATTGTTGCTCCATTTGGACTGGTGAATTCAGAAATATTCCATTCCTTAAGCAGATGGGTTTTCTAATATTTTGATAATCACTTTAATTGTGGACTGGTATATTTCGGAAACTGCAGACCATATGAGGTAAAGGAATTGAATTGCATATTGCACCCACAGTCAAATTTAATTGATGGATAATTTCCCTTTTGGCCAAGATTGACCACTTGTAATACTTTGCCATTTTAGACCCGCCAGCCAGTCTTCGTGCAGCTATTACAAGGAGTTTTCCGGGTGTACCACTGCAACTGGCTTCTGCCTGTCCAGAAGGCCTCTGTTGAAAGCTGTATTAGGGTGCTTTCCGATGTAGGTAAGAAACCATTTTTGATGGGTTCTATGGTTTGCTTCAGAGATCAGTTCAATGGGGCAGTTTGACCTAATTTTGTGATAATTATGTAAGAGCACCCAGGAGGAAGTAAACATTCTTAGTGTAATTTTCTAGATGGGAGTGTATTCCACTGTTCATACTAAACCCTTGTTTGTTTGACTGTCAAAAGTGAAAAATAGTCTATTACTCAACACTCCAAAATATTAAGAAAGGTTGAGCGCAAGAAAGCACCTGCAGTGTTGTGTTGTGGTTCCACAGCTGCGGACTAAGACCTCCCTAGTCGAGCAGGCGTAAGAAAGGATAGGTCTCAATTTTTTGTTTAAGGGGAATTGAGCTAAAGTAGGCACTAATTATAAAGTGTCAAAGAACACGCACAAAAAAGCTTGATTACCCCTCTTTTAGTCCACCTTGGAATTAGATCAGGGACAAGGAAAAGAATACTGATAGATTATCTATTTCATCTATCTATAATTCACATAGAACAAAACATTTTTTCCAAAGAGTAAGCAAAGTAAAAACACATTTTTAATCAATACATTTTTCACACATTGATGTAGGGTGGGTGCTTTCCACAAGGCACCTCACACATTTAAAAAGAATTCAAAATTAAAAACACAAATGCTAAAAAGTCCAGCAAAAACACATTTTCACTCGAGGTGTCTAAAGTTAGTATAGTGACAGTTGTAACAGATCACCTTGACAAATTGTATTCAGAATATTGATTGTCTTGCCGTTTTTTGGGGGGGAAACATACTATGAATGTACAGCATAAGGAGTATTAGTGCTGCAAAAAAGACACGTTGGTTTTAAGTGACTATGGGATGTCTACATATGTTTCGGCACACAGGTTACATCAACACCATCCCTGGTGTTCTGTTGTTCTAGTTGTGGCCCTCTTCAGGACAGTGTATTGCTTTTTCGGGTTGACAAAATGTTCAAACAAATGAATCCCCAGTTTTTTCACAATTTTTCAAGTGCTGTAAAAATCAAAAAAGCAACATTTGTGTTAGTGTCTGGTCTAGACAATGTTAAAATAACTCTTTTGGTCAAAATTTGTGTCTTTAGGGCTCTTTTGTTCCCCTTTATTTTCCTTATTTACTGACCTTTATATTCACTTGTGGTTGGACTAAAGCTTGGTTTCTGTGATGAAAGAATTGGAAATCACTTCCTTTTCATGGGTTGCTTTATGCAGCAATTAATGTATGTTCTGCTTTTTCAGTTGGCAGAAATCTTTAAGCAGCCATCATATCATTGTCGTGGGTTTCTCTTAACAATGGTTTCCTTTCCGGCTGCTTTTCAAACGTATTAGTAAGCATAGTCATGTTTTAGAATATGAAAAACATTTCCTCATTTGTAGAGTGACACAGGTTATGTAGCTTCTGTACTAACCTTCTATTAGTTTTGGCCGCTTGTTTATAGAAATGACTTTGTGGAAGAGCATCAATAGGGCGTATTCTGACCGCAGTGCTAAAAAAAATAATTAAATGAAACCACTTCTTGATACTCTTTAGCTGTTCCTTGTTTGGTCTACTGGAAGAGTACATTTCAAAATTACTTTAAATTTGCGTCTGTTGTGTTCTCTGATGGGAGAAGCAGGGTTATTCACAACAACAAGCAGGTCCTTCCATACCCAAATCCAACCCCCCCCCCCCCCCAACTCCCTTTCGCTCCCAGGAAGTCCTCCTTTACCATTGTGTAGGGTCTGTTTAGTTCCCTTGTTATCTCCCCCTTCTTCCCTTGCAACTCCCCACCCAGACCGCAAGTCAGGTTCCACATAAATAGCATAATCACAATAGCATAACTTCATAACAATTCCACTAAAATTTCCCATTTTCCCATCTAAATCCTTAACATAATAAAACACACAATTTGATCAATAATACTACTTTCTTTTTCATTAATTATGTAATCACATGCTCTCATTTCTTCTACTTTACCAATTTTAAAAATTGGTACAAAGCCTTACTCAATTGGAAAGGCAGTGATGACAAATATATATCATAATGTAGGTCCTGTATTCAGACTAGCCTCACGTATGTATTTTCCAAAAAAAGTCTGTCGCTGGTCTATCAAGGCCTCGCACTTGAGTAGTAAATGATGCAACGTTTTACTTTCTTTCTAACCAAATCTACACTTGTCTGAATCGCAATTCAGTTTCTTCCATCAAAAACAGTTATACCTTGTAGGAAGGATATCAAGCCTAAATGTTAATAGTGTTTCTAAACTTCAATGAAGGGAATCGGGAAAGATATTTTGCACACTTCCTAACCATTTATGGGCAGTCATTAAAATGCCATAACGTTTATAGTTACCCAAAGTATCACAAGCTCTGCACCAGCCACTAAGCCAGAAGCTTTGTTTATGCGCTCCCGGGTTCTCACACATGGAATCTCCTCTCTGTCCACAGGCTGCCATTTTTTCCATTGTTTTAATCAATTGAATATTTTTCAGCATTGAATCATTTTCATTAATACGTGCAAAAACACATTTTCTGGGTGATTTTTAAATTTGACACAATAAAACTTTCTTCCATAAAATATGTGCTTCCAATGAGAAAAGCCCTAGCTCAAATCTAATAACGCTTACTGGTATTGACCTTGGTAGTCTTAAAACTCTTTTGCATCTAAAACCTTCTAGATGTTTAAAATCCTCGTCCAATAAACTATGCTGAATTTCGGCTCCATAAATTAATGTAGGGATAGCTTTTGGAACAAAAGACAATGTTCCATATCTAAAATAAAACATTCTTATTTGTATTACAACTGACAATGCTTTACCATAAAAAACCTCTAAAATCGCTATTTTTCCTGGGTTAGAATAGAGCCTAAAACCAAGATATTGCATATTGTCCACCTGTTGTCCCTTCTAGCAACCAACTACCTGTTTTACTTCTTTGGCCCGCTGACAAAACTAATATCTGAGATTTACGAGCATTTATCATTTTTACAGTACATGTTAAAACTCTCAATCTTTAAGATACAACCTTAGTACAGTCCCGCTTTATAATGTTGCCGTAGGTAAGCCACTAGATTTTTGTACCTAACACAGAAGGGGCTAAGAACTACACAGGCGTCAGATGACCCCCCGTTCCAAATCGGCCTTATAAATATAAATTAGAAGGGAGCTAAAATACAGCCTTTTTGAAAACCTAAGTCGGGATTGTAGCCGACACTATGCCATCTTAGTTTAGTCTCACTTTTAACACTGTATCTTCATGTAAATAAATTAAAACTGCTAAAAGACCAGACTGTAATCCCCATTTCTGACCACAATGTATCTCTATTCCATCAGTCAAAAGCCAGAGAGACGTCTACTGTAATTACTAACACTTCCCTCGCTACGTCCTCCCAAGCAAGACGCTGGGCAAAATACATCATCCACCCTGCTACTGTTGTAGCCACGCAGCTCTTAAACTCACCTGGTTCGCATTAAAATCGCGTTCTCATTTGCCAATGTTTTAAGTGACATTAAAACCACTAACGCAAAAATCTTCGAATCTGCGTCTAGCAGCACAATATTCCCATAATTTAAAGGGGAACCCCACTCACCTTTCCAGTGAGATAATTGAAAAAAAGCTGCATAAAATGTCTGCCCACATTGCTGAATCTCCTTTTAATTACTTTATTACAGAGTCCATTAGGATTTGGCACCCTTGAATTGCTACTCTGTTTTTTCCATTTGGCTGGCGTTGGTTTCAAAAGCCAGGATTCTTCTTTAATTCTATTCTAGGCTGCCAAATTGCCTTCGCGTTGTTCATATAATTCCATTAAATAATGGACCCAGGTGAGTACAGAGATGGGATTTGACTGTGCCAAGCATTGAAAGTCATCTTTTCTTTTTTATTAATTTTCAGTAGTTTATTTCCCTTTTTGCCATAAGGCATGAAAGCATCTTTTGACCCTCCTTCTGATACACCAAAGCCTGTATAGCTTGGGCTCTATTTTTATGACATTGTTTTAGCTTTTTCATTTCAATATTCATGGAGGGCCTTCCTATACGCTTATATCTTCCGACGTTCCTATACATTTGTTTATGGTACTGTATATCAGCATTATAGGGGGCTATTCTTAAATTCACTTAATTTCCTGGGGGGGATAAATAATTCTTTATAAAAACAGCTAAGTGTTGTAAAGAGCACATAATCCTATTTACTTCTCCTTTCTCATCAAGCAGTTCTCCCCAATACGATTATTATATTAAAACATGGCATTAGGAGCCCAAATCAATCTATTTCTGCCCCGAGAAACCTCAACCAATTCCATTTGATCATTATGTAGTGATTGAGTGAGTTTAGGAAAACTAGCCTCCAATCTTGCATGGTTTTTGGGATATCCTTCAACTATTTTAAAATGATAATCTAACCACAAACTGTCCAATATAATTATAAAGTCAGTAATAGATGTACTAGTCCCGCTTTTCCAAGTGTTAACCTAATATTCACCTTTTTGTTCCGCACTGACCACACAGAAATTCCAATCTTTAAAAAATGTTGTCCATTTTTTCCCTTTTTGCTTCTTGAACTATTGTAACTGAATTATTTTGTGCTATTTCCTTTAGTGCTGCCTGACTTTCAGGGGTACTTAAACATTTTGCATTAAAATGCCCTGCAATATTTATCAACCCTTGTGCACATAACTCTAACCATTCACTCAGAATATCATTCAAATGATCCATTATAATTGTGACTTCTCTGTGTAACTATAATACACATGAATTATAAACAAATGATGGCCATATTCCTTCAGTGTAGCATGAACTGCCAAGGCACCGTACATGGAACTTTTCAGTTCGTCCAGTTTGTACACATTATCTTCTCTGGCCGCTATGTGTAGTCCCCCCTTAGGACTGCCTGATAGGCTTTTGAGTGGAAATTGTTGGCAGATGTGAAACCCCCAATACCCCCGTCCACAATAAGACTTTGTCAAACAAAAACATTTCAAAAACCTTTCTTGAAGGATAAGGTCGTGCTTACATAGTTCCTCACACGTATCCTCTGAATTAAGTAAATCGTGGAACCCTTGAGAATTCTTGAACAAACGCTAAAAACACGGTCTTTGCATTCAAACCCCCCTGGTTTGACCTCCCAACGACTGGGACAGCCGTGACCAGTCCTCCACTGAACTGAAATCTACACTCTCAGATAGTTCCATTGTTACTACCCACGCCTTAATCTGATCTTTTGAGAATGACGTTTTCATACCCAACAAAGGTGTGCACGTCATTCCCCTTTGTAGGTGGATAACTTAATATCTATCTTTGACTAGTATAGATGTCTAAACCTCTTAATCAGTATTAATCTGTAGATGCTGAAATTAGTTCTCTGATTAGCCGTGAGCTAACCGTAACAGCCACAAGATCCCTTCTCCTGTTGTCACAGAAATCGATCAAAACAATATCCTTGTTTGCTATCGCTTTTAGACGGGGAATTTCATGTAAGATACCCGTAGATACCCAAAACAGTACTTCTATTCAAGGTTACAACCTCCTCCTGTGTAGAAATGGCCCTCAAAAAGAAACTAGTAAGGGACAAATCAGGTGGTACAGTGTTTGATGAATTTGCCAAGTGCAGGTTTTTAACCGCTTGCTCTGTAGTATGAAATTGTACAACTGATTTCCTCTGGCATGATTCCCATTGTTGGAAGTCCCTTGCCCAACCATACTCCAGGTAAATGTTTTTTCATAGGACGTGGGGCAGGGGTTTTCCAATTCCATTTGACATGCCATATTTGCACATGTTCAATCTTATCAACCTCTTTACTCACTGAGGGATCATAAGACTGGACCCCCACCTCTTTAGTGTTTAATTTGCCAGTATAATCCGAGGGATAACCGTGTGCAGGCAGTAATGTTGACAATACAGGATTACACAAAGAACTCGAGGATGCTTCTTCCTGATCCATGGGGAATAAAGTATTTCCAAGATGTCATTCAAAGAGTACTGTGATGCCATTTGAGATACAACCTTAGATTTTTGTGCACCACTACATTTATTATATAGCAGGGACATCTTAAGCGTACCCTTAATTGCATTTCGTAACGGTTGTTCTTCATGCTCTAATTGAAGATTCAACGATCTCACAAACTTCAAAGAAGATTTTCATTATGGCTTTCTTAATTTTTGAGTTTTTACTCTGTGATGCCACTTCTTTATAAGATTCTTCTCCTTCCATTTCATCTTTTTTGGCACTCTTGTTTCATTTCCAGGGCCAAGTAGGGATGGACTATAACCACTGACTACTCTAAATTGTAAATGATTGATCCTAATCACAAAAGTTCTTCTATTAATTCTATCGAAGTATCCGGATAGAAAGACCGATCCAACAATTGAATGGGAGAAGGATTTAGTACAGTTCTTTCATTCATTTAAGTAGACAAAACTCTGTTGTCCACCTCATTCACAGTGTTTGGGTCATCAAGTTGAATGTTAACAGGACTCTGATATGGGTAATTTACAGACACATCATTTTGTTAGGGCTGGTTCAACGCAAGAGAAATAGATTTTTTGATCTCCTCTGTTTTTTCTGCAATATCCAAGACGTTCTCATGAGAGTGCATGATTCGAAATTCCTTGTGCATATCTACTAATTTCAACACAATGGCCAAGACATTATTTTTAAAGAAGCACCTGACTTTTTCCTTCTTGGAGATAGAAACCAATGTCCCCTGAATTTCCTGCAATTGTTACATATTTACACAGACTTCAGTCTTTAAAATGTCAATCTTCACCAAAGATGACAAAATATAAGGCCCCCAGTATTTAAGGTCCCAAGTCCGCCATTGGAGGGTTTGAATACTCAGCTCAATAAAACTGAAGATTAATTTAACGCTGATTACACTTCACAAGCAGGGTTGTTAAAAAGCTCTGGGCTATTTGCCAATGAGTCATGAGAGTTACTGCTTTCAGACTGAGTAACACTCTCTCCACAATCACCCATCAGCAAAGACTCAACAAGCAAGGGGCAGTTTTAAGCATTTATGTATTTAGCTTGTTTTCTGGTTGTGACTTGCTTCCTGACGATGTTTCAAATCCCAGTATTTGTACGTTAGCACAAGAAAAAACTCTGATATTTTTGTTTTAATGTTGGTTAAAGTGAGGGTAAAGTCTAGACCTGGTTATAGTTCCTGTGGCTTCATACTAGTTGTCTGTACCATTGCCTCAGATTCCCCACTCATAATTAGACTTTCCATGGAGCCCAAAGGCGTGTCAAACTCATTACATAGGTTCTCCATGTCGGAGGGAGGCAACGAGCTTGGAAGATTCATCGGCCCTCCCCTTCCGTGACTGCAGAGATTCATAACAATTGGTGAGCTAGATATGATGTTACACTCACTGTTTCCTGCGCTATGCGTACTCACCGTAGAGGAGTCGTCTCTGTCACTGTAGCAAAGTTGAAGCAGCGAGGAATCCTTTTATATGATGGGCACAAGGCTCTCGGCAGTGTACACACAGCTGCACACCGCGTGCCCTCCGTGCCTGCAGCGAATATTTCTGGACGTGTGCTGACTGACTCCTCCGAGGCACATACAATGGAGAAAGACTTCCAGGTGAACAGGATCTTCCACGGGCAGCAGGATTTCTCACGGGCAGCACTGAACACACAACTGCATACTGCTGCTTCCCCTCAACCTCCCCATCTAAAACATTCCGCTCCAGGGTCTGGGGGAGCCTCTCCTGCCTATCCTTGGTCGGTTGTAGTACATGCCTAAGCTGCTGATACTTATAATGGTTCTGTCTGTGCAACCTCCAGGCATCCTGCAACTCCTGACATGATTTAATCGCTTCTAAGGAAACTACTTCCCCCAGTGTCCTGGTCCCTCTGTCCTTCCACGCCCAATCTAAGCTTTTGATTCCCTCTCATTGGTCTGTTACCCCAGAGTTTAGGCTTGCACGTGAGTTTTCTCCCCCACCCTAGATATGTGTGATTCTGTGACCAGGATTCCCATTACTGCTGTGAGGGGCAGACCTCCTTTACCTCGAGTTGACCCATATAGGAGACCCTCCCATCCGTCCCTACCTATCAGCGTCAGTTCCATATCGACAAGGGTGTTTCTCCCTCCCCTATAAGCCCACACATTCACTATGGACAGCTGTATCACCCAGTAGTAAAGTTTCAAGTTGGGCAGACCCCGCCCCCATTCCCAACAAGTTATACCCTTTCTCCAATCTCACACTAGGGGTCTTCCGTTCCCACAGAAATCCCCTCAGTATCCCATTAATCCTAATACTATCAAAGTCTTGTGCCTTCAGTCCACAAGGAGTGTGCTGGATAATCTAGGTAGGGTCCCCATCATGTAGAACGCCTGCCCATGAGGGAGATTGGGGGGGTAGTTGAGGATTCCTGATGTTTAGATTATGATGTAAAAATGAAAAGAAACATTTTCAGACTTGGATGTGCTTAACAGAAGTCACTTAAACTTGATAGAGCCTGGTATGTATTTCAAAATCGTATGTGTTTTTTATTTTTACTTCATTAAGGATAATTACCTTAATAAAGTTACATCTACTTGATGGCTAATCCCTTAACATTAAATTGTGACTTAACGTTACTGTGGTGTCTCGTGTGTGTCGGTTGTAAGGTATGGCTGATCATTGTTTCTAAGGGATTCCTTCCTCCCACAGATTCCACATCTGATATCCTGTCCTCAGCGCAGCTGAGCTTCGGAGATTTTTCTGACACCAGAGGGCACAGCAAGTTTCCATGTCATTTCTGAGCCCCACCTCGGACATGACGTATGGACCAGTATATATTGAGGCACTGCACACTATGAGCTTTTCTTTTTTCTGTTCACTTTGCATGCTTGGGAAAACAATTTTTCTTTTAATTGAAAAAATACTCATCCTGCTATGGTCTCAGTTTTCAAAACTTGCGTGGATTGCGTCAGGCAGATCTTATCGGATTCACATTGCATATGTGTGCACCGCTGAGTGGGGAGGAATGCCGTAAACTATTACAGGTCTTGCAAATCCATGCCTCCCAAGGCCCTCCGGGGAAGTGTTTCTAAACTCTTTACGTACTTCCACAAGGAGGCTGGTGAGAGCACTCTTCCTCGGTGGAGGACGCAGGCGCGGGGTCGGGCGTTTATCCAAGGACAAAAAAGCAAGACCCGAAGATGCAAGCGTTCTCGCTCTCCCTTGGGATCTTCCACCATCATTATTGATCATCCTCAAGGAATAGTAGTCCTTGCTCCAGAGGCTCCCTGGAAACAGTGCTGCAGGTACTAGCTCTCACCCCTAACATCCACCCTGGAGGAATGTGAAAACTTCCACTTGAAGATGCTTGAACTCTTTGCCAAGGCCCTGGTGCTGACTGCTTTAGGACCCACCGCGGTACCACTAAAGGGAAGGATACCAGCAGGTGAACCATGCCAGTGATGCCAGTGATTAGATCTCCTGACAAACAGGCTCTGCCTTTGGTCGTCAAGTACTTAGCAGTGATTCCGCCCTTGTCTTCATCTCTGATGGCACCACAGCCTCTCTTGAGTACGACCACCTTCCTTTGAGGTCAATTAGAACTTCAATTAGCCAGATTTATGAGGGCATAATAATACCCTTTGGCATGGAACACATGGACTCCACAGAGGAAAGACTTCCCAGAGGCGTTTAATGGGGAGGGAGACAACATCCAACTCATGGCCCCGGAACCTCAAGAGGCCAACAGTCATGACACCTACCAGGAGTTGGATATTCTTCCAGCTCCGACACCAGGCTGACCTTTGGCATCCTTCCAGAGGTTGATGAGCAAGGTTGCTGACACCCTGGGGTTATGAGCTCTGTCCAGACAAAGTCCTTTTTGAATTGACTGACATTCTGGACAAAGGGCCCAAGTAGAACTTGCTACCATATCACATAGCTGGGGAGCTTTGGTGCTAGAGGTTTGGGAATGGCTCTCCTCTACACCTGCAGTGAGCTTGGAACTGGCAAGAAATCATTGCCAAGCCCCACCTGATCTGCCCTTTTGGTCCACCCATTTCTTCTGTTCTGCTGACTGAGAAAGTAAGACCATACCCCTGCTGTTAGGTGTTTGCCTCGGGGTAGCAATGCATTCTGAGCAGTGAGTGCGTCCTGCTCTCTGGAAAAAATGTCTTTTGGCCTTTGTTACGCGGTAGCCAACGCAGTAGAACACATCCCTGAGTGGATATGAAAGTGGGTTTTCTGGCATTAATACTCTATGGCAAGTAGGCTTCCCCCAAGATACTACAATTTGAGCTTGACTCAGTTGACTGTGGGACCGTTCAGGACCACAATGGGGATGGTGTAACGTCACCTATTAATGCGGACATCCGGCTTGGCACAGATATGACATCTGGCCCGGTATTTGAAGGATGAAGGACCCAGGATTGCGTTTCGTGCCTATCCATGCACCCGAAGTCCCTCTGGAAAGAGGGGCAAAGATCTTCACGTTCTTCCACACGGAAAACGTGTTCAGGTTCCATGGTCTCATTCGAGATCGCACATGAGCCCTTCCCCCCATTCTCCGCCCTCCCAGAAGGGCAGCTCCTTGCAGGGAAAAGGAAAAGAAGCAGCATCGTAAGAGGTCCTGATCCCTGAGTCCTTTCAACAACACTCTTCTTCCTCGGAAAAGAGCAGCCACCAGTCCAAGTATTCTCCAGAGCGACCGGCCTATGTACAGGAGGCATGGAAGAACATCCTCCTTAGGATGATATATATTTTTTTAGCAAGGCACCGGCATCAGCACCTTTGGCGGCGGCACCATCGGCTCGCTGCAGTGCCGACTGGTCCAATTGCTTCTGTTGCAAATGGTATGGTACCCGCTGGGGCCCACTCCTGCATGCCCATGAGCTCAGGCCTGGACCAGAGGACTCCCAAGGATCCTCTGCGCCGTCAGGCCCTGTCTTAGGGCGTCTAAGCCCAGGTGGTGGTTCTGACTTTTTGTCGCCACCGATCAACATCGTTAACACCAGGGCTCCACTGGAAAATACTCCACTCCCTATGGACACCTTCAAGTCTAAAATGTATGACATCTGTGATGAGGAGGGTGACCAAGTTCCCTTTGGGTTTGAACCCCTGGTTTATAGGGAGGTAAGCGATTTCCATGAGGAGTTCAATGGGATGGTGAGTATGTACTGGGACTAGCCGAGCAGCTGCAGGTCGCTGGTGATATCGATAACTCCCCGGAGATGGACACCCTGCCTGCTCCTATGCCAGGAAAGCCTCAAGATGCTTTTCAGCACTTAATGGCTAAGGTGGCCAATACTCTAGGGCTTTCAGCTGGGTCCAGATCCAAGTTTAGTGCAAACTATGCAATATCTTCGGTGATACCTCCAAAAAGGAGACACTGCTGCCCTTCAATGTGGCAGTGGATGCCCCGTGCTGGAATTGTGGGAAATACCTGCCTTTGTTCCAGCAGCGGAAAGGGAACTGGCTAAGAAGCACCATTTAGCCCCATCGGACCCGATGTTTCTCTCCACTCACACCATACCGGAGAGTTTAGTGATCCAGGCTGCCATGGCTAGCCTGAACACATCTAACTTTCCTTCCTTTCCATTTGACGGGCAAAGCAAGTGGTTTGACACCTGGGGTAAGAAGTTGTTGGCAACAGGCAGTCTTGCCCTGTGGGCCATGAATACCTCTTGCGCATTGGCTAAACTATCTGTCCTTAGTCACTGATGGCAAAGAGGCTGCCTGCCCGATGTTGCAATCAGGACTGTAAATTGCGTTTTTTGTTGGCAGGTCCATTGCCATGAGTATGGTGACAGATGACACTCTTGGCTGTGGACGTCGCGATTTGCAGCCAGTGTGCCAGCTAATCTGTTTGACATGCTTTTTGATGTAGCTAATGCTGATGATGCTGTGCAGAAGGTCCAGTCATCGAAGGCGATGGCTACGTCCTTGGGCCTTGCCGTGCAACATCCCTCCATGTTGGGGTGTTTTTTTTTTTGTCCCTCTCCAGCTTATGTCCCAAGAGGCTGTGGTCAGTCTGCCCAGGGAAGATTGCCAGGTAGGTGATTCCCAAGAGGTGGAGGTGTATCCGCGGCCACTTTCCCCTCCCCTCTTCAGAGTGCTAAACCTCAGTGACCGGCTATGCCACTAAACTCCGGTGGGGCAGCGGCTTGCCATGTTCAGCCCGAATGGTCCAGTACCACATTCGATGTTTGAGCCTTGCAGGTCATCCAACAGAGGTATTTACTCCTGTTCCTACAGCGCCTACCATACCACGGCACTCAAGCTACCCTCATTGTCTCTGGACCCTATCCTCCTGTAGGGGGTCAGTCGGCTTCTTTCAAAAGTGCGATAGTGTTGGTAGCCTGCTCTGGACGAGTTATTGAGTGGTACCTAACCTATTTTCTGGTGCTGGAAAAGGACAGAGGCTTGCATCGCATTCTGGGTCTGTGGCTGCTGAACTTGTTCTTGCGCACGGACAAGTGCAAGATAGCTACACTGGCTCAGATTCTGCAAGCCCTCGATCTGCAGGACTGGTTGGTATTGCAAGACCTTCAGGGTGCCACCTTCTTCATGCCAATTCATCAAAAGCACAGGAAGTAACTGAGGTTTGTGGTGGACCAACATCACTACCAGTTCAAATTCCTGCCGTTTGGTCTTTCTTCTGCTCCCATGATTTTCACCAAGCTGCTGGCAGTGGTGGCAGCTCGCCTCAGGAGGGAATTCATGCCTTTCCATTCCTGGATGACTGTCTTGCCTGAGTCCGGTCCCCAAATCATGTGGCAGAGTATCTTCTCCGCACATGCACACTATTCCAAAGCCTTGGCTTTTTGTCGTCTTAGTCCCTCCGATTTATTAGAAAGGTTTTGGACACTCGCCTCGGCATGGCTTTCCCGCCTGATTACCGACTGGCAAACATCTTTGAGAGGGTCAATCTCTTCCAATCCCAGGAACAAGTCTGGCCTTGGCTTTCTTGCGCCTTCTGGACCTCTTGGCCTCCTGCATCCTAGTGTTGGCGGCGGTGCATGCGTTTTCTTCAGTGGCTTCTCCGTTGCCAATGGTCAGTCTCGGGTCCACATGTTGCACCTTTTGCAGGCTCTGGACCAGGTGGCTCAGGATGTTGCATGGTGAGGCATACGAGACAACTTGCTGAGAGGTGTTTCGTCAACCTTGACCCCAGGTGACACTGGTCACGGACGCATCTCTGACTGTTTGGGATGCAGACCGACTGTGCAGACTGTGGTCTCCCTCAGAGTCTCAGGAACACATCAACCTGCTGGAGCTGAGGGCAAACAGTCTTGCCCTTGTCGCGTGCCTCCCCTCGGTCAACCCCTCTGTAAAATGCATGACTGTGCTGATCCTGAAACAGCACAGTGGCCTTGCCTTACCTCAACAAATGATGTGGTGTGGGATCCTTGCTCTATGCAGAGAAGTAATGTGACTGTGTTTCTGGGTACTGGAGAACAATGTCTCTGACAGCAGCTCATCTGGCTGGAAGAGAGAATGTAACAGCAAATTCCTTGAGCAGGCATACTTTGGCCTCCAACGAGCGACTGCTCTGCCAGGAAGCTCTGGAGATCTTCTCCTTTTGTGAGACTCCTCACATGGATCTCTTTGCTTTCCTGCCTATCCCTGTCATGCTGTCAGTTCTCAGAAATGTGTGCCTGGTTCGAACCATATTGATCCTGATTTCTCTGGACTAGGCCTGGAGAATGTGGTATCCAGAGTTGTTAGACATGACCATCTGCCCTCAATGGCACCTTCTAAGGAGAACTCTACTTGCTCTCCAAATAAGAGGCGCAATCCTCCACCCGAAACTCAGCAGCATGAACCTTCAATCGCAGGCTGAGATTTTAAGATGCAAGGAGTGGGGCTTGTTGACCTTTCTGCTAGGAAGCCCACTATGAAATCCATTTATGCATGCAGCTGTAATTTTTCGATTTGGTGCCGGGACAAGGATCTGGATCCTTCCTTTTTTCTGTCCTCTATCCCCTGTGTTGGATTTTCTGCTATCCTAGATTGTCACTGTGAAGTTCTACCTTGATGCTATTTCGGTTTTCAAGAGGTCTCCAGAACATGGCTAGTTTTTCACAATCCCCACAGTTATGCAGTTCCTGCGCAGTTTGTGTAACCAGTTTACTCCTTGCCAGTTTGTGGGATTTGAATTGAGTTTTTGCCTTGCTTATGGGTTCACAGTTTGAGCCCCTCCATTTCTGTTGTTGGGATGCACTTGCAGCTCCCATGTACCCCCAAACGATTTAAGTGTTTGGAAAATATATTACTGCACGAGAAACTGAATGCATGCGGTCGCAGGGTGTGAAACATGCAAATCAGCGGTAACTTGTGTCGTTTTTTTGTAGCAAGTTGTGGGACTATAGGAAGCCCCAGGTATAGGGTGTGTGTTATTAGAATGTAATAGCTGAGAGAAAATGATTAATAACGTAAGTCAGCCCTAGTCCCCGCTGTGGGAAATACTGAAGCACCGCCATATTACAGTGAGGCCTAGTCTGCTGCAGTGAAAGTAGTAGCACATCATGCCAATGAGTCCCGAATCACTTTTCCGTTACCCAGCAACGGAACCGTATGAAGAGGCCGTCAGGCCGGATAGATGAAACTGAGTTGTATAATGTTGCAGGCCTGCAAAACCAGAAAGGAATTTGAAGGGCCGGGCATGGGTAGAGCTGGGACCTCCCTAAAGGACATACCCATGGAAGCCGGGGCAGAGGTCTTGAGTTGCCAAAAGGCCCAGTCTAGCTTTAGGGCAATAGCGCCCCCAAGAATAATGGTCATCCCATTTGAACTGCCAGATGCCCACAAACAGAGCATCTAAATCTTTCACAATTCAGCTGATTAGTGTTGTCCTCGGGATGCCCAGATGAAGCTCCAGGGAGGGGCAGCTGGTAAGGGGGTGATCAAGGAGTGAGTATTCCCGTGATTGCTATTACAAGGGGTAAGAGGTGATGCCAACAAATTTAGTTTAGCAGGAGCGCCTGCATGTCTGGGCTCAAGAGAAGAACTTCTTTGTTCTAGAGGGCCAATTCAACCTCTGCAGTATCCACTAATCTCATCCGATGCACACCACGTGACTAGACCGATGGGGAGGGTAGCATTGTCAGAGGCCCTCCAATCATGTAACTAGAATACAAGGTGGCAGAGCAGAAGACTGTGTGTTGGGTGGGTGCAGATTAGATGCAGCCAATTGATCGAGATGCTATACGGGACTGGAAGGTTGTATATAGGTGGTAGCCAATGAGGCTGGAGAATGAATACTGTATACTGTGTGTCATGCGGGACGAGGATGTGCTTTATAATCTGTCGGCTTTGAATGACCCAGAAATCTCTGCAGCAGTTGGGTTCTATGGCACCCTCTGTCACCTTTTTATTTCCTTTTTGTATACAAAATAAGTATTTTCCTTGCAAAGAGGTGCAGTGAGCCTTTTTCCTCAGAAGATGTTTTTTTCTTGTGTCTGGTTGTCTGGAGGTCTGTCCTTGCACTGTTCTGTTGAATTACTCACCCTGAAGGTGATTTGTCTGGTTGCTATCACTTCCTTTAGGCGGGCGTGTGAGCTCCAGGCGTTGTCTGTTGCGTCTCTTTTGTTTTTTCCAAAGAGAAGATGACTTTGAGAGTGAAGCCCTCCATCCTGCTGAAAGTGATTTCCATCTCTCAAAAGATCTCTTTTGATTCGCCACACACTTCTAAGGCAGCGGAACGATTCCAACTGCTGGACCCGTTGTGAGCCCTTCGGATGACTAGCATTTCCTGGGGTATGCTGGGGCTCGTGCTTGTAGGGCTGTCACCAAACAGACCCTGTCAAGGTGGATCATTCTCTGCCTCAGTATACGCTGGCTGGCAAGGATATCAGAGTGTCTCGGGGGCATATTCTACCAGTAGTGGCAGGCACCTCTGCCCGTTAGAGGGGAGTCCCTGTCCTGGACATCTGCCAGGCTGCGACGTGGACATCTGCGTACACATTTGCTAAGCATTGGTGTTTGGATTCCTTTGTGGAACAGGATGCCTGTTTTGGTATGGCAGGCCTCCAAAGTTGTCTCGTCTTGATGGTTTCCCTGCTCCCTTCTTCCAGATTTATATACTACTTTTGCGTACTGCTTTTTGAGTCTGTTATAGATGAGGATTTAATCCATTAAAAGAGCAAATTACTTGCCTCTGGCTCTTTCTGATGGATGTTCCTCCGATTGATTCCTCCTCGCCCTCCCTGCATGTCCCTCTTTGGGTAACAAATACACCTTAGAGTCTGCTTCTGTCCCTTGGTGTCGGAATGCTGGGAAAAAGGGTGGAACTGAGGGCACAGTACCTCCATCTATATATATGGCCCTGGCGGCTGTGCTGTGCTGGGATAGGGATATCCTAGATTGAGAATCCACGCGAGTAACATCAAACAGAAATAATATTACCAAGTAATTTGTTCTACAGTTGTTCAGCGGGGTTACAGTCTACCTTTCAGTATGTGTCCTCTTGACCTCTTTACTTATGCCACCACCTTGCCTCTGGACTCCATCCTTGAAAGGTTCCATGTCATTTCATCGTGGGATGTTTTTTCGTGGGTTTTTTTTACAGCGTTTAATTTTTTTTTACAAAAAAACCCATCACATTTTTTTTACATTGATTTTTGGGGGGTTTCCACCCCCAACTGCCCCATTTTCTTTAATTTGTATGTATTCCCAAACACCCACACCCCACATATATAATTTACTAACCCCCCCTAAAAAATTCGATGGTGTTTTTCAGAAAACAATTTGCAGAAAAAAAAGTGAAAAAACATCCTGCGATTGAAGGAGGTCTAGTCCATCCGCTTCTCATGAAGAGCTCAATGGAGTTCAGAACGAGGCAATGTGTGGTACTTGACTTATTTCCTGGTTCCGAAGGAACACTGGAGCTTTCCCTAAATGCTCTATCAGAGGCTTCTGAATTTCCATGTTGATCTTGATAGCTCTGGACTGGGCCCAGAGAACATGCTACTTAAAGTTGCTAGACATGTCGTTGGCGCCTTCCAAGGAGAGTGGATCTACTCTCCTAGTTGGATGGTTGGGTCCAACACCCAGAACTTGACAGACTGAACCTTCATGCCTGGCTACTGAGAGACTCCCGATACAAGGAATATGACTAGTCTGACTACGTCCTAGCTGTGCTACCAGCTCTGAGGTCCGCATGCGGGTCTATTTATGCGAACAGATGACATCTTTTGGCTTCATGCCGGGAGCAGAGTCTGGAACCTTTATCTTGTCATTTATCTTCTGTTTTGAATGTTTTGCTATTTTTGCCCTGTTGTATACAGGTCACCACTAGCAAGTAGTGCCTACCCACTATTTTGGTTTTTGATACGTCCACAGAACAAAACTCGTTCTTTACAATCCTCAGTTATGCATTTCGTACAGGGTTTTCTCCATGCCAGTTTCCTCCACCAGGATGAGATTTGAATTTGGTTTAAACATCTCTCATGTGAGCTCCGCTTGATCCCCCTTCATTCTTGTTCTATTGGATTGCTCACCCTTTATTTGCCTTTCTGCTAAATGGGTGAACGCCAGGTGTTATCTGTTAGACCTCCCTATTTGATTTTCTCCTAAGAGAAGGTGACATTGAGTGAGACCCTCCTTTCTTCCAAAAGTGGTCTCAAGTTTTCATCTCTATCAAAAGATCGATCTTCTTGCATTTTTTCCTTTGCCCCATCCTCCAAGATAGAGACACAGTTCCCCTTGGCTGGTGCCGGTGTACATTCTCAGCTACTACATCTCTCGAACAATATACATATTTTTGTTTATGCTGGTGCATGTGCTGGCAGACCTGTGACTAAACACATCCGTTCACATCATTTTGTGATACAGGGAATCATCTTCTTTGATCTGGTTGGAAAGGATGTACCTGGAGGTCGTGGAGCTTATTCTACGACAAGAGTGGCTGCTAACTCTGCTGTGCAGAGAGGAGTCCCTGTCCTCGACATCTGCCAGTAAGCAAAGAGGTCTTCTCTGCGCATATTTTCAAAGAATGATGCCCATTTCTGCTGGGCGTCCACCCAGTGTTTTCTGATCTAGGTGGTAACCTTGCTCTCCTCCCTTCTCCAGATCCACTTACTGCTATGGGTATATTTTAAAAATGAGGCATACGTGCAAGGAAGAAATCCATTAGAACCAAAGTAACTATATTGTGTAGTCCAACATTCTTTTGGGTAATAATGTGTACTTTGCACATGAGTCGATTAACATGTCTGTGCTCATGCTTTGGTTACCATCAGCAACATTGATTTTTCAATGTGTGCTTCCTCGTCTCTCATGTTCGATGCTGATTCCGGATCATTAATGGTATTCTCGATGCTGAATGTAGGCTCATCCAGCTCCTCACATAATTCATATACTCAATCTGTTAATTTTGTTGGTGTCCTGCAGCACTTGGCAAAGTGTTGCTTCCGGTTGCATTTAATCCACATTGCTCTGTTGGCAGAAAACATTTCACTGCTCGCTAGATAAAACAATGTCACATTTCTGGTCTCATTTTCTGTTCTTGTTAGGTGTACTCATTTTTTGTTGCTGGAATGTTTGTTTCTTTTTCTTATTTCGTCTGTTCTGCACGATAGCACCTTGGAGACACTCTGGTGGCATTCCTTTTTCTTGTTCTCCGATAGTTCAAGTCCTTGAACACGTTGAGTTTTAAGCATTACTTTCTTGGCCACCTTCATTACCTCTTCCAGCAACGGGATTCCCTTTCAATACAATCCTTCCCTTACTTTCTCATCCCTGCACTCCATCATAAGTTAGTCTCTTAATCAGTTTATCTTGCCCAGTCCTAAATTCGCACATTGCTGCAAGACCCCTGGAGGCTATAATGTACTGTTGTGCAGACTCCCTATCTTCTTGTACTCTTTTTCCCAAAGTGATATTGTTCCAAAATCACACTAACTTGTTTCATAGTCCCGGTCTAACATCCCTATGCATTTCTCATACTCGTTTAGGCCATATAATTTGTCTTCATCAAGCACAGTTAGGTTCTCATATTGCACCTGCCCATAGTTCCCTAAGTACTGTATCAAAAGGGACTTCTTCCTATCTGCCGCATAGCTGTAACCTTGTATCACTTGCACATAGTGTTCAACACCTTTATTCCATCTTTTCCTTGGCACAGTAGGTTCCCCTTGTATTGGTGTTAAAATATTGGGTTGAGGTAATTCCTGCATTTTGTGAATCTGAACTGTGAGGCTAGTATCTTTTTTCATCTTTTTATCAATCTTGGTTTTCTTTTTCAACCTTGGAGTGCTTGTGTGTGCATAGTATGACCTGGACCACTTAACCATCTCAAACAGATTGTTATGGTTGTTTGCAACCATGGGACGCATGCGCTCTTTATCATGGTGCACAGCAAATGTAAACGTCCTTTCTTCTGCAGACACTCTTCACCAGCTGGCCCGCATCAGACAGTTTTGTTTGCTACTCAACAAAGGGACGCTCACCCATTTGTGCTCAATGAGCAGTGTGTGAAGAGTATGCGGCAGGCCTCTTTGCAGCGGACGGTTTGGTGCCATTAGTGCATGGCAAGCCCATTTGCAAGGCTTGGGGACACATGCTGCTCCCTTATCTCGCTTAAATTGGTACAGAGGTTTGCCTTGGTTTGTTTCTGACTTCGCCTCACCGTCGGGCAAAGGGCTTCTCTCCTGTCTTTCTCTCTCTTGTGTCTCTGTAAATGCAGCTCCCCTATGGACCAGACCCTCCCTGTCTCCAGCTCCAACATGCCGTCCTTGCGTTCTATAGAATGCCACAAAGTTGCCACCAGCCTGTAACGCGAAGCATGTTTAGAGTGGGTTAATAAACCCTGGGCCAACATAGGCACTTTTGTAGTACCCTTGCCAGCCATGCGGTCCACTTAAAGCACTACTAAAATACATTTGCAGTATTTAAGACGACCTCAGTAGACTCCATATCAGCAAATGTAAACCAGTATTTAGAAAAGCCAGCAGAAGGTCAAGGGGACTAAGTCTGCAAAAGATGTGCCAAAAACATGATTACCTTTTAGGCTGGGCCTTCACCTGCTCGTTCCCTCAATCACTGGACTTAGTGGGATAGTTTCTGACAAACTGATTTATCGCCATCTGGATCAGACAAGGAACATTTTGTTTATTTTATGGCGGCTAGGAAAAGTTCTTCTAGGAACCAGTTCTTTGGTAAATTGACCAGTATTTGCTTTTAGTGTTAAGGTGAGCAACTCGGTCACTATTCCTCTTCTTTGCATCATTTCCTTGCTTTTATGTCTGATTGTGCAGATTTGGCAAGAAGTAAGACTAATACCAGAACATACTATCAGACATAAGTATTTATAGATCCTAAATTTGCTTTCTATTAATTTCCTAATCCAAGACATAAAATGAGAATTGCATGGCCTATTGATTCTTTCATCAGCATGTTAGGTCCCAAGATGGGAGAGGAGTCTGACTATTCCATTAACTCTGATGCATAGACTAGACCAGCGCCAAGATGCCTTTGGGTGGTAGCTGCGCTATAGTAATTGCTAGTAACATAACAAGCCAAACCTATGTCTTCAACAGATATGTTTGTGGCGTAGAAGGCAGCATCTTGGGATGCTGTGCCTTCAGTTTGCGGATCAGCAAGTTTCAGACGTTGCCTTTCGAAGCGCCCTTAATTTTTCATAGGGAAAATGTGGTTCTCCTTATTGAATGTTATTTCCTTCCAAAATCGATATCTGAGAATTACATTTCCTGTTCTCCTCCACTTCCAAGCAATTCAATTTTTTCTTATGGCCTCTCCATACTCTTGACACTGAGCTCTCCACATTTTATTTTAATCCTACAAAGCAATTAGGTCCTCGGATCCAAGCCCGCAAAATAGGAAATCTGATTGCATTCTATAGGGCTGGCAGGATAGTTCAGGGGTAACATGTTTGTTTTGGAAGCAAGACAGTGCAGAGCAACACAGGTTCCAATCCGGGTACTGCGCTCAGAGACTGGTCTCCGGTATTAAGTGCATTATAAAAGATGAATTAGGCTGCTTTTCCCAGAAGCCCAGTGCACTAAAGGCTGTGTTAACTTGTGCGCAGCTCTGTGTTAGATTTCCATGTTAGCGGCATGGAGACGGTCGGTGGAGGCCGCTGGCGGGGGGTGAAGTTATGTGGTGGCAGCAGGGCTACTTTAGGGCGGGGGGGGCCTTGAGGCATACAGGGGAAAGGAGGAGAGTGGCAAAATGCAGACTTTAGGATCCAATGTTTGTCATGGCTTCCCACCTGGCTTCCCATGTCCTTTGAGAGATTTAGGTCCAGAACCATAACATTTCAATTTGAAACATTCTTTGACAAAGGTCTCTCATCCGGATGGACCCCACACCCATCTTATTCAAGCCAAAGCTGCATCAAAGGATTACATAGAATTGCCCCTCCTGGGGTGACCATGCAAATGTTTTACAAGCATCACGTTAGATTGTTCTAGATGTGTTGTGCGTTTTAGGTAAGTACTTCTTCACATTATTGGCTAAATGGTTGACCATGTTTTCATTTTTCATTGTTTCTAGTCTTTTGCCACTTGTTGTTTTGGGTGCTTTATCTCCTAGGAATCTAGAGGAAAGGAGACCGGGTCTAGAAGTAAGAACAGATTTCTTGATGCAGCGATTACTGGACACCTGGACCAGTGTCCTCTTATCGCCATAACAGAGGCTCGCCCTGTAATATGTCTGATACTTTGTGCTGTTAAAAGGACTGGCTTTTAGAGCCATCAGAATGTTGGTGAGGATCCCTAGCGTAGTGCATGCGTGCACACCTTCACTCTTCATTCAAAGAAATTAAAACGGCTGCGCTGCATCAAGCTGCCATCCTGAAAGCCTGAATGGTTCCCAAAGTGTGGCGGAAACTTGAAGGAACTAAGTGCTATGAATGTATTCAATCCTTGGGGTAACTTATTTTTTGCCCATCATCAGGCCCTTCTTGCTGTGCAACACCTAGCCTTTTCCATAATAACTATTAAAATAATAAAAATAAAGCAAAGTATCTTACTCAGCAGTTTATGGTAATACACCTTCAAATTTCTTTTTCTACTTTATTATGCACTGGGTATACAATACGTAAGAGAAACAAGAAATAAACATATTTACATTATATAGTGAAGCAATACATAGGATACATTTCTAACCTACAATCGGGAATCCCAAAGAGCCCTGGGTGTGAGACCTAGTAATTGTGTATGCAAGTAGCAAGGCACTGAGTAGTACCCTATAATAAATATCAATCAGGAGTAGCCTTAGCCAAGTATAAAGGACAGTCATGCCGTATGTCCTTTGGGCAAAGAGTCTCTGGTATTAATGCTATATAAAGCTCCTGTGTCATGTTAGCCAAGATCACCTCATATATGAGAGATATATATATCCTGCCCAATATGTCATCTAAAGCACACTTGACCTCACTCCAATATGTCTCTAGTTTGGGGCAGTCCCATAGATGTGTACTATGTCAGCAGCCAGGCTACAGCATCTGGGACATGTCTTTATTCCAGAGGAACCAAACATCGACAATGTGGCAGCAGTGTAAGTCTGTATATAATTTTAAAATGGATAAGGCGATATCTTGAATTCATTGATAGCCCTTTTATCAATGCACATGGCCGTGTCCACATTTCTTCTGAGATCTCAACTCCTAGATTAGTTGACCATTTCATTCTATTGTCCGGCCTATCGCAGCCTTATCATCGTTTGTGCTAGTTTATATAGAGTCAAAATGTTTTTCTTGCCCCCCACACCCCTTGTGATATGTACTGTAAACATGCATGTGTGCTAGGTTCAGAAGGGAACTGTGGCCAGTTCTCAGCAATAGCTGATCTAATACGAAAGCATTGCATTGTCTGTATTGGCGTTCCTTCAACGTAAGTTCACTGCATCGCATTCAACAAACTTTCCTGCAATAAACAGGTTTCCTATTACTTGAATCCCAGCCCGTCTCCATATTCTCTATACAAATTTGTCAGCAGTGGGTTTCACCACTGTCATACCCTAAAGCGGAAAATAGACAATGGACCTAGATATATGTGAGGCTAGAGGCAATACTTCCCCCACTTACAGAAACAATTTGTGTAATAGAAAAATATATATTTTTATTTATATTTATGCATATGTCATCTCAAATTCAAGTTCTTAAATCGGAACATATTTCCACAACAAAAATTCTTAGACATCAACATCTCTTCTTTCATACAACCATTCATACACTACATCAAATATGTGCTTTCAATAAAAAACAAAAAGTACGACATCTGTTCACACAAAAGAACATTAACAACAATCTTGTTTATATCACTGTTTCTTGTATCTAAATGCACATTCCAGTGTTCATAGAGTGGATTTTACTTACTCTCTGGGATCTACATATGTTTCGGTCGATCTAGGATCAACCTGGTTCCTCTTATTAATCCGACCTTCTTCAGGATCTAGGAACCACTCTTCGGGGCTCCTCATACAACAGGAAAATGATGTCTTCTGCGGAATAGTTCTAAAAGTAAATACATACAACCATCTATTAGACTCTAGCCTCGTCGTTTACAATCAACACAATTAACTGGTGTGTATCTTTCTTTACTGCAGACACCCATCTATACTCACCTCTAACTAAAGAATAGTGTCAGAGGGTAGTATTGAAGCTGGAAATCAATCATGCAGGGCATGGAAATCAATAACATACACCTGTAAATATAAAACAAAGGATATATAAATATCCTTATACTGTGCATATATGGCAGCCCAAAAGATCTGCACTTAAATGTGTATTCAATAGTCCCAATTCAATGGACCATCTCATCCAATGGACCTCAATATTAGAGGGGTATATACAGGTAGTTTCTTCACAGTCTGTACCCCCATCCGTTGTCACTATGGGAAATAGAATCGATGGGACACCAGTCAGTCTTCACACCCGATATATCTCACAGTTGCAGAACAAGAGCCCCTTTATAGATAAACAGAGTTACTCACCCCCTCTACTGGGATGCCGGGAATGGTGTGCATCTATTGGGATGCCTGGGATGGTGTGCACCCACAGGTAGTGCTGTCTCATACCCTAAAGTAGTACATTTCTTTCGTGTGGGTTTGGTACCCTCGTCGTCTTGTTCAGTCTGATCCAGGCATCCCTTGTTGCACCAACAGGGTCTAGAGCATGTGTGTTACAGTATGCGTTACCCACAAGTAACAGTAACGCAGGGGTGGGGGGAGTCTATCTGAAGTTGTTTCAGTCGTACATGTGGGATGTCCAACTCATCCTCTACACAGTATATTGAGTAATGTAGCGGTGCCACTATATAATAAGTTCAAAGTCCGGAGTTGCCAGGCCACCCCTCTCATATGGTTTAGTTAAACGTGCCCATTTCATGCGCACTGATCTCTCTGCTCATATGAATGATGAGCACAGTCCGACAAGTTCAGAGAAGAACGCTCTACCCGGCCCCATTGGAATATTATGACCGTAGTATAGCAGCTTGGGTAGGACAAACCTCTTTATCACAGCCAGTTTCCCGGCAAGAGACAAAGGAATATGACCCCATCTCTTCAATTTAGTCCTCTGATTAACCAAATAAGTGCCATAATTTAGCTCGTAATTCAAGGCTTCAGTTCAAGCCACTCTGATCCCCAAGTACCGAAAGTCAAGCGCTGCCAATGTAAGGCCGGCTGTTTGTCAGTTTACATGTGACCTCCGTCATAGGAAACCATTTGGATTCAGAGGAATTTAAGTATAAGCCAGAATGTCTGCCAAATTCCATTACTGCCTCCCTCTAGTGCCTTTGGTAAGTGGATCTCAGGGTCTCTGATGTACAGAAGTATGTCATCTGCATATAATGAGATGACTTTGGGCCTCTCTCCCAGGGGCAAGCCACCTACCCGGAACCAATCCCGAAACAGATCGGCCAATGGTTCGATCACCAGTGCAAACATCAAAAGCGATAATGGGCATCCCTGCCTTGTACCACCACACCACACCACACAACACTATAGTAGGGGAACACCTGACATTTGTACAAACACGAGTAAATGGTTGAGAATACAGCAAAGGTATACATATGATGAAATGGGGGCCAAATCCGTAGTCAAGTAACACTTGAATTAGAAAAGGCCAAGGCGTGGTATTGAAGGCTCTTTGCATGTCCAGTGCCACAGCTGCAACTTGACTGTCTTAAGAAACCCTTTCTAGTATGTGGTGTCTAGTCAAAGGATCGAAAAAAAAGGGTCGACAGGACAAAGGGTCGACATGTCAAAGGATCGAATTTTTTTTTAAAATTATATATTTTCATTTTGGAAAAAGTGATTTTTAGCAAAAAAGGGGATTGGGAGCCCAAAAAAAAAATGTGAAAAAAAAATTCGATCCTTAGTGCTGTCGACCCTTTTACTGTCGATCCTTTGACTGGCAACCCTAGTTTGTTATTAAAACCTCCTTATATTTGCTACTGTCAGCTTACCTGGTATGAAACCAGACTGGTCTCTTCTGAACCATGTGTTGCATCAGTGGTGACATCCGGGTGGCGATAGCTTTGGCAAAAATGATGGCTTCCATATTTGAGTGACAATGGTCTATATGACCCACACACCCTTGCCTCTTTGTCGGGTTTCAAGAGTAGGGTAATAATTGCTTCTCACATGGTCTCTGGTAGTGTCCCGGATTTGATTGCTTCCTCCCACAGTTTCAGCATGTAAGGGGCTAAGATATGCCTAAACTCTCTATAGAACTCGGCTCCAAAGCCATCTGACCCTTTGGGCTTTCCCATTGGGCAAATCTATTATAGCTTTATTAATTACATCCAGTGTCCGTGGAGTTTTAAGTGACTCTCTGGTCCCGTCCGACAATAAAGTAGTCTGAATCTTACTCAAGAATTAGGTGAGTACTGTATAGAATTGATGAAATGCCACATTTTTATGGTCTGTGTCTGATGTGCGTCCATCGGTATCTATTATACACGGGATGTGTCATCCCCCTCTCCTTTTTAGTGGTGCAGGCTAGTAATCTGCCAGGCCTTTCTGCTTCCCTGTAGTGTCTCTCCGCCATTGGTTGATTTATATATTTCATCTCCCTGTCTGCAGCCTCCCTGAAGCAGTGTAATTTATTGAATTTCAGATCCAGCCTCTGCAGCCTCCCTGAACACATCAAGACCAATTTTTTATATTGTCTCTAAGCTTGGGAGTGGGGTTTATTGCAGATCCCAAGAGTGTAGCTTTGCAGCGTGCCAGTTCCACTCTAATAGTTTTTAGGATTGCAAATTCTGTTGACAAGATTACTCCACCTTAAATGCTTTCCACAGTGTAGCAGTAGATTCAACAGATCCCAAATGGGTTTCAAAATATAATGCTATATGTCCTGCACATTATTAGTAAACACAGGGTCATTCAACGCTGCTGGTTTAAAGCTCCATGGGTGCTGTCTCCAACCACCTATTTTCAAGCGTAGTGATAATAAAATGGGGGTGTGGTCAGAAAGTGTGCAAGGGAGAATCTGACAATCTGTGATCTCCGTCAATAGTGTGTCAGATGCCAACCAGGCATCAATTCTTGACTGCATGTCGTGCACTGATGAGTAATACGTAGAACCCCTCTCATTCATGTGCAAAGCTCTCCACACGTCCATCAAATGTAAATCCAACATGTGAGTGTGTATGACACCGGCCACTTTTGTAACATCCCTGGGTGTATCGGAAGTGCGTTCCATTTTTGTACACAATATTGTGTTCTGGTCACCCCCACATATCAACAAGGCTATGGAGTATTTTAAACACAGGTCAAACACCACCTCGTAAAATTCGGGATCATCGATATTCGGGCCATAAACCTTTACCAGGAGAACTTCCCTCCCACATAGTATAACATGCAGCAATACATAACGCCCATCTTCATCGGTTTGTGTTCAGGTGTATAAATTGTAGTGAGCAATGTATCCGTGTCATTACGCCTCTAGCTCTTGTGGAGTATGAGGTGTAATATTTATGACTCCCCCAACCATGAGTGAAACGCTCTGCCTGTGGCCCCTTCATGTGTGTTTCTTCGAGGAATAATACTTTGGCCCCTTTTCTGTAAGCATAAAACACAATCTTGCATGCTTTAAAATGATTTCCAAGATAGCAAGGTAATATCAGGATTCAATCTGGAAGCATTTGCCATATGTACTGTTGTGGGTCAATAGTGCCTGCCAAAGTATACACACTTCCTATTAACCTTGTGTAAAACTTCACTCAGTGCTGATTTTTTATATTGAAAACACATTCCCAACCGGAAATCCCCAACGTCCCCATTTCCATCCTGAAAGCCCCCCAAATATCGGCCCTGACTCACCACCACCCCCTTATTAACTAACAGTCACCTATTAGCACCTGCATGGGGGGTTGCAGCCGTTACCTTGCAGAGTGATTACCCTAGCGTTCATAGGTTCAATACTGTATAACCTTGCTCTCCGATCTTAGTTGTTACCATCTGCTCACAATTCGGCAGTAACATAACCACAAAAAGATATCGCTATTGAGTACTGCTATTGTGGCTTTTTTTTTAGGTGGGTGCTTCTGCCTGCCCAGCAGGGAGTGGGATCTGAAATTCAATAAATTATACTGCTTCATCTGCGACCGTGACAAAATAGATTTTATTGTTGAATTGGATCTTGAAGCGTGCCGGGCACATCATAGCATACGGTTTTTCTTTCTCGTAGTAACATATTCACTCCCAGGAATGTGTTCCTGTTGTACTGCAACTGTGTAGTCTGGGCACATTATTCAAGCCCATTTTTATCTTTCTTGTCCCATGCAGGATCAGGTCTCTGTCATGATAGTTCAGTGTTCGTGCCATGATAGGACGAGGGTAGTTGCCGGGTTTAGACTTAGTTGTTAGCACTCTGTATGCACATTCATCTCTGAAATGTGGTGACCATCCAGGGTCTCACAATGGTTCCTGTAGCACACCCTCCACTGCTTTCTCCCCATTGCCCTTGAGTGCGTCCTCAGGGACTCCAATAATGCACACATTATTCCTTCTGGATCTAGGCTCTATATCTTTGCTTTTTTGCATGTCATGTGTTAGAATGTACACTGCTGTCTGTTGCGACTGTACATTGTCTTCCACAGTGCTAACCCGCCCTTCAGCTTCTGTGATGCGCTGTGTTTCTCTCTGAAGTTGTGCCTTTATGGCTGAGACATTATCTGTGATTTCATCCAACTTAGTATTGACCAATGCAAATCCTTTTTGCATCATCCCGAGAATGTAATGCAAGTCTGGTGGGTTTGCTGACGGCGAGACCTCCGCAGTCCCCGATGGTGTGAGCTCCTTGTCCGTGCTGCCAGTGGTTTTCGAAGTTGCTGCAGTGTAACGGTCCATGGCACCCCCCTATTTTAGCCCTGACACCTTTTGTCATCTTCACAGAAAAATAGAAACGGTGATGTGTAAGATTCGGATATAACCACTTGAGGAGTGAGCACACCTCCGCATCCCAGGTTTGCACAGTGGATAGTAGTGCCGGACTTTATGGCAGCAGCGAACGGAAATGCTCGCAGTGTTCAGCCACACCAAATATGCTAAGTGTCCTCTCAATACACAAGTCTCCTGCAAGCAACGCCAGTTTATTTAGATCAAGTTCGATGTTGCAGCAGTGATCACAATTACTCGATGGGTTACACCCTTAAGATCCACAAGTAGGTTGCAGAATCATAGCTGTTGTGGAGCGCCTTGGAAAACAACAGAAAAACCACCGTAGCGACTCGATAAACCCTCCAGGTCTGTGCACATGCAAAATAGAGCTACGGTTTGAATCTGTTCAGGCCGCTGCCTGACACACGCCTCCTCCAAAGATCTGCACCCTCTCGACTCTGTCTCCTGGTGCCGCAGAGTGCCGTGCCTCTCTCACTTCAGTATCATATAGTCCACTGTCACTTCCAATGAGCGGGATGGAGCCCGCTCCACCGACAGGCCCCGGCAGAGCCACCACCTCTCAGCGGCTGCCCTCACTGCACCACTCCGCCAGCTGTACACAGCGGCGCAGGATTGCAGGGAGGCGAAGAGCTGGCCAGCGCCGGACTGAAAATTCCTCTGTGTGTACGTTGCGGTAGTCGCAGGTATCTACCACCGGCTTCAGGGCCCTGCGCCACAAGCTGGTACGCTGATCACCATGTTTGGCTCCTTCACACCTGTCTCCTCTCCCTCTCACACTGGCGCTTCAGAGTGAAGAGATAGGCCACACCCCAAAGCACCTAAAGACACGCTGGTATCTATGGCGCAAAATCGTATTCTGATCTGCAAGCAGAACCGTGTTGCACAGCGACTTTGTTGTTGTGATTTTGGTTTCATGCTAACACTAAATTGGTGTTCGGACGGAAAGTTGTGTATCGGGGCCCCACTCTCCATGGAGCTCACAAAAGGTCTGCCATCTTGGCTCGCCGCTCCACCTTCATATTATCTGTTCTCTCTTCCTACATACACATAAGCGTACTAACATGACTGGGCCACGCATTCTGTTTAGAAGTGGTTGGTGTGGTAAAGTTCCAGATTTATCCTGAGCCACCTCCCCTCTGACATCACCTCCCCAGTTAACCTAGCGCTTTTTTATTCAAACTTTCTACATTTATTGTGATGCTATGTATTAATCATAAGCATGCCACTGCAGCCAACATTTATATCTTTAAGTAGAGGACACCAAGATAACGGCTAACATTAGGACCAAACCACACACAGTTGAAGTTGTCTGAAAAAGGTTTGCGTCTTAACTCCATGAACTCTGGGATATCCATACAGGATCTCCCTCTCAGCAAAGAACAGCCTCCCTCACATGGATGTGTCCACTGACATCCCCCTCTCACTCTACAGAATAGTGGGTGCCCGGCTTGAACCTAGAATATGAGGTCCCTGCACAGACACTATCTAGCATGGATGGTGGCACTGTTCATTGCGGGTGTGAAACCTGCATTATTTTGGCTGTACTGCATGCCTAGTGTTTCGTAGCTCATGAATGAATCTCCTTCCCTTGAATAAATCTAACATTGTTGAATTCTTTAATTGCATCGCATCTACCTCAAAACGCCTCTTCTCTTTTCTGTGTTTTTAAGCTAGTCCAGGGTAGTGTAGACTATACAAACATCTTCCTTTAAAAAAACAAATCATTTGAATCATTCATCATGGAAGCTTATTTCAGTCTATACGTCATCTCTCCTTATTACTTTACACCACCAAGCATGTGAGTCCCATTGTGGGAAATGGAGTTGCTTAAGCTGGAACATTCACATGCTAACTTTCTAACCCAGTCCTCTAAATCTGCATGTGTTGGAAATAATGGTAGACCAGACAAATCAATGTTTGATTTGGTGTAGAGATATGGAGGGTCGGGGGCAGGGGGGTTGCAAAGTCATATAGGAAAGTATTACACACACAGGCTCTGTTACCAACTGAGACCTGCAAAGTCATAAGATGAGTTAGTCTGTAGTGCTCCAAAATTATCCCATGCCAAAATCATGTGATTACGTATAGAAAATATGACCTCTGTTCCTGGAAAGAAATGGCCCAGGGTTATCTTTGACGCCACACTTTCCTTCTCCGCACACATATCTGACGTGTCCAAAAAGTCAAACTTTTTATTGCACCAGCTTAGAGGTACTCTGCCTTTCTTCTCCTTCCCTCAAAAGCGCACTGTCTCCCAAGGTCTGGTTCTCTCTCGGCTGGATAACTGTAACAGCCTATTTCTAAATCTACCTGCCTCCACTCTCTGCCCTTTACAACTGATCCAGAACAGGACTGCGAGACTTCTGCTTGGCCTCAAGCCCTGGGATCGTATCTCTCCAGCCCTGAACTCCCTTCATTGGCTCCCAGTTGATGCAAAGATTACATTTAAAACCGTCTGCATTGTCCACAGGCTTTCTGGGGCCTGGGTCCAAAATACCTTAAACTATGCCTCTGTAAATACCTCCCCTCTCGAGCCATTCGCTCCTCTACTTCTAACTCCTTCAGGGTTAGTCGTTTTGTAGAGAAACAAGCTGGGTGTAGATCTGTCTTCGGCTTGGGCCTCCCTTTAGAACAGCCTCCCGGCCACTTTGAAACCTGAGGAGAATGATCTCCGGTTCCAGAAGCACCTCAAGACCTTCCTCTTTGCCTTCGCCTTTGCCCCTCTTCTCCCCTGTTGATCTGTTTCCTCTCTTGGCATCGTGCACCTGGCCACCCTCTGTCATTCGGGCCCATGTACCTGCTCACCCTGCCACCCTCCTGCACTGTCTCCGGGCCACACCTTGCACTGGGGATCTCTATCTGTACACATACAGTCCCCCTCCCACTTTTCTTCTGCACTTATCAGATATGCAAAACAGAGTGGGGTCTGGGAAACTCTCTACCAGCAAGAACACAGCCCATTGACTTGTTCTTGGGTGGATGACCCCTGGGACAGTCTCAACCAATTATTTAGCTTGCTGTTCTTTTCACAGAGAAGACATTTCCCCGGATATCAGTCTTTCTCTTGCGCAGGGGCAGTCCAGCACCAAAACCCTTTGCTCACTGTTCTTAGAGAGGCACAACTCCACCTCACTGATGATGCCCAACAAAGCTGAAACACGTGTATGGGGTTGCTGTTGGTACTCTTGTTCAGAGGAGAATTGCCTAGCATTTCGGCGCTGGACTGCTCGTGGGCAGCACAATGGCTGATATGCAGGGACATTTCTTCTCTGTGAAAGGGACAGTGAGCTAAAGACTTGTAGAGTCTCTCCCAGGGGTTATTCACCCAAGAACAGGTAATTGGGCTGTGTTCGTGCTGGTAGAGAGACTCCCAGACCTCCCTTTGTTTCACTTATCAGATATACCCTCTCTGACTAAACTATCACCTGCCTCCTGTTGGTTGCACTACCATGGTTTATCGCCTTTATTTATTTTATTTAGTATTACTCTGTTCTCTCCTCTGTTCCGCACTTTCCACTTCTCCCCCCTTCCATGCACTTTCCTCCTTTTCCATGCACTTGTGCTTTCTTAATGTCACTGAGACTAGTAAAATCGCTGTTTTTTGTTCTCCCTTGTTCCCCTCCCTTTTGCCTGGTTGTGCTCTGAAACACTTGTGTCCGAGCGCGATATGAATAAAATATAAGTTCATTTCATTTAGGTAGAACTCTGCATGGAGGGAAAGTAAACTCGAAGTAGTGCTCACCTCTATTTTTAGATAGTGCTGAATAGAGCTCTTACCTGGTGGTGGCTGAAATTCTCTTTGAAGTTCTCTGAGCTGTCCTTTCCCTTGACTTGAATTGCTGGCTGTCAGAAAAGATTTCTTCCATTTTCAGTGGAACCCTCAAATGTTCTGCTTTTGTTTTAGAACCTGTCCTGTTTTTTAACATGAAAGTGTAGCCTTCAGCTTCACTCTCCTGGTCTCTTGCTAAGTTCCCCATGTGATCAGTCCTGGGTAAAATAGGTTTTCTTTTAGTATTTTACTTTTTGTAACTTTTTAACTTGGCACACAGCATTTTACAATGCAGTGCAAGGGGGATACTTTTGCATCACCCTATCTTCTTACACTTGGGATTTATGGTTACTTCTATATGTGCCTAAAGACAAGCTGGTAGCAGCAATTGTATTTTTACCATTGTTGTGATATTTCTAGTGTGCTCTTTCGCGTTTACCGTGTATGGCTACTAGACGTGGTAAGTGCCCTAAGATGGCCATGCCACCAGATTTACGCTTGTCATTTGGCCATATTGTTGTTTGGCTTTTTTGCCTTGTCTTTCGTTATGCCTTTGTGTGTGCGTGCCTCTGGAAGTTGGTGGGATTATCTGGTCCCACTCCACATCAGTGTTTAAAGTGAGTTTAGGTGTGGGGTATAAGTGAAACCAATAGTTGTCGCTGATTGGACAACTACTGGCTGTTGGAATGGTGCAGATGCATATCACTGGTGGGCTTGGAATTGCTTGCAGGCTGGATTTTGGATAAGCGGGCTCCTGAAACCATTGCTTCAGATCAGCATTGGAGCCAAGAATTCCTTGTAGCATAACGGCTAACCGACGATCTGAAGTAGACTCCTGAAGAGGTCCAGCATCCCTTTCTGGTATGGCCTGGTGATGCCCTGTTGGACTAGCTGATCTGCGAAGGCCCTGTGCAGTGTTGCAACCCTTGGACTGGTGGCACTAACCGGTTTCTACATGTTCTCCAGTATCCAGCTGTCGTGCGCTTTCCGAAGTGCCACTGGACCACCAGTCCTTGCTAGAACTGTTGCCATTCCACGTTTGCAGCCGGAACTGTGGTCGCAGGCTTGTGTTCTAAGTCACCTTCCTGTTGAATTTCATCCTCCCAGCTTCAAGGGATCCCGCTTTTTCAAGACCTTCTACAAATGTGACTGGAACTCAGCCTGCCGTTGTCTGTTTGCAGAGGCCGCTGCTGGAACTCAACTTCCCCAGTCCTGTGAAGTGCCCTGAAGAGGGCTGCATTGGTGCTTCCTGCATGTCTTCATCGCCACGGTTTACACTCTGCTCCTGGACCCGACCGGAGGAATACTTGCACCCCCAGCTCCTAGTCATCTCTCACCGGAACCAATGGCAGGAAAGCCAAGTGACTCACAGTCCACCCATCCAGTCCTCTGGTAAAATCTGAGTCAGAGTGGTAGGTAAACACAAAGTATTTGTCTCCCCTGTCCTCCATAGGATAACAAAAAGAACAAGTCTCTTTGTATTCTTCCATTCAACTGCTTTTTGGTCGTCGTCCCAGAGCAGTAAAACCTAAAGAGAACACCTTTTATTTACCCAGTAACTTTGTTGCTTCTCTTCTTTTGAATAATCACCAACAAAAGTACTTTTTCTGCATCAGATGCATTCTGGGGTGAAGCATTGGACTCTTGGTTTTCTAATGGATTGGACTTCTGAAGCTAGGGAACATTTCTTGAGACTTAATTCCATCTTACTGCATCACTTTACTTACCTCTTATGGTGATTTACATCATTGAATGTATTTTAAGAACCTATGGCGATTGTATATATATATTTGAGTGCTGTGCAATATTATACCCTGCTTATTTTATTTGTTAGTGTGTGTTTATCCTAGAATAAATATAGTATTTTTATGCATTCCTGTCTAAATTGAATTATTGTGACCTTTGCTGTCTGGGCTCATTGTGGACCTCTGCCCCCAATCACTCAACGCTGAATAGCCCTGACTGCTCTCCATTGCTACCTTGATTGGGTTTTGGCTAACCTCTGAGTTCCCTTGTTCCCTATAACTAGGGGGGCCTCCTAAAATCTGTCCACCATGTCCAATTCTAGAAATCCATCCTAACATGTCCTTTAATCAAGGTTACGCTCTGCAGACATTCAGATTTTCTTGCATTCCTTATGTCCTAAATTGTGATTGCCTTACTTAGTGCTCAGCTTAACTAACGTACCCTCTAATATACCTAAACTTGCCACAGTGCAAAAATATTGTTTCTCTGCACAGACTTTTTCCTCCCTTCCTCTATTGATGTGCCAATTTCAGTGTACAACTATTTCCAAACCTTCCAGCCATCAACTCTTTTGTTTTTTTGTAAATCACCCCGAGTGGGATGGGTATGCCCAGACCTATATACCGTGCCGCTCAGCCTAGAGATCAATGCTACTCCTCACTGATGAGGCCCAACAAGGCCTAAACATGTTTGGGGATGCTTGTGGTCTTCAGAGGAGATGTGACCGAGTAGTTCCGGCTGGACTGCTCCTTTTGGGGTGGGACCAAACCTGGTTTACATACGTTCTTTCCCCTTTTTTTAAACCTTTATTCATTATGTTTGTACGAAGTCCAATATATATTTACAACAGTAACATTATACAAATTCCTAAATCCTTAAGGTGGTATTGAAATGTACATCATCCGTTAACACAGAGTAATACAATGCAACAAGATAAACAAATAATATAAAGACAATAACTATCAACATGTTTTAATCTGTAAGCAGACAGCTAATGGACTGACACTGTAGAGACAACCACAAAACAATACAGATGGAAAAAAGGAAGAAAAAAAAAACCTCTCATATAAGTTATTGAAGAGGCTCCATGACAAGAGGTATCAATCTTCACAATATTTATTCATCATCAGTACTTTCTCATATTTAGACAATATCAGCATTTCCACTAGCCAATCGTCAGCAGCTGTTTTTTTTTTCTAGTTTTCTGAACTTTTAAAATTAACTGTACATCAATCATCAAAGTTTTATCAATCCATACGTCAATCTCTCGTGCAACCGAACACCTCCCATCACGCATTAATAGGTTTACGTGCTCAACCAATCTTGGAAAATGAATACCCAAAATCATATCTATTCTATCCAAGATCTCTTTCCAATAAGTACACACTTGCGAACATCTCTAGAGTTGATGTAATAAAGTGCCTCTCTCTATTGCATATCCCCAACGCAAGTCATCTTCTAGTAGCTGTAATGTATGCATTGTGAACGGAGTCCAGTACAAGCACACCATAACCTTTTGTCTTATTAATCTCATTCCTGCAATCATCTTTGCCATTAGACCCACTTTGAGTAAGACATCCCAAACCTTCTCTGATATCTTCCAGCCAATATCTTCTGACCACATTTCCCTCCATTTCGTCCATGAATCTTAATGAACAGGTTCTATGGTCATTATATTCATGTAGTTGGACACACCTTGTTCTACTCTTATTAACTGTGTTACAGACTCCAGGCCTTGATTCTAACACCTTATCCAACATACTTATTTTTGTAACTAGCAGCGGTTTTAGCTCTGTATAGTGGTTCAAATCAATTCTCTGTAGTCCAAAACGTAATCGCAACTCATCAAACTCTAAAACGCAGTCGTCTCTTACAACATCACCCCCTTTTAAGATAACCCGTTTAATCCAATTTAACCAATGCAGGCTCCTATTTTGTATTTGAATGGCTGGTTTATGCCAAAGGGAAGCATCGTAATTGACCATATTACTTGATCATTCTCTTTAAACCAGGTTATCATGGCTGCCTAGCCGCTATCGTTGGAATTCTCATAACTCATACCTCTCCATTGTGTAGAAGTGGTCTATGGAATAGGGCTTGTAGACATCCTTTTCCACTTTCAACAACATTGGGCTGGCTATTTCTTCATTATCAAAATAATGTGTAGCTTTCTTTAGGAGGAACCCTCTGATATTTTACGAGGTCTGGGTATCCAGACTCTTTGACACTACGCAGTCAGACACATTTCAGTATTTTTGCATGTTTACCCTCTACACATAACGAATTGTGAAAGACGTAATCAACTTTCTGTAAGATCTTTTTAGGCCGTGGTAGAAGGGATTGTTTTAGGTATAGCGCTTTGGGGAATAGTACCATTTTTATTGCATTTCATTTTTGCCCATACGGAAAACACTAGCCTCTCGCACTTACTAATGTCAAGCAATAGTTTCTCAATTATTGTTTCAATATTACATTGAACAATTTTCTTTAAATCCCTAATAATCTGTAACCCTAAATATTTCACTCCAGGCGTTGATCACCTACAATTCCTTGACACAAGTATATTCTTATCACATTTCATTGTAAGCGGGAACATTTCTGTCTTACTCCAGTTGACCTTATGTCCCGATGGCTTCCCGTCTTCTGCAAACATCGATTTCAATATTGGACCACATTCCTCCACATTTTAGAGTAATATGGTCATATCATCTGCTTATACCCTTATTTTCAATTCTTCCCCTCCTTTTCGAATCCCATGTACTCTACCACGACGTCGGATGTATGCTGCTAATGGTTCTGGAGCAAAGTTAAATAAATATGGGTATCCTTGCCTAGTACCCAGTGACAATTGGAATAAATCCAACACTAATCCATTCACTTGAATTTTCGCTGATATATCCCAATGCAAACTATTACTTTTAAAAAAACTGGGGCAAATCCGATTATCCATAAAGTATATTCAAGGAACTTCCAATTAACCCTTTCAAAAGATTTCACTGCGTCAAAAAGCAGCACCACTGAAGTCGTTACCTCCCTATCTTTCATACCTAATGCATCCAAAATCGTTCTAATGTTATCGTAGCCAAATCTTCCCGACATATATTCCATTTGAGATTTCTCCAACAGATCACCTATATATTCACTCAACCTATTTGCCCATATTTTTGTAAAGATCTTTAAATCCACATTCAACAAAGATATCGGCCTGTAGTTGCCACATTGTGTATGATCTTTACCTGGTTTAGGGATCAAAACAATTAAGGCTTCCCTCATTGTGTTACATGACAATCCTGTTATAAAATGATTGAATAAGTCACATATGTACTTCGGTAGCTGGGTTGCATACGACTTACAAAATTCAGCTATCGGACCATCAGAACCTGGGGATTATCCAGTGTTAAGTTGTTGTATTGCATTTAGCTCCTCACTGGTTTCAATTTCTGCATTCAGCCTGATTCGCCCATCAGATGGCAGCGTTGGAATAACACTTCTTCCATATATAATTTTGAATAGTAATCGCAAACAATCACACTTTTCTGAGCATCTATACATCTAATGCTAGCATTCTCCACTAAGTTTGCTAGTCAATAATTTACCACTCTTGTCTTCAGCTTCCCAGAATTTCTGTTGAGCATCGTAAATCATCTTTTCAGCTATTCGACAAATCTGTCATGGGGATTTTTCACTTTTCTCAACTCAATTCTATCCTTTTTCAGAAATTTTCCTCGCAAATTGATGTTGCAATTCTTTGAGCCTGCCTTCTAACAAACGCATTTCTTTCCGAGCATGCGCAGATCTGCTACTTAGTTCTCCTCTTACCACTACTTTTAAGCCATCCCAAACCATTGATGTATTAGCCGTTCCCACATTTACTTTAATGTAATCCTTATTAAAGGTCTCCATCCATGCAGTTACTCTCAAGTCTTTGAGTATCCCTCCATGTAACCTCCATTTACACGCTTTAATCTTTAAACCTGCAAGTATCATTTGAATTTCCATTATGGCCTGGTCAGAAATTGCCCTTTCTTTTATTTCAGTGTTTACAATCATCCTTTCACTGATCAGTAAATAATGTATTCTTGAATAAGAAGTGTGCACTGGAGAATAAAATATATATTACCTTTACTTTGGGTGCATTAAGCTCCAGGTGTCAGCTAAACGATACTTATGAAGGAAGCCCTCTAATTTTCTACTTATGCCCTTGGCCGAAAATCTACATTCCACGGTTTTATCCAATTTATTCAATTTACCATCCAATACACATGTTCTTTCCCCTTTTCTAATGGCTTGACAGACGAAGAAGGGTTGTCTGTGGGGTCGCCCAGAGTAATGCCAGAGGTTAGGATTGATTCCAAACCTTCGAGCCATCACCTCTTTTGTTTTGCGCAACTATTTAGATAAATTGCTCGGAGGGGGAAGTGTTCTTCTGTAGCGGTGGTGTAGATGCACTCAACACTGTTGCCTGAACTCTAACCAAGTTGCTGCATATTTAGGTCTCACTGGTCACAGAGAATCTTGGACAGTGAAGGTTGCAGACTGCGAAGAACTGCTCCTGATGGCCTTGTCAACTGGTGCGCACCCTGGGAGGTTAATGGGCTCAGGAAATCTGAAGCTTACTCTTAAATTAATCTTGCAGACTCCATCCTCACCCTGGTTCCTTCATGAGGGGAATGGCACACTGAAGATTATAATGTGGCTCACAGAGAGTCTCTTAGCTTGACCGTTTGAGGGAAATAAAGCACCACAATGCTGTACTCGCCTCCAGAGGATCCATAACATGTTCAATGTTGTAAGGTGGCAACTTAAAACCTCCATCAGATTGGACTCAACAGTAGGCTCTAGAGTCTAATAGCTGAACACAAAAGAACCCTACCTAAACTCCTGATTTGTTCAAAAGGCAGTTACTGAAAACCTGCATTTTGTTACGCCTCTGGATCGGCACTCGCAGGGTCCCAGGATCTCCCTCCTCACCATTTTCAAGTGTGGAAGAGCGGGTTTCCTGTATTGAATTTTTTTTAAATAAATCCATTTGAAGTGTAACCAAACTACCAACCCTCAGATTACATCACCTTGCCGGCAGCACTCTCCCCTACTAGTAGCCTCTAAAAACAAAGCAGCCCCCACCCTTTGAGTTACCAACCCACATTGAGTCCTGTGTGACCTGACAGACAGTTGGACAACTAGGTTTTCGATTCTGGATAGAGATCAAATTAAATGCCTTTATGCATGAGAGTATTTAGACATTTGTGGTAGAATTTAGCATGACACACCATGTTGATAATGTAACATACAATACAAAATATAGCTTTATGCTTCCTACCTTTCCTAGATTATCCCCTTCCACCCACCCTAGGTCTGTTAAAAAGAACAATAGCCCACGAGATTTGCTTCTTTAGAGTGTAGTGAATCATGCAACCTTAAGCACTTTCTGGCGATTTCTGCATCTGGTTGTCCATACTGCAAAACTCGTGCTGACTCTGCAAATAAGCTTTAAAGAAAAAGAGAAATCGATGATGTCAAAGAGTTTGTGGAAATGTTTGAGACATGTCATGTTTATATTGGCTGCTCTCTTCCAGCACTTACCAACCATTAGGCATTCTTAAATTAATTGAAAGTTAAAGCCTTGGATTGGGATCACAGTACTAACCTGGGTGTTCTTCCTACTAAAAAAATCATACGTTGAGTATGTACAACAAGGCGTTTTATACCTCACCCCTTTCTGCTATATCACTAAGGTAAATGATCTCCCATTTTAGACGTTTCATTATGTGTCTGCATTTTAATATTTTCCCTACTCTATCCCACAATGGTGCTTGGTTTACTATCCCGCAGGAATTCCTTACTTGCGTCTTTGTCAGACTGCTCTTGAAACCACTTGACATGCTTTAACTCTTTGCCCTAAACTGGGGAAGCAAAACACGCTGGTTTACACAGTTGGTTTTCAATTTATCACAAATACAAACTGATCAATTATGGGCACAAGTTTTTTCGGCTAAGTTATTCATTGTAACAGTAGCAGATTTTCACATATGGACCGAAGTAAAGAAATGATTTCCAGTATGCATTGATGGTACTTACTATTATTTGAGTTTAATTGCTTTCTTCAAATGAAATAATACATAATGGATAGGGCATCATAATAAAATTATAATGAAATGTTATATTTGTATGATATTACTGTTTTAATCTTTTATCTTTTCTTCCATACGTAAGTTGAAGTGTTAAAGGATTTATATTTTCACCATTGCACTTTAAAAAAAAAACTATTAACTGTGTGCCACATTAAATGACTGTATTAATAATGCTAAAATGCATTGATTTAGCTATTGGGCACCACATTAAAGTCAGAACTGGTTGAGTTTTATTATAGGCTTACAGACAGAGGAAGCTGTCATTGCGGAATAATGACCTGCCACCAGGTTATGACCTGAGGCGAAGCTGAGGGCTACAAGTTGGTTTTGGGTGATTTTGTCAAGCGATAATGGCCCCTTCCGAGATCTGTAAGGTTATTTTACAACATAGTGGTAATTGCATTACATAGTAAACATTGTACTTTATTAGTGATTGAAGTAAATGGTCAAATGTAGTTATTGCATGTTTTTTTTTTTGTAGGATTCATATAAGGTTGTCTTCATAAGTGATACACAATGCCCTGTGACCTCTGTTCCCTTTTTCTGCGCTCTGTTCGCTGATCGTAATGTGCTCTTTAAGCTTTTTCTTACTTTTAAAGTATGCCAGTCCTTAGGGCGTGTGGCGCGTTAGAAGAATTAAAATAAATAAATGCATGCTCCAAGGCCTGGTGCTTCAATCCATTCATGGACTGCAGCCTGCAAATGTCAGTTTCAGATCTACACCGGATTTGTTTGAATTGCTTGGGGGAGGACCTTGACGCCCAGGATTGTGGGTCATGCTAGTCCATGCACCTGAATGCCCTCTGGGATAATGCAGCAAAGATCTTTACCTTCATCCACAAGTCAAAGGGTGAAGCTCAGCAGTCGAGGTTGCACGTGCAGAACGCAGCTCTGGGCAGGCAACTCCACGCAAGGAAAAAGACGAAAAGAACCAACGTTAGTCTAATTTGAAGAGCCACCACTCCAGGGAGTCCTCTGAGTTTGCAGTGCAGGTGTCTTTTCCCATCTAGTCTTCCATGCGAGGGAGGATTTTCACCTGAAGATGTTGGACATCTTAGCAAAGGCGCTGGTTGCTCCAGCGCTGCAGGGTCCCACTGCATCTGTTGTGACCAACATGGTGCCCTTTGTGTTCCACTCCTGCAAGCCTAAGGGCTCTGGTCTGGCCCACGTGGAGACAGAGATGTCTCCGTGCCGACAGGCCCCGTGTTTGGATGAGGAGGCCTCGGCACTGGCATCATCCTTGGCACGGCGGACACCGCAGCTCTGCTGAAATACAGTCCACTACGTTGGGACGCCTTTATGTCAAATATGTATAACATCTACAATGAGGAGGCCGACCAGGTCTCTTTGGGCATGAACGTATGGGTTCTAGCGAGATGAGGGATTTCCTGGAAGTGTTCTACAGGGAAGGTTATGATGTGCTGGGCCTGGCTCTGGACTTGCAAGGGGCCAGTGGCCTTGACGCCTCGCAGAGATGGAATTTATGCCAGTTCCCTTCCCAGGAAAGCCTCATGCTGCCTTCCAGTGCTTGACTGCTAAGGTGGCCAGTACTCTGGGACTATCTGATTTGTCAATGTCCAAGGTTCAGTATGAACTCTCTGATATTCTGGATGATGCCCCCAAAGAGGAGAAGCTCCTGCTCTTTAATGAGGAAGTAGAGGCACCCATTCAGGAGGTGTGAATAAACTTGCCTCTGTTGCAGCAGCGTACACGGATCTGTCGAGGAAACCTGCTTCCTCAGATCCAGTTTTTTATTTCTTCCCATGCGTCGCTTCAGAGCTTGGTGGTGCAGGCGGTGATGGCTAGCCTTAAGACCTCTATCTCCACGTCCCTTGTGCTGGGCAGGGAAAGTAAGAGGTTTGCCGCACGGAGCGAGTAGGTGTCCATGTCGAGCAAGTCTTGCACTGCGGTTTGTGAATGCTTCTTGCGCCATGGAAAAAAAATCTCCGGCCTTGGAGTGCGGTGGCCAATGCGGTTGAGTGTGTCCTGGAGGCAGATATGAGGGATGTCCTCCTGTCCTTGGTCTCCAATGCCAGGGAAGCGGCACGTACAATGCTACAGTCGGGCTTGGATACGGCAGACTGTGTGGGGAGGGCCATGGCCAATAGCACAATGATTAGGCCCCACTCGTGGCTAAGGATGTCTGGCTTTGCAGCCGACGTCCAGACTGTTCAATATGCCGTTTGATGCCCATAACCTTTTTGGAGCAAAGGCTGATGATACCCTGATGAAAGTTCAGTCATCCAAGGTGATCGCAATGGTGGCAGCTCGCCACAGGAGAGAGGGCATTCATGTATTTCCTACCTGGATGGCGGGCTCTCTCCCCAGATCTACTCTTGGAGCACCTACCCCGTGCATGCATTCTATTGCACAGCCTGGGCTTTTCCCTGAACTGCAAAAATGTCCTGTTTCATAGTCCCAGTCCCGGTGATTTATTTGTGCGGTCTTGGATGCTTGCCTTGGCAGGCCGAGGATCGAGTGGCAAATATCTTTTTGAATGGTCAATGTCTCAGATCTCAAGGACAAGTTCTGTCCTCTGCCTTTCTTGGCCTCATGTTGTCCTGCTTTCTAGTGGTGCCGGAGCCGATGCTGCACATGAGAAGGCTTCAGTGGTTTCTCTGTTGCTAATGGTCGCAGTTTCAGGGCCACATGTCTGACCCGTTGCAGTTCTTGGATCAGGTGGCTCAGGATCTTGCTTGGTGGACTGTGCAGCACAATTGCTGAAGGGCGCGTTGTTTCCTCAAACTTGACCCCACTGACGGTGGTCACGGATTCATCTCTGGCTGGTTAGGGCACTCGCCTGTCGGACCTCACGGTGAGCGGACCGTGGTCTCCTGTGGTGTCTCGGGAACAGATCAACTTCCTGGAGCTGAGGGCGATCATGCTGACCCTGGTCGCCTTCCTCCCCTCTGTGAAAGTGCAAGACTTTGCTGATTCTGACAGACAAAGTAGTGGCTGTGCACTACCTCAACAAATGAATTGGCGTGGGGGTCGGTGTCCTTGTCGCTCTTCAGAGATGCAATGAGCGGAGGTTCTGGGCTGTGTAGAACTGTGTGTCTCTGATGGCAGCTCGCTGAGCCGAATGAGAGAATTTGACATTCAATACCTTGAGCAGACAAAATTCAGCCTCCCACATGTGGAAACTCTGTCAGGAAGTACAGGAGATCATCGCCTTTTGGGGAACTCCTCAAGTGGGCCTCTTCACTTCTAGTGCCAACAGGAAGTGTGAGTTGTTCAGCTCCAGTGAACTTCCTCGTCCGGGAGCTCTGTGGGATGCACTGACAGTCAAGTGCACTTTCACTTCCTTATGTGTTCTTCCCGCCTACCCCAGTCATTCTGCTGGTTCTCAGGATGATCCTGATCACCACAAACCTGGGCCCAGAGAAAGTGGAAGGCCGAGTTGCTGGTGCATTACGAGGAGAGTCAACATGCTCTCCCATTCGGAGGGGCAGGGTCCTCCATCCGAACCTCAGCCGCCTGAGATACATGTTTGGCTACTGAGCGGCTGACATACAAGGAGCAGGACTTATCGGACAATGACCTTGATGCGCTCCTTTCAGCTTGGAGGCCCACTATGAATTCCATGTATGCTGGCAAGTGGTGCCGGGAGACCTGGAACCTTTATCCCGTCTTGGATTTTCTGCTTTCTAGGCGGGCCTGCAGATTGGCATTGTAAACAGTTATTGCCGTTAATTTGGTTTTCAAGAGGCCCCTGGAACAGGGCTCACAACCCACGCTGTTATTTATTTATATATTAATATATCGCTGGGGCCCACAGGCATCGGGGCGCGGCTAAAGGAGCCAGAAGAGAACATGAAGCAACCGCTTATTCAAACAGGTTAGTTTTCAATTGCTTCCTAAAGATCATTCGATTTCTATTGGTGCACGCATTGTCTGAGAGTTTGTTCCATGCCAGAGCGGCCTGCACCGGGAAGTAACAACCACTACCTCTGACCCGCTTGCTCTGACACACCAAGCGCATGTTATCAGCAGCCCGAGCATTTCTAGCAAAGATTTCTACACTGATACATTCTTTGATGCACCAAGGTGCTGGTCCATAAAGACATTTATGGACAATTGTAGATATTTTAAAAGCAAATTCTAGCTTTCACTGGGAGCCAGTGTAACTCACTGCTATGAGGCAAAATAGGCTTGTGTCTGGGTACACTCCACAATCCAAACTGCATCATTGTGCAGAATTTGAAGTCTTTCCAAACATCCCTTAGCGCCAACCAGCAAAGCACTACAATAGTCGATCCTTGGAATTACAATAGCTCCACCCAGCTTCGAGCAATCTGTTTCTGAGACATATGGTTTAACCAGTCTCGGCAATCTGAGGTGGTATTGGGTTTTACTTATAACAATATTAATATGGGCATCCATGTTCAAAGAAGGTTTACAAAATTACCCCTAATGTTTTAACATTGTCAGCTGCTTTGATACAATGATGTTCAATATCAAAGCCGATATAGTGAGTGTGGAGCTTGGCGCATGCCTGGGAAGAGCCAAAAATGTATAGCTGTTTTATCTCCATTTGAGCACATTCTGTTGATAGCCATCCAATTTTGTTTTGTTCAGTAGATTATAGAGATGTTCTCCGCATCTTTTTCATAGTCCTCACTCAGTTCCATTAAGAGATCACATAACGGGCTGCAATATATTTTGAATATGGAAGACGAAATTCAAGTGCTGTGAGGCACTCCACATTGAAGCAATTCCGGTACATAGAACACATCTCGCCAAGAAATTCTGGACCTCCTGCTGCTCAAGAAGGATCTAAACCAACCATCTGCCTCTTCAGAGTAATTTCCTAGACTTGTTAGCCTCTCAAGTAGCTTATTCTTCATAAGATCGAAGGCTGCCATAGATCCGACAACATCAGCAGCCCCAATTTGCTTTCATACATAATTTTAAGCATTTCAGTTTGAAGGTACAAAGGGGCACTTTTTGTACCGTGAAACTATCTAGAACCTGATGGTTTGTGGTGCAAAATTTACGCATTTTCCAGGTGGCACTGCAACTGTAAGGTGGCTAATTTATCATCTATCTTTAACAGAAAAGGGACATTAGTTGTGGGCCTTTAATTGGTATAACATGTGTAATCGTGTCTGTACTTATTAATGAGTGGAGTAATTGACACACCTTTTTTGTTAATATGTCACACTTCATTCTTCATAAATGCAGCATTGGTAAAGCGAACAAGAAAAGGAATAAAACGTTCACTATTGTCCAGAATGAGTTTGGATGGAAGAGTTTCACCAAAGCACGTGGTTGGTCTAATTTTTTTAAGAGTTTCAGCCATAATTTCATTGGAGACTGGTACAAAAGAAAAAATAGGTTCATCCTATTGGGCTATTTATTTTGTGCTCGGTGCTGGGGCCACATGAGCTGGGTTGTCCAAATGATTCTTAATATTGTTGTGTGTTTTAATTTTCTGAGAAAATGTCTTTGCAATCCACAACCTGCAGAGTAAAATGATCCAATTGTGCTTTCGGCTTCTCCAAGTCTCTAAGAATTTGAAATAACTTTTTGGAGTCCTTTTTAGTATTGACAATTTGACTATCAAAAAAAGCTTTTTTTTTGCTAGTATAATCTCTTTAAGATAAAGGTTTTGCCAATGTCTTCCAAATATTTGTTTTCACTTGCTCCCAAATGCTCTCTGCTCTTCTTTTTTCTTTTTTACGTTTTAAGGGCTGGCGTGAACCATTTCTGGCCATTAGTCTTTTCTCTGAAAGTGTTCGACTTCAGTGGTGCCACCTGTTCCAGGAGATTGATGAACGTTTTCTCATATTTAACCACCAGAGCCTGTGGACAGTCATCTTCTGAGATATTATTCATATTCTCACCCAATCAATTCTTCAAGTCATTGCTCTAAATGTTATTATAGTTCCTACTAATCACTTTTTTTAAGAAAGGTTTTCCTGTTTGCCACCAGGGTCGTTAATGTAAAATGGAAGGTCATAAGGACGTGGTCAGACCAAATGCAAGACACTCCATTCAAGGGGCTTAAAACAAGATCTTTAGTAGCAGCCCAGTTCGATATATTGCACATATTGTGAATAGGTTCCTTATTATGAATACAAAAAGCATGATTTTTTACAGAGTTGCTCAGGTTCGATGGCCTCAAAGTCCTGGGAGTTGCCATGCAATCTGTGAAAATATCCCAGCACCATAGTGGGGCTGTTGGATTTATTTACAGAGGACAAAATGCCTGAGAAATCCTTATAGAAGCCTGACGTATCTCACGGAGAGTGGTATATGAGAACGACATTCAGACAATTGGTGTTTGGGGTGGTTTTTAGTAGCATGAACTCACAGCCACTACATGAAATAATCTGAATGACACCAGGCCCCGTAAGATCGTTGTTTTGTCCTTCTGTTTCCCCCTCCTTGTCTTGTCGCAACTAGAATCACTTGTGTACATGCATGTCATAAATGACATATTTCATATCATGAAATGGATGACATAAAAAATGCAACTCTTTTTTTTAACCTAAATTGCAACCCCACCTCCCTTTCTGCATTCTCGATTTTGTCCAAAGAATCTGAAGCCCTCTGGTGTGGCTAAATCAATATTATGGCCACTCGAATCTCTGTGGCATGTTTCCGTGAGGCACATATCTATATCTTGATCCATAATATAATATCGTACCTCCAGAGCATGCTTATCCTGTGACTGGGTGTTCAGCAAAGAGATTTTGATGGAATCACTCTTACGCTCACCTGGTCTCTGCAGGGATGTTGGGGCACGGTTGGAGCCCTCCCTCGACCTGGCTCCCCTGGATTGACTCTCTTCCCCCAGCTGCTGCGGAATCAACTGCTCTGGATGCTGATATTGCCCCTGAGAGAAGATGAGAAACAATGAGAATGGAGTGGTGGTGTCGTGATTCCCCTCGACCCTTTCGTGCCAGAACGAAGTGCGCAAGCGTTTACCCATGCAAGCTCACCTGTTTATTTGTAATGCTGAGCTCTCCGTCCTGCTTCTTGTAGCCAGGGGTGTTTGGAGTGGACCTAGTTGATTCACTGGCCCGTGGAAGTGGCGATCCATACTGGCTGCAACCAACCACTTAGAAGGTGAGTCTTTTAGCAATGATTATTGTTTGTTAATTATAATGTCTTGCCGTGATTGTAGTTCGTAATTTGTGCAATGTATTTTCTCTCCTCTATTGGTGTGAAGATGGCTGCCCAGAGTCGCAGTGTTAGGAGCGAGTCCAGTGATTCTCCAGAGGATGATGAAGCCTTTGAACTAGATGGTAAGTTGGCTTTTAATGTAGAACGCTAGGCTTAGGTATGGCGCGGCAGAGCGTTAGTTATTTATATGACTCCTAACATGTTATGCTCTTTTCTCTTGCAGACGAAGTCTGGCGGCGTCGAGCGGAGGCTGGCTGCTGGGAGGCTGGTCTGCGGCTGCAGGATGGTGGTTTAGCGAAGATGAAGAATGGAAGATAAGCTCCCGCGTAGCTGGACATCCGCATCAGGGGAAGAAGCGCTCTGATGGCGATGGGAGTCAGGTAAGATGTCATGCGCTGCAGACTATGGATTGCAGGAGATGGGTGAGATGCGCGTGCAGCGATGGTGTAGCTGGAGACGGATAAGGTGCGCCTTCCGCGATGGTGCAGCGGGAATCAGGTAAGATGAGCCTTCAGCGATTGAGTAGCTGGAATCAGGCAAGATGCACGACGAGGAGAAGAGCAGGGAAAACAGGTAAGGACAGCAGTAAGCATTCCGCTGCAGAAAGCAGACTAACGCGAAGCATCAGTATGTGGGCGGGTTGGCCTTAAATAGGCTGGCCCCAGCCCCTCCCTTTGCCCTGCCTTGTGGCTCCACCTTGCCACTCCCAGAGGTTCTTGCACATGCTCCCCAATGATCCTCTATGGCCACGTCCGGCCCTGATGCACGTGCCTTAGGCACAAAGTGTGCGAAGCACACTTTTCCATGATCCTGGTGCCAGAGGCGCCAGGACTGATTCCATTTGGACCCTGTAGGTGATGAAGACATGGGCCCTTGCCCAGTGGCCATGACACTCACTTTGGTTTCCTATAGGGGGCTCCATAGAAGAGATTAGAGGCTTGTATGTCTCTACAGCAGCCATATCTGAGGCATAAGAGGCATCCATAGATAGGGGAGAAGGCACAAGGAATTCCGAGCCAATTGTTCCCTGTATAATGGCCGCCGCATCTCCTCTCCTGCAGCCCGGAAATACGCTTGCACAGCCTGCTGCTATTGAGCATTCTCATTGGCTGGGAAGCGCCTTATTCACACACTTGAATCGGAGCCGGATGGTGAGGCCGGATCAGCCCGATGTCGAAGGCAGACTTTTAAGCCTCTTTCCCTGTCTGTGCCTGTCCGGGCGTGGACGGAGCTCTGGTCCCGGATTCTTCCCCATGCAGTGCTCTTCATTGCTGACCCTGACCTACCTCATGAAGATCCTCTGCAACCATCAAAATGCAGTATTATAAGGTAAACCATACTTCCGGTGGTTTCCAACTGTGCATGACACCAACCTAACTGTTCTCCCGCTACCTCTTATATCCTTTTAATCTGTCCACCGCAATAGTACCACCATCACTGTGGTAAGGCATCATATCCTCGCTACCATCGGCATACTTCTTCCCTCCCTTACCTACCTCCCGACTCCCACCTGCAGTCGATACTCCAATGCATACTATGCAAGTCTCCCTACCTGTTAGCACTACTTCATGCGTGCACCGTATTACATTGTCGTCCATCTGGCATGGTCCGACTTCATTGCAAAGCCCACCCTGTATCATGCGCAAAAATGTAAGGTACTTCATCATGTCTCCTCTGCTCCTGCAAGGACGCATTGTCTTACTTCACTGCCCATGACTATTTTGCAGCCTTCACTGTAACGTCATATTACTTGGCTGTAACCATGGCAGCTAACTATTGCAGCGTGCGCTGCATTTGCACTCAACCTATATGAAATACTGCCTTTGATGCTTTGCTGCTGACGTTCCATTTGCCTCAGCTCTTGGACCAGACATAGTAGCCTATGCTGTATTTGCTAGTACATATACCTGTAACTACTGGACTAGACACTCTGCAACCCATGCTGCGTTTAATTTAAGCCTACATGTAACCACTGGCTTTGCATCTCTACAGCCTGCGCCGCATTTGTACTTGACCTATGTGTAACCACTGGATGTGCCACTCTGCAGCCCACGCTGCCTTTGATTTAAGCCTATATGTAACCTGTGGCTTTGTATCTCTGCAGCCTGTGCCGCATTTATACTTAACCTATAAGTAACCACTGGCCGTGCCACTCTGCAGCTTGCGCTTTGATCTTAACCCACATGTAACTATTGGATTTGACACACTGCAGCCTCCGCTGCATCTACACTTAACTTACGTGTAACTACTGGATTTGACACTCCCCAACCTGCACTGCCTTGATTTTAGCCCCCAAGTAACCACTGGTTTTGTATCCCTGCAGCCTGCCCCGTATATTTTATTTAACCTTTGCGTAACTAGTGGGATTGTCACGCTGCAGCCCCTGCTGCACGTGCATCTAACCTACGTGTAACCACTGGGTTTGTATCTCTGTAGCTGGTGATGCACTTTGCTCTGAACATTCTTGTAACTACTGGACTTGTCTAATACTTCTGTACCTGTTTCCCGGCAGTAGCCCCGTTACCATGAGGTATTGCTCTGCCATAACCGCATCTCAAGCACTAAGAGTAACATGGTCATGTATGTAACAGCGCCCTGATGCCGAAGGGTTTGGTGCACTTTATAAATGTAAAAAATAAATAAATATAACCATATTACACAAGTATTCTCAAGTCTGCACGTGTTGTAGCGTAACACAAGCATTCTGAGAAAGAGTGCTCCGATAAAGCAAGGTTTTAGTGGTTACTTCTACAAGTCACATTAGGTGTTGTCAGTGAAAAAGTGTTTTCTGTATCATACGCACAATACTTCTTGATAATGGATTGTCTAAATGCTTTCTGTTCTTGAAGCAGCACATCTAGTGGCGCAAACATAGTAGCACTCTTGCCAGCAATGCTGCACCTAGACAGGGAAATTACCCTGATCAGGACAGTCATCAAGTTTACCAGAAAAAGTGGCCTGCCCTGGTGTGTCAAGAACAGACTCGCGCAGGCTTGCTAGTCACCGACGTGCCGGCATTGACGCACCTGAGTAGTTGCTAAATGTAGTTCATAGCATTACTGGCGGTCTTTGTGATACAAGCAACGCAGTCTCGCAGGCGTGCATCCTCTGGGCACAGAAACAGTTAATGATACAATTGTAGTTAAGCAAGATTAAAACACATATATAAAAAGCCGATTTAAAATTTGCCTAAAAACACACATCTAATAGTCAAATCTAGGTGAGGAATTATTTCCTTTCAACGATCAATACAAGAGCAGCTAACATCAGTTAAAAATGGCACGAACTATTACGCTATAGAACTACGACAGAAAAGTCGATACTGTTTCCCACAATGAAAGCGAAATGTGATTAATCTCACCTTGACAGAATGAGGAGACCACCAGGAAACAATCAAGTGCAGCTGTGAAAGCTACCCTAGGACAGCCCTGCCCTCTCCAACCCGGAATGAGATTAACCAGGGGAGAGAACAGGGTAGCCAGGGAAACCCTCAATGGGGAAGAAAACCCTGGTCGAATCTGGATGTGTGGAGAATCCGGATGGTAGATAACTGTCTTCAACAAGTGGCTGTGGGCAGGAAGGCTTCGTCTGGAGAAATGAGAGGACAATGATCAGAGAAGTAGAGGAGAGATGGGAATGAAAAGTGGAATTGAAAGGCTTAGTGAAAGGTTCTCACCAGCGGAGGGAATGAGAGGATAAATTATTTAAGGCTTCGAAGGAGAAGAGATCGGGAGATGAGAGCTCTGGAATAAATATGACTTGGGTCAGAATCTGAATTGAAAGAGGTAGATCAGGATTCAGATATTATGTAACTTACAGCTAGCGGGTGTATCAGCAAGATGAAAGTTGATTTTGGCGAAACCGAGACGCCGAAGGATATCTGGAAGTGATGAGAAATCCCGAGAGAAAGCGAGACCGGACTGGCAGCAGGAGCCTGGAGATGGGAACTATAGAGACAAATAGGTTACAGGGTAAGTCAAAAGGTTGACAGTAAGAGGTAGAGCTCAGAAATCCCTAGAGGCGAACTCACGGAGCGTCTGTAGAAACAGAAGCGACGCGAGGAATCGCCGGCTTCCGTGTTTGATAAAGGATCACGTGAGCCAGCCGGAACGTCTCGGAGAAACGTGAAGAGTCTAGACCGCTACTTTCAAAACGGAAGTCATCTTGAGAAGGATTATCGGGATTAGCGTAGAGAATGTTACTACACAACTGGTTGCAAAACAACCGATTGCGAGCCCATATTGACCACCTCCCACGATGTGTAACACGAACAGCAATTTAAGAGTACATAAAAGTAAAGAGTAATGCAGTTCTTGCAGGGTTTGTTTAACCAGTTTGCTCCATCCTAGTTTATGGTTGTGTGCTGATTTAAATTGGGTTTTGATGTTTCTTATGGGCGCTCGCTCAGTTTGAGCCCCTTCATTCCTATTGTATTAGATTACTCACCTTTAAGGTGATTTTCCTGGTTGCCATTACTTCCACAAGACAGGTGATGCGCTCCAGGCATTGTCTGTTTTACCTCCCCATTATTTTTTTCCCCATAGAGAAGGTGACATTGAGAGTGAGTCTGACTTGGACTTCCATCACTCTCAGAAAACCCATCTTCCAGTGTGTGTTTCCTCCACCTCGCCCTTCTAAGGCAGAGGAACAATTCCATTGGCAGGAACTGGTTTGGGCCCTGAAGATCTAAATCTCTCCTATTAGAGAGGCTAGGAAGGATGACAAACTTTTTGTTGGTTACACTGGTGCTTGTGCTGGCAATGCGGTTAATAAATGGACCTTGTCCAGGTGGATCATTCTCTGCATCTCAGAATACCAAGCTCTCGTTGGGAAGGATGTGCCTGAGGATCCCAGAACTCATTCTACCAGTGGAGTGGCTGCCACCTCTGCCCTGCAGAGTGGAGTCCTGGACATTTGCCAGGTGGCATTGTGAACGTCTTTGCACACGTTTGCTAAGCATTATGGCTCCGACTTCTTAGCGGGCCAAGATGCCAGGTTTTGCAGGATAGTCCACCAGAGTTTTGTGATGGTGTAGGTGGTGTCCTTGCTCCCTGCCTCCTGTAGGTTATATACTTCTCTAGGAGCCTATTGTAGATGAGAAATCAGTGGGAGGAAGGAGTGCGTTAGAAGAACAAATGACTTACCTCCTTGGTAATGTTCTTTCTGATGGACGTTCTTCCCACTGATTCCTCATCACCCTACCTGCCTGCCCCACTTGCGGGAACAAAGCACTATTAATTCTGCGGTCCCTCAGCTTCAGAGTGCTTGTGGGGGTGGGGGGAGAAGAGGGAAAGTGAGGTCACAGGGTGCGGCATCACTATATATGCTGAGCCCGACATATCCGGCACAAAAAGGCATTGGACGGAGCTGGCACGAAGCTGCGCTGTGCCCCCTGGTGGAGGAAAAGTTTCCAGAGAACATCTGGGCTGGGATAGGGATATCATAGATGAGCAATAGGTGGGAGGAACGTCCATCATGCAGAACATTAAAGAGAGTTAAGTTGTTATTTGTTTTCGCCTTGGACTTCCTGGCCAACTATTATTTATTCTTGTTTCTAGTAGTGCTTGGATTTACATTCTAGGTGATTTTAATTAAGGACTCCAGTAACTAGTCAAAACCAACATCGAGCACCTTTTTAGACTCCTTTAGCTGTCGAGGGCTTTCAGATAATATTTTTCCCCCTTCTCAACTATTCTCATGGCTATCCCATTATTGGAATGTTTGTTATTTGATGCCATAACCATCAAGTAGTCTTTTCCTCTGCCTTGGACTGAAGGTGCCGCTTTTCAGTTTACTCTTCAAGTACAATAAAAATGTAAACCTTGCAATCACAATATGACCAACATCTCAATTAAATGATATGCAGTTTCTCCCTCAGCCGTAACTCCTTGTAACTTCGACTCTACAAATCTGATTTAGATTCTGAAGAAGCTACTTTAATTGTGGAGCGGATTAACACACACTTTCCTTTGACCACTTAGCCCCTTGTAAACTCATAGCAAATAAAAAGCAAACGAAAAATGATCATTTGTATTAGAGGAAAAGTTAAAACCCAGAAGAGCAGAACTCAAATTCCTAACTTTCTAATCCAACTTTGATTTGACTTCCCTCAAGTGCAAAATTATGCAAAAAAGATTTTTTTGCAAATAGAATCTATAACTGAAAACTCTACCAAATTTACGAAATTTGTGGACTAGAAAATTATCCCTTCCACTCCACTCTGCATGCTAATTGCAATTTGTTTTATAGGCAAGGTGAACATTTACCTGAAATGTAATCCTTGAATAAAGGTTATTCTACAAAAATGTGTTTGGCAGATTCTTATTCTGTTGTTTCCAGCTTCTTCCAACCTCTCAAGAGATTACTTTTTATCTGACTACCTAAACCATCGAGCTGCCCTAAAGATCTGTCCTCCCAAGTTCAAAAACATGTTTGGAATTTTTTTAAAACCTTTAAGAGCACTTAATTCCCTCAAATGTGGTGCATGTTCATCATCTTTTCAACATGCGTGGTCCTCCCACTACTAAAGCAAATGGTGTTCAACCAAAAGATGCATCATCTTTCGGCCTATATTCACACTTCCCTTGTACATATAAGTTGTAGAAGCCACTGCCTCGTATCAATTTATGACCCATATTGAGTCTGCTAATATCCTTGATGCAAATTGTGTGGTATACCACCCAGGATTTAGCTCTGAGATAGTGGTTGTCTCAGAGGCAGACAACACGAGACTTGTAGTTGTTGTTGGCGTTGCGGTGCAGGCAATACTAGATTTAAAACTTCGCCTGGGTCGCCTGCATTTTTGGGAATTTCTGGCCAATGCGTTTGCCTGGATTCATCTCATTTTTGATTTACTTGGACTGCTCACTTGCAGTGACTTCAGGGTGCAACAATGTCTCCAATATTCAGTTTTCTACTGGCAAAACTCCTCGATTAGTACCGTATGTGTTTTTATACTAGGATTTAAACTATCCACTTTTCTTTTACGTCTTAAAGGGATGTCATCCACAACAAACACATTGGATTCAAACTGGATTTGCAGCAAACTCTTAGTTAAAAGCCGTCAAAATCGATTTGTTTTAGGATTGAAAAAGTTCTCTTTGGCCATCCTACTAGTGTAATCTCCTCTTGTCCCTGCCATCAGAAAAGGTTACAAATCTTGGTCTCACCCTGGATTCACAGAGCACCCAAATGAATGAAATAGTTTCAACCAAATTGGACAATTAAAGAAACGTATCAAATGCCTTCTATCTAGGACTCCCCAAGTATTGTATCTCTAGACTTTGAGTTCAGAAATGTCAGGCTAGAGTTTCTCAAACTTCCAAACATTTGCATCATGTCTTCTTCCTTGAAACAGGTTGCCAGTCAGAAAACTTATCAATATCAAGGCCCTTTGTATGGTTGCCGAATGACTATCGGATGGGCCATAGTTTTTCTGTAAAACAACATTTAAGAAATACACTCCTGCATGCTTCTTTATAGTCAAAATCTAAAGTCACCACCAAACTCAAGTCAGTGAAGAGGATGCACCTTTTTAGGGCAGACAGTAAGTATGTGGAATTCACTCCCTATTGCACTAAAAGAAGAAACATATCCTCTTCATTTTAGAAAACATTTGAAAGTCTTTCTTTGCGTTAACTCAGTGTACCTACTTAAACGATCAATGACCAATCTGCAAAATTTTGTTTTGGTTCTGTCGTTGCTAAGCTGCTCTAATAGCGAAATTCTGCGCTCTATAACCCTTAAACTAAACAGACATCCACAAAAAACAGCCTCAAACAGCTAGTCCATCAAACACTCAGATGTTCATTGTTGGTAATCCTCTTGCTAAAATCCACCCTTACTTTTTGCCTCTTCTTTATGATCTTGCCCTACTCGGAAAACAACCTAGTGGAAATACTTGATCACTAGCCCATGAAATAAAGTTGAAACAGGTTTTGTACACTTGGAATCATGGCAGCTCTCTTCCTTCGGGATTCCACACACATAGGCTGCTGGCAAAATTATGTACATGGCTCATATCTGAGATTTGAGTCCTCTTATAGAGAGAAAAACAAGGACTACAAAATGCTGACTGGTGTATATGCAATCCTGTACCAATTAAATTTCACTGGCTTCCGATCTGGAAATGTATGTCTTGTAAATCAGAACTACAATTGGAATGTGATCGAGCGCTAGTCCTTGTTGCTCTATTCCAATTCCTATGTTCATTCTATTTCCTTGTGACCTATACCTTTGAACAGATCTGTGTTCTTATACCAGTGCGAGACGGGGCCTTCTCATCTTTGGAACATGTGCCCTTCTGTATTCTGCTCTATCACAATCCACATGTATTTCTACAGACTTAAGTTTGTCTTGGAAAACTGTGTTCACAGGTATAGCAAACCATGTCACACTGTTTTGCTCCAGCTGTAGAACCATGACAAGTTTTCCGGGAGTGGGAACACAGGGTAGGCAGGAGCAGGGGGGTTGATCTCTATTGGGAGTCAAGCTCTCTAGTGTTTTGAGACTCCTTTTTAAGTGTGGAGTGTTTTTTTTAAATCAAAAAGTAAGTTTGTCTCGACTAGTAGTTCGATGATTTGAGTAATGAGCATTGTGTTTATTTTAGAATTCAGGTTGAATTTGCAGGGTGTTGGATCATGCTGTCCTTTGGTACACACCTTCCTACCTGCCTATTAAATGTAAGAGTTCTTTACATAACGTCCCCATTCTTTATCTTTGGTCTGATCTTTACAGCGAAGGGAAGAGCAATTGCCATCCCAGTGGATTTGGACAGCCAGGTCAACAACCTTTTCTTGAAGTCTCACAACATTGTTCAGAAGACTGCCATGAACTGGAGGATGTCTGCGCGCAATGCTGCCCGCCGTGACTCTGTACTTGCGGCCTCTAGGGATTACCGGAATATCATTGAAAGATTGCAGGTATGGCAACATTTCTGGTCATCTGTAAAAGCTTCTTGATTTGAAGTTATGCACTATTTCAATATGCCTGCAGGCATGAAAGTACATTTTGATGTCCATTCCTGGTATGTTTCGGAGTGTGTGTATTTTTAAGCAAAGTAATAGCGCACTGAGAGCGTGATACTGCCTTTGAAGTGGTTATCGATGCCAAACAATAGATTTCTCATGTGGCTCGGAAATTAGCTTGAAGTGTGGCAAGCTAAGTCCCTTTGTATCCCTTGAGCCCGGTGGGGTCTGTATTTCTTGACAAGATCTTTGCTTGTTTGTGGGACCTATTAAGTGTACTTGCATGCCCTCAGTGTCATCCAGACGTGCTTGGAATTTCATCCATGAGAAACTCTTGGGAGTTGGATTCATTTTCGAGTGGAACCTCAATCTCCTGTTTGCCTTCACTACAGTTTCTGTCATCCTACTAGTCCTGTGAGTACTGATGTTTCTAAGCCAGCCACATTTCCCCATGCTGGGCCTGGACAATGGGCCTGGACGACATGTTAGTCCTAACCTTTGGGCCTGTCTATTTGTCCTCCTTGGCACCCCTTGGTTGTAGGGCGGGGATCCTTCATCCCAGCCTAAGGAAGCTCAACCTTCATTATTGACTGTTGAGAGGCTTGGTTATAAGAGTGGGACTTGTCTGACATCCTGGCGTTACCCCTCTCAGCAAGAGAATGGCTATCAAGTCGATCTGCAAGTGGTGTAATGTCTCTGCTTGGTGCAGTAAGAAGGGTCTGGGCTGCTTGTCCTGTCAGATTTGTAAATGTTATTTAGTCTTTGGCCCAGGGGTTCTTCTAATTGCCCCAACTAAGGAGCACCTGGCTATTTCTGTCTGCAAGGGGGGGGGGCAAACATTACTATACTCATTCGTCCTGTCCCATATCCTTGTGGGCGTCCAAAAACATGGGGATGGTACTGGAGCCTTTGGAAGTGTCAAAATGAGCTTCCCCTTTAAATTTAGTACAGTGCACGGTGGCGTGGGAAGGCCCTGCCCTCCGGCACCTCACCCTAGTACCTTTTTCCACAACGACGGTGTCGGACCTGGCAGCCAGAACAGATACTTTTCTATCTTTCCAATTGCTCCCCGATTTTTGCATTTCTTACTTCACTTCCCTTTGGTGCCTCCCCTCACGCCGCACACTTTTTTGCCACAGGAGAATTCACAAGATGCGCCTCATGCGACCGCTCATTCCCGGCCTCGGACCCCCATGCACTCTCTTGAGTGTTTGTGGCCCGACCACCGCTGGGACTCATGTTCGGCTTGCAGCGCTTGTGGTCACAGGGCATTGAAGAATAGTTTGTAGCAGTGGAGGGAGATCTCCACACTTCTCCGCCCCACCATAAGGACTTTGTCTCCAGGACCTCTCGCCAAGACAAGGCAGGCCCAGTGTTCAGCACAGCACAGCAACCCTGGGGTTCCCACAGATCAGGGTTCCTCGAATTCTGGGTCTGGTAGGCCCAAGGCCTCTAAGGCTTACCTGCTCCCAAGCCGAGGGGCCCGGGGCACTACCAGGCTCTTATTCGAAGGGCATTCAAGTTCGTCCTCTTCTCCTACCCCAGGGGATAAGGGATCGTCAAGCGCCACCTCCAACAGTCTGTCATCTGCACGATCCAGCACGGCTACCGGCACAGGTAGTCAGTCAGGGCGTTACGGCTACCAGCCGTCTGGCTGGGGGCTCCGCACCCACCAGAGTGATCTCTGAGGTCAACCCCTCTGTTTTCGGATCCAAGATGTATCCTATCGTGTCTGACACCTCTCTTGGCTCAGAGCCTGTGTCCCTTTACTGCCCAGGACGTGGTGCAATGCTTCAAGATGGCAGAGCGGCACGTGGTAGAACTGCCTGGATAGTGGCCAACTTGGATCCAGCTTGGGGCCCCACAGTGCTTTCGCCAACAGAATGGGCTTTGCAGGATGATTTCAGCCCCTTCCCTCTGGAAGCGGCAGCAGATTCTACCTTGCAGGCTTTTGGTCTCCTCAGGGATACATCTACCCATCACAGCCGTCCTGCTACAGACGCCTCTGCGCTTTGACCTAGAGGGGAGGCACACCGCTTCTGAGGTCCAGGACCCTAGGGACCTGGCGGCTTGTGAGGACCACTTCTTCGAGCGCTTCATCTTCCTCTTGGTTCCCATCAGGTGAAGGGGCTCCTGAAGGACATTGTGTAGAAGGTCATCCCGCAGGTATTAACATCCTGGCCCCCTCCTCTGGGTGATACTCCTGTTCCACCTATAATCCCGGTGACGGTCCCCCCACTGGTTCAGGCACTTCTGGTTGTTCTGACCCCTCCACCACCTCCTGTACCACCAACGCCTCCCTCTCAACAGCCGTTGGACCTGTCTGCGGCTCCGGACCTAGGATGGGGGTTACCCCGCTGGCACCTGTGTAATAGGGCCTGGAACTCCCCTCTATCTGTGAAAAGGGTTGGGGACAATAATGATGATAAAGCCCAGGATGATGAACCCTTGTCATCCGTTAAGGCCTTTCATGACCACTTTCAGGTCCTGGCTGAGTTCTTGGGGGTTCCTCTGCCCAATGAAGCCCCCCAGAAATCGGGTGTGCTAGCAGAGGTCTTGGGGAAATGCACCACAATCCGGTCTGGCATCCCCCTCCAAAGAATGATGTGCGGGTGGCGCGAAAGGTCTGGGAAAAGCCCAGGGCCAACGCCCAGATGATCAAGAAGTTGGACTGCAGGTTTAAGCTTACAGACGGGGAGCCAATCCTCCTTGACTCCCACCCGCAGCCTCATTCCTCTGTGATGACTGCGGCCTCCTTGTATTGTAAATCTTTCGTCTTTGTCGTCTTACTCCACGGGAGCCACCTCCAGTTGCTCTCCAAGGAGGACAAAGTCCTTGGGAAAGCACTGTTACTCCATCTCAGGACTACACCTGTGGCAGGCCAACAGACACCCGCTTGGCTGTGGGTAACCAGAAGCTGTGACAGGAGCTTGGTGAATTTCTGCCTGCCCTCCCTTCTGACAAGCAGGCTTCCTTCAAGGCTGGTCTGGCAGATGCCAGGCCATTGCTCTGGACCTCATTGTTAGGCAGAAACCTGTGCAGTTCCCTTAGGGACCACTGCAAAAAGTTTGTCTACAGGAGTAAGCAGTAAACCCAATTGGTAGCAGTCTGCACCACCCAGATTTACCTGGTAGCTGTGGCTGAGCAGTCAGACTTCCCTCAAGAAGAGTTAGGCAGTATATAGAGTAGACACAATAGGGCTAAAAATGCAGTAGCACAAGCAAACACTGGCCAGAGCTTTGGTATAAAAGTATATAATTATTTATTTAAAAACACACTTGTAAAAAATCCACTGGCACTAATATGTCAAGCAAGTTCAAACACAGTCACTATAAGTATATACACCTCCCTAATTAATTATTCGACAAGTCTAGGTTACAACACCACTTATTTAGCAAAACACAGGTGAACGCGTAACCGTAGATGGCACTCCAATAATTTGTTAAAAAGGGAGAGAAAAGGCAGAATAGGAAAAACCAACACTTTTAAGAAACCACAGCAAGTCAAGAAAGGCAGGGTCTACTGTAGAGCAAAAAGTTCATAGGCCAGGCCCACTCTTGGAGAGAGCAAGGCAGAATGTGCCCAAGATCACACAGTGGAAATGCACTCAAAGTCTTTGCAGAAAAGTCAAAAGAGGTTGGATCAAGTTAGAAAGGTAATGTTAGCAGATCCAAGGTCACCCCAGGATAGAGAGTCAAGGATTTACGGGACACTTTGGACAGTCTGTTGCAAGGGAGACCTGGCGGGACACAGTACCTGAAATGGCGAGAAAGCTCCAGCGGGGGCAGTTGTTCCTTGCTGCGGGTGAAAGTCAGAGCTTCATCCAGGGGAAGAGATGATCTCGATGTGGAGGAAAGCTGGAGGTCGTTGCACTGCCAGGGAAGAAACCAGCCGCGGAGTTTCCCGGTTAAAAGGTACAATCCTTTTATTCGCTGTAGTGGTGAAGCGTGGCTATCCAGCCGCCGGGGTGGTTGGCACAGGCGATTCGACAACGAGACGATCCAGGAAGGCGAAAAAGGCAAACTGGTTGGTCCCACCAGCTCAAAGGGAAGAAGATCTTCTCTGTCGTCGGGGAAGTGGTGAGTTCGTACAGCAGGGCACCATTTGGAGTGCTTCTGTGGAGAAGGCCGCCAAAAAGTGGAACATAGGGCTCGACTTGGGTTAGAGTTTCAGAGGCGAACACAAACGCCATTTTAAAACCGAGTCCTGGCAAAAAGACCCAACCAGGGAATAAATATTAAATAAATAACCCAGCAGTATCTTTAACATTGCACCAAAAAGTGTTGCGTTTAAAATGAATGGGAACATCCCATAGGAAATATTCTGGTGGAATATTTTGCGTGGTATCCACTGCCACCAGCTAGAAACTTGACAAGGGGGGGGACTGGACAGTGCCCCCTTGGAAAACAGACCATGGGGCAATCAAATTACCCCTACCAGTACTTCCACAATATGATGGTTTGTACTGGTTCTATTCACAATTTGAGACTAGTAAAGCCAATTGTGACTTTACATGCCCTGGGAGACAGTAGTCAATCCCAGGTTATGGAGTCTATGTTTGGAGGGTCACTATGACACCCCTGTGTTACTGCACTGAGGGTGCTGTGCAGCACATATCCCAAAAACACATGAAGCCCTATGGAGTAAAAAGACCCCATAGCCCATAAAACACATTACATAGTCAAAGGACATTCTCCAATCATATCTAAGAGTGGGAGAAAAAGAGTCTCACTCTTAGCAGGAGAAAAAAATAAAACCCAAAAATCCAGCAAAGCTGCTGGGGGACTCACTAGGTTTGGGAAATTAACCTTAACAGAGAATTCTCCCCAACACTCATGGGGTCCTTGTTCTCCCACACTGACACAGCCATCTGAGGGCTGCTGTCTTTTGGGGTCGAGCATGGGTGCACACCACTAACTTTTCATCTGGCGTGCAGGAGCGGATCCTGGATGTGCCCTTTGAAGGCCTGTACCTTTTTAATTCGTCTACTGATGATGTTTTGTCAGATAAGAAAACCTACACTCAAACTGCCAAGTCCTCTGCCATCCTGACGAAACAAGGTCAGCAATCCTACCCTCATTCCCGAGGCAGGACCGAGTTCAAGCTCTGTGCTTTTTCCAGCTTCAAGAGGTGCCATGACCGCGGTACACGGAGGCCTGACAGGTCACCCAGCCACATGAGGAAGCAGCAGAGGACGTTGCATGGTTCTTCTGCTCCCCCGCCTCTGTTCCCACCTCTGACACCAAGAAGCAGTGACTTCAAGGTCGAGGAGCACAGCTTGCCTGGGGGGGCGGTTTGGTTCTGTTCCAGGATACCTGGAAGCATCTTTTCAGAGACCGGTGGATCCTATCCGTAGTCTCCATAGGCTTCAGTCTTTCTCTTCCTTTGCCTCTACCATCCTCTCCTTTTCGTCATATCTGATCCCCAGGTCTTTTACGGGAGGTCCTTTCGCTCTTGGAGATGCAGTGGATAGAACCGGTTTTCTCCTGTAGACAGCGGCTTCGGTTACTGTTCTAGGATTTTTGCAGTACCCAAGAACTAGCCTGGCCTGAAGGTAGTCCTGAACCTGTCATTTCTAAATCTTGTCTTTACGCCTGGAACGTTTCAAGATGAATTCTCCTGTGCACATAGCTGCGTCTCTGTGTGCAGGAGACTGGATGTGTTCCCTGGACTTCAAGGATGCATATCTGCATGTTCCCATCCACCAGCCATGTCGAAAGTTTCTGCAGTTCACAATTATGTCGTACCACTTGCAGTACACTGTACTGCCCTTCGGCCTGAACTCGGGCACCTTGTGTCTTCACGAAGTTGATGAACACAGTGGCAGGCCTTCTGCACTTGAAAGGCCATCATCTGTACCCTTACTTGGACTGGCTGGTGATGCTGGTGTCATCCGAAGGGGTGGTGCTCTCCTGCCAAACGTTGGCGAATATCCTTCATCAGCTGGGGTTCTTCATCAACCAGAGGGAGTCAAAGTTGTGCCCAGCTCAGGAACTGAGTTGTTCCTTACGCCCGAGAGGCTTTTGTCCCTCCGCAAGTGGGTGATTGACTCTCTGGCCAACACGACCACCTCAGCATGGTGTTTCCAGCACATTACGGGCCTGATGGACTCCTGCGTGCTCACTGTTCAGCACGCTCAACTCAAGATGAAGAGCCTCCAGCTCCACCTGGTGGCCAATTGGGATCAGGAGATGGGGGGTCTCAGTCGGACAGGATCCCAATACTACTGCTACTGCTGTCCGCTATTTTCTGGTGGCTGATGGAGGGCAATGTTTCAGTGGGAGCCCCTTCACCTCACCAGAGCCTACACTTGTGGTGATGACTGACTTATCCCTTTTGGGCTGCGGGCTACTCTAGAGGGCTATGCCATTCATGGAGCATGGTCCAGTACGGAAGCTCTCTTCCTTATCAATCTGCTCGAGCTCAGGGCAGTGGTACTGGTCCTCTAGGCATTCTTGCCTCTCATCAAGGACAGGTCGGTTCTAGTCAGGACGGACAATTCCACTGCAATGTTTTACCTGAACAAGCAGGGTGCCTCTCGTTTGTGGTTGTGCCCAATGCCCATCCTCGCCCTCTGATCCCCAGACAGAGCTAGCAGGGCAGTGGAACATCCAGACCCAGCCAGGCGGTCGCTAGCGGCCTGGTTCCTGACCAGATGAGGGTTCAGCATGCTCAATTTTTGGATTACTACTGGGACATCATTCAGCAGGCCAGGATGCCCTTGGCTCGTTCCCAATATATGAGATAATGGACTAGGTTCTGCCATTTGGCTCGTGAAAAGGGGCTGGACCCTGTCACTTGTCCCCTGTATGATGTACTGGCTTTTTCAGCACACCTGGCTCGTACTGGAGTGAAGGTGGATACTTGCCGCACTTATTTGGTCTGCATTGGGACTTAAAAGAATTTCCCTGAGGATGCTTTTTCTGCAGCCAACCCGGTGATTAAGGCACACCTCAAGGGGCTGTCTAGGCTTTTTTCCTCCTGTGCTTAGGCCGCATCCATTCTGCAACCTCAAGGTGGTTCTTGCAGCTTTGCAACGCAAACTTCAAGTGGATGGCCACTTTGGGCATCCGATTGGTGACACTAAAGACAGTTCTACTGGTGACGCTCACCTCTGCGTGCAGGGTTAGTGACCTGCAGGCGTTGTCTTTGTGCGATCCCTTCACCATGTTTCACAACAACAAGGTCCCCTTGCGCACTCACCCAAGCTTCTTGCCCAAGGTGGTCTCTCAATTTCATTTGAATCGGGAGATCTGCCTGGCAGTGTTCTTCCCGAACCCACAGTCGGAGGCACAGAGGGCCCTTTATTCCTTGGACCTCAAGAGGGTCCTCAAGTTTTATCTCTCTTGGATGATATCCTTCAGGAAGTCCGAGGCATTGTTTGTGACTTTTGGGTGTTCTTGCCCCGGCTCGCAAGGCTTCCAAGGCTTTGATCACCAATATGATGATTCAGGCCATTTTGGATGCTTACACGACCATTAGCAAACCGGTTCCTGAGGGGATTCATGCCCATGCGGTCAGAGCTATGGCCACGGCTGGTGCGTTTCAGAGACATGCTACTTGAGATGTCATCAGCTAGGCGCCTACTTGGTCCACTCCATTGGCCTTCTGTAGGCACTACTCACTGGACACCAAGTCCAGGCGCCATACAGAGTTTGGTCAGGCAGTTCTGAATAATATTTTTGCTTCATCCTAGATATGAGGTGGGTTATCACAGCTCCACCCTATGGTCTTATTCTGTGGAATCACCCACAAGGATTGAAGAATGGGGATGTGATGTACGCTTAATTAAAATTACTCACCATAGTGACTAGAGTACTACTCGTAGTGCATAGTACCCTGTCCTCCATACTTCCCACCCACCTTCCCCCGCTAGGATGCCAAGGGAGTAGCCAGGTATCTAAGTGTCAGATTCGTTCAAAGGGGACTGAGGTGAGGTGCCAGAGTGCGGTTCCTCGGCAGGGCATTCCTTCGCCCGAGGCTGCAAACCCGCACTGCACTAAATTTAGGGGAAACATATTTTTTGCTGCCAAAGGGTCTGGTACCATCCCCATGTTGAGGCATACCCACAATGATGCGGGAAAGGGTACTATAAGTACTCTAGTCACTACAGTGAGCAACTTTAATTTTCGTTACCATCCCTATTGTTGTGCAGTTTTGGGGGGAATGGACTAACACATTTCTACTTCCTCAGTGTGGGAATTGAATCTTGTTTGGGTGTTTCACGTGGAGTCTATGTTTGAGCCTTTGCATTTGTTCATTTTGGAGCCGATTGCTGTTTTCTACCCCTTCAGTGAGTCAACAGCGGGAGCTCAATGTTATTTCAATCAAGCCGCTTTACCTTGTCTTCTCCATGGAAAGTTAACTTTGAAAGTGAGACCATCATTCCATCTGAAGGGATTGTCAGACTTTCACCTTTCCCAGAAGGTTAGTCCTCCTCTGTTTTACAGTACCATCTTTGTTAGACTGAGGAACGGTTTCATTGTCTGGAACCCAAGTAGGCTCTCATGTACAACATGTCTTTGACTAGGGGCATTGTGATCGTTAACCAACTATCAGTTATGCTGGCAATTGGCTAGCAGGGCTGTTACCAAACATGCCCTGACCTGTTGGATAATCCTTTAGTTCTCTGAAAGCTGCGATCTGACTGGTAAAGGACTGGTAGCTACTTTTTGCTTGAAGGGCGGTGTTGTAACGCTCACCTGATTCCCGCAGAGGCGCCGGTCTTGACTGGGTGAATGCCATATCTTCAAAGGTGATGTATAACACACGGTTGGCTCTTTGGGCTGGACCTCTGTGCACTGTATGTCTGACTCGAAAAGTAAGATGTCTGCAGATAGAAAATATGGGATTAATGAACTGGGGTTATTGGGTGCCTCTCTCCTCTTCCCTTTCTCTTCTCCTGTAGAACCCCAAAGGTTAACACCCTCACCTTAGGTAAGTGAACGCCGAGCTCTCCATCTGCCTCGGGGCAGGGTGCCGTAACCAGTTTCTTCACTGGATAAGGGTGCAGACCTCTTGACTGCTGTCTGTCGTTAACTGCACGAACGGTAAGTTCTGGGCACTTCAAATGTCTTAAAAGTCTTTTGTAATGATATCTCTTGTTTTGCAGGGTTCCGGCGATGGCGGATGGCGGGCTGATGAGAGTTGAGGATCGAACCCGCGTGAGGAATAGAAGCGCCTGGAAGCACGTAAGTAAGCGCTTGTAGCCTGCTTCACGATGCGCACGAACTGTCCCTTTTATCTTGCAGGTACAAGTTCGGAGCTTTAGAGAAGCTGAAGGGTGCTGAAATACCCACTGGATTCGGCGTGGGAAGGAGTAATGGCACGTGAGTAATAAAGTTGCCCAATGTCTTTAAACGCACCTTCTTTTGTCTTTCAGATGCGGGATGCAGCGCCGAAGTCCTCCGGAGCGTGCGAAGAGCTGGTAAGCTTTTGTCTTTCAGATGCCGGAATGCAGTGCGAAGACCTCTGGAGCATGCGAAGAGTAGGTAAGCCTTTGTCTTTCAGATGCCGGAATGCAGCGCGAGGCATTGGTGACAGCCGATGGACCAGGTAAGAGATGCGCTGCCACTGAAGACCGTAGTGCTAACCTGTTCTTTCTTTGTCTTTACAGGTGCTGCTGAAGACTGGATTCCAGGATGGTAAGCCTTTGTTCCCTTAGGCCCAGGATCAGAAGCAGAAGACACGATGAGCGTTCTGCTGCAGAGAATGCAGAATAACGCAAAGCAAGATTCATCCATCGGGTGTGGTTTAAATAGCCTCCTGTAGTGCTTAGGTGTCTCCTTCCACAGCCACGCCTAAGAAAAGAGTTCCTGCTTTCCAGAAGAGTTCCAGTGTTCTGAACCTAGGGAGTGGCTCCTGCCCCACCCAACAGGAAAAGTAGTCCCAAACAGAAGAGGATCAGGGGTTCAACTGGCAGGTAAGTAAGCAGCATGGTCTGCTGCAGGTAAGTCCACCCAAGCATTATGAGCCCTTCGCTTCCAGCGCTGGGACTGGGCATCTTTATGAGCCTGGTGCCACTGGCGCCAGGAGTGGGTCCAAAAGGTCCCAATTGGGACTGGCTGGCACTCGGAACCGGGGTTATGGGTCTGCTTCCAAGGGAGTCGGGCAAGTCCTGATCTTTTGGAAGCAGAGATCATGACAAGTGTCCCGGATTTGCATATCTCAGACTAACTGCCCCAGCCTGTATGCATTTGCCATACATTACTTCTGAACACTGTCAGGACTCAAGATTTGATTGCAGGTTGCTCCAGAGCTTCATTATGTTGGTGATGGTTGCTCATGATGCTTCCTCCTTCTAAGTCTGTAATGCATTGGTAGTATTTCTAGGATTAACCTATGGGGGTTGAAATCCCTTAGAAGAACACATTACCATTGATGATTATCTTTCTGATAAATTAGTGCTTTCTACGATTCCTCATTACAATTACAATCATCCACTCCTGCAGATAGCTTGTTACCTCTTGCAGTTCTGGGGTTTCTCAGTGGAGTGAGGAGAAAACAAATGTTCTGAAATATGTTTATGGGCTGCAGTCTGCTCCATATGTACTGCTTATGATGTCTCATCTGTATCTATTGGTGTGATGCATGCAGAGTGTAGCCACAGTGCAGCACCTGATGGCTGATGGTTTCCAAAGTCACACAGACGCCTTCAGGATATTTTAAAGAGGAAGATTCAGTGGAAAAATGAATCCAAGAGAAAACACTACTGAAATAATTGAATAATTGTTTTCCATTAACTGTGGTGCTGCATGGGCATGTGTTCTCCTACAGGGAACTGCTCCTCTTGAAATAGCTTGTGCTGCTTTAGTGGCCCCTAATTACTCTTGATGAACATTTGGTTACCAATATAATTACCTAAACCTATGTGTTTGCTTGCAGGATATTGTGTCTGCACTGGAGGATCGGTTGCGCCCTCTTGTGCAAGCAGAGCTATCTGTGTTGGTGGATGTCCTGCACCGGCCGGAGCTTCTCTTTCCTGAACACACAGATGCCAGAAGGAAGTGTGAAAGTGGAGGTTTCATCTGCAAGTATGTAAAGTGGGCCACATTTAGGGACAAAGGAAGATTTCTATCCTGTTTACTAATGTAATGCGTCTGCTTAGTTTTGGTGTCTATCGGTTGTGTGGCTTTTTCAGAGACGCTGTAACTGTAAGACTTTTATACTTGATGCCAGGGCAGTCCATTCACAAAATGCCAGTGGTACGACCTTTGACCCCGATGACATTGCATGAAATACTATCACTTGGTATTTGACCTTGATGAAATGACTGACTGGTTTAAAAAAACATACATAAATTGGCATTTCTTAAAATTCCAAACATTATGAAAACAGACTTTTCTTTTTAAAATACTAACCACATTTTAACTAGGTTGCTGCCTTGATATGCTTGGAGGTGGTCATGTCATGACAGGGGTGGGTTCAGAACCAACATAGGCTAGGGGGAATGCAATGCATGGGCCAATACAGCACATTATGGCTGTTTACTGCCATCTTATACCAATTATAGCTGCACATGTTAGGTTTATAACCATATGCCAAGTAATTCCCAATGTTCTCAGCCCAACGTTCCCATAATACAGTATTCCCACGGTTGCATATATTTGAACACATTGCCATCTTATGACTGGTTATAGCCTTACAAAGCAACCAAAAGAGGTGATGTCTGGAAGTTTTTTTAATTAATCTGAACCTCTGGCATCGCTCTGGGCAACCGTCAAAACCATTGTTCTTTGCCTGCCAAGCCATTACAGAAAGGGGTAACACCATATGCAATTCAAGGTTGGTCCTACCCTAAGAAAAGGGGTAGTCAAGCCCAAACTTCTTTCTCGCATCTCTTCTGCACAAGACCACAAGCAGCCACTGACAGGTTTCAGCCTCATTGGGCATCATCAGCGAGACTTTGGTTTGATCTTTTGGCCCAGCAGGCATGGGACCCATGTATGGTTTTAGCTGCCATGCTCTGGGGAATAAAGCAAACAAAAGGTATGTGATGGCTGGAATGTTTTGAATTGAGACCTGTGCCCCGTTCCTATGAAATTATTCTGATCCTATGTTTGCATTTATTGATAACACTTAGGCATTTATAATGATCCAATAATTATATAACACTTCTCCAGCATGGGGTCTTGCATGGATTCACATGCTCATGAATATTCCCCATCAGGGTGGTAATCCTCGGTAAAAATTAATGCAGTTTAGTATTTTTTTCCCTTTTTGTTAAAATTAGTTTTATTAAGATTTTCAGAGTCAATACAGTCATTACATGGGCATTGTTTGAAGTACAACATAAACGTCAACTTTACAGTCCCCTTCCCATCCCCAAACATTTTCCTATTCTCCTCATTGCATCACCCCTCCTACTTTCCTTCCCCCCTGCCCCTGTCGAACGGAGCCTTCACTCGCATTTATCATTATCCGCAGTTTTCTTGGTCCAGTTGTGTGGACAGTTTATCGATCTGTGGTTTTGGCCACCTGATTGGAGCCCATTCCGATGTGCATTATGGGCCTGCTCAGGTGAGAGTTCACTCAAACGTAATGTAGCCTTCTTCGGATCTGCTCAGAAAGCTACTAAGGTCTAGGACCCTGGCCTTCATACAATACAACTTCCTAAGCATTGTTCTTATATTTATTCATGAATTCACTCCATAATAGTTCATTCGGGGCAGAGTTCATGTGGACGGTTGTGGTTATCTTTTCCATCGTACAGATATTGGTGGCAACATTTATCCATTCTCTTTTTCTTGTCACACTAGCTCCCATCCATCGCATCACAAGACAGGCCCGAACAGCAAGTAGTAGTGACGTTGCCACCCCCGTCCTTCTCCTGAGCTCTCCCTCATTCTCCTCCAGCCCAAACAGTATGAGGAATGGGTCTTCATTACGGTGGATCCCGTCCAGTTCCCTGATCCATCCTAAGACTTCATCCCAAAACACTTTAATACGAGGGCACCACCACCACATATGCCAGTAATCAGCACTCCCACCGAATTGGCGCCAGCACAGGGGACTCGTTGACTGGAACATCTTTGACAATCTACGCAGATCGTATTGCCATCTATGTAATAGATTAATGGTGTGCAATTTATACTGTCTTGCTATTGATATTTGTGAGGCTCTTTTGCTCCGTTGACCCCTTCCCGGCATCTAGCAAAGCCTTGTACAAAGCAGAGATTAGTCCCCGGGAGTCCCTTCTTTTGTCTAGAAGTTGTTCAAAGGGGTTTGGATCGCTCTGGATTTTGTCTTTCCATTTGTCCCTCATAAAGATTCCCTTAAGCTGAAGGAAGGGGAAAACCGGTAGGGGGCCTATCCTTAATGAATCTTCTAGTTCTGCAGCATGGGGTCTGGCATTGATTCACATGCTCATGAATATATGCTGTTGTCAGGCTGGGAATCTTCGGTAAAGAAAAAATCAGTATCTGTTTCGTTTCTGATCTGTCTTTCTTAGTAGTAACCAATCACAGGTCTCTGGGTCATACTGCCCCCAGCCAATGACTGCCCCTCCCCTGGCAGCCATCCTCAGATTTTTACTGTACGTTCAAGTGTTGGGAGTCCTCGTGCTATAGCTCTCGAGCTTTTACTGCGTTTTGCATTTTTTCAGAGTTTAATCTAATTTCTTTGGTCAATCGAGCCTCAAGCTCCACCGTTTCTATTCTACTTCTGATGAACGGGGACCCATTTCAGAATTTTCTACGCCCCTGAAGGGCGAAGTTTCGTCGAGTTACGCTTCTTGGGGGATTCCAGAAGATCTGAGGCCTACCTCGTGGACATGGCCCAGGACAAGGGAAGCTCGACGCCCGGATCGAAGCTGTTCAGAAACTGCCCTGGATGCGGATTACAGAATGTTTTCAAGGAGGATGAGCATTCGAGATGTCTCTACTGCCTTCACGAAGACAAAACGCACGTGGAGAAGGACTGTGCGTTTTGCAAGAACTTGTCAGAACGGACTATGATGGATCGTCGGATCCGCCTCGCCAGCTGGCTGGAGAAGGGCCCAGCAGGTGAGAAGAAGTCGTCCGAGCGGTCTTCTAAGTCCTGTGAGGGCGCTCCAGCGACGGGGCGTCAACAGAAGGCAAAGCACCGCGAGTCCGCTGGCACCAGGAGCGCTGAAGGGTCGGGCTCCTCGGCTGCCAGGCAGGGCGCACTTTCACCGAAGCCATCAACCACGAGCCAACACCCTGGCTCGGGGAAGAGAAAATCAGAGAAAGCTTCTGGAGAGCTCCCAGTCTATCTCGAATGAGTTAGCCGAGGGGGAGCGAGGCGGTGACCCTCCCCCCAAGGTGAAGGCCTCAAGCGCGCCCAAGGTGGTGAAGGACTTGATTCACTTGGCTAAGGCCTCTATCGAGGGAGTCGTGGCGGCCCTGGCGAAGCCTGTGGAGGCTACCCCAGTGGTGGCGACCTTGGGGCCCAGAGTTTCCCTGCCACCGCGGAGGGAATGCTCTTTTCAGCCCATCGATAAGACCCCCGTGAGAACCCCGGTGGAAAAAGGGGGGGTCAGTGGCCATCAGATTCAGCCTCTGAAGAGGAGCTGGTTGGAGTCGTGAAGGTCCTCAACAAGAGGTTCAAGGAGGTCCGTTCCCATGGGAGGAATCCGGACGAGTCGAACGAAGAGAGCAACGCTGGCGCCAACGAGCCCGTGGATGAGGAGGACTCCACCCCCCAACCGTCACACCCGTAGCAGCCGGTGCCCGAGCCTCAGGACAACTCGGGGGGCCATCCTGATGGCAATCCAAGCCTTATGTACGGCGATAAAGACGAGGTTCCCCTTACCCCGACGGACGACCCAGCAGAACCGGGACCATCGGGGAGCCCTCCAGGCAAACGGAGGAGAGTTCCTCCACCCCCGCCCTTCCAGCCTTTGCGCCCCTCTCAGGTTTCATCGCCTTCACCTGATCCTAGGGAGGAAACGGGAATGGATACGGCCACGACGGGGACGGATGACGACGGGATGGGCCTGCCATCACCACCCGCTCGGGCCTCCCCGCCCGACGTAATTGGCTCCTTCCACGCCATGATTGCCATGGCATCCAAGCTTTTCCAGCTCTGCCCCGAAGAACAGAAGAAGGAAGGATTCCTCTGTCAACGGCGTGAGGCCAAGAGGAAGACGGTCTTCTCGGTCCCATTACTTGACGACATCTGGGACGAATGGCTGTCTCTCCTGAAGAACCCGTCCACGATGCCCGCCAAGAGGGACCGGTACGAAAAGAAGTACCGGGTCCTGGATTCTGCCCCTTTGTGCCTTAGGGCACTTGCGACCCCGGATTCGGTTGTCTCGGTGGCGAGCAAGAAGAAAGCGGCGGGGGCGACGACTTCAACTTTGACCTCACCACCGGACGGTGAGGGGAAGAAACTGGACGCCATGGGACGATGAGTCATCTCGTCGGCGGCGACGACAATGAAGGCGGGCAACGCCCTAGCGATTGTGGCCCGGTACGGCATGGAGTTGTGGTTGACGATCGCTCCCCTACTGGACTTCCTCCCGGACGACAAGAGGGCTGAGGCCCTGGAGATCTTGCAGGAAGGTGAGGTGGCGTCGGACCACGCCATAACGGTGGCCATGGACATTGCTGACACCGGTTTCCGCCAGTTGGACAACAGTGTTTGCCTTCGGCGACGGGGGTGGTTCAAATCGACTGATTTCCGTCAGGACGTGCAAACCAAAGTTTTGGACATGCACTTCGACGGGAACAACCGGTTTGGAAAGATAGTAGACAAATCTCTGCAGGCCATCAAGACCGACACAGAGACGACTCGGGTGTTGCAGCATCGACAGCTGCCCTTTTGGAACTCCCGAGGCAAGCAAGGTGCCTCCAAAGGGTTCGGCGGTGGCTCCTCGACGTACCGCCAGGCGGCTCGCTCCTCATCACAAGAGACCTATAGAGGACGAGGCAAGTCAGGAGGATCTCGTCGTTGTCGCCAAGGAGGTCAAGGTGGCAAGACCGCTGCCAAGCAGGACTGAATCGGCCGTAGCGTCGGGCCCCCCTGCCTGAGCACCACAGTGGGAGGCGGGCTGGCGCAGTTCGTCAGCGTGTGGGAGTCCATCTCCACCGACCGTTAGGTGCTGGATGCCCTTGCCATCGGGCACACTCTCGAATTTCTAAAGAAGTGCCCCTGCATTCCTCCCGTGGCCAGGAAGGAGAACCACGTCCCTCAACTACTGTTGGAAGTAAGGTCGATGCTGAAGAAAGGAGCCATCGAGCACGTCCCAAAGAGGCTCGTCCCAAAGAGGCTCCGGGGCTCCGGAGTGTATTTTCTCGTCAGAAAGAAGACCGTTTTCTCGTCAGAAAGGCGTCCCATCCTGGACCTGCGTCGGTTAAACAAATACATCAATGCCCAAAAGTTCCAGATGGTCATCCTCCAGCACGTGCTGGGACAGCTGGAGGAGGGCGACTTCCTGTCGTCGTTGGATTTGGAGGATGCCTACTTTCACATCCCCATTCTAAAAGGACACCGAAAGTTTCTCAGATTCGTGGTTTAGGGACGGCACTACCAGTTCAAGGCCCTTCCATTCGGCTTGAAGTCGGCGCCCAGGGTATTCACCAAGTGCCTAGCACCAGTGGCGGCGCGGCTGCGCCTACAAGGGATCCAGGTTTACCCCTACCTGGACGATTGGCTCATCCGTGCAAGGACAAGACAACTCTCCGTTGAGCACATAGCGTAGACCGTCCAACTGCTCACAGATCTATGATTCTCCATCAACTACTCGAAATCCCGCCTGGCTCCGTTGCAGGTCGCACTGTTTCTGGGAGCCAAGCTCCATACAGTGGCGCGATTGGCTTCTCCGTCGCAGGAGAGGACAAAGGCCATCTTGAGCAAGGTGCAGCGACTGCTTTCCATGGACGTGGCCAGGGTGAGATCCATCAAGTCCCTTCTTGGCATGATGTCCTCATGCATCTACCTGGTGCACCTGTGCAGGCTGCGGATGCGTCCTCTACAAGATTCCTCGACGCCCGTTGGATGCAAGCGGCGGGCAGCTTCGAAGACAGGCTCCCGCTCAACGAGGCCATCCGCCAAACGATTCGGTGGTGGGGCACCCGCACGCATCTCTCGGTGGGCACGGACTTTCAGACCCCGGCACATCAGGAGACGGTGACGATGGACGCCTCCCTGGAGAGATGGGGAGCGCACACCGGAGATCTCCACGCAAGAGGCATTTAGCTCCCGGAGGAGAGGTCACTCCACATCAAAATCCTTTAGCTCCGAGCCGTGTTCTGGGCCCTCGGGTCGTTCCTTCCGTCCCTCAAGGGAAGGGGGTGAGTGTCTTCACCGACAACTCTACCACGATGTTCTATATCTGGAAGCATGGAGGCACCAGATCCCTAGCCCTATCCAAGGAGGCCCAGGATCTGTGGCACTGGGCCGTCGCCCCGGGGATGTTTCTGGTACCGACTCATTCAGCAGGGAGCGGCGCTCGTTCCCCGAGTGGGAGCTGCATCAGGATCAAGCGGACCGACTCTTCCAACGATGGGGCAAACCCCAGATCGACCTGTTTGCGACGGCGACAAACTCCAAGTGCCATGGGCGATGCTTTCTCGTTCTCCTGGGATGGCCTGTTCCTGTATGCGTTCCCCCAGTTGCCGTTGCTGCTGCGACTCATCAACCAACTCAAGAGGTCCCGGTGCAGGATGATCCTCGTCGCACCGGTGTGGCTGAGGCAGATCTGGTTCCCGGACCTTCTGGACTTGTCAGCCTCCCCCCCCCAGTCAAACTGTCGACGGATGGGGCTCTTCTCTCCAGAGAAGGAGGCGCCATCCTCCATCACGACCCGGGGTCGCTGAACTTGCAGGCCTGGCTCCTGCAGCACTAGAGTTTGGAGGGTACGAAATCCCGGCGGACTGCAAGGAGGTGCTTGCAAAGGCCAGGGCGTCCTCAACTCTCAAGTGCTACAGGCAGAAATAGAAGAGGTTCTCTGTCTGGTGCCGTGCACAGAAGATTAACCCCCTACGGATTACGGCCCCGAAAGTGCTGCCGTACCTGCTATCGTTGGCCAAGGCAGGGCTAGCTCATGCCTCCATCAAGATGCATCTAGCAGTGATTTCCCACTACCCCAGAACTCCTGGGCGATCATCTCTGTGGTCCCATCACCTGGTGAAGGAGTTTATGAAAGGAATGTTCTGTTCATTCCTGCCGGTGAAGGCTCCGGCCCCGGCGTGGGAGCTCAACGTGGTGCTGAGCAGGCTCATGGGGACTCCATTCGAGCCTCTGCATTCGGCCAAGTTGAAGTACTTATCGTGGAAGACGGCGTTTCTTGTGGCCATCAACTCCACACGACGAGTGGGAGAGATCCAGGCCCTCCCCTTGCAAGCCTCCGTACTTGACTTTACACGAGACGAGGGTGGTGCTGAGGACGTACCCCTCCTTTATGCCCAAGTTGCCGTCGGACTTCCACCTCAACGAGCCCTTGGTGTTACCAGTTTTCTTCCCGTCGCCGGCCGAGAGGACTTTGCACTCGCTGGATGTAGCTAGAGCGCTGAAGTTCTACGTGGACCGCACAAACAGTTTTCGGAAGATATCACAGCTGTTTGTGAACTTTGGACCTGTGAACCAAGGGAAGGCCCTCTCGAAGGCTTCCATTTCCAGGTGGCTCTCCAGCTGCATCATGCACTATCACCGGTGGGCAAACCGACAGTTGCCCGGCCGTCCGAGAGCCCATTCGACCAGAGCGATCGCTTCTACCATGATGTTCCTATCTGGTGTGCCCCTGCTGGACATCTGCAGGGCTGCTACGTGTTGGTCGACGCACACCTTCACAAGATTCTACTGCGTCGACCGGGATTCCGGTCCAGGGTCAGCCCAGCAGTGCTGCGCAACCTGTTCGCCTGAAGGTGGGCCTGGTGAGGAGGTAAGAGATGCTTAATGTTGAGCCTCGCCACCTCCCGTGGTTGTGCATGTGTGTACTGCAAGTATTCTTATATTCATGAGCATGTGAATCCATGCCAGACCCCATGCTGGAGAAGGAACAAGTTACTTAACTGTAACTCTTGTTCTCCAGCGTGGGTCTGGCATGGATTCTGTTAGGGAGAATTCTCTGTAAGGCTAATTTCCCAAACCTAGTGAGTCCCCCACCAGCTTTGCTGGATTTTTGGGGTTTATTTTTTTCTCTCCTGATAAGAGTGAGATTCTTTTGCTCCCACTCTTAGACATGATTTGAGGTGTTCCTTTAACTTTCCATATGTTTTATGGGCTATGGGGGTCTTTTACTCCATAGGGTCTCATGTGTTTTTTTGATGTGGGTTACACAGCACCCTCTGTGCCGTAACCCAGGGGTGTCATAGCGACCCCCCAACATAGACTCCATACCCTGGGACTGACTACTGTCTCCCAGGGCATGTAAAGTCACCATTGGCTTTACTAGTCCCAAATTATGAACAGAAACCAGTACAAACCATCATATTGTGGACGTACTGTTTGGGGCAATTTGATTGCCCCGGAGTCTGTTGTTCGAGGGGGCACGTCTCTGTCCCCCCTGATCGAGTTTTGGCTGGTGGCAGTGGATACTACTTTTTATATGCGACCGCGAATATATCTCTATGGGATTTTCCCATTGTTCGAGGCTACCAACTTTAATTATTTAATTCCTATAGCCTCGAACATACTGCCGGTTTATTTAATTAATATTAATTCACCGGTTGGTATTTTCTGCCAGAACTCGATTCTAAAATGGCGTTTGTGTTCTCTTCTGTGACTCCAACCCAAGTCGAGCCCTTTGTTCCACTTTTTGGCAGGCTTCTCCACAGAAGCCTCCAAAAGTGGTGCCATTCTGTCTGGGTACCACAGGGTGTGTGAGAGGGGGTTTAGGCACCCTGGACTGAGTTACCTTGGTAACTCAAGTCGCACTCTTGTGTGAGTGGCCCAAGTGGTGAGCCGGCCGGCTCACCACTTAGCATGTTTGATTGACAGCTAGGCTGAGTGAATGGGGGTGTGCTGCATAAAAGCATGGCTTTGGGGACTGGAACTTCAGAAGTCGCCACAGAACCTAAGAATCCGGGGAGGGAGAAGCTGAGCCGAACTGCAACGACGACACCACCGGTGGAGCCCTGCTTAACCGTCTCACCACTTTTCCAGACGACAGAGGAGATCTCCAGTCTGGAGAGTCTTCTTCCTTTGACTGGTGGGGATAACCAGTTTTGCCTTCTTTTCACCTTCCTGGAGCATCTCGTGGCCGCCTTGCCTGTGCCAAGCACCCCGGCAACCGGAATACCACGGTTTACCGCTACAGCGAAGAGAAGGGTAGTACCTTTTAACCGAAGGACTCCACGGCTGGTTTCTTCCCTGGCAGTGCAACGACCTTCATCTTTCCTCCATGGCAAGACCCCTTCTTCCTCTGGACGAAACACCGACTTGCACATGCTGCCAGGAACAACTGCCCCCGCTGAAGTGTTCTTCCCATTTCAGGTAGTGTCCTGCCTGGCTTCCCTTGCGACAGATCGTTCGGGCTGACAGTAAATCCTCGACTTTCGTATCTGGGGCCTGTTAACTAACTTTTCCTGACTGATTTAAAAAAAATTGTGAACTATTTACAAAGACTCTTTGGGCATAACCCCACTGTGTGGTCCTGGACACATTTTGCATGCTCTCTCTAAGAGTGGGCCTGGCATTTGAACTTCCTTGCCCTCTAGTAGACTTTGCCTAACCTGCCTCACTGTGGTTCTTTGAAAAGTATTGAAATTTGTGTGCTTTCAAACTTTGCCTTTTCCCTCCCTTTTTATATAACTTATTAGAGTGCCATCTTATGTTAAGCGCTCACCTCTGTCTGAAAATAAGTGGTGTTTCTCACTAAGACTTGTCTAATAAGTAATTAGGGTTGTATATATATATATATATAATAGGGACTGTGTGTTGAATTTACTTACCTCTTTTTGTGCTAGTGTAATTTACAAGTGTGTCTTTAAATAAATAATTATATACTTTTGCACCAAAGCTCTGGTCAGTGTTTGCTTGCGCTGCTGTATCTCTGTACCTATTGTGTATACTCCATATACTGCCTAACTCATCTTGAGAGAAGTCTGACTGCTCAGCCACTGCTACCAGGTAAATCTGGCTGATACAGACCGCTACCAATTGGGTTTACTGCCAACCACCTGTAGTCCTAAATCTTTTGCAGTGGTCACTAAGGGAACTGCACAGGTTTCTGCCTAACACCCGAACTGCAGGAACTACCAGGAACAACCGCCACCGCAGGAGCCACTTCTTCATTTTAAAGGTACCGCCAGGTTGCCCTTTCTTCGCGGTAGCAATAAAGGTGTTTTAAATCCTTTACCTACCTGTTGGGTTGGCCGTCCCTCTCTCTTAACATTGTCTTTCGCTTTCTGCATTCACCTTTTCAAAATCATTAACCAAAGACTTGACTGCAGCTACAAGAACATTTTGCTCCTGGGCCCTTGCCCTGTACCACTGACCCTGGCACAGGCCTACTGACTCTGGCTACATTTGTTAGATCTGCCTTCTTTAGATTGATTCTCAACCCGAACTGTGTTGATGCACCTGCTTCTGATAACTACCCTTTTCCTCCCATTTCTAAACCTTATGAAATGCCATTTTGCTCAGTTTTCATTTAAGTATATTCTATACTGATGGAGTATCTTGCTTAAACTGGTTCACAAGCGTATGGGAAGTGTTGCTAGGGTGTGTAAGAAGCTATTTCTATGTAACTTGTGCTTTCCCTCCCTTGTGAGAAATTGCTATAGCCTCCCTTGTGTGTGGTTTTCACTCTGCTGATTTGCTCAGTTTTCACTCTGGTTCACTTGGTCGACAATTTAACTAGGGATGTGTATATATTTCCTTTGACTTAATTTAACGTGCTTGATAACTGTGATACATGTGTTTTATTAGACGTGTATAAAATAAATATATATCTACTTTTAATACAAAGCTTTGGTCAGTGTTTCCTTGTATCATAGTACTGTAGGCCTATTGTGTAAACCCTGAATACTGCTCATCTACCTCTTGAGATAAGTCTAACTGCTCAGCCACAGCTACCAACTAAATCTTTGTGGTACAGACTGATACCAAAGGGGATTTATTGCTCTCCCTTCTGTAGTCTTAATCTTCGGTAGTGCTCCCTAAGGGAACTGCACAGGAATTCTGCCTAACACCCCAGGCCAAACAGGTGCACAACAACGAGACCGACTGTTAGGGAGAATTCTCTTATAAGGCTAATTTCCCAAACCTAGTGAGTTCCCCCAGCAGTTTTGCTTGATTTTTGGGGTTTGTTTTTTTCTCCTGCTAAGAGTGAGACTCGTTTTACTCCCACTCTTAGGCATGATTTGAGGTTTGTCCCGGACTATTTGTGTGATTTTGGCTATGGGGTCTTTTACTCCATAGGGTATCATCTCTTCTTTGTGTATGTGTTACACAGCACCCTTAGTGCAGTAACACAGGGGTGTCATAGTGACCCCCAAACATAGACTCCATACCCTGGGATTGACTACTGTCTCCCAGTGCATGTAAAGTCACCATTGACTTTACTAGTCTTAAATTGTGAACAGAACCAGTACAAACCATCATATTGTGGAAGTACTGAAAGGGGTTAATTATATTGCCCCTGGGTCTGTTTTCAAGGGGGCACTTTCCAGTCCCCCACTTGTCGAGTTTCTGGCTGGTGCCAGTGGTTACCATGCAAAATATTCCACTGGAATATTCTCTATGGGATTTTCCCATTGATTTTAAACGCACCACTTTTTGGTGCAATGTTAAAGATACCGCCGGTTTATTTATTTAATATTAAATTCACGGTTGGGTCTTTTTGCCAGAACTCTTTTCTAAAATGGCATTTGTGTCTGTCTCTGTAACTCTGACCAAGGTCGAGCCCTTTGTTCGACTTTTTGGCGGGCTTCTCCACAGAAGCCCTCCAAATGGTGCCTCTCTGTCTGGGTGCACAGGATGGTTGGGCCGGGGAGTTGGCACCCTGGACTGTGTTGCCTTAGCAACTCAAGTCGCACTCTGTTCTGATTGGCCCAGCCGCCCGGCTCACCACTTAGCATGTTTGAGTGACAGCTATGCTGTTGAATGGGGTTTTGCTGCATAAAAGCAGGGCCTTTGGGACTGGAACTTCAGAGGTCGCGCCAGGACCTAAGAATCCGAAGAGGGAAGAAGCTGAGCCATCTGCAACGACGACACCACCGGTGGAGCCCTGCTGCAACTACCTCACCACTTTCCCGACGACAAGAGAAGATCTTCTGCTGGATGAGTCTTCTTCCTCTGAGCTGGTGGGACCAACCAGTTCACCCTTTTCGCCTTCCAAAGGCGTCTCTTGGTCGAATCGCCTGTGCCAAGCACCCCGGCGGCCGGATAGCCAAGCTTCACCACTTTGACCGTGAATAAAAGGAACACACCTTTTATCGACTCACTCCGCGGCTGGTTTCATCCCTGTGCAGTGCAACGACTCCACGTTTCCTCCTCGACGAGATCCTCTCTTCCCCTAGCCGAAACAACAAACTGCAATCACTACCAGGAATAACTGCCACCGCTGGAGCTTCCTCTGTGTAAGGTACTGTGTCCTGCCTGGCCTCCCTTTCTTCGGTTTGCCCAAGGTGACCCTTAAATCCTTGTCTTGCCAACTGGGTTGGCCCCAGACCTTATATCTTTACCTTCTTGAATCACCCCAACCTCTTTTGAACATTCTGCAAAGACTTTTAGTGCATTTTAAACCGTGTGATCCTGGGCACATTTCGCTTTGCTCCCTTTAAAGTGGGCCTGGCCAATGAATTTTGGCTCTACAGTCTATACTGCCTTTATTCCCTTGCTGAGAACTCCTAAAATTGTTGGGACCTGTTTTATTTCTATGCCCCGCCTTTTTCTCTCCCTTTAACTGAATTATTGGTTATGCTAACTATCAGGTTATGCGCTCACATCTGTTTAACAAATCGTGGTGTTCTAATTCTGACTTGTCTAATAGTTATTAAGGGAGGTGTGTATACTTTACCTGACTGTTTTTAACTTGCTTTTGATTTGGTATATTGCCTAAAGTGTGTTTTAAATTAATAATTAAATACTTTTTATACAAAGCTCTGGTCAGTGTTTGTTTACTCTACTGTGTTTTTAGCCCTATTGTGTATACTCTATATACTGCCCTACTCTTCTTGAGAGAGGTCTGACTGCTCAGCCAGAGCTACCAGGTAAATCTGGGTGGTTCAGACTGCTACCAATTGGGTTTACCGCTTACTCCTGTAGTCTTAATCTTTTTGCAGTGCTCCCCAAGGGAACTGCCTAACACCGACTTTGGCTTTGCGCACGTCATTAAAACTTCTTTGTGTTCTCCTCCCATACTTCTCTGTTTGAAGGGAGAATCTCCAGACACAGCAGCACGTGGAAGGAAATCACCTCAGATGCCTGGGTTCCCCAGTTGGTGGTGCAAGGCTATTGCCTACCGTTTCTCAGGAAGCCCCCAGACCGGTAACCCACCTCTTCCTTGACCGGCAGAGCCCGATCTCCAGGACAAATTGAGATCTGTGCTGCTTATGACTGTAGAAGCGGTGGTGCAGGTTGGTATTCTGCGCCCAAGAAGGGAACATTACTCTGTCCAATCCTGGACCCTCAGGGCCTTGAACAAGTTCCTGAGGAAAGGCAAATACAGGATGGTGATGCTACTCTCGAATTCAATTTTTTTTTGGTGTTGCTAGACATTCAGGACACATAGTTTCATGTTTGAATCCATCAGAAGCACAGGTGTTTTTCTGAGTTTTGTCATTGGGGACGCTCACTACCAGTCTATCTTTTTGGCCTTACCTCTGCACCCAGGGTGTTCGCACCATTGATTGCAGCGATCGAGGCACACCTTGGCAGATCTGGAGTTTTTGTGTTTGCGTACGTGAACTGGCTTATTTGAGGTAGATTCACCCCAAGCAGGTTTTGAGGCTTCTTGAAGACACTTGCGTTACTGCACAGCTTGTGCTTCTCCATACATTTTCAAAAGTATCACACAACACCAGCACAGAGTTCCCAGTTAATTAGAGTGGTCATGGACACTTAGGTGGAGAAGGCCTCCACCTCCTCTGAGGAGAATGACCAACACTGAACAAATGGTCACATGGTTTCAGAACTCCAGCAATCTACTGGCATCAGCCTTTCTCTGTCTCATGGCTTCCTGCATTTCTCGGGGCTAGTGGCCAGACCTTGGATGCATTTTCTTGATTGGCTTCTCTGAAGTCAGTGGACTAAATACGCTGGCTGTGGCAAACAACCTGTCGCGTTGGGACAATGGGGAGCACATGATGCCATTTTAGACGCACTGAAAAACCTATGAGACTTTCCCAAACTACTCTCTGGGGATCTTCCATGCAGGTGGCCAGGGGCGGGCCATCGCTTTTGGATCCCAACCCTGGGGGTGGACAAGTGAGGGAGGATCACCTGGGTACAGGGTGCTCGGGGACCTGGGTAGAGGGTCCTCAGGGATTGTGGAGGGAAGACCCGAGATGGAGACATGGTATTCCCCTTACTTGATAGTGACTTTTCCACCCTCCTCAGTGTTTTTATAGGGTACACTCAAGTACACACTCCTCCTTCCCCCAAATATTTTTCCAGTACTGAGACGAAGAAGAGATCATCAAGAGGACTACAGACTTCCTATGAGAAACGCCACTATGTTACTGGGATGAGGAAGACACAGATCAAAGTGCATCAACTTCCACAATGGACCAATCCCAATAATGATTTCAGGCAATCGATTTCAACTATACCCAGCCGTTTAGATACTCAGCTGCATATAAAAAGCTCACACAGGCTTGGCAGTTAGGACGAACTGGATCGTGAGTTGGAGCGGCAGAAGAGCTAGAGTTGCTCAAACCGAGGCAACGGGGAGCAAGACGCCTGGACGCTGTAAGACTGCCAGGTGTTGCAGGAGAAAGCCGGAGGAGTTGCCAGTCGGGAGCCGTGGGGCGTGTCTTTCCTGTACTCTGTGATGCCAGAGAGGTGCGTGGTCCCCTGGTTGAAAATTGGAAGCCGAGGATGGTCTGAGGGGCATGTAGAGAGACCCTGATCTTAGGCGTTAAAGCCGTTGAAGGAAGGAGCAGCGAAGACTATGACCAGTGAGTTTCTGAATGAGCAAGAAACCCAGCATCGATTTAGAAAAGACTGTATACTTTGTAACGGTGTGTCCGCGAGTGAAAGTTCACTCGTTCCCAAAAACTGCCTGGTCACCACTGAGAAATGAATAATGATAAAGACAGTATAAAAGGATATAAAGTAGTCCCATATAATATTATATGCATTCAAAAGTCTCTGTGAAGAAGAGAAGCACGGCGGGAGCAGGGGAGTTGTGCGCAAGCAATGTCTGAGCAAAATAGGAATCCTTTTTGAGAAGCTCCATGGCAGCAGGGGAGCGACACAAAAATTTAAATAAGAGTAAAGATGCAAAAGCTAATGAGAAGCTGTGTTGAAAAACATAGTGGTGTCTCCCAGGTGGGTGCGAGAACCAGGAGTGCAGAAGAGACACCATTCTAAGGACAAAACTTTAGCAAAACTAGGCACCTGGTTGCGTGACCTGTAATGGGTGGATCGTGCAGTCTGGAAATTGCGCCCGACCAGATTGGCCTAGGTGTGGGAAGGAATTATTTGAGATAGTGAATTTGAAAGCCATAAGGACTGAGGAAGCGAGTACCGCAAGCAACAAGTGAAGAGTGATATTGTCTGATGAATCTTTTGTGAGTCATATTTGTGTGTTTGGAACAGAGGTAACATTGGCATTGTGAAAGATAACCAGGAGGGTCTAAGCTTGAGGCAAGGGAAGCCTGAGAGACCCTGTGCATAAGTGAATCCCGACAAGGAACAGGCAGAGTTGGTACTGAATCTTGGAAGTCAGTGGAAGTGCCTCCTCATTTGCTGTGTTGCTGCTGCTAGTCTGTTTACTAGCTCTATTGCTGAGGAGGTGTGTTTTTGACATCAAAAACACCAACAATCCACAGAGCAGCGTGGGGTCAGCACTGAGTCTTGGGTTCTTTGGAGGCTCAGACCAATGCTCATACTCTGCCCTCTGTTCAACAACCTGCGTAGGCGCTACCGGTAAGGACAAGTGCACCTCAGCGGTTACCAAATGGAGCCTAAGGACCGTATGGAGCTGCTACTGACCTGGTTGCGGCTAAGACGCAAGATACAAAACTTGCGTCACTGGGAAAGCTGCAAACTGAAAGTGAAGTCGGCTCTAATTCAGTAAGCAAACGAATGAGCAGTGGATGTGAAGCAGATTCAGTGTTTGAAAATATGCCGCTGGTCGATAATGCGATTGAACTAGTGGGAGAAGCAAATATGAATCTAGCACAGTAGAACTGCTAAACACGGTGAGCGGACAAATGTTAACTTTCATTCAAAAACGGGTTATGTATACTCCGATAACAAACATTGCATGTCTGAATATATTGGGGTGACATTTATAAGCCCACCCAAAAGTATAAATGGCTACAATATTAAATCTAGCCAGTGTACACTTGTTTCAGTGTCAGCACCAGCGCCCCCTTTCATCACCCCTTTTGAATAAAGAGTTTGCAAATTCTACTCATGTACTGAATATCCAACAGCTTGCAGTCCAATCTATAAGGATCCCTTGAGCGTGGATATGGTGCCGCAACTTGGTGTGTTGGTGTGGAGAATCGCGCAAACAGCACCGTAATCGGCATCCCATCTGTAATCTTTGAACTGTGGTGGTTCTTTAAGTAATACATGTAGTTGCATATGCAACTGCTTGCTCGCGAATTGTGGTTCTTGTTGCTTAGGCGAGTGCCGCGTGGGGAAGGTTGAGACTCGGGATGGGCCCCTCGCCAACCATAAAAGGGATAACAAAACTAACGTAACTGCAAATGAAAAAAATCTAAAATAAATACTAATGCCAATACAATCGAAGACAATAGTAAAACGCCATCGCTCTCCAGGAATCCGTCATTTGAATGTGAAACAAATGTCAACTGTCTAAACACCAGCATATCACTGTCAAAAGCTTTAACCATCGGCAATGGAGAGGAAAAGGTTTATAACTCGCCCAAAACACGTGATGGCTTTGAAAGAAGGAAATCCCTCATTGTGGAAGACAAACTTTTACGGGACATTAAAAAAAAATGAATTCTGACTTTCTCAACTGCAATCAAAAACACAACGATGAGAGGAAAAAAATTACAAAATCATGACGAACCTGTATTGTGCGATGAAAACCAACCGAATACCCAACGAGGTAGAAGAACAAGTTACTTACCATATCTGGTAACGTTCTTTCGATGGGATGTTCCTCCGACGTATTCCACATCTATGACAGGTAATGTCCACAGCTGTGCTGCTTCAGAAAATCTTCAGCAGACGGCATCCTGCGTCGATGCCGTTGATCAGTTGTCCCTCGAGGGTCGATGTCACCGGATGTTATATATAGGACGCATAGCGCCCGTAGCCTCAGTTGTAGTTTTTTCCCAGAACGTGTGGCACCAATCTCCTGCCAGTATGACTGCAGAAAGCCTTGCTTAAACGTAAGCTGCAATCGCATAGGAAATTCAGTAGAGGGGCAGGCTGAGAGGGCGATCTATGACAGACTATCAAAGCAGTATCAATTTATGGAGGTGGGAAAAGAATTTCCAATTTTAGAATTTTAGAATGCCCAATCAAATGGCTGAACAGAGGGCTGCCTTACCAAAGGCCAAATTCCTGCCCATAGGTGGAGTCTAAGGAATAGTGTCTCACAAAACTATGGACAGAGGCCCATGTGGCTGATTCGCCAATATTGAGAATAGGAACGCCCATCTGCAGAGCAGTGGAGGCAGCCACACCCGTAGTAGAGTGAGCCCGTAAGCCTACTGGAGGATCCTTTCCGCCAACCGTTAACACTCAGAGATCCTCAAAATGATCCATCCAGACAAGGTCTGCTTGGAAACAGCCTGACCCCAAGCGCCTTCCAGCATAACCAACAAAGAGCTGATCGTCCACTCTGACCCGGGACATCGGTGAGAGATAGAAACTGAATGCTCTCCTAGGATCCAACCTATGGAGCGCCTCCTCTTCCTTACCAGGATGTGGAGGAGGATAAAACGCCGGAAGAAGCATCTTCTGGCTCAAATGGAATTTCCGACACAACCTTCGGAAGAAAAGAAGGCCATACCCGCAGGACAACCCTGTCCTTATGGAAAACAGTAAAGGGTGGCTTGGCGGAAAGTGCCTGCAACTCACTCACTCTGCGTGCGGAAGTAACCGCAGCTAAAAACACTGTTTTAAAGGACAACACTCTCAACAGACAAGAATGTAAGGGCTCAAACGGAGCTCCCATTAGGGACTTTAAAACCAAATTCAAATCCCATCCCGGCACCTGGAAAGGCAACAGTGCAAACACATTAGTTAGCCCTTTTAGAAACTGGGAAATCAAAGGAATCTTTTTTTTAAAACATTTTTATTGAATATTTAAACAAACAATACAAACCAAACTTGCAGTGTATACAATAACATTTTAATTATACATCATTCAATCGTGTTCACTGCTTCCCTTATCCCACTCCCCGATACAAGCCTACTTCTACTAATGTTCTATTCCTGCATCTTGTGATAGGGTATTCCTTTCCGTGGGATCCGTTGGGTCTTGCATTGACCCAAATAGTTCTGCTATCAGTAATTTCCAGGACATCAGGTTCTCAGTCTCCTCCTCCCACCCAGCACTGCTAGCTTCTTGCCATACCATGGTTTCCGCCTCCGCCCATTTCTGCAGATCTTTCCACCATACCTCCAATCGTGGTTTGTGGCATGTCTTCCATCCCATAGCAATTCTCCTCTTCGCAAGCGCATATGCCAGATCCTTAAGTTTGCTTACATGCCTAAGTTTCTGTGGCCTAGGGAACCCCCCCTAGCAGGCAGGCCCACACAGTATTGTGGGATGTTTTTACCCATGCATCCGAGCCCTACCACAAAAACTGTGCAGTACTGGCATGGAAAACATCATGATGGCCAGAACTTCCCAGAAAATGCACAGGGAAATGCATGAAGAATAGGCTGCCACTCATGTTTGCCTATGTTGTGAGCACAGAAGGGCACAGAGCCTAAAACCATTGTAAAAGGGGCAATGCTGATTGCCAAAAGCAACCCATAACTGGTGGGAATTCGTTTTCTTCAGGTCAAACATGGCTAATTTATGGGCACAAAATGATTTTACTGCAGAACTACACCAATGCCTTTTGTTGAACCTGGACAATATACTTCCATGTAATATCTCTTGTTTGAAATGCTTGAATTCAAGACTGATCCAAAAAAATTGCATGCAGTACCCGATTTTGACTGAGGGCGGCGCTAGCGGTGTAAACTCTGACAGGGAAACTGCATGTCAGGAGTTGCAGGAGAGGCCTTTACATCAAAGGCTGGGAGTTAATTAAAATCTTAACCACATGCTGTTCCCAGAAGACAATCTGATTTAATTAACAGGCCAAAGGCTAGGAAACCTCTCACCTCCAGAGATTCACACCAGGAGTTAGAATCTCACATGACCTCTTGATTGATAGAAGGCAGACTGGCTGGGAGCCTCCTGGAGACCACACAATAGGCTCTTGCACTTGAATAGAATATGTTAATTTTGACTGTTTCCTGTCAACAAAGGCCTGCCTGCCAGAAGACACATGTGATCACTGACCCACCCAAGTCTTGGAAGCGGACTCCAACACTGAGAACTGAATTGAAAGCAAAATATATATTTTACAGAAACACTGATAACTCTTTGTAATCAAATGACAGGAATGTATAACTTTGAGAGCCTTCATTTAAAAAATGTACCTTCGATTCAAGCCCAAACTCCAATGTGTGTGATGTTCTGGGGCAAAACCCCGCTATTTATGGATGCTACAGACTCTGTGTTTAAGCTAGAGACATGGGAATTTACTGGAGTATGTATGGACAGGCCGTGTATATGTGTATAATTTTAATGAAAAACCAATATTGCAAAACCAATTAAAAAATGCAAAATGTTGCCGTTTCTGAATGCAAGCTCTTAGAAACATCAGAGTTTGAACAGAGTATACCTCATGCGATAGGTAATATGTACATGCAATGACAAACCACTATGTATTTGAGAAATGTGTATTTTGATCAAATATAGATTTGTGTGCAATTTGACAGGGGAGTGTCCTTTTTGCAAGCCATTAAATGACATAATTCTGACACACAATCCTGCTCTCCTGTGAGAACGCAAAGAATTCTCCAACCTATCAGAACTCTGAATGGGTTGGGCCTAGAAAGCTAGCCTCTCCACCCACTTTCAAAACACATAAAAAGAGACTGCTGGGACAGGTAGAGACATTCAATTCCATTTGCTGCGGAGCATGCTGACCGACGACTTCACATCCAGAGATCCTACACTTAGACTTCCAAGCTAAACAGAGACTACAGAACTTTGAACCAAGAAGACCCACTGCAAGCAAAAGTATTTGTCAGCAGGCCCAAAAATCATTTGCAGACTATTCACAGCCGGACCCAGGTGTTGATTCTGGCCTGAAACCCTGTGCCAGAAAGATCCAGAAGAAGTGCTGTACCCAGAGAAAGCAGAGCAGTATCCAGAACCAGAGGCCAGAGATCCAGAGTGACCCAGACCGCTGTTAGCAGAACCAGAGAGCTGACCCAGATCACTGTGAAGTGCCGAGACCAGAACCGGAGTCCAGTCCAAAACCTGACCAGATCCGTGGCGAGGCCTATTTCAAAATATATTGTGAGTATCTAGCAGAACTGTGCAGAACCAATCTCTTAGTTAAAATAATCTAATCCAAACTATTTTAATCTAACCAGAACTGCCTCCTAACTGTCACCTGTCATTTTCTAGCTGCAAAGCTGTAACCGGTCGCTTTGAACTTTTAAAATTTCAAATCCGAAAAACAACCTTCACAAAATCGTTCATACCTCCGTAACCGTTTGGGCTAGGAACTTGGTTTACCTTTCCAACAAGCCTAGAACCGACTTCCTACTCCTTATACTTTCTCCGCAATCACGATTCACGCATTCACGAATTTTGCAGCGATTTGCGATTTGGCCCGATTTCTTTACTTGTAAAAAGATAGCTGCTTTTGCATGAACTGCTAAATTTCGTTTGCCTCTTAAGAACCATCCCTGAATCATTGCTAGAGTGAGCCTGAACTCATATTAACTAGATACCACTCACCCTGAACCTCCTGAAGGGAATTAAAAGCATTTTCAGCATATTTCTCACTGCATTGTCATCATATTCAAAGCCTTTTGCCTGTGTTTCAAACTTCTGTAGTCGAAGCTTGCTGAATTGAACTGAATTACATTTGATTGCATTCCTAAGAACTGGGTCATCTTCATCTCCTTACATTGCATAAAAGGAGGGGGGGGTGAATTGTCCAAGAAAGTGATTACATTGTCTTTTGCTGAAATCCTATCAAGTTATTTTCTGTACTGCATTTTCATTCCACCTTGCATCCATTTGAAACCATAAAAGTATTGTTGCTATCTTATCCATCCTATAACCACTCATCATTGATTATAAAGAAGTGTGCTAGTGCCAGACTATCCATTATTGATTACTGCTCAGATTAAGTGTGATATTCAATTATTAATTTATTATAAAGTGTGATATATATATATATTGTTTAAACAGAACTACTTCTTGGCTCAGTGGGGTCAGGGGGATTCCAAGAGAGGGGTGTTATATAGGGGTAGTCATCCAGTACTCATGAACTGGAATTAAAGATATATCAATAAGGGTTTCCATTCAGTATCCCAGACTAGGCATTGACTTAGCTGTAGTGTTGAATTGAATCCTCTTACAGTATCCACCACAATTTTAATACCCTTTTCTGCTAGTTTGTGTGCGACCTCACCCCAGAAGCGCTCAATAACCAGGCATGACCAAAACATATGCACCATACCCGCATTCTCCTCTTCACATTTAGGGCCTGCCTGCCGTCCTGCATTTTTTAACTTGGCTATCCTCTGGGGTGTCAGATACGCCCCATGCGTAATATACAATTGGATCTTTTTAAGTCTTGCGTTCCTCAACACCTTCTTGTGATACCCTTGTACTTGTTCCCACATCCCATCCTCCATCGGGGTTCCTACTTCCTCCTCCCATTCTAGTCTTAATTGCGCCACCTCCTTTCCCACTTTGGACATCATCATCTCATATATTCTAGATATCTCATGTCCCCCCTCTGCTGTGTCATATATTAGCATCTGGTTCTTCCTCAAGCACTGGTTCCGGCCACATTCTCTTAATCCTTCGCACCAGTCTATGGTACGTGATATACTGGCCAGTGTGTAACTCGGGTTCCGTTCCCCAACTCCCCAAAATCTGTTATGGTCCCCTCCTGCCAAATATCCCCCATTGTCGCTATCCCAGCCGGCTCCCAGTGGTTTCTGATTATAATCCTTAACTGCTCTTCTCCATCCGCCTGTGCAACCAGTGGTACCTGAGGGGAGCACGGGCATGGGTTCCCCATCAATTGACGAGCCCTGCGCCACATCTTCCATCCTAGCACCATCATCTTTGAGGTTACATCCTCTGAGAGCCGTTTGGCCACATATTGCAGCTGACTTGCAACATAATAAACTTCACAATTAGGCAATTTTATACCCCCCTTCTCATAAAAATGCTGCAGCTTCCAGGGGGCCACTGTTTTGTGTACCATGCCACAGGAAGTCGCTGCACATGCATGCCAGTCTACTAAAGAACTTCTTTGGTATCAAATACGGGATATTCCCGACGTAATGCAGGAGCCTAGGCACGACCACCATCTTTAACATTGCACTACGTCCCATCATTGCTAAGGGCAGCTTTACCCAGAACCGCATGCAATTCTCAATTTTCTTAATGGCTACTTCTGTATTGTGCTTATGCTCTTCCTCCACCGCGTGGTACATATCTATTCCTAGATAGCGAAATGTACTAGCTGCCCATGGTACTTGTAACCGGTAATTGTTTCAGGGGGATCCCTTTATATCCACCCAATGGGAACATGCTACACTTCTGAGGGTTCACCGCTATACCAGACATTCCCGCATATCTTCCCATCACCTCCAAAATATATTGGAGGTTTTCCTCTGGGTATCGCAAATACAATAGTATGTCATCTGAATATAATGATATCGGGTGTCGCTCACCACCCACAGAGATGCCTATCGTGTCATTTTGTTGCCTTAAATAGATCGCTAGGGGTTCCAGGGCCAATATGTAGAGCATAGGGGAACATGGACAGCCTTGTCTGGTTCCCCTACGGAGTTCCCACCTTTCCGATACCACTGACCCTGTTTTACCTCTGGCCAGCGGTTCACTGTATAACATTTTAGCCCACTGTAGATATCCTGGACCCATCCCATAGCCAGCCAGGGACGCCAACAACCATGGCCATTTGACCGAGTCGAAGGCCTTTATTGCGTCCAACGACACAATTGCCAATTCGTCCTCGCTTTCGTTTCCATATTCAATGAATCTATGGAGCCTTCTAAGATTATTGGATATGTTTCTATTAGCGACATAGCACGTCTGGTCTGGGTGTATCAATCTGCCTATGACTTTCCTTAACCTGTTTGCAAAAACTGCAGTCAAAATTCTGCAGCTATGCCCTGGCTTATTCGGTTTGGGAAGTGGTATTCTAATCGCTTCTCTGAGTGACTCTGGCAGTCTGCCTAGCTCATACATCTCATTCAACATATCTAACAGCGGGTTGAGCACCTCATCTTTAAATATTTTATAAAATTCACTTGGGAGTCCATCAGCCCCCAGGGTCCTACTAGTTGGCAACTGTCTCACCACCTCTTCTAGCTCCTCTAAAGTAATCAGTGCGTCCAGCTCCTCTCTTTCCTCAGCACTGATCTGTGGCAATCCTATGTCCTCCAGTGTTTCAACTATTATCGCAAGATTATCCTCCCCATCATCCCCATGTAGCAGCCCATAATAGTTTGCAAACTCCTGATTAACTCCCTCTTGGGTATACACAACCCTTCTGTCTCCCCTTATTATTGATCTAATCGGGGGTTTAGGGGTTTCACTCTTATATAGCCATGCCAAAATCCTTCCTGGTTTATCTCCTCCCCCATGCTGCCTCTCTATATACCTTTTGTAGTTAAGGTTACACAATCTTTCCCAGTGCCCTGCGCACTTTTGCTGCAGTCTTAGTATCAGATCAGCGTCTTGGTTGGTACTGTTTTCTCCCTTAAGTGCTCTTTCCAGTTCTCCCTCAGTTTCCTGCAGGTCCACCAGGATCCCTCCCTGCAATCCTTTAGATTTTGCTATAGCCACTCCTCTCATCACAACTTTGAAAGCCTCCCACAATGTGCCCGCTGAATCCACACTGCCCGTATTCGTCTCAAAGAAGCTAACAATTTCTTCCCTCATGTCCTCACTAAAAAGGGGGTCTCTAAGCGCATCTGCCCTGAGGCGCCACGTTGGCATTCTTGCTCTCGGGGGACAACATTGCCATCTAAGGATCAGAGGCGAGTGGTCCGAGAGGACCCTCGCTTTATATTCGACTTGCGTGATCTCTGTCAGTATCTCTGGAGTGACAAAGACATAGTCCAGCCTTGTGTGTAGTTGCTGCGGGGCAGAATAATGCGAGTATTGGATGGCACGTGCTCCATACATCAGCCAACCCAAAATCATTCAGCAGCCTCTATAATGCTTTGGCTGACAGGGCAGGCCTATCTATTTTCCCATCTGACCTGTCCACCCTAGGGTTTAATACGCAATTAAAGTCCCCCAAATCACCGCACTCCCCACACACATGCTAAGATTGTTACACAGCGTTTTAAAATATGCTGCAGTATTTTGGTCCGGGGCATACGTATTTACAGTACTTATTTCCATATTTTCCAGCAATCCCCTCACCACGATCATCCTCCTGTCCGTCTCCACCAGCGTCTTTAACAGCTGAAATGGGATGTGTGGCGCCACCCAGATGATCACTCCCCTGGCATAAGCAGAATATGGCGAACCCACCACAGTTCCCTTCCATTTCCTCCTGATCATCTCCATCTTATCTCGCATCAGGTGCGTCTCTTGCAATAAGGCAATATCTATCTTCTGTCTCCGTAGGTATAGCATAACCTTATTTCTCTTCAGGTAACTATTGAACCCCCTGATGTTCCAAGTGACTATTTTAAGATCCCCCAGGGCATGTCAGGGTCCCTCTCCTCCCCCCCCCACCCTCCTATGCAGTCCAACTCCAGTTGCTTAACTCGTCTATGTAGGCTCATACCCCAACTTAAACTCCCCCTAATTATAAACACAACAAACCCTTCCAACTCCCTCACTCCCACCTCCCTACCCTTCCCCAACAACCCCCTCCCCAGCTGTTACCCAGCTCCATCCCTGGATCTCAGGCACCCCCTCATCTAGCCCTTTCTGGCAAAAGCCTGTACTTGAGGCTCAGCAGGGTGAAGTCGCCCTAATGGCCGCCTTACTACCAATTCTTGGGGGTAAATTGCATCCATCCTGTTGCTCCTGTTTATTACAAATTTGCTACGCCTAGTACTACCCAGTTCACTTGTGCATTTTATTCACTATATTCCAGACCAACAGGATCATAGAGTCCAAAAGCTACATAATACGATCAAATGTTCCAAAGTTTCATACTAGGACTCACTCCCCTCCACCCCCCCTGCTTATCCCCTCAGTGTTCACGATACATTCTCCTCACTTATCGTGCTCCTGGCGATCTTGTTCCTCATCTCGCTCCGGACAGCCCTGTAAATCCAGCCATGACGCCGCTTCCTCTGGGGTATCAAAAAAGAGCGCTCTGCTTTTGTGCAAGACTTTTAGCTTCGCAGGGTACAAAAGCATGCACTTGATACCAGCCGTACGCAGTCTCCTCTTGACCGCCACATAAGTATACCGCTGTCTTTACACCAACATAGTATAGTCAGGGTATGCCGTGATGTTGATGGATGCACTTTCTATCGTTCCGCCTTTACGAAAATACTCCAGGATCTTCTCCCTGTCTTTATAGTTCAGGATTTTCGCAATTATCGGCCGCGGTGGGGCCCCAGGCCGTGGTTTCCTCATCAGGGCCCGATGTGCACGTTCAACTGTGAACCCTTGTGAGAGCTTGTCTGCCCCTATCTCTTGCAGGATCACGTTCTCCACATAGTCCGTGGGGTCTTGGCCCTCTTCTTCCTCCGGCAGGCCGACCACCCGGATGTTGTTCCGTCTTGCCCTTCCTTCCGCTCGGTTTTCAAGGTTAACAACCTGCTGCTTTAGTACGTGGAGCTCTTTCCCATTATTTGTGCTGACATCTGTGTTAGTCTTCACCGCGCTCTCCAGGCCACTTGTCCTTTCTGCCAGCGCCCTAACGTCTTGTCGCAGCAGGGTGACTTCGATTCCTGCTGCATCTATTTTGTTCTTCAGGGCCTTCCGTAGATCCGCCATTGCTTTACCCCACTTAGCGTTCTGTTATGGCTGCTAGGACCTGATGGTTTTCTCCTTCTGGGGTACCATCCACGGAAGCCGCCATTACACTTTGTGCCGGGGTTCAGGGGATCCGCTGTGCCTTTGCAAAGGTATCCATTGTAGGTTGTTTGCTCTTGGCCCTCACCCCTTTCACTGACATCATGCAATCCTTCCTACGTGTCTGGTTCCAGCTCTTCAGTGTTGTTGTGACTCCACCAGTTCAGTCAGGCGCTGGAGTGTCTTCCTCAATGGGCTGCGTTATGTGGTGGCATGAAAAGTTGCATTTCGAGTGGGCTGTGTCCTCCCACATAGCTCCTCTGACTTCTGTAGTCAATGTCCCATTAGCGTGTTTCTGGAGACCAATAGGTACACCCTCCTCGAAACTACCACTGTGCCTCAGACCTCCGTGGAGCTCGGTGTTATATATCCACCTTAACGGGAACTTTCCCGCAGCATCTGCATTTAGCCTACTTGATTCCTAACTTCTTATTTTGCTGTCATCCAGCGACTGTTCCGGGCAAATTGGGTTCTGACCCCTTCCAGTTATTATAATGCAAAAGTCCTCCTATATTAACTTATTCTAGCAGCATATCCAACTTGATTGCACCAGTCCCATTTACTCTCAGGGATGGGCGCTCCAATTTAGGACCTTGGGCACAAGTCTCCCATCCAGAACAAAAAGCACTCCGTCAGCCGGCCCCAGCACCCTTCATGCACCAGCCCTGCGCTTAGTTATGTACCTCTTGTCATGATAGCAGAGCAGCGTTATTGTTGCCATCTTATTTATTCGTCCGCACACAGCTGTGAACCGAAAAAATGTCTGGTGAGCTACACTGTTCTCACACAGCGTGACCTGCCTGCCATCAATTATGGAAAGCGTCGGTCGTTCTGTCTTTCAGCCATTAACGAGTGATTGCCTCCGCGTTCACATACAGCATCCGATGAACGCTCAGTGTGTCACGGTCCATGAACATCAAGCCTCTACACACCGCTCTGCTATCGGGTGTCTCCGCATTCCGGACCGCCCATCCTGCATTCATTCAAGCCTCCTCCTCTGTTTAGAAGGGTCGCTTCCCGGATGCCCGCAGAGGTGAGGGCCACAGTTCGTTCCATGCACGCACGATTGCCTGCAATGTCTCTGTCGCCGGTGGTCCACACTCGTCTCTGGGCTCATGCCTCCCGTCTTCCCTCCTATTCTGGCCGGTGCGGGGATGTATATAATACCCCGGCACACATCTGCTGTTTACTGCCAGTATGCCGCCCTTTGCTGGGCCGCTTGTTCTGCTGTATCTTCTCACATCCTCACGGGTCCCTTTGTTGTCTTCGTTGTTGCCAACCACAAGTTCTGCAACAAAGTATCAGATCTGGCGAACGCCTGGCTCAATCAGCTCGCGAATGCTCGCATGCTGTTCCAGACTCCTTCATGCACCCCTGGTGCTATTTTTAATGTCAGATCAGCTGACATGCAGCTTGCGCTCTTCAGGTTCTACTGTTGGATCACAGAGTTTGGTGAAGATGCAGCCTACTCCATGGCTGCCAGGCCACGCCCCATCAATCAAAGGAATCTTAAAATAAGAACATTGCTCAGGCGAGTGCTTAAATATGGACAGCGCCGCCAGGTAACCCTTACTGGTACCCACTTGCAGGCCCTTGTGGGCTAAAGAAAGCAAAAAAGACAAAACCAAAGGAATGGAACATTGGAAAGGATCCACATTCTGTACCCTGCACCAGTCACAGAACGTTCTCCAACGGCAACAGTACAGGGATTTCTTTGCGGGCCTTCTGGCCGTAAGCAACACCTCCATCACGTCTTCGGGGAGGTCCCAATCCTTATACCTCAACCTTTCAGATACCAAGCATGAAGGCTGAGAGACTTGACCTCTGGATGGAGAACCCGACCCCCCTCCCGTGAGAGCAGATCGTCTCGGTAGGGAAGACGGTGTGGAGGGCAGATGGACATGTCTAGAAGGTCCGGGTACCATGCTCTCCTGGCCCATGCCGGAGCAATGAGGATCATTCGGGAACCGAACCTCCGTAACCTCCGCAACATTTGCGGAATGACGGGAACTGGAGGAAACGCGTACAGCAGTGGGAAGGACCACTCCACTACGAAAGTGTCCCCTAAGGCTCGTCTTGGGAGAAATTCATGCGAGCAGCATCTCACGCACTTCCGGTTGACACTGGTGGCAAAGAGATACACTTGTGGGGTTCTCCAAACGGCGAAGATCTCCAAAAGAACTTCCTGAGCCAGTTTTTCATGAGTGGGAGCCAGCTCCCACTCATGAGAGATCATGCTCTGGCTGCTCGGAGCGTCCACCACCGCGTTTTCGTCTCCAGCGAGATGAACTGCCGAGATCGAAATTTCCTGCTGGATGGCCCAGAACCAGAGCTGCATCGCCTCCCTGCACAACGGGAGTGACACTACCCCCCCCTTTTTTGTTGAGGTAGTGCATGGCCACTGTATTGTCTGTCATAATCGGGGCATTCTTCCCCCGCACAAACGGCAGAAAAGCCTTCAGAGATAGCCTGACGGCCCTCAGCTCTCACAGATTGAGTTGGAGTATGGACTCCGCCGGAGACCAACGTCCGCTGGCTGTCAACTCGTTGGCATGAGCGCCCCAACCTGTGAGGAATTAGTCTGTCACGATCGTCACCTCCATCCATGGTTGCCAAAATGGTGCTCCCTTCCTCATATTGCCTTTGACGGCCCACCATAGAAGATCCTGGGCGACCGAGGTCGGAATCTGAACGGGATCCGACATCCTGTCGGAGAACTACGACCACTGCATCTTGAGAACTCACTGCAGGGATCTTATCCACAGCCTGGCCTCTGGCACCAGGAAAATGCAGGCTGCCATGAGGCTGAGCAACCTCAAGAATTCGAATGCCGGGAGACTCTGGGCATGTTGAAACTTGTCCACCATATGCAGAATTTGATGAGCCCTCACCTGGGGAGGCGAACACTGCCCCAGGGATGTGTCGAGCACTCCTAGACCGAGACCCCCTGGATTTTCACCGACACAGAGAGTCGCCCCTCGAGTTATCGGTCGAAAGCCCAGCAGACTTCGATTTACGGGGCTTAGACACCCTACGTACTTTCAATTTCCCCTTAAGTACCCGCAAGGCCTTAGACATCAGGGACTGGCAATCCTCGCAGTGGTCGGTGGCGTGGCTTTCGCCGAGGCACCAGAGGCAGATGCCGTGTGGGTCCGTGATGGACATCTTAGGACTGCAGTTCGGACACTTTTTACAGCCCGACTTTGGGGTAATAGAAGAAGATGAAGACATCGTACACGAAGAAAGAATCTAGCGCGCCGAGATTCCGAAGCAAACACTTTTGCAGAAAAAACTGAACTGAAGCTACGGGAGCCGTGCGTCCTATATATAACATCCGGTGACTTCGACCCTCGACGAAGGCCCTCGAGGGACAATGGATCAATGCCATTGACGCAGGACGCCCTCTGCTGAAAATTTTCCGAAGCAGCACAGCTGTCGACATTACCTGTCATAGATGTGGAATACGTCGGAGATCACAATCCCCTTGAAATTGTACTCTTGAGTCCTGACGCCAACGAAGCTGAAATAAAACAGGAACATGTGCCAAAGTGCAGAAGAATCGAGCTCTGTTCCTCGTCGGCTGTAGATTGCTTGCAAGCAATAATTAGCCAAAAACAAGTTATGAACAATCCGAATATAGTTGTCTCAGCATTCGCATTAAATAACACATCTTTAGAGGTGGAAAGACGCAGTGAAAGTCAGACGAGATGCAATAGAAGGAAAAATAGCTCATCGGCTGATTAAACTGATACCACAGATGATTCCTCGCTGATAGAGCGCCCCTTTCCCAAAATAAGACGCTCAACCTGGAAAAAAAGGTTGCATCCTGAAGAAAGAAAAGTGGATACCAGAGAGATGTCAAAGCTGGTTTCTGGCGAATTACAACCTATCATTATGTCTACAATGAACATTGCTTTGGCTCCTTACTTGAAAATGTGCGAGCAAATGGATGGCAATCTCAACGATCTAACCACGCTTACAGCACTTTTAAATTAAAAACTAAACAACATAGAAAATGAAATGCGAATATATAACATCAAGTCGCTAAATGACAATGGAAATAATGAGAATACATTAAAAATGTTAGACTTGGGTCGTAATTCTAATGAAGACAAAAAGATACTGGCTGAAGTAGCCAGAGAAGCTCTAGGACTACTTAAAATCAAATACCAAATATGAAGTCCAAGCCGGGGCATAGAGAAAGTCGAATATGTAGTCCCAAGGGCTTAAAAAGTCTGCATAAAATTAAAAATAGTACGGATAATTCTTCAATTACGAGTTTGAACATGGAAAAAAAACCTGAAGAAGAGAACATTTTTACCTCTAAACCAAATGCAATGGCAACAATGGAGAGCACGGTTCAAAACGGAAGTCCGGTGGCACTCAAAAATCCCCCGTCATTTGCAGAAGAAATTCTACATTATCCCAGACCGTCAACTTCAGCAAATGCAGGGGGCATAGTAGGAAATCCGGCAGAGAATCTAAATCTATTATCTGGGCTAAAAACTGTAGAGAGCTTGTGCTTATCTTCTAGAAAAAAAAACAAGGCAACCAGTGAGCTGCAAATACAGCTTCCCAACGATTTGCTTGTACCACAGATGGGTGAGGTAGTAAAAATGGGTAATACGGCTCAAGACTCAAATGGGCTTTTTGCCATTTTTACACCGAAATTAAAGGCACCTAAAACAAGTTCTGCTAAGTGTGTAGCCCTCAAAAAGAAAACCCAAAATCAGAAAAAAGGTAAACTAATGAATACCTCTAGAAAATTCTTAAGAAATCTCAAAACGGTGAATCTGACTTTAACCACAAATGGGTGAGAAATATATTACAGCAGAATGTGTGAAAACCAAGTTAATGAAATGCAAGCACTGGCAATATGCCAAATTGTCTTGTCGCCGAAAGGAGCTCTCGGTCAATCTAAACTAGATGAAGAAGCTTTAAAGGCAATTGAAGAAATTGTTGTTGAGACTCTCATGAACTGTTCAACCTACGAAGATGATCCAGAAGTAGAACACGAGAGTGTGGAAAGTAGAGATACTAAACTTAATCTAGTGCCAGACAGACGCGAGATCCCAGAGGTGAAAAACTCTTCTGCTAAAATCTGTCGTCATTCATCCCCAGGCGAGTATGTGCACTAATTCTGCCTACGAACCTCAGAAAATGTTGCATAACAAGATGTGTTTCAAACCTTAGACGATAAAAGACAGAGTGGTGGAGAAGATATGCAGTAAAGATGACTTGGATTTGCTGTGCGGTGAAACATAAGCACCGTTTATGAATAGTGCTAAAGAAAACATCCAAGACATCGTGACCAATGAAAAAAAATAATTAAAGTCAACATGTAAAGTCACCTTCGAAAGAACTATACGAACCCAAATCAAGGATCTTTCAAAAGCTAAGTCAAACAAAACATGTCAAAATATGAATCGATCAAAGCAACAGAAAGTAAGTGCAAAATTTTGCTTAATTTTGTTAAGAATTCTAGATATAAACGATGGGATACTTATGAATAGAAAGAATGTTATGAGACTATTGCATCATGTTCCATCATTCCGGACTATTGAGTGCAGTGACATAAAGGCAGTCGAATTTACAAATGAGATATGCCTGAAAAGGCTTTACTTGCATATTGATTCAAGAGTGGTTTGTGATTCGCTCCTTATACAGGACAACAATCAACATCAAAAACAAAAGATGAAGTTAAATCATATGGAATCTCAAATAAGCTCTAACAATATGAGGAAGAAGGAGTTCAGAGTTCAATGCTGCGAGTCGACAGGATCATCGAGTACTTCAAGAAGTGAAACCAGGAGAAAAGTTCAAAATCACGGTGAATGCAATCCACAGTCAATGAAAGAAAACTCAAATAGTGATAACACCATGATCTATAATGAGAAACTTCAGAATTGGGATTGGTTAGCTGCTACGCCAGCAAACCACAATCAAAGCTAATGTCAGAATGACCAAAAGAAAGAAATTGTATCCATAGGTACTTGGAACACTAGATGATTCACACATTTATATAATACAAAAGGAGACTGGGCAAAGAGCCCGGACCTCTTGTGTCTCCAAGAAACTTGGCTGGACAAATGTCTGATTGCCGAGGAATTCGAAATTGCAATGAACCCAGCAGTCTGAAAAGCCAAGGGATGACCGTGTGCAGAACTATTAACTTAAGTACAGAAAAATGTGGGCCTCACAATACGAGAATGTACAAATGTATCCCTGTACATTCAAGTGGTCATTATTAATCAAAGTTTTGAAAAGGAACAAGATGTCCAGTGCTTTTACATCGTAAATCTACTGGCATCATAAAGAGGCTGGCACAGTGTCATTTGTTGATCAAGTGACGGAAATAATTGACGAGATAAAGATTGTTGATAACCATGCACACATTGTAGTATGTGGAGATTTAAATCTAAACTGCACTGAGGAGAATAGGAACACGGCTACATCAAAACAAAGACTAGTTCAAACGTGGTGTGAAGAGTTGGAAATGAGAGATCTTACTATGCTAAATGGCAATGTACCCGGGGATATCCCGGCCAAAATAACTTGGCAAAGAAACACTCAAAAATCCATGCTTGACTACATATTTGCATCTGAAAATTTGTCTAGCTATCTAAAAGACCTGCAAGTAGTGGAAATGCACGATAGTGATCACAATTTAGTCAAAGTCTCCAAGGGTGTTAGTGTTGTGTAAACTTCAATCTTGGAAATGTGCAATATCAACTAATCCAAGTGGAAATAGACTTCGCTTAGAAGCAAACAATATAGCGTGTAGACAAATATGTAAACAACATGGACACCCTTGGTGTGGATTACACCTCCCTTTTGGACCAATATAAGAAGTCGCCAAATGGTGAACGAAAATGTGTATATAAACATAAACATGCATATGATATGCAAGTAGTCACACACAAAAGAGAAATGCGAAGAGATCTAAGAAAAGTACTAAAATCTAATCCATCCTTGCAGTTGAAAGAAAGGAAAAAGATCAAACAAAAATATAAAAATTGGTAAATAGCTCGTCAATACAGTAGAGAACAAGACGACGTAGAAATAATTATGAAGTGCCTAAAAAATTAAAACTCTGCTGAGTTCTGGAAAGTACTGAACTATGAATGTAGCGTACAACAAGCTACACAAACCAATATGGTGACGGAATCCCAATGGGTCTCACACTTCTCGGAGCTGTTTTCTAAAAATAATCCATCACTACCAATTTTGCAACGGTGGGAGCTTGAGTTTGAACAGGATGATATTCTGATAAACATCAAAGAATTGTCTGCATCTCGCGCACCGGGCCCAGACGGGCTAACAAACCAGATTCTTAAGTCCAATCCTGAAGCCTTAGCAGAGTTTTGCAAATTACTGTTCGACAATATAACAGTATGTGACACACCGGACTCTTGGAAGAAGGCAATAGTTGTTCCTATCTTCAAGAAGGGCAACAGAACAATCCCGACAGACTATCGGCCAATTGCCTTGCTAGATGTCGTTGTGAAAATCTATGCGACACAATTGCAACATAAACTTCTAAAATGGTTAACACTCAGTGGGCACATTGATCATCGCCAATCTGGATTCGTTATAGGTGTGGGATGCAGCCCAAATCTCCTCCTTATCAATCGACTCAAAATGGATGCCATCTGAAAAGGTGGTAAAGTTTATCCTCGCCTTTGTTCTGTCTCATGCTATTGATAGCGTAGACAGAGAAATTCTATGGAACAAATTGAAATCTTGGAATTGTCCAGATACCTTACTAATGGCGATAAAGGAGCTTCATACCAATACAGAGATTAACATACGGCTGGACTCCAAAGGCACACTAACTATGCCGATAAAAACATTCTGTGGAGTCAAGCATGGCTGCCTTCTTGCGTAGATAATTTAATGCATTCTTATCAGATATTGGTGATGCTTTTGAAAACATCAATGGCTTTGATCCAAAAATGTATGGTTCCGCCTTGAGCTGGATACTGTATGCTGAATTCCTTGTTTTGATGGATCTTACTCCCATCGGATTGCAGCGTAAATTATATATGCCGTAGAGCAATACGTGGCAAAAAATGTACTATATATAAACTCGAATAAATCTGTGATTCTAACTCTTCAGGATTTGAGGAAAAACCGTACCCAGAAAGGTACAAAAAAGTTTAAATGGTTGCTTGGAAGAGAAACTTTGAAAAACGTCATGCACACTAAATATTTGGGCATGTGGCTCAGTTCAAGTATAAATGATAATATATGGGCTGAAAAGACTAAAGCAAAATGCTGCCAACTTGTAGTACAAGCCACAGTGATCACTAGGAGATATTTTTTTTTTTTTTTTTTATTGTTTTATTGGTTAATCGTAGGTAAACCTTTAACAGGCCTCAAATAGCCTCAAATAGGAGTCCGAGAAACAAGAGTTCAAAGTTCCTCTTCTAAAGTATTATTTGAGTTCCAATCGGTTTAGTTATCCTTCCAATGGAAGCCCTTTATCGTAACAGATGCATCCAGTAGTCTTTTGGGCTCCTATTTTCTCCTCCAATTCCGTTTCTTCCTGGTCCAGATTTAGGGATTCGACAAACTTTAGTGCGTCAATAGTACGACCCACCTTATCTGCTGTTAGAAGGCGTTCCCAGTATTCTTCTTCTGTTTCCATCGTGATGTTGTTTATATAGTTGCCCAAAAACGCTAATCGCTTTGGTATCAGAACCGGGCATGTTAGCATCACGTGTCGCACTGATTCAAGTTGGTCCTTCATTTTGCAGAACCTGCAGATTGCTGATGCTTTTCCAATGAGCCTTCTTCTCAGCTTAACCTCTCGGGAATGCCAGATATTTAATCTACATCGTAATAGCAGATCTCTGTAATGTTTAGATGGAAATTTCTGAAGATATGGTGGGAGAATATTTAATGCTTTGCGTTCCCAGACGATGTTGTGAGCCCAGTTTCCTGCTAATTTAGTGACCTGGGTTTCCTCCCAGTCTTTTTCCCGCAGGATTCTTTTGGCCTTGTCAGGATTGCACTTTAGAATTTCCAGTGAGATACCTAGATGTTCTAAGGTATCCTCACATCTCTTCTTCCATTCTTGAAAAATTATATCTTCATTGGGCAGCCCAGGTCTTGCTAAAACATTAAATGGCTGTGCCGGATTGTCCAAAATACACTTCCGAAATAATGAAAGAGATTTCCACACCGTGATTGAAACCATAGATTGAAGTCTGAGTTCCGATCTTATCAGGACTAAGGGCAATGAATTCGGAAGATGTAGGATCCTTCGCCAAAAGTAGGCCTCGCACAGATTCCAGCTTTCCCATCCCAAAGACAAAAGTGCCTCTGCTCCATATGTTAACACTGCAACCACCTTTTGCTTATAAAATGTGATAATTGGCTGCAGCGAAAATTTTCCATATTTATAGTGCAGTAGGATTCCTTGATTAGTTAACGCTGCGAGTTTCTCTCGAATCAGGGCGTATTGTGCTTGTTCATTGCAATTTTTATTTATCCTAATACCCAGGTAGATGGAAGTATCCACTTCTTCAAGTTTCTCTTGATCCAGCATCCATATCTGTCGTTTCCCTGCAGGTTTTTTCCCACGACTCGATTTCATGCACAGTATCATTGATTTCTTTACATTGATTTGCATGTCGTTTTCTTTCAGATATTTGTTGAAAGCTTCAATTCTACGTTGCAGACCAATAGGGGTCTGATCTGCAAATACCGCATCATCTGCGTATAACATCCACGGGACTTCCATACCGTTCACTTTTGGAGGGAACGCACGGATCCTTTCTTGGGATGTCTTCATATCCGCCATATAGAGAACAAATAGAAAGGGAGCCAGAGCACATTCTTGTTTGATTCCCCGAGTGGTATAGATTTTTCTAGATAGCCCTCCATTAGCAGTAATTTGGACCTGGATTGAGGTATTGGTATATAGCGCTTGGATTGCTGCCAACAGGGCGTTCGGGCATCCCCAGTTTCTCAATTTCGACCATAGTCGCTCTCTGTTGATACTGTCAAATGCCTGTTGAAGATCAATGAAAGCCAGATAAGTTGTTACATTGTCTTTCAAAGCCTTAGCTTTCAAAAGGTTTAACAAGAACAGGTTTAGAGATGTCCCCACCCCGCTTATAAAGGCGGTTTGTCTTTCATCTAGGATGTTGATTCTTGTGGCCCATTTTTTTAGGTTCATTAATAGGATGGCCGCAAAGAGTTTCCCAATAGAGTCTAACAAGGCTATTGGCCTATAATTTTTGGGGTTAGATCGATCCCCTTTTTTGAAGATGGGAACTATATACGCCTCCGTCCATGTTGTTGGAATTTGCTTTTTTTTTGCTATTCTTTTGAAAAGGGCATAAATCAAATCAGTCCAATCTCCGCAGTTCTCTTTTAGTTTTTTGTTGGAAATGCCATCCGGACCGGTTGCCCTGGAGCTGCTGAGCTTTTTAATAAGCATCCGTATATCTTCTTTGTCGAACTCAAAATCCCATGCTGAACTCGTATTACTTTTTTCTGCTGGTGTACCCATGGTTTTCCCCTTAAACAATTCATTATAGTGCCGATACCAGTCTTCCTCTGAGACTTGATTTACACCAATTGCCGACTGATTTAGATCTCTATTATTAATTAAGTCCCAGGTACTTCTTGAGTTGTTGGTAGATAGTGCCGCCAGCATTTTTTCCGCGTCTCTTTGAGTTCTTAAGAAGCGGGTCGAGCGCAGCCAGTTTTTATAAGTTTGCCGGCATTTCCGCAGGAGAATCTCTTTCACCGGGGAATTTTCTTTTTTAATACGTTTAAGTTCTGCTCTATATTGCTTCCTTTTAGTGACCACAGAATCATCGTACGCATGTTTTCTTTCAATTTTATTCACTTTTGCTGGATCATACTTAACCACAAAAGCTTCCAGGAGCCATTTATATTCTACTGTCTCATCGCCTTTATTACCCGCTTCTTTAAAGTCTTTTACCAGCTTCGGTATAACTTGATTTCTAAGTCTCAGTCGGTTTCTTCCCCAGGATACTTCTGTTTCCTTCCATTTTTTCATCGATGGTGGTAATGTAGTATTCCATGCTAGTTCAGTTCTCAAGAGGCTGTGATCGCTATTTGCTTGTTTGATTATTGTAAATGTTTTGATCCAGGGTAGCGTGTTGTTTCCGACAAAGCAGTAATCTAAACAGGCCCCTGTTTTACCGCTATGCCATGTATTCGCACCCATTAGATCACCTTGCGTCTGACTGTTTAACATCCTCATATCACGAGTAGACATTTCCTTTGTCCAGAGACTTTCTTTACCTCGTAGATTTTCTATATCTCTTATTTTACCATTCTTGTCAAGGAGTTTGATATTCAGATCCCCGTTCAGTAAAATTAGCCGTTCTTTGTCTTCCATCATAGATTTATCTATTGCATTCATGATGGTTTTTAGATAATTTTCCTGGTTCGGCATATTTTCACTCCAATAGGTATTGATTAGAGTCATCGTCGCCATTTTTTTCTTTTGTTGTTTATTTGTCATGTTCTCAAAATTCTCCTTAGTGTCTTCTTTTAGGTTGATTGTTAATATCTGCACATAGGGATTTGGGATCACATGTTCCAAAACTTGTAGTGACGAGTCCAATTTCTTTAATACCATGAGGCCTGCATAAGGTCTACCTCTAGGGCCTTTCTTAGCCGGATTAAAGTAGACTTCATAGCCTTCACACATAGGTGCTTCTCGCAGCCACGACTCCTGGATCGAAATTATATCGTAGGCAGCCAGGAAATCACTTTCCTTAGAAAATAAGTGTTGAAAGCCTCGGGTATTCCATGAGGCACAAGAGACCGATCTTTGCCGGGCCTCCTCACTCTATTGCTTCTTCTTAGTGGTGCTCGTGTTCTTTGGTTCAGGCCGCTCATTCGCTTTCAGGCCTTTTTTGTTCAATGTAGAATTACCCTTCTTTGGGTTATCCGAGTTGTCCACCGTAAATCTCAGGTTTTTCAAATTCTCATCTGAGAACTTCATCAAGGTGGCATTTGCTTTCTGAGATTTAGTATCACTCTTTATTTCCACCACCTTCACTTTGTCACTTAGTTTTCTGGACCTTTTCCCCAATTCCTCCATATCTCGTCCTTTATTATTATAGTCCTTCACCATATATTTTTTATTATTGCCGTCCTCCCTCTCCACTTCCCTGGGTCTCCCTTTGCCCCTTGTTGTTTCTTTTGGGTTCTTCAGTTGACTACTGCAATCTACGTCCTCCAGTCGATAGCCCTTTAGTTTAAGGCAATCTTCAGCCTTTAGGAATTTTTGTTTTACTTCCTTTGAGACGAGATGTAATATTACTTGATCCATCCTTCCTTCTTTTGGGAATTCCACAATTCTTATATCGTCAGCTGAAATCGCTCTGAGCGCTGGAGTTTGTTTGCATAGAGACATCACGTAGCATCTATTCAAAAGGGCCTTCCTCGGCCCCTTCGATGTAGTTCCCAGTTTCACAAGGTGGTCTTTGGTGGAGGGTGTTTGCTTATCAGTTAATAACTTTCTACTGGTCTTACTGCCCATACGATCTTTTTCTCTACTGTGACTTCTTTGTTTTAGATTATGCTTCCTTGGTTCAAAGTGGACGGTTTTTCCCTTATGAGCCAACTCTCTCCTTTTTTCTTCTAGTGTTTTAAACCTCGAATATTCTATTTCCATGTCATAATCATACCAAGGCGAAATCATACTTTTTTCTGTTTCTTCCCTAGGTTTACTAGATCGATCCTTTTTCTCAGTCTGCTTGTCCTTCAAGTGGCAGTTCAGCTCGTCCCTATCCCAGTTGTCAATTGTTTTCCATTCTGACGGCGTGATGTTTCCCCACCCCTCTTCATCACTGTTATTTGAGAGAAGTTCGATTAAATCACTCAGAACGGCTGATTGTTCCAAGTCCTCCATTTTTTCATCTACTGATCCCACAGATGTTTTCGACGCAATTTCCCCCTCGGCTTCTATGGAATCCAAGACACCCATCACGAGTTCTCTTCTTGGCTTCTTGGTACACTGTGGGTTTTCCCTTCTTGGTGGTGTTCTTAGATTCCTCAGGAAAGCTCTTGATCCATTCACCTTTCGTTTAAGTATTTCGTTTTTGTTTTTTTTCCCCTTTTCTTTGAAATTATTTGCAGGCAAGGTTTCAGGTTGGTGTTCCTTGGATTTATTATCCGTACCTGCAAAGATAGCAAAGTTCAATTGCTCTTTTATGGGTGGCTTGTCTTGTTTTTGGCCCTCCTTACTGCTCGGGGAGATGAGAATTACATCTCCACATCGCTGTTCTGGTTCGATGGGCTTAGTGGCTTTTCCTTGTTTCAATTTCATTGGCCCGTTACCTCGGTTTGGCTGTTCTGCAGCTTGCTGGTCCAATTTACTTTGTTTGTGCTGGGATCTCATCCATTTACAGTCTTCTAATACTGCTTCCATAAGGAGTGATTTATCACTAGCGTCCCTTCTGGCCAAGTCACCCAGACGATTTTGCCAAGTCTGAGTTTGTTCTGCTTCTTTATCTACTCTTGAGTTTAAATTCTGTAGAGAGAGGCCCGTTTGCCGATTTGTTTCCTTAATTTGCAGAATCGTCGTGGTTACCTCTTGGACTGAATCTTTAATGACTTCATATAGTTTCAGAAAAGGAGCCAGCGAAATATTCAATGAGGTCATCACCACTTTTTGAATATGTTCACTGTCCTTAGCTCTCTCGATTGCACAGGCCTCACTGATAAGTTGTATTATTTGATCTTTTTGAAGGAAAGCTGGCGGTGTCATTATCTCATCCATTATCGAGGTCTGTGTCATTTCCGATGCCCTATTGTGATCGTTAGCCATTTGTTGTCCCTTAGGGTCTTGATGTCTCTTATCTGAAATGGATTTGATTTTCTCGAAGTTGGTCTCTAGCAGTTGATTGATGGGTGACTGGGAGTTCAAAGTAGTCTTCGCGTCATCCATCATACAGGGTCCCCCTTTGGTTTGATCCCTGTCCAGAGCGGCCATCCTCTCATTTATTAGGGAAAAGCTTCTCCTTTTTTCCCTTTCGATTTTCCCCGTCAGTATCATGATATCATGCTTGATTTTATTTGCCAGGCATAAGTTAGTCAATTTTATAGGTGATTGCATCAAGTTTCTGCTAGTCTCTGGAGTACCTGGGGGGGTCATCCCTTCCGTTTCCATTGGACCTTGCTTAACTAGGCAATTTTGTGGAGGGTAGTTCTCATTACAAACGGGCATTTCAAATGATAACTTTTCAAAGTGCCCGTATGTACAACCACTCTCGGTGACTTTTTTTCGTTTTGGGTCTTGGTGGGCTACCTGGTTTCCATCTTGTGTTTTCTGAATGCTTTTGACCTTAGTTAAAGGAGCATAGTTATCTTCTCTATAGGGTTGAAAAATGTCAAAAGTTTCTAAATTTGACCCCCTTGGGTTCAGTAGTGATATTTTCCCCTCCTTGACAGTTGTAGGATCGACGATGGCTTTTTCCCATTGGGCCATTTCATGGTCTTCCCAGTGACCTCCAAGGTCCTCTAGCACTTGAGGATCCTTGCTCATGTAATTGGGTGTTTCCCTCTCCACCTCCAGATTATTTGCTGTTTCTCTCGGTAGTTTAGGGGAAGTACTTATACATGGCTTTTCCCCAAACTCTTGTGAGCCTTCCATACTTACCTCAAGTTCAATGCCTGTTTGATTAGATCTTTGTATCGGGTCTTCACCTAGTTCGTCCGAAGAGCGAGTCTCTTCACTAGGAGACCCCAGTATCGCCTCTCTCACCTCTAGGTTACTTTCAGGAGTCTGTCCTTCGATTATTTCCTCAAGTCCCATATTGTCTAGATTATCCCAAGTCTCCCCTGGTCGATCTTCCAGTGGGAGATGGGGCTCAGCTGGGTTCATAGTATAATCATTAGGAGGAGTGCCCCTCTCACAATGGTGGTTTCCATCTGGCTCCCCACTAAGGTGCGAACATCCCTTTACTTGATCTAATGATCTTTTGAGTTTTGTTGGTTGAGCTTGACCTCCGATTGTCAGGGGTATTGGCTCATCAAGTGAAGGAACCGTACAGGCCATTGGTTGAGTCGGCGTATTTGGTACTAATAAGAGAGTGTCTAATTTTGATCTCATAGGGGGGCTAATACTCCCCATGTCTGTAATATCCCCCACAGAACCGCTTTTTCGCTTTTTACAGAAAGGTAAGCGAGTCTGTTTCATCATTTGCGATTTTTGGGGATAATCATTACTCTCAGTCACCCCTGGGAGTGACGCCAGTCTTTGCCTTACCTGCAGCCTTGTTCTCAACCCCGTCTCCGGCTTATTTGGAGCCGCAAGGAATGATTTCATCCCAGCAGCTGTTTTGAGTGGAGATCAGGTGTAGGGGTATGCGCACCACGCCACCAAACAGCCACACAACAGCCGGCGCCCTCTACTCCTATCGGGCTCAACGCCGCGAGGGTGCGCTGTCTCTGCTTTTGTGGCAGAGGATGTCACGTGAGCGGTCACGTGATCCACAAAGCTCCGCCTCCTCCAGGAAGCGAATGCTAATCTGTGGCTGCCTGTGGGTGCGCGAGTGATGACGACTCCCAGCGCTTACTCCCGGCACAGGCACAGCGTCCAACAGCTCCCAATGGTCGAGAAATGCCTGAAAAAAGGTTCGTTTTTCTCAAATCACTAGGAGATATGGCAAATTCTCTTTGAACCTGACCATTAATGTCAGATTGCCCTGTCCTAGAATCCACTAGGTTTAGTTGCCACGTCGTGTAGCCGGGGAATTCTTCCCTCAAATGTACCGCTCTAAGCTTGGTTAGTATAACACAAGCAGAACAGTCAATCAGAGGAAAGACCGGATGCAAGATGAGACACAGGAACGCCAACCAGGTACATTGGATTCGGAACACCACTGTTAGACTGCAAGAAAGGCAGGCTTTCAATGAACACATTTGAAAGTACTATAGTAGTATTCAAGGCACATGTAGTCCACAGACCTGCTACAATGATGTCTAAAGCAGTATGCAACTATGAAGAAGGGTGCAGGTCAGCGACTCCTCTGCAGAAAAAGAAGAGCTGATGCGAAACTACAGAACAAGTTAAGGACAGAACAAAATTATGCCTAGAGGATAAAAAGGCTTACCATGCCAGACTCCTGTCCACACTGGATTCGATTAGTTTGTGAGGAGGACTTGAAGGAGAATAACCAAATTCCAAAGCTATCCCGATGGCACAAGGACACGTACAGTTCACCTCCCCCGATGGCACAAGGACGCCTCTAGGTTTCTGTACACAACAAGGAAGTCTGGCATGGTAAGCCTTTTTATCCTCTAGGCATAATTTTGTCCGTGTACAAGGAAAACCTTTCAGTCACAAATCCCACACGTGAAGTCTTGATGGCAGCTGAAGGAAATCAGAGTTGACCGCGTAGAATAGACAGATTCCAGGCAGTCCAAAAGCAGTCTGGGTCACATAGGGTGCGGGCCCCAAACAGGAATCCAAACGTAATCCAAAAGCATTCCGTGAACGTAGCCAAGGTCAGAAGGATGCGGGCAGCGCCGATACAAAACATGTCCCAATACAGGTCCAAATAGAGTCGAAGCAGGTTACACAGAGTGGGAAGGGAAGAAGGGCAGTTGGAAAGGAGCAGGAACAGGGAATAGGAACAGTGAAACAAGCAATACGAGGATTCAAGAATGAAGCAAAACGCCACCAAAAGTAAATTCAGAAGCACCAACTCTGGAGATGGGTGGGGCTTATATTGCGTGGTAGCGTGCCCACGTTCGGTGCTCAACTAGGTGGGTCGCATGATGAAAAACAGGTAGTCCGCGTTGCCAAGCCAACTTCCAGGCACCTGGCTGCGACCAGAGTGTAGAACGTAGCAATCTATGTTTTCTTTACACCGGCACACCATAAGGAAGGTGCGTGATTCGAGAGGAATGTTTCTTTCCCGTACTGACCCGTGGACGGGACCTGACAATTAACTTTTATAACCAGAAGGCTGTGCCGGATTTAATATTTGGAGCAGAAAATGTCTTGGGTTGTTCATCTTTATTATCGGACACTATGGAGAACATTTTCTGGTCGAGAGTTCCGAGTTTAAACAGAGGAACAAACATCTGCTGCGGTTGTACGATATGAACATGGGTTGCTGTCCATCAATGCTAGGATAACATGTAATACATTGGCAACATATTGTAAAATGATCATGCCCAACGGTCCTCCGCAATTTGAAATTTTACATAAGCCTGTCCATAAAGTGTCGACTTCTGTTTTGACATTATGGATAGTGCGCTGTGAAATTAATCTTGAGGATATAATTAGTGAGCACGACACACTGGTTAATAATCCTGATGCCGTCAAAATAAAATTGTGGGAACAAGACTGAGCTAATATAGGAACACAGAGATCTGGATACTCGCTCATGAGGAATGTGTCAGTGGTGGGGAAATCTTACAATAAACTGTGTAAATATCTGGAATCTTTCCCTGACAACCACAAAAGAAATCTATTGATGAAATTTAGGATGAACCAGTTTAAGACCAAAGAAGTGAAGCATTGGGCCAAGTATGATAAATTGAGTCCCAATTGTAAATTTTGTGATTATCATGAGGAGAATCTTAAGCACTTAATCTTATTCTGCAAGGCATTCACGACTCTCAGAACTATTCTTGGCTCAGTAATTGCATGTAAACAGTCTTTAAGTGCAGAGGAGTGGTGGCAAGATTGCTTCAATGAATCTAACAACAAATTGACATTTGCATTGACATTTTTCTTAAAGATCTTTAATGAGGAATTTGCAAACAAAAATGTCTAAAAAAGCTTAATGAAGCTATGCAAAATATCAGAAATGTAGATATGACTGATGATACCATCTGATAATGGATTACCAGTTTGATAATGTGATAAATTTCTTAAATGTGTTATTGAAGTATTATTGATAGTTTTATTTTACTTAGCATTGTTTTTGTGATGTGTGATTGCTTAAATGTTTACAAACCAACATACAAATAAATAAAATAAAACAAGGAAAGGGAACTGTGAACTTTAGCCAAGTGAATCCTGAGACCTTATTGAACTTTCTTAACCTGAGTGTCTTGAATTTGGCGAAGGGAGCTGTGTAAAAGTTTTGTTTTCATATTGACTTTGTTTTGAACACTTTTCAGTTCGGCAAATCCTACACAACCTATTACGTTGTAGAAGTGAAAGGCAAGCATAGGTTATGATCGTTTATTTGTTTTTTTTTTGACTGACCGACTTTGACTTTCCTTCGTTTCATTTCAGCAGGGAACATTCCCACCTTGGAGTTAGGGCAAGAAAGTTATTTTCCCATCCTGAGAATGCAATTAATTGAAGAAAAAATAAAATAAGTTGCTGGGAATGTTCTTTCTATGGATTGTTTTCCCGCAGATTCCTCATCGCCATCCTTATCTTACCCACTATGGAAGATGGATTTTTTCCTCCCAAAAACTAGGATTAATATAATAAGTTGGAAGGAGAGAAGGTGTTCTCTTATGATCAATCCTTTTGTGTATGGGAATAGATAACCTCACCTGCTGAACACACACAGGGGGATATAGGTGATGAACTGAGGAATAGGGGCGTAGTGCATGCTATAAATAGTCAACAATGTCTCATCCAGCGTCTAGGATGAGCACTGTCAGAGTGACTAAGTCAGGGACATCGAGCCGCACCATGCCCCCTGTTGCAATTTTCTGAGTAGCTCGCACTGAGGGGGATGATCTATCAAGATGAGGAATCTATATGATAACAATCCACAGAATTAACATTACCGGTAGGCACATTTTCTTTCCCAGCACTAGGGCTGAAAGATTAAACTTCCTTTGGGACTGTGGAAAATTGAGTATTTCTTGTTCTTTGGTTTTCTGGCTTTCCAGGTGCCATAATGTCCCTTCTTAACTGGGTAGGGCTCCATGATGTTTTATCGTGATGGTGTATGTCAGGGATAGGTTCTTAGCGAAAGAGAGGTCCACATCTAATTGTAGAGCAAGATTTCATGGTCCAATGCCAAATGACTATGACCAAGTAAGGATGACTAGGGGGATCCGCCCCATCACTAACAGCCTCATGGTGGAACCCAGCCCACATTGTCACAACACTGTCACTGGAATCAGGCAAAGGACTTTGTCACAAACCACTCTTCCCCGAATTATACTGTTTGCAGGATGATTACCACTTTTTTATGGGGTGTTTTAGGTAGTTTGCCATGTCGGTAACTTTCTTTGCAAAAACCATTAAATGTATTTGACAAATGTTCCTAAATCCCACACATAGATGCAGATATTTGGTCATTAAGAATTTATTATGGACAATGATGGAGGAAAACCTTCATTACAACAAAGTAACTTTTCCTTCTCTTCCATCGCTAACTCTCAGATTGATCCGACACACGAAACAACTTCTGGAGGAGAATGAGGAGAAGCTGTGTATCAAAGTACTGCAGACCCTACGGGAGATGATGACAAAGGACCGTGGCTATGGAGATAAGGTAATGGTCAAACTATGCCTTCACACACCTTCAAGAAGGCACACTACATTTGTTCTGTAACACGTTTGAGTGAAGCATGATAAATCTTTGTCAGTAGCGCTATAATTCATACATTGTTTAGACTAATCCTCTACATTGTTATTCTTTTTAAAAGTTAATGACTACTTCTCCAGCATTGGATCTTTCGTAGATTCACTGTGATAGTTTCTATGGACAGGAGACATAACCTTTTTCACCAGAAAAACCTTCTTTGTCTTCAAATTTAGAGGCGTGCGGGGATGCAGCCCTGGGAGAATGCGCTACCCTGACTCCGCCCTCTGGCGCCACTCTTCAGTCCACTTTTCCGCGTCGACGGGAGCAGACCGATTTCACCAGCACTCCTGTGTTTGGCTTTTCCATGTATTCCACACACTCTTCCCCAGATTCTTCTCTTATCTTTGTCTAGGTATTTTGTCCTCCAGCGCGCATGTCTACTTAAGCGGGTTTCAGCAGGTGTCCAGCCTGTGAGGGACTCTTTCCCACATCTGACCCCCAGGTTCTTTGCCTCCGCTACCATGGCACTGACCATGACGGGAAGGTTGCACCACGTGCGTCTCTCTGATTCCATGCGCACTAAAGAACAGGCTAGCCAGGTGTCTACACCTGAGGCGCTTTGCCCTAGTACTGGCACCATGTCCGAGGGGGCGCCTTCATGCAACACTACCGCTGACAATGCCGAGGGCGGTACGCCTTCCAGGCCTAGACCTGCGGTGCGGGATAGGCCTCATGTTCCAACACCAAGAGTCTTGGGCGAGGCAGTGTCTGGAAAGCCATGCACCACGACTTTGGCACGCAGCCCGACAAAATGCCCGCTGCGCCAGACAACATGGCCGCTCGTCCAATGCCACTCCTTGGAACAGAGCAGGCGGGTGAACAAGTTTCAAGCTGGGACTGGTGTCAACCAGGTATATGGCCTACAGTGTATCCATCAGTAGCGCAGGGCCGGTTCCTCCTGCAAACCAGAGGACAGGTTCTTCAAAAGGTTTTTGGGGCTGATGTGAACCCCCCAAATGGGTGCCATCCTGAGGGATGCAGTCAGGGACTTGCTCCCTTCGGTCACTCCACCTACGCCTATAGTCATTCCTCCCATGGCTCCGGCACTACAGGCCCCTGCACAGCCCCCGCTGCCAGCTCCTTTGAATCCGCCCCCAGTGCAGTCAGTTCCGAGCCAATCTCAGCAGCAGCCTCCGGCTCCGGTCTCCACACCACAGCCCACAGCACCCAGCACTCCTCCTCCCGCGGCAGACCAGTCGGATACCAAGGTGGATACATACGAGGAGGAGGACCCTGACATGCCGTCGTCAGCAAAGGCCTTTCACAACAGGCTTGCAGGTTTGGCAGAATATCTGGGCTTCCTCATCCTGAGGTAGAGCAGCCCGAGGAGGGGGTCTTGGCAGAGGTCCTCTCCCTAAGACCCACTACCAGGACGGGTATCCCAATGCAGAAGGACGTTGTTGCTCTGGCCAAGAAGGGTTGGCTCAATCCACACTCGGCCCAGCCTGTCAATTGGCGCCTTGATACCAAGTATAGACAGATGGAGGGGGATACACTCTTGTTGTTGGCACGCCCGCAATCACACTCTTCACTGATTACTGCGGCGTCACTCTACTCTTATGCATCAGCCGTCTTCAGCCACCTCGTCCTTTAGGCTGCTAGGCAAGAAGGAGAAGATCTTGGAGGCATACGGGAAGAAGCTGTATTCCAATGCCTCTCTGCACCTGCATCAAGCCAACTCCTTTTGCAGGAAATAGCAGCCTTCTTCCCAGAACTTCTGCTGCAGAGCCAGGAACACTTTGTCTGGTCTAGGAGAAGCCAGGCTGGTAGCACAGGACATCATGGAGTCCTCTGTGGCCCACATCGATACCTCTGGCCGGGCCATCTGCATCGCCATGGACATGAGAAGGACGGCTTGGCTTTGGGCTACTAAGTTTAACCCCGACGTCCAGGATTGCATATTCGAAGTTCCAGTCAAGGGTAGTGACCTCTTTCACTCTACAACCGACGAGGAATTAGATAAGAACAGCTTGCAAACTGCGAAGTCTTTATGTATCCTGACTAAGGCCACGCCTAAGGCATACACCCAGTTGCATCAAGGCTCCGATAAGGGGCGGGCGTTTGGCGGGTTCCTAGGGATTCCAGGAATGGGGGTCGAGACAACCTGACCGCTCGCCGAGTCAGCACTGGCACAAGCAACAAAAAGGTGTAGGGAGCAAGTGGGGGCTGGCTAGCCTCTCACATGCATTTTTGGTGCCAGAACTTTGTGGATCCTCTCAGTAGTATCCATGGGATACAGCGTACCTATACCTCCCTCTCCTCCTTCTTTCCCTCCCACAGATTAGGACAGCAACTCTGTTGGCGGAGATCCGGTCACTTGTCGAGAGCCAGGCAATGGAAGAAGTATCAGCCTCCCAGAGAGGGTTAGGCTTCTATTACAGGATTTTCACCATTCAAAAGAAGAACCAGACTGGCCTGAGTTGTGTTGGACCTCTCCACCCTCATCCTCTCCCTCCCTCTTCTAAAATTCAAGATGGTTCCGCCAGCACTCATTGCAGAGACACTAGACAAGGGAGATTGGATGTGCTCCCTGAATCTGAAGGACGCTTACCTACACGTCCTGATTTGGCAGCCCCCTCGCTCCTTCCTACGCTTCAGGATTGTGGGCTGTAATTTCCAGTACAAGGTGCTACCCTTTGGCCTCAACTCAACACAGAGTCTCACCTTCCTGGGCCACATCTGGGATATGAGCTCCGAGAAGGTATTTCCCTCAGAGGACAAGATTATGCCATCAACACGGCCACTACACACTTCCTTACCAGTTACTTCGGCTTGGTGGTACCAGCACCTGCTGGGTATCATGGCAGCGGTCCTCTTGGCCGTGCCACACACGAGGCTCCGGATGAGGAGACGGCAACTGCACTTCAAAGCCTCATGGAATCAGAAGAGGGGCTCCCAAGCAGAGCTGATCAGCATACCGCCTTTTCTCCACTCGAACCTCACGTGGTGGTCCAAGGACTGCAATCTGTGGACTCTGCAGCTCACCATTACTACTTACTCCTCCCTAGAGGGCTGTGGAGACACTCTGTACAGCCACACCGTCCACAGTCTGGACCCAGCAGGAGCGGGAGTCGCATATCAACTTGCTGGAGCTCAGCGCCATTTGGCTAGCCCTCAGTGCCTTCCTCCCGCTCATCAGGGGCAGGACCGTCGTGCTCTAGACAGACAACTCCACCAGCATGTGCTATGTCAACAAGCATGGGGGTACCAGGTCCCCTCTTCTGTGAAACCTAGCAGTCAGCATGTGGGAATGGGCCCTGGAAAACATCTACCTTCGGGCCGTCCACCTCCCGGGGAGGCCAACTTGAAAGCGGACAGACTCAGCAGACTGGGAGCAGACAATTAGGAGTAGCAATTGAACGACCAGGTGCTGCAGGAGGTTTTTCAACACATGGGGCCATCCTCAGGTGGATCTATTTGCCTCCTGGAGGAACAGGAAGTGCCATCAGTTCGCGTCTTGGGAGGGACTAGGCCCCGGCTCCCTGGGCGACGCCATGCAGATTCAATGGGAGGGCATGATAGCATATGCTCAGCGTCGTGGATCAACCACTGATTCACCTTCCGCTGGGCCCAGCACCTCACCTGTCACAACAGGGGGGCAGGGTTCTGCGGACTCACCTGGCATTCCTACCAAAGTTACCTGCTGCGTTCCGTTTCAACGAGGAAATAGTCCTACCTACATTCTTTGCTGACTCCAAGGATGAGGCTCAGAGAGTCTTGCACTGTCTGGATGTCAGATGCTCTCTGAAATACTATCTTGACAGTACCAAGGGCTTCTGCAAGTCGGACGCACTTTTTGTCACCTTTGGGGGCTCCTGACCCGGTTATCGGGCATCCGAAGCAACCAAAGCAAGGTGGATGGTTGCAGCCTTCTAAGAGGCTTATGAGGGGCAGCGAAGCCGCTGCCAGCCAACATGCATGCCCATGCCGTCAGGGCCTAGGCCATGGCCCTGGCATTCCAGCAGCAGGTTCCGTGGCAGGTCATAAGCAGGGCAGCTATCTGGGTCACCCTATCGGCTTTCTGCAAGCACTACTTTTTGGACGCCGGTTCTAAGTCCGACGCGGCCTTCGGACAGGCGGTTCGATGGAATTTGTGTGCTTATGGAGGGTCTCCTCTCCAGCCTGGTGCTACATTCAGTTGTAATCGCCCATACAGTATGGAGGAAAGGGGATAGGACGTAAGAGTAATTACAAGTTACTCACCGTAGTGACTAACATACTCTTAGTCCTAGTGCGTTAGTCCTCTTTCCTCCATATGTCCCACCATCCTCCCCCCTATTAATACTGGTGTCATTAGGCAATGATAAATATTGTCGATGCGTCACTGGGGACTGAGGAGTGGCACTGGTGGGCGGAGTCAGGGCAGCGCATGCTCCCAGGCCTGTACCCCCGCACGCCTCTACATTTAAAGGGGAAGAAGGTTTTTCTGGTGAAAAAGGTTACGTTTTCCATCCCTAGGAAGGGGCGCACATACAGTATGGAGGAAAGGGGACTAAGGACTAACAGTGAGTAACTTGTAATATATTGCCCGTCATTAGGCTGGGAACCCAAAGCCATTTAAACTTAAACTGAAAACTTTCAGTCACTTTTGTCCTCTAGATCAGTCATTTTGGGTCATACTGCCCACAGCCAATAGGAACACCTCCCTTAGCTACTCTCCTGTCGGCCATCTACAGATTTTTTACCGCACCTTAGTGTTGGAAGTCCTCAAATACTCTTTCTTCAACTATTCTTCATATAAAATTGACTCTTCATACATTTCCTACAAAAATGACCTCATTTTCGACATCCAGCACTGATGGCAACGTTTCTGGGTTCGACGACTGTTCCCGCCACCTGTAATCTGCGACTTATTGTCTGCATAGTTTGGGCCTAACTAATGGCCGGCTCCATGAGGAAGAACCTGTTCAATGTCTATGCCCGCTGTGGGTTGGACAATGTCTACGTGGAAGACCATCACGACTGTCTCTACTGTCTTCACCCGCACCACAGGTGTTTTGCTGTAGTCACCCCGAGTTGGACGGGTCTGCCCAGACAGGAGTCCCGTGCCTGCTGGGCCTAGAGATCCAAGCTACACCTCACTGATGAGACCCAACCAGGCTGAAACGTTTCTGGGGATGCTTGTGGTCTCGTGCAGAAGGAATATGACCTAGCAGTTCGGGTCGGACTGCCCCTTTGGGGGTGGGACCAAGCCTGATTGAATATGGTCTTTCCCCTTCTGTAATGGCTTGGCAGGCAAAGAACGATCGTCTGGAGAGTTGCCAAGAGCAATGCCAGAGGCTGAGATTTATTCTAAACCTTCTAGCCATCACCTCTTGTGTTTTGCTATATTCACCCACACCACATCATTCAGGACTGCGAAATGTGCCAGTCTTTCTCCAACAAGATGCTAAGGGATCATCATGGTTGTCTTGTAGCGTGCCTCAGACTCCGGGTGTATGTACGGAGCCATGCTGCTCTACGTCAGGGCAGGACGTCCCAGTGAACCACCTCTAGTAAGAGATCTAGGTCTCATGAAGTCCACGCCAGCAAGAGGAGGGGCACAAGGAAGCTTCTGATTGCGAGCTAAGATCTGCGCACAAGGACCAGTCATCACCGAAGGTCAGCCAGGGCCTTTTCCACCGCCCGATGGAAACGACCCTTTCAAGTAAGTCCACTTCAAAGTCTAGTGGGCACTCTTCATCGTTGACGACAAAGGCTACTTTGTCCACGTCATCTTTAAAATCAGTGCAGAGTAAGTCCTCGTTGACGCCCAAGCCTTCCTCCAGGTTGTCAACGCCCAAGCCATCGTCACCGTCCATGAGCACCCCGCCGATGAGATAGACGACGAGCACACACGCTACCCTAACTACTACGTCAATGACTTTGTTACCCTCTTCAACGTCCCAGTCGACGGGAAAAAGTGTCTTCTAACATGATTATGACTACAGAAATTGTGATGAACATTTCTGCCACCCCTGCCAGTACGGTGTCAGTGCTAGCGGCAATACCACGATCATCATATCTGCACCTCGGAGTGGCGGTACTCCCAGAAGGGACCATAGTAGTGGAGCCAAGTCTTTCTTCCTCTGAGGGCGTAGAGGAGCGTAGTGAGGAGGTGGTCATGTCCCCTCCCTCTACCCCGCAATGCAGGACACCACCTCCTAGTAGGCAACCTAGTTCTCCACAGGGTGAGGTAATTCTAATCAGGCTGCCAGTATTACTACCCCGGCACACATCCCCTATAGGGGATGAATTGCCTCCGTTGCAACCAGCTCCACTATTTCCTCACTAGAGGGACATGTCACTGGACATTTTATCCACCTTGACAACTCTGTTGGCTACTTTACAACAAAGACTTCCTGCACTTGCACCAGATCCGGCGTCTCCTCAATGGCCTCCCGCAGATGTCCGTGAACCATCCAGGGAGGAGGATGCCATTCCGCAACCCCCCAGAGGAGTTGCACGCCAGATAAGGCCCCAGCCACTGTCAGAGACAGACACAGATCCAGAACACCTGGAGGATGTGGCATCAACACATTTGTCCCACACCAAATTTGAAGATTTCATCACGGCTGATGGGGAACCTGATGATCTCCCGATTAGAGACTCTTCCCCCAAATAAGGTGGGGGCCGTCCACGCACTTATGGCCACGACATCCAAGATGTTTGTTTGGCCTCACCCTGGAGGAGCAGCGCAAGGACAGTGTATTATGCCACGGCAGAGAGAAGCGCAAAAAATCAGTTATGTCCATTCCGCTGTTGGAGTATGGCCTAGTCCCCTTGGCTCACTCAGCAATGGCCCCATTTGCACATTTTGACCTTCTGAATCACTGCAAACATCTAGAGTGATCTCTGCTTTATATCTGTCTCACATTTGGTTTTAAATCCACTTAATTTGTGCAACCAAATTAGTAAGCTTTTTTAGTAATCTTGTGGTAAATTCATTTGAGGTTTTCAGAAACATCTGCTTATAAACAGACATTTAAAATGAGATTCATTTCAAATTATCTCATTATTAAGGATGGTGTGCTTTTTGGTGAGCTCCAATATTTTACCTAAACCTTTTCAACGAACAACTGGTGTAATTCAATGTGACATATAAGAAAATGCTCTTTAGCTCCACTATCTTGACAAAGAATTTGAATATGTATAAGAATCCAGAGCTTTGGTAGTTAAGGTGGCTATTTTCATACATTGACCCGGTACTGATTTCAGTTCCTATTCCAATTTCTTACCCATAAGTGCTTCATGATGAGTAAATCAATGAAACGCAAACAGTTGCATTTTGATTTTTATTTCTTAGGGTCATTGCAGCAGTCTTGGTGTATACACATTTTCGCCGTTTTTCTATTTATTTCTTTGATTTTGCATGTGCCTGGAAAATAGCTCCGGGCCAGTGTGTTTGTCTTGGATGCAAGACAACGCAGAGCAACACACGTTAGAATCCTCTTTATTTCATGTTTATTATTACAGGATAACGACTTGCCACCAATTTATGGTCTGCGGCAACCTAGAGTGTGAAGTTGTGAAATGGTGATTATCCCAAGCGATATTGATCCATCTTGAAGTCTGTAAGGCTATTAGAACATAGCGTTAATAGCAATAGGCATTTTAGAGTTTTGATGATAAAGGAAATGTTACTTTAATAGTGAGTAAAGTAAACTGAGTTTGTAAATAAAATTACAAAAAAGAAAAATGTAAAATCTGTTAATATCGTAATTGGATTAAAAGACACACATTTCAGATTACAGACTCTGCTCATTCAAAAGTACACTGCTAAAGACTCTGCAAGGCTCAGCTTGAGCAGGAGTCTGAGGGATTAGGCTCCTCCTCCTCAGTTCGCCAGGGGAATTGTCAGAATAAACAGAAAGTACACTGTCAAAGACTCTGCTAGATTATTCTTAGAGATGGCCACAGGCCTTTGTACTATTTGTCTGGAAAAATGTTTCACAATTTTGGGAGCTCTTAAATGTCTGTTCCAGCAACAGTAATTGAGATATATGTTCTATTATTCATGAAGCCACCAGGTTCTTCCCCTTTAAGCAGATCTACACCCCAGATCAGATCAGGGATCTGAATATCTTGAATAGACGGGTATTAAAACATGGGAGGTGGAAGTTTGATCAAGAAGAAATACTAAAAACAATGAAAAAAATCCCAAAATTCTAGATCTAAGGGCCTAGTTATGCTTGCGCCAATTACAATAGAGCACAATGCATTATTTTGGTCCACTATTTTAGGGTGCCTATTTAGAGATCTCATTGATACTGACCATGTGCCCAACTCCTGGCAAACTGCCCATCTCATCCAATTCTTTAAAAAGTGTAATTGGGCTCACCCCTGTAGTTATCATCCCATAGCCATCTTGGATGCAGTAAGCAAACCATTTGCAGCTGGGGGAAATGGACCTTGGCAGGCGGGCCAAGGGAAATTCCAAAATTTCAAGTTTGATTCAGAGAGAAACTGGGAATGGTTTTGACTGGTATTATCTCTCTGTCAAGCTTAATGGCAAAGCAAAAAGAGAAAAATGATTTATTTTGTAAGCATAGATAAGAATTAAAAAAAATATATGTTATGGTACTAAAATGTATTATGTTGCTTCATAATACAAAAATCCAGGTGAGATTGAATGGGGACGGTGACTTTCTCAGACAGTTCCTTCATTGGTTGACCTTCGGTATAGTTGTATCCTTATCCCTCCGCTTTTGAATCTTTGTATCTCGGACATTGATGTTTTTTGGGGGTAATTGTAACTCGCATACAGTTAAATTAGGCCATTGCCTTCTACATCTGCTAGCCTTTGCCGATGATCTATTCCTGTTTGATTTAACACTTCTAGGATTGAAACAAAAACTCCCTGCTTTTTCAGACTGCTAATTTCAGCAATATTACTGTTGTTGCCCAGAAATCAAAAATAATAATTTTATCAAAATTATGATCTCCAAAGATCATAAAACGAACAGTGTCTTTATAATTTGGAAAGCATGCAGTCACTTTCGTATTTAGTGTTCCAAATATCCAATCCCTCATATGTAAATATTTTTCCAGGTTTAAGGCCTTTCTTTGGCGTGTTAAATTGAAGCGTCTTGTCTAAAATGTTCTTGCATGGAAATTGCATTGGTTCCTTATTTGCTTTAGACGGCAGAAGGTTCAGAATACAACAAATAACAGTAGTTCTGTGTTCTTATGGATTGTTTCTGGATAATGGACAGGCAACCACCACTCCGACTACCTCAGGGGACGTAATGCAGAAGACGACCAGCGATGGCCATTACGAAGAAATGACGGAAGTCAACCATCATGGTGGAAACAAAGAAACTGGTCTTGCTAGGCCCTTGTTCGTGTTGGAGACCTGCACCAGCAGGATGAGTTTGTTAAAATACTTTAAGGTTCTGTGCAGTCTGAAGGCTCAATTCGGGACGACAACCGATGCAGCGAGATAGCCCAAGAAGAATTGTGTCAGCCCACAGAATGGTACCGGGATGCTTCCGAAGGCTTCCATTGGCAGGTTCCTCAAAAGGAGTCGACACTTGTTGTCCAACCAGTCCAGTGGTCAAAGCACTGATTAAGTCCTTTTGAGGAACAGCAAAGTAGCAGGGCTTCGCCGATACGGTTGATGAAAGTAATTCTGGCTAGCTTCAAGCAGTGAGTTCTGGGTCTTCATCAGGATCCTCCTCATTGTAGGGGTCTTGGCTCAAGTGGCAATCTGTTGAATGGCTGCAGATGTCCTTTTATCCCGGATTCGAGCTGGACTTGCACACAAGCTTATCAATGGTAAGGATCTGCAAAATTCATACTGGCAGGGCTATCCAGATCCTGGACAGCCTCTGGCCTCCTAATTTGCTCAGCAACAGACACATTGGCAGGGATGTGGACTGGGACCAGACAGACCCAGCCCCCACATTCGGCCACAAACACACAGTGCTGCTTTGCCCGGGCAAACTGGAGCTTTGCCATTGAAATGGCTTTCCATATATGGGCCATCTGGCCTTGAGAGGGCAGGAAGGCGACAAGAATACAAGATGGCCAGAGTACAGGCAAAAATCTTGTAGCTCAGCCATTTTATAGTATATGGTTCTCTTTTTGACATTAAACATTAACATGCAAAAGTGCGAAAGACAAAAAACGAAAATGTTAGATAAGTATCCGACATCGCTAGCCCATCCTGGACTCTGCACTTCACCATAAGGTGATGTGTGCAGGGAAATGTAAACAAAGAATGTTATAATGGAGAACGGATTTCTGCTGCATTGATAGTCATAGGGACTGATCAGTGTACCCAAAACCGATTAGCTTAGCAAGTCAAATAAAGCAAAAAGGCATCACTTGCCTCCAAAAGTCAGTACAGGTTGCAGAGAATAGCAAAATGTCTGGGTGTCCCGTTGATGTCTATAGAGGGATATGCGCAAAAAGAAATAATTTTCTAAAAGACAGCTTGGTGCACTGTGCACATAGCACAACCTTGAAACACATTGAAGTGCTGGGCCACAGTTTGAGGAGCACTGAGCATCTGCTGCTCCCTCTGCATAATTTGCTAATTCGTGGCTTGAAGCATTTCTCTGAAGCCCATTGAAATCGAAAGCAATTTACTGCCGCAAAGTAGGTACAAGGTGGTGTACCTGACCAGATATGGATTCAAGGTATGACAAAAGTATCAGCCATCCACAGTTTTGGTGCCCTCTGCAACCCCCCAGCCCTCCCCGCTCCCCAACACACACTTTGCTTGTTGGTGGTCGTAATTATCAGCATGTGCAATTGTGACAAGCCGCCACTTCAGATACATGGGCTTTGTTCCGGTTATAGGGGGATGTTTTCGTCTCTTAATCAAAGGATCCCAGATCATACTTTGTTTGAACGATCCTCTCACTCCAGAGCTATCCTCTTTCTTGGACAAGGGAGCAATGAAACAGATTATGTGTTTTGAAAAAGGGAAGGTAGTCCCATTATCTTTTTCCAAACAAAGGGTTAGGATTGCATCCATTGCTTGATCCCCTGGACTTGAAGAAGTTCCTGAGGAAGAACCAATTGGTAATTGTTAGGCTGAAACAGATTCTTCAGGCTATAGAGAGACGAGCTTGTGCCACTGGAGTTCCTCCGTCCAAAGTACAAAGTTGCTTTGGTTCATGAGAGACTGCACATGTTACTGGTTTCGGGTTTTTACCAAATTGTGTGGCAGCCAATCTTAGAGGGACGAAAGCCATTTTTTCCCTACCTGGATGACTGGCTCTTAAGGGCTGCTCACCAGAGCAAACGTGCCATCTTGAGGGCACTCTATTATTTTTAACGCAGAGTAGGATCATCCCGCTCTCAGTCGAAGCAAGAAAGCAGCACCACGTACACACACCGTAGAAAGCAGAGGAGCCAGAGAGCCTGAGGAGCGCTGACGTTTTCTACAAAGCTGAGAGGCAGAGAAGCTCCAACCAGTTGAACGGAGAGGAAACCATTCCATGCAAAGTAAGTGGTCCGCCAACGCCTACTGTAACGGACACCAGATTCCTGTCTAGCCCCGATGGGAAGAACTGATGCTGCAGAAGAGGCAAACCAGACTGGAGGATACCAGAGTCTCTGTTCCGCACCGGCTGAGATCGCCTTCCCAAAAAGAACTCTGCAGTGGCAAACCAAGTACACATGGATTGCATTCTCCACAGATTCCTCAACTTCATAGATATTCATCCAGTGTCAGCTGGCCGGAAAATGTTTTGGCAGGTCCACTGTTCTCCATCATGGGGTCAGGCATGGATTCACATGCTCATGAATATTCCCCATCAGGCTGGGAATCCTCTGTAAACGAAAAAAACAGTTTTACTTTCACTACAAACTGTATTTCTCCTTTAAACCAATCACTGTCCTCTGGGTCATACTGCCCCCATCCAATGACAGTCCTCTCCTTAAACCCCTCCTCTGGCTGCCATCTTTAAATTTTTACTGCATGATTCAGTGTTGGGAGTCCTCGAGTTTGCTCTGTGAGGTACTTCTGTTTCTTTCGTGTTTTTGATGGAAAAAGGTTCTAATTTTGTTCCAAAGGAGACTGTGTGCTCTCTTCTCCATCTGCAGGTAGAGGATCCATTGTCGGTGAATTTCAGCGTCCCTCAAAGATTCTAGAAAGCCATCAAGCCTACTTCCCGCCCACCGTCCATGATGGAGGAGGAGGAGGGAAGATCCCTCTTCAAGCCCTGCACCAAATGAAGGCTACAGAATGTGTCTGTAGAAGACAAGCACCTGCAATGCCTCTACTGCCCGCATCCATACTCTAAGTGGGTGGAATGCGAAATATGCCTCGGGTTCTGCAAGAAGACGAGGGATAGGCGCAGTAGACTGGCAGTGTGGCTTAACGCCGGGCCTCTACCCCGCGCTCAGAGCAGGGTCATGCCTCACCTAGGACCGGCTGGTCCGAGGAGCTGTCTTCCAAGTCCTTTGAAGGTTTCTCATCCGCGGGGGCCCAAGACAAGGCCAAGAAGCGCATGTCCAAGTCCACCGGGTTCGCTGTGGAAGTGGGTCCCAAGATAGATAGGCCGCGATTGACATCCTCCTCCACCTTCATTGCCAGCAACCAGTCAAGCTCCTACTCGAAAAGGAAATAATCTACCTTAGTATTACGCTCACCAGGTCTCTGCGGAGGTGTTGGAGCACAGTTGCAGCCCTCCCTGAATTTGAATCACCCCTTCAGGCCTCTCCCTCAGTAGTAAAGCTGTGAGCGGTGGTATGTGGTGATACTGCTCCTGCGTGGAGATAAGTGTGTGAGTGCGCCAATCTGTGATTGTTGTACCTCTCAAGCCCTTCTCCCAAAGTACGGTTTCTGTGAGCATACGCCGGGCCATAAAGCTCGCCTGTGAATTATGGAGGATAAGCTCTCCGTCCTGCTACTTCTGGCAGGGGCGCGTCGAATGGGGATCTAGTTACTTCACTGATCCCTGATGAGGATTAGTCCAGTCCAGCTGCGACTATGCTTCTCCTTATGATTGGTAAGTCTTTCTTGAGCTCTTGTGATTCTGTTTGTTCTGTTTAATGTCTTTATATGTTGCTCCTATTTATGCCTGCAATAATGTCTCTCTTCTGTTTTCTTCCCTTAGATGGAAATGCGGCCTCAATGAAGCTGTGAGACGCGAGACGCGGCCGGATGGAAGATGGATGCTACCTCAATGTTCGACAGCAGGTAAGTGATGGTTTAAGGAAAAGCGCGAAGTATGGCGAAGCGCAACCTTAAACTGACTGTTTTTTCGATGTCTAACCTTGTCTTCTGTTTTTCCTTGCAGGTGCTGCTGTCGACGATGGAGCGTGTCGTGCTGCGGTGCCAAGATGAAGATATCGGCGTTCCGGAAAGTGTGAAGATGAATACTCGGTTCGCCGAAGAGATGTACTGGTAAGAACAGCTTTCCCCAGTTGGTAAGTATGCTACCAGGAAGCAGGATCTTCAAAGTTAAGTCTGACCTTGTTACGCTGCTTGAAAGTGCAGAATAACGCCAAGCGTCTGTCTTGATGATCGAGGCAGCTTATATAGCTGTGATCATGGCCGTGCCCATTAGGGCCAGCTTACCAGTCACACCATGCCACTCCTAGAGAGTGAGCATGTGCGAAGGCAATCCATTAGCAGCCACACCCAAGAATACACTTGGGGCTGCTTAATGGATGGAATGTTCAAGATTAATGCATCTGCTTAAAGGATGGAATGTACAAGGTGAATGCATCTGAAGTGCTATGTCCATAATAAAAGCTTTTTGGTGTTAAATGGATGCTCTCGTTTACTTTTGTTCATGAGCCTGCGCCAACGGCGCCAGGACAGTGTCCACCCAGATTTCCTGTACACGTGACCCCTGCATGCCTGTGCTCCTGACTTCATGACCATGACACCTGGCTAAATTGCGGGAGTAGTCTGAGAAGCCACAGATGGAGGAACGGAAGGGAAGGCCGAACAGCCCAAGCAGGCCCTATCGGCACAGACTAAGACTTCGTTGATGATGGAGTTGGCAGCTGCTTTCATGACGGCCAAGGGCGCGGTCCCTGTGAAGGTAGCCCCCGCAGCACAGAAGTTATCCCTGTCCCCAAGGCGTGACACTGCTGCAGGGACTGTGGCAAAGTCTTATTGCATGCCAGAAGGGAAGAATCTGGCTCAGGCTCCAGTTCAAACCCTGCAGGGGGTGGGGGGAAGGGTGGGTGAGGAGGCCCTGAAACAGCCCTCCCAGGCCGTGGCCCATGCCATGGAGGTCTTGTCCACGTTCGACGATGACCAGGAGTCCTTGCACACGGTCCAGGAGGACGTGAAAGAGGACGACAATGGCGATGAGAGAGCAGTGCCTAGTTTCCTGATACCGCCAGCTCAGCCGACGGACGTGTCTCTGGACATTCTGTCGACCGTGCACACCTTTTGTGTCTGAGCTACAGAGGAGGATGCCCTTAGGAACCGGTTCCGGTGGTACGCCAGGTCACCCATCAGCCTCCAACCAGAAGAGGAAGCATCATCTGACACCCCTATTTCAGCTGCCACATCCACGTCAGGCCCATTCATTCTCCCCCAGCGAACCCAGACACGGGACGGATACGGCCACGACAACAGACCGCTACAAAGATATTGTTGCAGCGGACGACGAGTCTCCGCATCTGGATGCTCCATCTAGGATGTACCCATCGGACAAGGTGGGGTCTTTCCACTCCATGATCTCCAGAGCCTCCGAGCTATTCCAGCTTTCGACCGAGGAAACCAGGAAGGAGGGGTTATTTTACCAGAGGCATGAGACTAAGAGGAAGACAATCGTGATGATGTCCCTTCTGTACGACATGTGGGAAGAGAGCCTGGCCCTCATGAAGAACCCTTGCACGGCTCCAACCAAACGGGATATGCTCAAGAAGAAGTATCGGGTGCCGGACTCCGCACTCCGCACCCAAGTGCCTGAGGTCGCAACCATCGCGAGATTCTGTGTTGTCGGCGGCCGCGAGGAAACGGTCGGCTAACCCGTCCTCGTCTTTGGCCCCTTCCGGACAGCGAGCGGAAGAGGATGGATGCCATGGGAAGGAAGGTGATTTGCATTGAGTCCACTATTAAGGCGGCCAACGCACTGGTACAAGCTGGGGCCTATCCTGGAGTTCCTCCCTGACGACAAGAGGATGGAAGCGATCGCTCTCTTCCGGGAAGGTGAAGTAGCGTCTGATCACGCCATCACAGTGGCCTTGGAGGTCGCCGATAAAGGGTTCCGGCAGATGGGGATCGTTGTCTGCCTTCGTCGCCAAGGCTGAATGAAGCCATGAATTTCTGCCAGGAGGTCCAGGGGAAGGTATTGGACGTGCCCTTCGACAGAGAGAACTTGTTTGGGAAGGTAGTCAGCGAGTACGTTCAGGCCATTAAGGCAGATATGGAAATCGCCATTCCCTGGGCACTCTCCAGCAGCATCCCTCTTCTTTTCGCTCCTACAGGGGAAAGTGTAGCAGGCCTTCCAAAGTTTTCTCAGCTTTGTACCGTCAGCACTTCAGAGCCACGACTCAAGAAGCCTACAGGTGCCGTTCCCAAGCCTACAGTAGCAGAGGACAGTGTTTTTGCCTGCAGGGCAGGACACTGGTGCCGAAGCAGGCCTGAACCGGCCAGGACGTTGGGCCCCCACGTGTGCACCACGGTAGGAGGCCGGCTGATGAGGTTCGTTAGCGGTTGAAAGATCACCACCATCGACAGATGGGTGCTGGGCGCTCTTGCCCAAGTGCACACACTGGAGATTCAGCGCAGGTGTCTGCAGATCCCTCCAGTTACCCATCAGGAGAAGCATATCACTCGGCTCATGGAAGAGGTATGGGCCATGCTGCAAAAAGGGACAACGGTGTTAGTTCCCCAACTGCTCGGGGGCTCCAGAGTCTATTTCAGATAATTTCTGGACAGAAAGAAGCCAGGGGGGCAGAGGCCATTCCTAGACAAACGTCTCAACAAATATCTAAAGTCCCAAAATGTCAGGTTGGTCACGTTTCAGCAATTGCTCGGCCAGCTGGAAAAACTTGATTTCTTGACGACGTTGGATCTGGAGGACTCCTACTTCCACATCCCCATTCACAAGAGTGTTCCCAAAATGCCTGGCACTGGTAGCGTTCCATCTAATTCTATGGGGCATACACGTGTACCCGTACCTAGATGACTGGCTCATTCAAAATCACGCTCGCGGGAGCTGGCCGTTGGACACACGGAGACGACCACCCAGCTACTGACGGATCTGGGATTCTCCAACTATCCAAAGTCCTGCTGAACACTTCGCAGATTGTGCTGTTCCTAGGCGCAAGACTCAAGACTCAATACAGTGTCTTGCCTGGCGTCACACTTGGAAGAGATTGTAGCAACCATTCAAGGGAAGGTGCAGCGACTGTCGACCGGGACAGCCACAGTGCGGGCCATCAAGTTGTTACTCGGCATGATGTTGTCCTGCATCTACCTCATCCGGCTCTGCAGGTTGCAAATGCGACCCCTTCAGGAGTTCCTGGACGCTCGCTGGATTCAGATGTCTAGAAGCTTCACGAACAAGATCCCTCTAGACGAGTTCCATCAGGGGATAGGATGGTGAAGCCCGCTCCAACATCGCCCAAGTCACAGGATTTCAAACCCCCATCCCATACCAGGAGACAGTCACCACGGACGATTCCCTGGAAGGCTGGGTAGCCCACACTGGACGTCTACACGCCAGAGGCCTGTGGTTCCCAGAGGAGATTGATCTCCATATCAACATCCTGGAGCTATAGGCAGTGTTCGAGGCCCTCAAGTCATTCATTCCGTCTCTGAAAGTCAAGGTGGTGAGGATCTTCACGGACAACACCACCACCATGTTCTACAGCAGGAAACACTTGATCCTCAGTGCTCTCCAAGGAAGTGCAGGACTTATGGCGCTGGGCCATCGGACAGGGAGATGTTTGTCATCCCTCTTCACCTAGCCGGAGTCAAGAACACCATCGCAGACTCCCTCAGCAGGGAACTGAGCTCTTGCCATGAGTGTAAACTTCGGTAGGACCAGGGGGTATGCATCTTCGTTAAGTGGGGTAGGCATGCCCCAGATAGATCTATTTGTGGTGGCGAACTCCAAATGCCAGAGGTTTGTCAGCAGATTCCACCCAACCATGGAGCCGGGGGGACGCGTTCTCCTTCCCGTGGGAAGGGCTGTTTCTGTACGCGTTTCCTCCGTTCCCTCTCTTGCTACGAGTCATCAACACACTAAGACAGTGTCAATGCAGGATGATGCTCCTCTCCCAGGCATGGCCAAGGCAGATTTGGTACCCGGACCTTCTCGCCCTGTTTGTGTCGCCTCCAGTCAAGCTGCCGGTGGTTCTGGATCTTCTCACAAGAGAAGGAGGCGCAATCTTGCATCACGATCCGGGATCGTTGAACATAAGGGCTTGGCTCTTGCAGCCCTAGAGTTTGGAGGATACCAGTCGCCGGCAGACAGCAGGGAGTTCCTCGCCTTGAAGTGCTAAGGTCACAAGTGGAAGCGTTTCGCTACGTGGTGCCGGTCACAGAAGATTACCCCTTTGAGGGTCATGGCCCCACAGATCCTGCCGTACTTGCTGTCCTTGGCAAAGACTGGGCTGGCACACGCCTCCATCAATGTGCAGCTGGTGGCTATCTCCCGTGACACCAGGTCACCAGCAAGATCTTCACTTTTGTCCCACTGACTCGTCAAGGAGTTTCTCAAAGGACTTTTCAGATCTTTTCCACCGGTGAAGGCTCCTGGCCAGGTGTGGGAACTTAACGTATTTCTGATGATGGGGGACACATTTGAACCTCTACATCAGACCCTGCTCAAGTTTCTCTCATGGAAAACGGCTTTCCTTGTGGTCATCACCTCTGCTAGAAGGGTAGGTGATATATGATATGGCTTTTGTAATGCGCCTATACACAAGTTCTTCAACTGGCTATCCAGGTCCTATCCAATCAACCATACCTGGCTTTCAATGAATCGAGGTTGGTGCTGCGCGTGCACCCATTCTTCATGCCGAAGATTCTGTCGTTATTCCACCTCAACAAGCCTTTGGTTTTACCTGTTTTTTACCGAAACCTGTCGCTGTCGGAATTTGCCTTGCACTCGCTGGACTTTGCCCGTGCCCTGAAGTTCTACGTGAAACACACAAAGAGTTTTCGGAAGACTTCACAGCTGTTTGTGAACTTTGGTCCTGTGAAGCATGGTAATGCCTTATCCAAGGCTTCCATCTCAAGATGGCTCTCCAGCTGCATCATGCACTGTCATCGGTTGACTAACCAACCGCTGCCTGGTCTCCCGAGAGCTCACTCTACCAGATCGATTGATGCGACGACCGTGTTCCTGTCTGGTGTGCCTTTGCTAGACATCTGCAAGGCTGCTACGTGGAGGTTCACGCACACCTTCACGAAATTCTACTTCGTCGACAGGGATACCAGGCAGGAGTTGAGTCGACCAAGCAGTGCTACGCAACCTGTTTGCTTGAGGTGAGTCTGTTCCAGGGGTAAGTGTAATTGCTTCTGTTGAGCCTTGCCGCCTCCTGTGGTTGTGTAATGTTGTACTGCTATGCATTTGTTATTCATGAGCATGTGAATCCATGACCGACCCCATGCTGGAGAAGTTTTAAGTTTCTTAACTGTAACTATTGTTCTCCAGCATGGGTCTGGCATGGATTCACACGCAAATCCTCCCTCCGATCCGTCTGCGGCTATTCTTGGTCATCCTGCCACTTTATGTACTTATCAAATCTCAAGATGGCTGCCAGAGGAGGGGGTTAGGGAGAGGACTGTCATTTAATGGGGCAGAGGACAGTGATTGGTTTAAAGGAGAAATACAGTTTGTAGTGCAAGTGAAACTGTTTTTTTTTTACCAAGGATTCCCAGCCTGATGACAGGGAATATTCATGAGAACGTGAATCCATGCTGGAGTGCAATAGTTACAGGTAAGTAACTTAAACCTTATTCGGCAGCGCCACTCGTCGACAGTCGAAGAGATGTCGATCGCAGTATTAAAGGAATGCACTACGTGTTTTACCTCGGTTTCTTTTTTTCTGCAGCATGGGGTCTGGTATAGATTCATATGCTCATGAATATTCCCTGTCGTCAGGCTGGGATTCCTCAATAAAAAAAGAATCAGTCTTGCTTTAAAAGCTTAACCAATCATTAAAGTCTGGGTCATACTGCACCCATCCAATGACAACCGTTTCCATAAGTCCCAACCACGGTGGCCATCTTCAGATTTTTACTGCACACTTCAGTGCAGGGAGCCCTCTAGAGTTGCTCTTTTTCCGTTTGATTAATCTTTCTGTTTTTGTCCGTTCCTCTCTCGTTTGCCGACCATTGTTTAGTGCCAGCAGTGGTGATCCGTTGCCTGTGAAGATCCATCGCTACGTCGCCGGATCTTCGTCTTTCCAGTTCAGAAGGCCTAGTTGAGGCCTACTTCGTGCCTCACCATGTCGCAAGAAGGCAAGAGTAGTCTATTCAAGTTCTGCGCCAGATGTTGCTTAAGAATCATCAACGTGGAAGACTTGTTCACAAGGTGTCTCTATTGTCTGCATCCTGATTATGACGAGGACAGATGCAACATCTGCCGATGTTTCCCTGCCAAGACAAAACTGGACCGTTACCGCAGGTTGGTGGCATGGCTGAAGGAAGAAAGGGCCACAAGTACAGCCTCCGGAAGCGCACAGGAACCCTCCAGTTAAGGATTACCTTTGGAGCGTTCTCCCTTTGGGGAAACGGTCGAGATCCGTTGAGGATGTTACTTCTCAGGATTTCCACAGACAGGACTGCAGCGGTTCCTAATACAAAGCATGCACGCTCTCCTTCGCGCCTCCCCCTTCCATGGTATGCCTCCCGTTTCATGGTGTATCATCTGAGAGGGCCGACTCTCTCTGCCACACATGGCCCTTCATCGAAGGATAGACCAAGGAAACATACGTGCAAGAACAGCACCATGAGGCCATTGTCGACGCCTACACCCATGACTTCGCCAGCGGCAACGCCGTCGGTGCTGCTTAAGCAGAGACCCCCGTCAGCGAGACTGCCATCTCCCACGACCAAGCCCAGGAACCAGTCGACGGCTGCCCCATCGACGACCATAGCAAACTCAACAGCGAAATCTTCATAGTGGATTACACTGCCTCCCCAGCCCACGACTACGACCACTCTGGCCACAGCTACGACTGCCTTGACCACCATGACTACCCAGTCTGTGATGGCCCTAGTCGATTGTTCTTTCCAGGAGGAGTCAGGAAGGTCAAGGGAGCTGTTCACACAGAATTTTACCCTAGTCCTATGGTGGGTCTAAAGGTGGTAGCAAGGGATCCTGTCAAGGCAATCTACACAAGCTCGGACGAAGAGTCTAATATCATTCACCCACTGTGAGGAACTTGAGGGCATCCTCCCATCTACTTGCAGGAATGCTGCTGCTCATACCATGGAGACGACAGCCTGATTGGTGAGGAGGCCTCCCTTGTGAAACAGAACCGGCCATCAATCCCTGTAAGGCACGCTAGACCTTCATCAGTGCCACCAAGGTGTGCTAGCCCTCCCTCAGTGCCTGTCCTGGTGGTTCTGCCACAGAATGCTAGACATTTTGACTACACTGCACACTTTGGTGTCTGCAATACAGCAGCAGCCTCCCCACCGCCCCCAGCGGCTCCAGTGGTGACCACCTCCAGGCGCAGCCCAACAAGATCACGGCACAGATAAAAGCGCCTTCCAACACAGAGCCGGCCAACTCCACCCACCACTCCAGCTGTACCATACAGTCACTGGAACGGATACAGGCACTACGGAGATGGATGAGTATGACGACTTTGTGCCACCGGATGGCGCACCACTGGGTGCCAAATATCCCCCCAGGACATTGCCTCCTGATGAGCTGGGTTCCTTCCACTCCATGTTTTCAAGGGCATCTACCCTCTTCCACTTGGTGCCCAAGGAAAATGAGGGGCTTCTTTATGGGAACCGCACATCATCCAGGAAGACCGTAACATCCATTCCTCTGCTAGATGATGTTTGGGAGGAAGGCCTAGTCCTGATGAAATCCCTGTGATCTACACCAGCAAAGCTGGACAGACTTGAAAAAATACAGGGTGCCTGACTCAGCCCCTAAACCTCTCAGGTCTCAGCCGTCCCCGGACTCTGTAGTTTCAGCCGCCCCCAGTAAGCGGTCAGCAATCCCCTCGTCCAAATCCGTGGTTCCCCCTGACCAGGATGGGGAAAAGCTGGATGCAAATGGGCAAGCGTATCATCTGTTCTGCCTCAACGTTGAAGGCCGCCAATTATCTGGCCATCCTAGCCCGTTATGACGGGGAGTTGTGGTTCAAGCTGGGCCCTCTCCTGGATTTCTTGCTGGATGGCAAAAAGGCAGAGGCTGTGGCCCTATTTTCGGAGGGTGAGGTGGCCTCCGACCACTCCATCAGAGTAGCGTTTGATGTCGCATACTCAGGTTTTTGCCAAATAGGAAACGGAATGGCACTCAGACGGCAGGGCTAGCTAAAGGCCCCTAATTTCAGACCAGTTGTCCAAGCCAAGGTGGTGGATGTAAAGACTGGAGGGGGGTGTCAGTACTCCTGCTCTCTATATGGTAGAGGAGAGGCACAGAGGACCCCAGCCAAAATTCTGTATTCTGTATCTATGGTCGAGCAATCGAGGCCTAGCTTCTCAGGAGGTAATGCGGGCTGGTTCTTAAGTACAGTGTAGTCCCCAAGCACCCACAAAGGAATGTCCACACACTGTATTAGTTAAAACAGTCTTTATATGATTAAGGTTCAAGGTTATATACAATCACAATAACTCACTTTGTGCTCAGTTAATCTACAATGACAAATATATACAATTCTAAGTGGTACCACAATTATCAGATTTAATTAAAGTGCATCAACTGTACCCTGGTCAAATGTCACACAAATCAATTAATAAAGGTAACCAACAATAGACTTAGGAGGAAAGCAGTTGCTTAGAACAATTGGCAGAATACCGGCCCCTACCACTAGACACAGTTCTGTGTGGAGATCCCCCGCCCCACACTTGGGCAACCTGTAAAATAGATATACTACAATCCCAGTCCATATATTGTTCAATGAGTCTTTTCCTTTTAAAATGTTTCTACCACCCCAATGTACCTGGAATAACAGAGTTCGACGACGAGTCGTCAACGGATCCTTTTTGAGCGGCTCCCTTTAAAGCCGGAGCCACGGATCGTCGAGATCCTTCGGAGAAAAGGGGTGAACAACGGCGGTGAGGTAGCAGCTTTGGTCCTGGCGGTGCTCGTCTGTGACGAGTCGAAGCCGTCCTGCAAGGAAGAGGTGTGCTGGGACCTCGATGTCGATAGTTCAGTACCGCAAAGAGTTTGTGAAGAACTGTGGCCCAGCAAGGGCGTCAAGTCATCCGGCATCTCTATGGTCTTTGAGTGGCGGGAAACGAACCGGCGGATGCTCGTCGACAGCCTGGCCTTCTCTGGCGGGATGTGGACGAACACGCCCGGGAATCAAATGTCTCAATCAATGGAGTGTTGCGGCTCCAGTCGTCGATGGCACCGAGTCAAGCAGTCCCCGCTTCTGGGCAACTAACTCCGACGGGCTTCCAGCGGTTATAGCAAACCTGCCAACCCTGGTCGACGACGGTGGCCGGAATGTCCGGTGCTTCTCTTCGTTTTCCTGTCAGCGGTCCCCGTCTCCGGCTGACAGTCTTTCGTAGGCTGACTTTCAGGGCGCTTCTGCAAAGGTTAGCAGTGCACGATGGTCCCTCGTACTTCGGCAAGAGGGCGCCTAACAGGGTCCTCTCTGGGTCAGTTCTTGAAGACACAGCAGCTTTCAGATCAAAGAAGTAGAGCATCAGCAATACTTCTCTTCCAGCAGGGCTTCAAACTTAAGCTTCAGTTTCAATGTCAGTTTCAACTCCAGCTTCTGAACGAATTCTAGCAGTGAGAGGCCCCCGGATATACTGTTGATGTCCCATTCATTCTGCTGGGTCACACTCGGGCAACCAATCACTCAGAAGGGCATTCAGGCAGTCAGTTAGCCAATCTTGCGCACAGTGCATTCAGGCCATTCTTCTCCATCCAGACACTCACAACACAGAATGTGGATTCAGACAAGTACCACACCATTCAACACTACATACTGCATTCATACCAGTTTTGGGCTGGGCTGTCTCAGTCATTGTGTCAAACACCAGATACTAGACATCCCGAACACAGAATGCATATTCGTCACATACTCCATTCACCCAGGTCCCACCCATAGGCGTACCCACAACATACGGTCCCACATGAACCCCTGCGTGGAAAACGCAACAGAACACACGATAAAAAGCAGTAAAGGACAAGGATCCAGAGGCCCTGTCCCTCCGATACCTTTCCTGCATCACAGTGGATCTGCCCTTCGATGGGGATAATCTCTTCAGCAAGGTGGTGGAAGAAACTCTGCAAGCGATAGACAGACACTCAAACAGCAAGATCCCTGGGAACCTTGCAACAGCGATAGTCTTTGTCTTTTTGATCTTCTAGAGGGAAGTTCATCAGATCCTCTAAGGGCTATGCATCAACCTTATACCGTCAACCCTCCTGCTCCACCTCCCAAGAGAAATACAGGGACCAGTTTCATGCCTTTGGCGGAGGGTCACAGTGTTGACAGCTTCAGCAAAGCAGGATGTTAACACCCAAGTAAGCCTGACCTGGCCCAGGGCCCGGACCCCCACTTTCGCTCCCCACTGGGGGGGGGCTGTCTGGCACACGTCGTCAACGAGTGGAAGAACATTACCACCGACGAGTGGGTGCTGGACATACTCCATGAGAGGCACACCCTGGAATTCGAACGCAGGTACCCTCGCATTCCCCCTGTGGCCGGAAAAGAACTGCACATGGTCCAGCGGCTGCAAGAAGTGCAGTCCATGTTAAGGAAGGGGGCAATAGAACCTGTCCCGCTGCACCTCCGTGTCTCCTAAAGTATATTCCAGATACTATATGGGCTGATAAAAAATCCAGGGGAGTGGGGGTGTTGGGGAGAATTCTCATTTATGGCTAATTTCCCTTAACTAGTGAGTCCCTCAGGAGCTTTGCTGGATTTCGGGGGTTTATTTTTTCCACCTGGTAAGAGTGTGAGCCTTTTTCCCCACTCTTACAGTGTATTTTTTGTGTGTGTTGTACTTTTTGTGCTCATGGGCTATGGAGTATCACAAACTCCCTAGGCATCATCTTTTTACTTGTGTCTCAAACAGCACCTTTAGTGCAGTGAAACAGGGATGTCTTTGAGGCTTTCCTTGTGAACTCCATTTCTGGGGATGACTACTGTCCCCCAGAAACAGGTAAAGTCACCATTGGCTTTACTAGTCCTTTTAAATACAGATCCAGTACCAACCATCTTACAATGGAGTACTGGAGGGGAATATCTTTCCCCTGTCCTTCTTTACCTCAAAGGGCATGTTGTGTCCCCCCTTCCCGACTCGACATGGCTGGTGGCAGTGGTAACTATCATTTTTACACAGATTCCCGTGTTAGTGTTCTGGCTGTGGTGACAGACGTGAACATAAATCCCGCTACCCCATATCATTGTTTTTTTGGGTCCTAGCATGGTTTTTCGCCATTTTGTGTTGGAAAGGTCTTTCTTGTTGTTTGCTTTTCGCGCCAGACCAGATTTGGTTTCCTTGTTCTCCGTCCTTTGTTGGGCTTCTGCGAAGAAGCCATCCTTTTTGCATCTGGGTGTTTAGGTGGGCTGAATGTGAGGGAGGGGTTTAGTCACCGCCTGCACAGGGTCTCCTTGGAGAGCCAAGTCACACTTTGTGTCGATTGGCTGGGGTGGTTGTCCGGGCTGGACAACCCCTCTGCTGTGTGATTGACAGCCAAACTGTGTGAATGGGGGAGTTTGGCATAAAAGGCAGGACTCTTGGGCGGAAGTCAGTCGCCACTGGAACTACAAGAACCGAAAAGAAGTGGAGAAGACGGCTGCTGCAACTCCTGGAATCCTGGGGGAAGCCCTGCTGCAGTCCTGGGCTATCTACCCTTCAACGACAGAGAAGATCCAGTCCGGAGTTTTGTTCCCTTGAGCCTGGTGGGATCAACCAGCTCACCTTTTCAGCCAGAGAATCCTCTTCTGGGTCGAAATCGCTGCACTGAGCTGTAGTGGACCGGAGAGCCATCAGAAGAGCCCGCTCCTGTTTTTAAGGAGCGCACCTTTTATTCATCATTGCTTTACTGCTGCTGGACTGATCCCTGGGTAGTGCAGATCGCTCCATACGTCGTCCTTCTTGTCCCCACAACTGAAGCGCCAGGAACCGTGAGTCTGCAGGAACTACCAGGAACAACTGCTGTAGCACCAGCTTTCTTCATCCGAATAAGGTACTGTGTCCATTTGGTCGTTCTCTCCATCCGACCTTAAGGAATCGGGGTGAACCCTTTTCCTTTCCTAAGGCTTGTCCTGTTTTCCTTCCCTCTTATAACTTTTGATTCCCTGTGACAATATCCAGTACTCCTGGCAACGTTAATCACGAACTGTTCTCACCGTGTGATCCTCGACAACAGAGCCCCTGCTCCATTTGACACTGGCGCAGGCCTATTGACTTTTATCTGTCTCTTAGAAAAAGTCCTCTGATTCTATTGCCTTGACAAAAGTATTACCTATGATTTTTATCCATTATTCCCTTGTTTTAATTCTATGTGCTGGTTTGTCTGCGGTTACATTTCTTCCCCCGGGTACGCTTTTCTTTCGTAAGACCGAACTGTCATTACTGTCAAAAAGTGATTCCATATTAACCCACGGTAACGTCTTTGTTTTGCAACACCGGTCTGTCAAATCCTAATGTACTTACCTTGAATTGTCCTGAACAAAAGGAATTGGTTGTGTAGTATATTTAGAGTGTGGTTTTTTCTAATAGAAGTGAAGTCTTTTGTGAACAGATGGTTTAAAAATAAATGTACTTATATTTTTTAACCGGAAACCTTGATTCACAGTAATTGTTGTCCTTTGTGTAATCCCTACTACTGCTCATTTGCTCTTGAGATAAGTCTGGCTGCTCAGCCATCGCTACCACTTTACTGCATAGTACAGGCTTGTACCAAAGGTGAAATTGTACTATCACTTGTAGTCTTAATTGTCTGTAGTGTTCCCTAAGGGTACTGCAGATGATTTTGCCTAATGGGGCGAGAGTTCAGGTGTCATCCAATCCCCGGCACCCTAGCAAAAGCGAGTTATTGGACTCAGACGAGCAAAAGACTGCACATAAACTATGCTATATCATAAAAAAATGGCTCGTTATAGGTCCTTTATTTACATGTTATATATACAGATAAACAAACACACACTTAGATATACAAAGATATGATATGAGACATCACTGTTAGACAGGAAGCAGAAGACCCCTTCAGCTTGGCCACCACAACACTGCTTAGTCCGTCAGCTGGTAGGCAAAGAGATCACTGGTTCTAACGAGGTCTGTGGCGGAGCATCCTCCCTCTCAGCGGGACTGCATCACCCGGGGTCCAACTAACATTTGCCATGCAATGCTCTCTCCTTTATGGGGGCATTTCACTGCCCTTCTCAGTTGTGTTCGCCCTCGGCCGAAGAGCAGATGAAAAGTCAAAGGAAAAGAAGGTGGAAAAACCCAGCGCCCCTCTCTTCTCATTCATTCCTAGAACCCCTTATCATGCACCTGCAGGATTCTCCAACTCCCTTTCTGTATTCGTCCTTTAGTGGACAATTCAATAACTATTCTCCACAGTAAGTCCACTCGGCAATAATATTTGTGACCTTGCTCTGTTTTTGCTGCTGCTCGTTTATTCTGTGAGGCCCACAGAAACACAGGTTTTATTACTCTGATGGGAGTGTGTGTCCAAAATGGCTGCTCATCGACTCCTTGATATTCTGGCTTGCATTTTTGCACAAGCATTACAGATGCCTAAACTAATGCCTGAAGTCCCAACAGTTCAGGATGTTTACGTTGCAGCAAGTGCTCGGCCAGCTGGAGGAAGGTGATTTCCTAGCGACATTGGACCTGGAGGATGCCTACTTCCACGTTGCCATACATCCAATGCTTCAGAGCTTCTTGCGCTTTGTGGTCCTGGGACGTCACTATCAGTTCAAGGATCTAACCTTCGATCTAAAGTCAGCGACCAAGGGTGTTTACAATGTGTCTGGTCCTTGTGGCAATGCACCTGCTTCTCAAGTGCATACTCATCTATCCATACTTGGATGACTGCTCATCCATTCCCCTTCTCCGGCCCTGGTGGTGCAGCACACCAGGGAGACCATACACCTGCTTATGGAGCTCATATTCTCTATCAACTTTCCCAAGTCCTGTGTGGTGCCTTCGCAGAATGCTCTGTTCCTGGGCGCTCCCCTCAACACAGCTTCTCTGGCGTTTCCCTCGGAGGAAAAGGTGGCAGCTTTGTTGAGGAAGGTGCATCGCCCAGCTATGGCTCGGTACCCAATGTTGCGTACCATCAAGTCGCTACTGGACATGTCCTGCATTCACCTTATCCCGTTCTGCAGGCAGCAGATGAGGCTGCTACAGGAGTTTCTGGACGCCAGTGGGCTTCAGATCACCTGCAAGTGGAGAGACCTAATTGCCGTCAACCAAGACTTTCAGTGGTGGGGGGTGTGCCAGCACCTTGCGCTGGGAAACCCGTTTCAAGTTCCACGTTCCAAGTTCCCCCGTTTCAGGCTTCTGCCGCCTCTCTGGACAGATTGGGGAGGCTCACACTGGATGGTCCCTGTTAGGACAGATTTCCATTTCATGTGTAATTTTCCCTCCCGTTGTGTACCCCCCAATGTTTTGCTGATCGTAAACACCATAGTCTGACTAGCCCATCCTTCTGCTGCACTCTCCTGGGCTTTTCGCTCACTTTTTATGGGGAAACTGACATGTCCTTAAGACAGTCAGTACTGGGAGACTTTGGTTCCCTTAGTCCTTTCCAGTGTTGCAACTTTTCTGCAACATGTAACATGTGTGCAATGTTTCTTCCAGTACAGTGTAATTGGGTCTTTTAGTCATTTCCAAAGGCCCTAGATACTCTCAAAGGATTTTTTAGGAGAAGTGCAGATGTGCTTTTGACAGGGCTGGTAGCAGCTTTTCATTTCATATATTTTTAACCCTTTCCTGCCAGGTAAACCTCAATTACCGTGCTCCAAAATTGCCATGCCACGAGGTTCTTTGTCCTGTCCTTTGGCCATCTTGCCCCTTCACCTTCCCCAGGTCGAGCCGACCCGGGTCAGTCCTTATTTGGGCATGCATTTTCCCGCAAAGCGCCAAGCCTTCGCAGGCCTTGTGTGTGTGCCAGGAATGTTTGTTCCCAATACACATCCTGGGTGCCAGAGTGTCTGGAGTGTTGTGAATGCCTGGGACCACCGTGGTCCGTGATTGGTCCACGTATTGTATTCCTGTATGTGAGCATATCTCCCATTGGGGCCTCTTCATTTTGGCGTAAAGGAGATTCTGGATAAGAGAAGGCCCCAAACACCCATACCATGTCGATCTCCGGAGTTCTCACTGAATGAAGGATAGGATCCAAGTATCCTGAAACAAAGAAGCCGAGTCGAGGAACCGCTGGTGACCTGCTGGAAGGTTTGGCACCCTGAGCCCGCTGTCGTCCCGTGGGACACCTCTGCATCTGTTCATCCTAGAAGGTCTGCGACGACTCTTCGACCCATTCAAATAGTGGGACCAACTATTCTCGGCACCTTCATCAAACCCTGAAAGTAAGCTCTCTCAAAGTGTCCCTGGGCCAACCAGTGGGCTGACCTGCTAACGCAGACTCTTTGCCCTTATACCGCCGCCTATTCGGGGAAGCCCTCGAAACTTGGTACATCGCTAGCTCTGTGCTCACGGCACCCTCACACCGAAATTCATACACTTGGCGTTCCCATGTCTGAAGTGAAGCCAGTGCGCCATAACCAGAGTATACACGGTTACTGTGTCGCCTAGCCGTGGTGACGTACTTTGCAGTTGTGCTGAATTTGTGCCCCTGAAGCCTACTGCAGTGAAACTGGCCTGATCCATCCACCAGGAGCGGAGAAATCGCAACTGTCCCATTTGGGAATCATCACTGTATCTTCACCGCTGAAAGCTGCGGAACCGTCAAATTGCCGCACTTAAACCTGCAACCGAAGTGGACTCGACTGCCGAAGTTTGGTCTGGAGTTCGCCAGGGTTCAGTGAGTAATTGCAACCCTGACCAGTGGCCCCTAGCGCCTCCATCCATTTTTAGGGGCCCCTCCTTTCCACTGCCAGTGCAAACTAGCAAAATATTCCCAACTCTTGGAATCGACTCTGCCCTCAAGTGGAGGCCCTCCTCGAATAGTGGGAACCTATTCTTCGCCTCACCCACCTTCCTGTGTGGCTACAGACCCCTGAATAGACCACGTTTAGCCCATTTGAACAACCGTGTGCGCCAGCACTGAAAGTACATTTGAGCTATAGGCTCCACTCTTCTTAGCGATTGGACTGCCTCTTAGTTAGGACTGTGTTGGATATTGAAGGGGCTGAAGACTATTTGCATTGCCTGTTTCCTCCCCCTTTTAGGTTGGCGACACATTTTGTGCATTAACCCTTTAGACCCCATTGGTCTTGTATATATGTATTTGGAAAGGATTGTGTTGGCTTCATAGTATTTCTGTGATTTGATTTGAGTGTTGAAACTCAAAGCCCTTGAAATACATGTATTTGAATTTTTTATGTATCTACACCTGACTGTGATTGATTTTGTAAGTGTCCTTTACTCTGTGTGCTGATTGAGGTTTTTCAGTCCCCCTAGTCTTGACCGCCGCCAAGCTAACTTGATTGGTCTGGCTTGTCCAGAAGGTTACCCTGTTCCAAGAAACTAGGCTGGCCTTCTGAACCTCTGCCCACCAGATCAGAGTTCAGAAATCCATCTCAACAGTCCCAAGCCAGAGGACTCAGGCATCCGGAAGAGAAGGCTCTACACATCAATGTTCTGGAGCTGCGTGCCATATTTTAGTCCCTCAAGTCTTTCCTACCTCTTCTGCAAGGACAGGTGGTGAGGATCTTCAAGGACAACACAACCACAATGTTTTACATCCGGAATCAGGGCGGTACCTGCTCACCCGCTCTCTCACTGGAGGTGCAGGCCCTGAGGCACTGGGCCATTCTTCAGGACATCTTTCTCATCCCATTTCACCTGGCAGGCATCAAGAACACATCGCGGACTCCCCCAGCAGGGCGATGTGGTCTTGCCACGAATGGGATCTCTAGCAGACACAAACGTCCCCTCTCTTCAGCATGTGGGGCAGACCCTGGATCGACCTCTTTGTGGCAGCAGCGAACTTAAAGTGCCAGGCTTTTGCCAGCATGTTTCCCAAGCCGGGGAGCCTGGAGATACTTTTTCGTTCACGTGGAAGGTCCTCTTCCTGTCCACGTTCTGCTGCTATATGTAATCAACACACAAACGCTTTCGAGGCAAGATGATACTGATCTCCCTGGTGTGGTCGTGCCAGATCGGGTACCTGTAACTGCTCCACATTGGGGTAGCGCCGGCCTTGCGGCTGCCTCCTCTTCCCAATGACCTCTCCAAAGAAGGAAGGATACTACAACACGACCCAGCATCTCTGAACCTCACAGCTTGGCCCCTGCCGCCCTAGAGTTTGGGCATTATGACATTCCGCTAGAATGCAGGAAGGTCCTGGCCAAGGCTGGAGTGTCCTCTGAAATATTATGTTACAGCCACAAATGGAAACGCTTCACTGTGTGGTGCAGGGTGCAAAACATTACATCTCTGCTTTTCGCAAGCTTCTCAGCTACTGCTGTACCTGTTGTACTTAACCAAGGTCGGATTGACTCATTCCTCCATCAAGTTGCATCCGGCGGCCATTTCCTGGTACGCGCGTTTTCCAGGCAGGCCATCGCTGTGGTCTCACAGGCTCGTCAAGGAGTTTCTGAAAGGCCTGTTCAGGACTTTTCCGCTGGTGAAAGCTCCTCCTCCGACTTGGGGGCTCAATGCCGTTCATAGTAAACTCATGGGGCCTCCATAAGAACCATTGCATCAGGCCCCTCTGAAGTTTCTCTCATGGAAGACTGATTTCCTGGTAGCCATCACCTTGGCCAGGCGACTCGGGGGAATCAGGCTCATTCCTGGAATCGCCCATAATGTCTTTTCGTGCTTAGAGCATGGTGCTACGGACCCACCCCACCTTTATGCCAAAGGTTTCTTCTGAATTCCATCTCAACAAACCCTTGGTGCTACCAGTCTTCTTCCCAAACCCTTCTTCGGCCGCTGAAAGTTCACTGTATATGCTGGACGTTGCACGTGCCCTAAAGTTCTATGTGACACGCACAAAGGACTTTCGGATGACACCACAACTCTGTGAGCTTTGGACCTGTAGATCACAGGAAGGCCCTGTCGAAGGCATCCTTCTCCAGGTGGCTCTATGGCTGCATCATACACTGTCAACAGACCGCTTACAGGCCGGCTGAGAGCCCACTCCACCAGAGCCATCACAGTAACGACAGCTTTTCTCTAAGTCCAGAGTCGGCAAGGTGGTGTTACGCAACCTGTTTTTTTTGTGGTGAGTCTGTTCCAGGGCTAAGTGGTTGTACGTCTGTTGAGCCTTGACACCTTCCGCGGTTGTGCTATGTACCTCTGTGTATTTTTATTCATGAGCATCTGAATCCCATTCCAGACCCCATGCTGGAGAAAGAACAAGTTACTTACCTGCAACTGTTCTCCAGCATGGGTCTGGTAGGGATTCACATGCAAACCTTCCCTACTTCCCCGCTGTAGATCTTCTGGGTTCACACTGTCACTTTGCTTGCCTCAAATCTGAATATGGCCACAGGGGTGGGGCTTAGGGAGACGGTCGTCATTGGATGGGTGCAGTATGACCCAGACTTCAATGATTGGTTAAAGGAAGACTGCTTTCTTTTTTACCGAGGATTCCCGGCCTGATAGGGAATATTCATGAGCATGTGAATCCAGATCCATGCTGGAGAACAACAGTTACAGCTAAGTAACTTTTTCCTTCTGCGCACTCCGTACACTACTCAGAACACACTCTATCAAATTGATTTCATACTACGCCAGTTTGTCTGGGCCAAACCGTCTCGTTTCAAGCGCTGTGAGGGCTGCAATTTCAATACGTCACTTTTTGATCCACACACTGTGTGTGGTGTCTCAGTGTCAGACACAATACAGTACAATGTGGTTCTTGTCCAGCTGCAAACCCTGAAGCGGGGAAGGGAATGCTCTGCGAAACAGGCACTTGCTGGACCACTGTTGAAATCCCTGGCGAAGTCGGTCTCTAAATTCTCAGAGCATGATACAGAGGAGCCTACGCCTAAGAAACATCAAGAGGTAAGGCGTTGAAAAAAGTCTCAGAAGTGTTCGCATTCATGTTGCAACTCTCACCACTCTCCCTCATCATCAACCACAAAAATGTGCTGATGTGATTCCGATTCATCGGACAATAAGAGTAAGTTGTATCCTGCGAAGGGTGTCTCTAGGGAGGATGGGAGGACTTGCAAGGCAAATTATGATGGTCTTTGAGAAGGTCTCGGCTAGTACAGCTTTGTCCTCGATGCTACAGGTGAATACGGCTCCTACTGCGCCTGGCCGGCATTAAGTAGCCAAGGGAGGCTGAACACCCTCTAGCGAGACCCCAAATGAGAAGCCCACTCCTGCATCGATACCATCGGCGGCCCCCTTGGGCCGAGAGGCATATAGACCAGCCGAAGCTCTGCAAGATTGAACGTTTGTATGCGGCCTATTTTTGATGAGGGCGACTTGATATCTTTCGGGTTTGAACTGATGAGGTGTCACCTTGGATACGTTGCCCGATTTCATGGTGGACTAGTTGGGGTTAATGGAACTAGTGGAGGGCCTCCACGACAAGAGCAGACTGGAGACATTCCCGGAAGTCGAGATCCAGTAATTGAACCTGTATACACATCCAAACGCTCAATACCGCAAGGTGGTCGTAGTAGCTCTAGGGCTCGCCGCTCCTTTGAAGTCGCTGTCGCAATATGACCTTACCGACATCCTTGACTGGACAATGAACTGGCCTTAACATTGATTGCCGCCATAGCGGATCCTGTCATGACCTTGTGGCAACGTCCATACTCGATGCCGGCGGTCGACAGGGAGCTAAGGAAATAGTATAAGCAGACGAGTCATTCTTCCGTTCTTGACGATCCACCCGAACCCTGAGAGACTAGTGGTGCAGGCCGCTGCAGTTAGTTCTAGGCACTAGATGGCAGATCTCCCCATGGATTGAGATTTAAAAAAGTGGACGCTTTGGCTAAGTCTGTGTGCATCGGGAGCATGGCGCTTCAAGCCATTAATGCCTTGTGTGCTTTTGCAAAATTCTCACATGTCCTGTGGAGCACATTTTCAGAGGATACCTCAACCCTTCAAAAGAAAGGTCTCCTCAAGGTTCTATTTGAGTGAGGAGCAAAAGGAACAGGACATATCCTAACGGGTAGAAGAGGAATGTGAGAAGGAAGACTACAATAGCAACACCTGTCTCCAGGTCTCTTTGTCCCCTGTACCAGGCTGGCTTGGGACAGTAACACCTCATACACAACTGTCGAAAAGGAGCAGAGGTTAAGAAAACACCATCTTCACACACCTGTGTCAGAGCCAACACATGTTAAAGAAAACCAAAGGTGGAGTTCATCTCTCCAGATCTAGAAGATCAAGAGGAAGATGAAGAAAGTGAAGGGGGTGAGACTTCCTTAGATGAGGACCTTAAGAACCCAGATTGATACTCCATAGATCATCCAGTAGAAGAAGCAATATTTAATGATCCTATTGAAGTCATTTTGCTTAGTTGTAGCTGCTAAAGAGCATTAGAAAACTGTGGCTTAAAAGCACAATCACATGGACATATAACTTGCATTTAAGACACTTTGGAGTAGTATGAGTCCCATTACATCCTGTTAATGCAATCTGTTAAAACGACAGGCTCCCTTAAAGCCACTGTCAAATGATCAGTTTGAAGAGAAATACAAACCCTCTCCTCTAGATCTATTACAGGTTCAGGGCCAGACTACACCTGACTCATTGGTAATAACTAGGAAAAGGGGTGTTGCACCTCTTCGTTGCAAAGAGAGGGCAAGAAAATATACGCTTAACCATAGGAAGAATACAACCATGGCTATATACTGATTGCCAACACCAAAGCTCTAATGGATAGATACAATAGGATAAACTTCTTGCCCCTTTAAGGATTTTGCAGACATCTTGCAAGATCAATTGGTATCAAGTAATAATGTCCCCATACATAATGTCGCCGGTAAAAGCCATTGGCGACATTATATATGGTGGCATTATTTATGGCAATGGGTTGCGGGGAGGTCCCCTGCTCCCCTTGTTAAAAAATAAAAAAATAAATCTTGGGCTGCAGGGGTGTCCCCAGCATGTTCAATGTAATAATGTTGCCGCAAAAAACGAGGACTTTTTTGTTGGGAGACATTTTTGCGGGGACATTACATGGAACCGATCAATTCTGGATATAGTGCACGGGGGGACCAACAATCCACAATTGCAGTAATTGTAAGCACATTAGAGCATTAGACACATCAATCTGCAGATTTTCAGGTGACAGGAGGGGCAGTTGTCAATATATATGCCAGTTTTCAGGGAACAGGGTTCAAACCTCAAACAGTCTGCTTTAATTAACACAATCTTTGATGACTCACTATTATTAGGAAAAAGTGTTGAAGACTCTTAAAGCTAAACAAAAAAGCACAGGAATCTAGATTGTAGAGTATCATAATCACTCACTTTTTGGAGAAAGTTTCACGTACTTTTCCTCACATTATTCCCATTGAACCTATAGGTTAAGGGGAAATGGCATGTCAGACGGACAGACCAGTTTGTGCATCTCACCACAAAGAGCCCAATTCTGGCAAAGAAGCTCCTGCTTGAGGGGAGCAGCCACCTTCAAAAAGCACTGAAACAGCTTTGTCCCCTCGCACGTCTCTCCAGCAGGAAGCACATATTCACCCACTGTGAGGAACCTAAGGGCATCCTCCCATCACTCTCCTTGGATCCTCTTCTGTTGTGGGCAGGGAAATGCCATTGCTCTTAGATCCTGACCCTGGGGTGGAGATGCGAGGGAGGATCACCTGGTTGGAGGGTCCTTGGGGAGTGGGGAAAGGATGTCTGCAGGTGAAACATAGTATCCCTCTTTACCTGTTGAGAATGAGTCCTACTCTCCCTGGACCTTTGTAGGGTATTGTCAGTCCTTTTCCCTTCCCTACACACCTACTGTCCCACATACCTTTACAACAGGGACGAGGAAGAGGCAACTATGAGTAATGCACACTTCTAATCTGTTTCACCACTATGGTACCTAGACGAGGAAGAGGACTATGGAAGGTAAGGCATATTCATTACTGTAATTGTAGTCAGGCAAAGGACTTGCACTTGCGACCAATTGACAGGTGCATAAAATGGTAGACCAAGAAAGGAGAAGGGGGGACCTGGCTGGTGAGAATGTCGCAGCTGATAGGCAAGAAGCAGGGCCGGCAGAGAGGATGCTGTGTGTTGCTAGGGGATGAGAGGTGCTGTGACCCGAGCAGGCCGTGAGAGTACCAGAGCCCCATCAACTACCTGAGCCACGTGTTCCCAGCTGAAGTTGCAGAACACAAAAGACTATCAAACGCAGCAGACCGCTGCAGCAAGGCTTTTCGATAACGAGGGCTGCTCGCTGGAGCTACTGGCGCTTAACTGGGAAGAAAGTGGAAGTCAGAGAAGACTGCGGAGACGCCCGTAGGAGCAGCCGGGTACTGGTGAGTGTGAGAGAGGAAACACTCAAACAGGGTCGGGAATTGGACCTTTGCAAGTAGCGATTCAGCTAAAACTCCAAGAGTGGGGTCTGAAACCGTAAGGGAAGAATATTGAATATCGAGCAAACTGCAAACCACTTTTCGAAATGGCAGAAGATTTATTGAATACCGAACACATTGCAAAGTACCTTTTGAAATGTACCAAGATGTATTGAATATCGGATTGAAGAGAAAGATAAGGAATTCAGATGAAAATGTCGCACAAGGGAAAAGCAAATGATATACAGTTATGCCCACTGTGAAAACTCATTCAGAAGCATTTGATGAACAAAGTGAAAGTGCATAATAAGCACTATTGAATTAAGCAGAAAGGCAAGTGTGAAATAAAAGTTGATGACATTGTACACCAAGCCAAGTACAGAGTGGCTTGAATACAAAGTTGTGGCAAATCCAAAAGACTGCCATTGTGAAAGCCACAATGAATGTTTATTACTGACACAGGTCCAGGGAGAAAAGCTGTGTTGGCCAAGGAAAACTAAGAGCGTCAAAGAGTGTTAAGTGTTATTGGTTGCGTGACTTGTAATGGGTGGATCGTGTGGTCCGACGACTGCACCGAGACCAAGCAGCCCCAGTAGAGGAAGAACAAAAGAAAGGCGCGATAAAAATGCTATGCTGCATGGTGATTGCTGAAGTGAAAGAAAGCCTTCGTTTGAGCCGTTTTAAGAGCCTAGAGGATTACAAAGTTAAACTGAAAGTCTCCTTACAACTCAAGAGCCTCACATACGTTCTAGTGGAGGAGCTGCCTGCTTTGGGAAGTGAACCTTGAGACTTTTGTGAAATGTGTTAAACGTGGGGAAGGAAACCCTCAGACCTTTTGAAACTATTGTTGAACTGGGGAAAGGTGAAATTGAAAGCACTTTTTTTGGTGCTGACATCCCTACACATTGTATAGCTTTAATTGTGATGGCAAGTATAGGTTTTGGACGCAGGCAGACTTTTGAGTTGAACTTAATGATGCAGACTATCCTTAGTTTCTTTAGGTTGGGAAATCCTACCTTAGCTTAGGGCAAGTTAAGCATTAAACCTTCCTGACAAATAAAGGCCAATAAAGTATTTTTCTTAAGACACGTGAATCTGCCTTCATGTCACACATGGGAGGACATCACAATAGACAAGTGATTGCTAAGCTTAGTGAAGCAGAGTTACTTCTTCAAGCTAAACTGGAACATGTGATCTACCTCCAGGTTTCAAGACAAATGAAACATGCTTCTATTGAAAAGGCCAGTTGAAGTGTATTTCCTTTCAAACTACATAAATACAGGATGACCAAACTACAGGAGGTAATTACCCTTCTAACGGGATTATTTGGCAAATCTGGACATGAATGATTCATACTTTTTATACATCCATGTTCTCCCTCATCACAAATTCATCAGAAGTACATTGTTACCTCATGTAATAATCAAAGTGCTAACAGTAGTCGCAGTGCACTTGCTCTGACAAAATAATTCCAGTGATTCCCATCTGAGGATTTGCTCATAACGTTGCAAAGCTCCAACGAATGCCTTAAAAACACTTACGTACCATAGAGCTCCATCAACTAGGGGGTCGTCAATGAATGACCCAAAATTAGGCTTTAACCCAGTCCAATCCAGAATGTTCTTGCTGCAATGGTGGACACAAGAACAGCAGTGGCTTATCCTTCACAGGAAAGGCCAGAGGCTTTTTGGGCATAGGTCACTTCATAGATGGCAAACAAGTCCACAACAGTACTAACAGAACTATAAGGAATGGTGGTATCTTGCGTTTCCTCATCGGTTTGCATGACTACACATGGCAGCTTTGTAAAGGGTCACTCATGAGTCAATGGTCACAAGCAAATTGTGATTGTGACAGTCTAATGTTGCCTACCAAAAGGTGGTAAAGGAATAAAGTGGTGGACTCTCACAAACCTGTTTAAAGGATAATCTTTACTGAATCCACCAGTGCAAGCAGTAGCAATGATAGATGCATTGAAGTTTGAATTCGGTGAACATTGCCAGTCACTCTCTGCACATGTCAAGGGGACATCTGAACAGTCATCTGCACACAAATGTTTTAAGAGCTATGCAGTTTTCAAACTCTGCTCCAGTACAAGCGCATCCTCATAAATACACAGTACAGCGGACATGGCCTACACAGTGAGCATGGAATCCACTTGCCAACTTTTTCGATACACACTCACCAGAAATTGCAGTGATGCATACACAAGATATTATTCATTCATTCTTGTTGATTGCATAAGCAGGAGGCTGGATTAGGAGCATGAATGGCAACTCAACACTAAAACTCAAATCTTCAAAACCTTGGTTCATCCAGATAGACATATGTGCTTCAAATGCAAATATTCAAGTTCAGATAACCAGCTGCCATGGTCCCTATGCAATGTACTATGGATGAATTAGTCAGCAATATTAGCCTTATGCTCACCTCCAACTGCCCTACCTCGCACCACCACTGTATCCCCTTCGATGCACAGTAATAAACCAATTAGTCCAATAAGCTTTACACTTAATCGTCATTGTGACAATATAAGCACGACAAGTGCAATATCCTGACTGCAAACAGTTGCTTCACCCACCAATCAAATTGCTCCAGTACTCAACCTGTGGGCCTTTCAGAACCTGCCCCAATCCAAAAACGCAGCCTATCCCTTGAAGTCATAGTTTTGTCACGTAAACCAGCATCAAAGATTCATGGACCTTCTATGTGAGGCCAGAAATCCAAACAACAAATTACTATTTATACAAATATAAGCAATTTGTTACATGGTGAAAAAAGAAACCGGTCAGTCCAGTTGATTGCTGAACAGTAGCCATTTTTACCTTCCGTCTGTTCCTTTCTCACTCAGAGTTGGTATACTTTTCATGCAAGGTGCAGTTCCATGGCAGAATACACCACCAGTAAAAGAGGTGAGAAGTATGTATACACTGGTGGTGCAAGCACCACTATGCTGGGATCTGAATATAGTTTCACTGCAAGGGGGCGCAGCGCGACTGTGTCTGCTCTGCCTGATGCTTCAATGTGCTCTGCGCGGGACATGACATTGGGGCTAGAGTAGAGGGGTCACATCACACCCCATAGCCTTAGTTTAATTTTTCCATGCCCTCTGCTCGCTTTAGGAACACCACTCTTTTCTAATATTGCCTTCTCATTCCTATTCAATGACATACCGAACCCAGAGCTGCCCTGCATCAACTGTGCGCCTAATGTCTGTTTCAGGCCCTCACTGCATCTGTCTCTACTGTCTCTGTGACGGCCACAGCACGTAGGACTGTGCATTGTACCAATCGGTGCACTGAAGGCACTTGGAGAATGCGAGGCAAAGCTGTTAATCTTTCTCCACAAGGAGAGGGAATACAAATTCATGAGAGTTTGCCGGGTGTGGACGGTGGCACAGAGGATCGCTCTCCTGTCTGAAAGGACAAGAAAAAGATGCACCAGAAAAGCACTGTGTCCAACAGATCCCGATCTCCAGGTGGTTCTTCAAGTCACTATTCTTCTTAGTCTTGGAAGAAGAGCCGTCACTCCAGTGAAGCCCTGGATGATCAGGTTCAAAGGTTAACTTTTCCAGCCCACCCCTCTACTCCAGAGTAATAATAGGCCTTCAAGCAGAAGATGCTTGCCAAGCCATTGCATCCCACTATGCCCAGATGAGCCAGCAGGGAATCTGGAGAGAAGATGTGACAAGATCCCGTTAGTGTCTCACAGTTCAGACTTCGGACATCAGTCCTCTAACTTCAGCGCACCCTCGCACAGCACTGATGATGCAAGAGTCACAAGATAATTTGCCCTGCTCCACAGAGGTGCATAAATGTCACATTTGGAGGACATTTATGAGATAAGGTGAGCCCATCCCTTTTGGATTGCAACTTCTCCATCCAAGGGGGGGTCAGAGGCTTTCAGGAAGGGTTTTTTGGCGAGCAGGGGGATCCGATGGATCTTGTAAATTTGCATGAGGTCTAGACCCCATGCCAAAGGTTGACCTGCTCCCAACTCCAACCCTTACAGGCACCAAGCTGCTTTTTATCACTTCATGGCCAAAGTGTTCGACACCTTGGGGTTGTCTGCTCCTTCATGCCCTATGCAGTATGAGTTGACACACTTTGGACGAGGGCCCAAAGAAAGAGACCTTATTGCTGTTCAATCAGGCAGTAGAGGGACAAGTGGTTGAACTCTGGGCCAAGCCGGCCTCATTAGTTATTATTGACCAGGACCTGGCTGAGAAACAAAGGCTGGCCCCTTCTGACCATATGTTCCTCTCAGCTTGTGCATTGCTAGAGAGTTTAGTATTTCAAGCTGCTATAGCAAACCTAAAGACCATATCCTTTCCATCCTTGCCCCCCTGACTGGGAGAGTAAGAGACTAGATGTACGACGAAGGAAGATTCTTGGCTCTTTGAGCCTCGGCCTCCATTGTGTAAACATTTCCTGTGCCTGGCCAAGTTCTCTTTCGGGCACTGGTCTGTCTTGTCGGAACAGCCTAACAGCTTGAGGGTGAGATGTGGTGGTGTTTTGTAGCTCTGGCTAGTGACGCCGTGGCCTCCCTCCAATTCCGGATACTGCAGACTGTGTGGCATGAAACGTGGACATTAGTATGGCCTTGCAGAGAGAGTCTCAGACTTTGTGCCAGATGTTCAAACTTCTTGTATGCCTTTTGATGGCATGAACCTGTTCAGTACCAAGATCAACGATTCCTTGCAGAATTCTCAGACCTCAAATGCGACAGCAAAGTCACTGGTTCTTGCGGTCCAACAGAAGCAGCCAGCAAACGCTGTGGACATGGGCAATAAGGCTTTGTCACTTTTCCTCCTATGTCCAGCGAGGTAGAGGTCAGGCCCACTCGGGAAGACGAGGGCAGCGCCTACACTACCGATGAACGGGCAGAGGTGTGTCCAGAGGAATTGTCTCCATTACATCTTTGCCATCTGCAGCACCCGATGCACAGCCTCTGTGAAGAGGACTACTAACACCACCACTATACATCAGTAAGAGGCAGGATATCCCGGTTGTGCAATTAATGGATGCTTACTACTTTAGATACATAAGCCTTACAGGTAATTCACTAGGGACACTGCCTCCCTTTTGCGCTTTGCTCCCTTCGGGCAACCAGCCCTTGCTTCAGTAACCCCTACTGTTGTAGATTGGTGAACTTCTGGAAAAAGGCGACCTTAGAACGGGTAACGTGCACCGACAAGACTTGGGTTGGTATTTAACCTATATTAAGTTGTGCTAGGTAGTATGCCAATGGCTTTAATCTCCACATCTTTCCCCATCATATTGCAAGAACTTTTCCAGATCATACCCCACATGGACATGATTGCTACTTGAAGATAATAATTTGTCTGGTAAAGGATTTTTTTTTATACTGGTCCATATGCTTGGTCACTGAACCCGCTATGTAAACGGGCATCTAAAAGTGCTGGATTTAGTTAAATATAATTTGATAATGGCCCTACCTTTCAGAACATAACTGGAATAATTGTGCAGGATGGTGGACAGTACAGCATGTATAATATGACATTTTTTCAGAGCGATTTGAAAATTGAGAAACTTGAAAAGAAGTTCAACAGAAGTTATTGATGTAAAATGTGCATATGATATGATATTTATAAAGTGCTTAATGCCCAGAGGTTTCTAAGCGCGGACCCGGGTATCGAACCTATGGTGCTCCGTGTCGTTTTGCTTCCAAGGCGAGCACGTTGCCCCCGAGCTATCCTCCCGAGACTCATATTTACACGTTGTTGTTTGTTGGCTATTTAATATTGCTCTTTTACAACCATGGTGCAGTGACCATAACCTAGTGGTGCGGTATATATGTTAATTTAGAGGGCAGGAGCCTGTCTCAGTCAACTCTTATTCTGTCTTGTGCCAAAGATTCTGCCCTAAGGGCTTGTGGGCAGACCCCACAGAAAATGAGGTTGTATATAAAAGTGATGAGGTGAAAAAGCCCACTATATTACATTATGCACAAAAAAATAGGAAGACCCGCCAAAAGGGTTAAACTGCTAAGGCAGTTTTATTTCTGGCCAATGTTTTGAGAGTTTCCACTGAAGGGTTTGTGTGAAATTGGTGTTTCGGGAGTGGAGTGGTGTGGGGGATTGCGCCTTCTCTTATTCCCTGCATCTAGAAACACAAATTGACAAGTATGATGCTAATGCAGTCAAGAAAAGCAGCGGGTTAACCGGTTTCATCTTTCAGGTGATTGGCCACTGTGGCCTAAAGGTGCAGTCTGCAAAGTCACTATTTGATTACTGATGTCCTTTCTCCTGCTCTTTCCCTGTTCTCTCTGGCTCTTACTTCCTGTTTTGCAGCTGATGACCCTAGATGAACCAGAGATTACAGAGGTTTTATAATTCTTTTATATTTTCTTGATATTGTGTTCATCCATTTGTACATCCTATTACTTTTTGGAAGCAATCGGGCAATAGCTCTGCATTAGCTTCCCTAAAAGGTAATAGGCTGCTGATTACTTGTCTACTAGAAGATGAGGGTTGAATGTTCCAGAATGTGGCAAGTCTTGCCTGATGCGCTTGGGATGTCACCTTTCTGGAAGCCAAATGTATGTTTGGGCTAGTGCACGGGGCACAAACCACATTTAAGAATGCACTGCTGTTGAAGAGGCAATTGCGTGTGAATGAAGTGTTTAGTAAAGTGTACATCTCAAAGGGGAATGTATGGAGTCAACATATTTCCTTCTAGTAAGTAATCACCATACAGTCATGTTCTGTGTCTTTGGGATATGATCCTTGCTTTTTCTGTGTTCCCCCATTTTCCCCTTTAGGACACTGCATTGCTGGTAAGTGCAGTTTTTCGTCGGGCCCTGTCTGGCCGTAGATGTTACATAAATTCATCCACCTATGGAACACCAGCTGCCTGCAATGCTGATCCTTAGGGCAGATCACTCATTGATGACATGAACATGTGATAAATTGTGATACTGTCCATACATTTAACTAGTGTAAACAATTCAGATACAATTAATCCTCATGTTTAACTTAAATATGTCTTTAAAAAGCAATGTAGTGTCCTTTGACAGTTCCTCGTTTAAAGCCCAGATGGTTCTGTTAGCATATTGGTTTTCCTATCCCTAAGTTAAATCATTGTTATTCGGTTGCTTTGGTTTGTTGTCTGGCTGTGTTATGTTTATTCTTCTGCTAATTTGTTCCCTCATGCAGTCAACAAGTACTCCACCAGTTGTTGAATGTCGGTGGGGTGCTAAACCTTTAAACACGCTGCAACCTAGGAAAGATTGCATTTTACTTTTCACAAACCATACATGTGGAAATACTTTTTAATTAATAAACCTCACTGCAAAATGGTGATGAAGATTTGACCTGTTGCTTTACCAAAGCTGCTGACGAGGGCTTGAATAAACTCTTGGGAATCCTTAAAAAATAGGAGTATTTTGAAGTATGTTCAGGGCTATGTGGCTCCCTGTGACTGCGCAGTGGAGGCTGCAGCGTAGAGTGGAAGCTGTGCCTCCACGAAGCCTAAAACAGGGGCAGCTGGGGTTGCCTGGCGGCCCACACAACAATACTTCTCTGCTGGGTGAAAAAGGAGAGCCCAGGCCTTTGGGGGGGCAGCTGGCAAGACCCTGACCCCAGGTAAATACCCCCAGTGCTCCTGCTGCTCCTCAAACCACAAGAATGCCGTTTCGGGGAGCTACCGAAGTATGAGCAAAATATCCAGAAGTTAATTATGGGACTGGAAGTGCAAATATTTTTTGGGGTTTTTGCATAAATCGAAGAAGGTCTGAGTCCGCAAAAGGAAGACCCGTTGTGTAGAAGAAGAAGAAAAAGCTGAATCTTCAACACAGCCGATGAGCAAGAGGCAACATGCAAGAAACCAGTCTGTGAATGAAAACCGAGTGAAAGTAAATAACAAATGAGTCGATTGAACTTTGAAGCCAAGATATGATACCTTAGAGTGGTCTGGAACCACGTGGGTGCTCATTCGTAAGTCTGTTTGGTAGCCAACTGAAAGGTGGCAAATGTGAAGAGTGATAAAGAATTGTGAAATCAAAGTCGTCCTCCAAGCAAAACCCTGTGCACATTGGAAAGTCTCTGATATTAGGAGTATAAAGAAAGTAGATGAAGTTTGTCCGAGCCCGGCGGAGGGAGACTAATTGTGTTAAAATGATCTGAGTCCGGCTAAGGGAGGATCTGGGGTGCAGCGTGAGTCTCCCGAAAAAGAATATCCTACGAGAAATTTGATGCATGAAAATATCCAACAAACATTGTGTTAAAAATGTCTGAGCCCGGTTGAGGGCGATCCAGGGAAAATAGTAAATCGTCTGAGAAATTGAGCACTTGTGAAAATCTGAAAGAGGAAAAGAATGTATTTGTTGGTTGCATCAGGTCCTCTGAAAGAAGAGACTTTGAAAGGCAAAGAAAATGGAGCACGGAAGGCCCTGATGCTAATGTTTTAACTACACCCTTGTGCTATAGAAGCCAGAGACTCTGCTAAGCTTGAGTGTACCTCCTTGTTCCGTGCTGAACACATGGGAAAGGGAGGCCAATGGCCTGAACATCCTGACATATAATTGTGTGACCACTTCTTTCGAATGGATTGTGTCCTCCAATGTATTCCACATCTTTGACATGTAATGTCCACAGCTGTGTACTTCAGAAATTTTTCAGCAGAGGCGCCCTGCGTCGGGTCGATGTCCCTCGAAGGCCTCGGTCGAGGGCGACATCACCGGATGTTATGAGTAGGACGCACGGTACCCGTAGTCTCAGTTCCGTTTTTTCTGCAAACGTGTATGCTTCGGAGACACAGCGCACCTCGTGTATTCCTCGTAAATATGTCATCTATTTCGACTCCGTACTCTAGCTTGCCGAGACTGCAAGCCTAAGATGTCGATTACGGACCCGCATCGCATTTGTTTGTGGTGTCTGAGCGAGAGTCATGACACTGACGACTGTTCCAAATGCCAGTCGCTGACTGTTAAGGTCTTGCGGGAGCGTAAATGGAAGTTACAGGTAGGTGGGGTTCTAAACCCATTAAGTCTCGTAAAGCTGCTAAGGGATGTCCACCGACGATTCGAGGGGCGACTCTCCTCATCGGAAGGAGTCCCGGGGATCTTGGTCCTGGAGTGGTTCCCCCCATTCGTCCTCATCTCGGCATTCCCAGAAGCGCCATCACCGGTCACCTTCCCTGTCCTCCTCGGAGGATGGAGCCACGAGGAAAGTGGCTCCCACTTAGTCCTCGACTCCGGAGGAATGGGCAGCCTTCAGGGAGCAGATGTTGGCAATTTTTCAATCGCAAGGCACAGTTCCATCCGCGCCTTCGGGAGAAGCCAGCAAGGAACGGTCTCAGTCCGTGGTTCGTGCGCCTTTTGTATTCGGGTCCTCGGCGTGATAGTAATCGGGAACCTTCGAGGTCCCGATTGGACAAGGTTCAGGTTGATCATCGGAGACGTGCTGCATCCAGGTCTCGGTCCTCGTCCCCTGCGAGACCGCAGAAATCTGGTAAGGGCTTGAGGTTGGCGCCGACTCTGTCGGCGCTGCGTCTGTTGGACACGGATGTCGAAGGTTTGCCTTCACACCAGCCCTCAGCGCCTTTTGGCCGGAATATACCGATGGAGGTCCCTGGCACTGTGGGTCCTCCAAGGAAGGTTACTTCCAAGTCTGTGAGGTTTGTTAAGGATTCCAGACCCTCTTCTGTCCCGAGGCAGGAGTTTTATCTCCCTCTGGATGATATCTAGGAGGGTGAGAAGAGGTCAGATTTGGAATTTTAACCCTGTTGAGTCTGATGTGGCTCCTGTCTTTTCCGGGGACAGTTAGAAGAGTTACATCAATCCCTTCATGATGCCAGTGACTTGAACGCGTCTCCTGAGGTGGAGTTTGGCAGACCTGACCCTGGGGCTCATGCTGAGTCTTGGCTAGGGTCACTGAGTATCTTGGTTGGTCTAGTCCTCCGGAAGCTTTTGTTCAGTATGACTTAACTGATATTTTGGATCAAGGTCCGTCCTCCGACCCGGTGTTAGCTTTTAATTTGACGTTACAGAAAAGGGTGGCGGCTGCTTGGCAATCACCGGAATTAACAAATCGTTAACTAAAAAATACCACCCTTCCAGTAGCGACCCCAGCTACCTTTCCTCTCACCCCACTCTCGAGAGTTTGGTGGTTCAGGTGGCTACGCAAGGTGTTTTCTGCGGGGAGTATGGTGCTGAAGTCAGCCAACTCCACTTGTGCCTTAGCAAGATTTTCACACATGCTGTGGAATTGTGTTTCTCTAGTGGCTGAGCATATTCCCGAAGGGGAAGAAATGGATAGGTTCCTTGCTCTCGTGCAAGATGGCAAGGATGCCATGTGTGAATACCTTCAGTCGGGATTGGACACAGCCAATAGTGTTAGCCAATGGCTGCGAGCACCGTTATACGCAGATTTGCGTGGTTGCGGGAGTCGGGTTTTGCTCTGGATGTGCAAGCCCGTTTTATGAACATGCCCTTTGAAGGCACGCTTTTATTTGGCAGCAAGGCTGACGAGAGCCTTGAGAGGTTGGAGACCTCAAAAGCTGCGGCTAAATCTTTGAGCGTAGCTGTGCGTCAACTTCCGCCTTTTCGTCCTAGGGGACAGCAGTGGAGGGGAGGTTCCTTTCGTCACTACTCCTCTTTTGGTAGGACGCGAGGAGCCGCCAGTCACAGTGGCCAGCGTAAAAGTACCCGTGGTGGTCAGGGAAATAGGGGTGCCAAAGCAGCTCAGGCAGCTGCCTCTTTGCCTTCAGGCGCTGCCGCTCCAAAACAACCATGAGGCCATGTTCCATTGTTCGCCGGTTCGGGGCAGACTGTTACAGCATTTCGAAGAATGGCGAGTTATTACTTCAGATGCATGGATTCTGGATACAATAGCCCATGGCTACTGCCTTCCCTCCCTAAAGCGGCTTCACGACAATCCACAGGGGACTGTCTCTTTGAAGCTTGCAGATCAGCTCCTTGTGCAGGAAATCTTGACTCTGCTAGTGAAAGGCGCTATAGAAATGGTGCCTGTAGCGGAGAGGAGCAAGGGATGGTATTCCCAGTATTTTTTAATTACAAAGAAAGACGGGGGATTGAGACCCATCTTGGACTTGGTTGGTTGAAAAACTTCTCAGGAAGGACAAGTTCAAGATGGTCACTCTTTCTCAGGTCCTCCAGGCCCTTCGTCTTCAGGATTTGTTGGTGTCTCTCGACCTACAGGATGCTTACTTTCATGTGCTGATTCATCCAAAGCACAGAAAGTACCTGAGGTTTGCGGCTGGCAGCTCACACTTTCAGTTTCGGGTCCTGCCATTGTGATTGACCTCTGCCCCGAGGGTCTTCACCAAGCTAATGGTGGTGGTGGCTGCGTATCTCAGGCAAGGGGGGGATTCATGTCTAGCCCTACCTGGAGGACTGGCTGATCCGTGCGCGCTCTCCTGAGCAAGCGATGGATCATCTCAATCTCACCTGCTGCTCCCTCAACAAGCTGGGCTTTCCCCTCAGTTTCAAGAAGTCACATCTGGCACCTTCCCAACAGCTCCAGTACATCGGGGCTGTGTTGGACACGTCCTTGGTGAAGTGCTTGCCTCCCAAGGTGAGGACTCATCACATTGTGCAGATGGTGGACAAATTTCAACATGCCAAGAGTCTCCCGGCTTTCGAATTCTTAAGGTTGCTCGGCCTCATGGCATCCTGCATTTATCTGGTGCCAGAGCCCTGGCTGAGGATGAGATCCCTGCAATGGGTCCTCAGATGCAGTGGTCACAATTCTCAGGCAAGATGTCGGATCCCGTTCAGATTCCACTCTTGGTTTCACAGGATCTTCTGTGGTGGGCCAACGAGGGGAACCTAATGAAGGGGGAGCCGTTTTGGCAACCGTGGCCAGAGGTGACAGTGACAGACGCTTCCCTCACGGGATGGGGAGCTCATGCCAATGATTTAACCTGTTAGAGCTGAGGACCATCAGGCTGGCCCTGAAGGCTTTTCTGCCATCTGTGTGTGGAAAGTGTCCTGATCATGACGGACAGCACAGTGGCCATGCGTACCTCAACAAAAAAGAGTGGGTAAATTCACTCCCGTTGTGCAGAGAGGCGATGCAGCTCTGGTTCTGGGCTATTCAGCAGGGAATATCACTCTGGCCGGAGAGGAAAATGCGGCGGCGGACTCTCTGAGCAGGCAGAGCACGGTCTCTCACGAGTGGGAACCCCACAAGTGGATCTCTTCGCGAACAGTGGCAACAGGAAGTGCAAGACATTTTACTAAAGGGAATTTCCTCCGAGAGGAGCCTTGGGAGACGCTTTTGTCGTGGATTGGTCATTCCCACTTCTGTACGCCTTTTCCTCCGGTCCCCGTCATTCCTCAAGTGTTAAGGGGGTTCGGATCCCACATGATCCTCATTGCTCCGGATTGGGCCAGGCGAGCGTGGTACCCAGACCTTCTAGAAATGTCCATCTGCCCTCCACATTGTCTTCTCTACTGAGAGGGGGTGTGTGGTTCTCCATCCAGAGGTCAAGACTCTCAATCTTCAGGGTTTGTATCTGAAAGGTTGAGATATAAGGATTGGGACCTCCCAGATGACGTGATGGAGGTGTTGCTTTCAGGCCAGGCGGCCGGCAACCATATCCCTGTACTGTTGCCGCTGGCGTAAGTTTTGCGACTGGTGCAGAGGACAAGATGTTGATCCTTTTTAAGTGTTCCATTGCCATGGTTCTGTATCTCTTGCTTTCTTTTGGCCCACAGGGGCCTTCAAGTAGGTACCATTAAAGGTTACCTGGCGGCGCTGTCTATCTTCAAGCGCTCGTCTGAAGAATGTTATTATTTTAAGATTCCTTTGATTTCCCAATTTCTAAAAGGGCTCACTAACGTGTTCCCGCCGTCCCCGTTTCAGGTGCCGGTTTGGGATCTGAATTTGCTCTTGAAATTCCTGATGGTTGCTCCATTTGAACCTTTGTACTCTTGTCCTTTGAGACTGTTGTCTTTCATGATGGTGTACTTGGTTGCGGTTACATCTGCTCGCAGAGTCAGTGAATTGCAGACACTTTCATCAGAGCCACCCTTTACTGTGTTCCACAAGGATCAGGTTGTACTGGGGTGCGTCCTTCCTTTCTACCAAAGATAGTGTCTGAGTTTCACTTAAGTCAGAAAGTGGTATATCCTCCTTTCTATCCTCCTCCTCATCCTGGTAAGGAAGAGGAGCAACTCCATAATTTGGACTCTAGGAGTGCTCTGAGCTTTTATATTTCTAGGATGTCCAGGGTCAGAGTGGACGATCAAATCTTTGTGGGATATGCTGAACACCTATTGGGCCAGGCTGTTACCAAGCAGACCTTGTCCAGGTGGATTATCCTCACCATTACTGAATGTTACAGATTGGTGGGCAATGACCCTCCTGAAGGGTTGCAGGCTCATTCCACAAGGGCTGCTTCCACAGCCCTGCGAGGGAGTTCCTTTTAAGAATATTTGTGACGCAGCGACATGGGCTTCTATCCACACCTTTGTCAAACATTACTCTCTGGATACGCTCCATGGGCTGGATATGGCCTTTGGTAATGCGTTTCTTCATTCTGCCATCTGATTGGGTATTCTAAATTATTTTCCTTCCTCCATTTTCTGGTACTGCTTTGGGTGTCTGTCAAAAATGTGGTATACGTTGGAGGACACAATCCATTCGAAGAACAAGTTACTTACCGACTGGTAACGTTCTTTCGACTGGATGTTCCTCCAACGTATTTCACATCGCCCTCCCAGCCTGCCCCTCTGGAGAATTTCCTATGCTATTGCAGCTTACGTTCCCTCAAGGCTATGTGCAGTCAAGCTGGCATTGTGTACGAGCATGTCACACGTTATGGAGGAAAAAACATATTCGAGGGGATTGGGTCCTCCGACGTATTCCATATCTATGACAGGTAATGTCCACAGCTGTGCTGCTTCGGAAAGTTTTCGGCGTCTGCATCCTGCGTCGATGATGTCGATGCGCCGTCCCCGAGGACCTCCTCCAACGGCCGACGTCACCCGATGTGATAAGCAGGACGCACGGCGCCCATAGCCTCAGTTCTGTTTTTTCCGCGAACGTGTTCGCTTCGTAAATCTCAGTACGCCTCGACTCTTTGGAGTTTGTTGTATTCTTCTCAGTTCTTTGAACCTGTTCGTTTTTTTTTAAAACCTGTTCGTGACGATGTCTACCTCGTCTTCAACCCCGCGTCCGGGCTTCAAGAAATGCGGGGACTGTGGGTCCAAGCTGTCGGTAACAGACTTGCATGATGCCTGCCTCTGGTGCCTCGGGGAGGCCCATGACATGGACGACTGTGTCGACTGCCAGTCGCTCACGGCCAAGGCCTTTGCGGGAGCGCAAGAAGAAGTTGTCAGTAGGTAGGGTGTCTAAGCCCAGGAAGTCAAGGTCTGCTGGGCTTTCGACAGATGATTCGAGAGGGGACTCTCCGTGTCATCGTCGGAGGTCCAGTGAGTCTCCTTCCAGGAGTCGGTCTCGCCACTCCTCTGCCTCTTCGAGGCATTCCCGGAAGCGCCGGCATCGGTCTCCTTCCCTGTCCTCTTCCTAGGACTCCGCCCGTCGGTGGGTCGCTTAGCCCACCATTCAAGCGACACCGGAGGAATGGGCTTCCTTCGGGAAGATGATTATGGCGATTCTTGAATCGCAGGGCACCGGTCCGTCCGCGCCTCCGAGTGGGGTCGGTCGTGATCGGTCAAGAGACACTGCTTGCAAGCCTTCGGGCTCCGGTGGTTGGCACGGTTCGCAGGAGAGGTCCTGCTCGGGCAAGGGTAACCGTTCTCGCCATGCCCGTTCCAGGTCCCGGTCCTCGACGCGCTCGAGACCGCTTGATCCTGTGCCGTCTTCAAGGAAGACATCGACGCCTGTGGCGCCGAGGTCGTCGACGACCTCTCTCGAGGCTCTGCTTTCGAGGGGGTCGTCGACGACCTCTCTCGAGGCTCTGCTTTCGAGGGGGTCGTCGACGCTGTCGGCACCTAGGTCGTCAAAGGACACGCTCGGAGCCCTGGCTTCGGGGCCTGTGTCGACGACGCCGATGCTGGCGGCGCTGCGGTTGACGTTGACGCCGATTCTCTCGGCGCCGGCTCGTTTGGCGCCCTCAATGCCTTTCGAGGCAGTGGTGTCGGAGGGGCCCCGTGGCACAGGGGTAGCCCCTAGACAGGCTCTGGCTAAGGTCAGGCATTGCTTTGGTCCCCAGGTGTCTTCCTCTCACCGCCTGGAGTACATTTCAGAGGGTGATGAGGGCTCTGATGAGGGCTTGGTTCCGGTTACGGTGCCTGATGAGCTTCTCTCGAGCCATAGCCAATTTGATGACCTGAGGCAGTCACTGCATGATGCCAGTGGACTGGACACCTCTCCGGAGGTGGAGTTTTGTAGGCCAGAGCCTGGCACTCATGCCGATTCTTCATACCGGCACCTTATGTCTCGGGTCACCAAGTACTTGGGATGGTCGGCTCCCCCAGGGGAGTGAGTTCAGGATGATCTCATGGACATCCTTGATCTTGGTCGTCCCCCCACTGACCCGGTACTGCCGTTTCATATGGCTCTGCAGAGAAGGGTGGCGGCGGCTTGGACTGCTCCGGAGAGTCTTCCGGCAGTGGGCAAGTCTTTGTCGCGAAAATACCGTCCAGCCAGTAGCGACCCCCTGCTACTTGTCCAGACACCCCACTCCGGAGAGTTTGGTGGTGCAGGCGGCTACAGCCCCGGCAAAGCAGGCGTCGTATCCTACCATCCCTCCGGATAGGGACGACAAACGTTTTAATGGCTGGGCGAAGAAAGTGTTTTCTTCAGGGGGTATGGCGTTTCAGGCGCCAACTCTGTATGTGCCTTGTCTTGTCTCTGTGGAACCGTGTTGCATTAGTGGCTGAACATATTCCCGAAGGGGACGAACGGGATGGTTTCCTTGCTATGGTTCAGGATGGCAAGGATGCCATGTGTGAGGCCGTTCAGTCGGGTTTGGACATGGCAGATTGTGTCAGCCGGTCCCTGGCGGCGAGCACCGTAATACGCAGGTTTGCGTAGTTGCGGAAGTCGGGGTTTGCTCCTGATGTGTAGTCCTGGCTCCTCAACATGCCCTTTGACGGTGAACATCTTTTTGGCAGCTAGGCTGACGAGAGCCTTGAGAGGTTGCAGACCTCCAAAGCTGCAGCAAAGTCATTGGGCGCTGCAGTTCGACAACCTCCGTCTTTTCATCCTAGGGGACAACAATAGAGGGGTGGTTCCTTTCGCTATTACTCGTCCTTCAGTAAAGCGAGAGGAGCTGTCAGTCAAAGAGGCCACCGTAAGAGTGCCAGAGGTGGAAAACAGGGTATTCGAGGTGCCAAGGCCGCTCGGGCAGTTGCCTCTTTGCCCTCAGGCAACGCTGCAGCCACTACCACTCAATCATGCGGCCAGGTCCCATGGTTCTCCGGTTGGGGGAAGGCTGGCACAGCATCTTGTAGAGTGGCGTGCCATTACTTAAGATGTGTGCGTTCTGGAGATCATAACCCACGGCTACTGTCTTCCCTTTCGGCAGAGGCCTCACGACAATCCACCTGGGAATCTCTCTTTGAAGAGTCCGGATCTCCTCCTTGCACAGGAAATTCAATCCCTGCTGGAGAAAGGCGCCATAGAACTGGTGCCTGTAGCGGAGAGGAACAAGGGATGGTATTCCCCTTATTTTTTGATTTCGAAGAAAGACTGGGGGGATTGAGACCCATCATGGACTTGCGCGGTTTGAACAAACTCCTCAGGAAGGACAAGTTCAAGATGGTTACTCTCTCTCAAGTCCTCCAGGCCCTTCAACTTCAGGACTGGTTGGTGTCTCTCGACCTCAAGGACGCTTACTTGCATGTGCCAATCCATCCCAAGCAGAAGTAGTACCTGAGGTTCGCGGTTGGCGACTCGCACTTTCAGTTTCGGGTCCTGCCGTTCGGATTGACCTCCGTCCCGAGGGTTTTCACCAAGCTCATGGTGGTGGTGGCAGCCCATCTCAGGAAAGGGGGGATTCACGTCTACCCCTACCTGGACGATTGGTTGATCAGGGCGCGCTCTCCCGAGCAAGTCCTGGATTATCTATCTGTCAGTCACCTGCCACTCCCTCCACAAGCTGGGCTTCTCCCTCAATTTAAAGAAGTCCCATTTGACACCAACTCAGAGGCTCCAGTACAACGTAGCAGTGCTAGACACATCCCTGGGGCTGTGTTCTCCTCCCCAGGTGAGGGCTCTTCACATTCAGCAGATGGTGCACAAGTTTCAACTTGCCCAAACTCTCCCAGCGTCCAAGTTCTTGAGACTGCTCGGCCTCATGGCATCCTGCATTCTTCTGGTGCCAGAGGCCAGGTTGCGGATGAGATCTTTCCAATGGGCACTCAAGCTCCAGTGGTCTCAGTCCTCCGGCAGGATGTCGGACCCTGTTCAGGTGCCGCCCTCGGTCGCCCAGGACCTTCTGTGGTGGGCCGTCAAAGGCAATCTGATGAAGGGGACCCCATTTTGGCTGCCCTGGCCAGAGGTGACAATCGTGACGGACGCATCCCTCACAGGATGGGGAGCTCATGCCAACGAGTTGACAGTCAGCGGTCGTTAGTCTCCGTCGGAGTCCAGACTCCATTTCAATCTGTTGGAGCTGAGGGACGTCAGGCTAGCCCTGAAGGCTTTTCTGCCGACTGTGCGAGGAAAGAGGGTCCTGATTCTAACGGACAACACGGTGGCCATGCACTACCTCAACAAAAGGGGGGGGCAGGGTCACTTCCTCTGTGTAGGGAGGCGATGCAGCTCGAGTTCTGGGCCATCCAGCAGGAAGTTTCGATCTCGGCTGTTCATCTGGCCGGAGCGGACAACGAGATGGCGGATGCTCTGAGCAGGCAGAGCACGATCTCTTACGAGTGGGAGCTGGCTCAGGAGATTCTCCTGGAGATCTTCGCCCTTTGGGGGACCCCTCAAGTGGATCTCTTCGCCTCCAGTGTCAACCGGAAGTGCGAAAGGTTCTGCTCGTGGGAATTTCCTCCAAAAGGAGCCTTAGGAGATGCGTTCGTGGTGGAATGGTCATTCCCACTGCTGTACGCGTTTCCTCCAGTCCCCGTCATCCCGCAAGTACTGCGGAGGTTACGGAGGTTCGGTTCCCGGGTTAATCCTCATTGCTCCGGCGTGTGCCCGGAGGACGTGGTACCGGGACCTTCTCGACTTGTCCATCTGCCCTCCACGTCGTCTTCCCTACCGAGACAATCTGCTCTCACGGGAGGGGGGTCAAGTTCTCGATCCAGAGGTCAGATCCCTCAACCTTCACGCTTGGCTTCTGAAAGGTTGAGGTATAAGGATTGGGACCTCCCTGAAGACGTGATGGAGGTGTTGCTCTCGGCCAGGCGGCCGGCAACAAAGTCTCTGTACCGTTGGCGGAAGTTCTGCGACTGGTGCAGAGTTAAGAATGTGGATCCTTTTGAGCATGACATTCCCATGGTTCTGTCTTTTTTGCTTTCCTTGGCCCACTGGGGCTTGCAAGTGGGGACCATTAAACGTTACCTGGCGGCGCTGTCCGTATTTAAGCGCTCGTCTGAAGAATGTTCCTATTTTAAGATTCCTTTAATTCCTCAGTTTTTGAAAGGGCTCACTAATATGTTCCATCCGTCACCTTTTCTGGTGCACGGTTGCGATTTGAATCTTGTTCTTAAGTGTCTTATGGGTGCTCCGTTTGAGCCTTTGCATTCTTGCCCTTTGAGACTGTTAACTCTGAAAACTGTGTTTTTGGTTGCGGTACTTCCGCTCGCAGAGTGAGTGAGCTACAGGCACTTTCAGTTAAGCCACCCTTCACTGTGTTGCATAAGGACAGGGTTGTCCTTCAAGTTCGTCCTTCCTTGCTTCTGAAGGTGGTTTCGGAATTTCATTTGGGCCAGAAGGTGGTTCTTCCGGCGGTCTATCCTCCTCCACATCCTGGTAAGGAAGAGGAGGGGCTCCATAGGCTTGATCCTAGGAGAGCGTTGAGCTTTTATATTTCGCGCATGTCCCGGGTCAGAGTGGATGATCATTTTTTCATTGGTTACGCTGCAAAGCGTTTGGGGCAAGCTGTGATGAAACAGACTTGGTCTCGTTGGATTATTTTAGCTATCTCCGAGTGTTGCCGCTTGGTGGGTAAGGACCCTCCGGCTGGCTTGCGGGCCCATTCTACCAGGGGAGTGGCGGCGTCTACTGCCCTGCAGAGGGGTGTTCCTATTCGTCACATCTGTGATGCAGCCACCTGGGCTTCGGTACATACCTTTGTACGTCACTACTCCCTTGATTCCATCCGAGGGCAGGATCTGGCCTTTGGCAAGGCAGTCCTTTATTCCGCAATTTGATTGGGCATGCTAAATTTGTGTTCTAAATTCTTTTCCCACCTCCTTGCTTGGTACTGCTTTGGGAGTCTGTCATAGATATGAAATACGTTGGAGGACCAAATCCCCTCGAAGAACAAGTTACTCTCTTACCTGGTTATGTTCTTTCGATGGGATGGTCCGACGACGTATTCCATATCGCTCCCTCCCTACCTTCCCCACTGCAGAATTTCTTATGCGATTGCAGCTTGCGTTGCGCAAGGCCTTCTGTGTCTGACTGGCAGAAAACTGGTGTCACACGTTCTGGGGGAAAAAACTACAACTGAGGCCACTGGTGTCGTGCGTCCTACTTATCACATCGGGTGAAGTCGGCCGTCGGAGGTCGTCTTCGGGGACGGCGCATCGACGTCATCGACACAGGACGCAGACGCAGAAAATTTTCCAAAGCAGCACAGCTGTGTACATTACCTGTCATAGATATGGAATATGTCGTCGGACCATCCCATCCAAAGAACGTTACCAGGTAAGAGAGTAACTTGTTCAACTGAGGCTACGGGAGCTGTGGGTCCTATTTATAACATCCGGTGACATTGCCCTCGACGGAGGCTTTCGAGGGTCATGGGCCCGACGCCATCGACGCAGGATGCCCTCTGCTGAAAGATTTCTGAAGTACACAGCTGTGGACATTACATGTCAAAGATGTGGAATATGTTGGAGGAACATCCAGTCGAAAGAACGTTACCAGTTGGTAAGTAACTTGTTGTTCTTTTTCGTAACATTGTTTGCACACTATTTGTATTTAGACGTAAGGGTTGGCTATAGGTTTATTAGTATAGGCCCTTTTATTTTGACAAGACACCACTAGGACTGCGTTATTATTTGCTCCCATCTATATATTTAGGATTAGAATTGTGGTCACTTGTGTCCGTCTTACTGTTGATACCAAAACTTCCTTAAATGGGGGAGACAATGCGAATGAACTAGATGTGGCTTTACTCAAATTAGATTTACATTTCAACCCAAAGACGAGCACTATCCTAGAAAGATGCATCTTTGGAGTGCAAGAACAAGGGGAGAGTGTGGTGGAATATGTAACAGCAGTCCGCCATCTGATCTTGTCGTGCAAATTTAGAGATTCATTTGATGAGCACATCAGTGATCAATCCATGATCCATTGCGATAGCAACAATACTAGAGAAGAGTGGCAGAAAGATGAGCCAGTGCTGGATGAAGTTTTGGATATCGTCATAAGAGTGGAACATTCAATGGTAAGTGTAGCAAAATTATCCCAACACAGATTATCAAGTTTTGCATGTGGGCTTGTCAATATGTGAGAGATGTGGCAAGGTGTTTAAGAATGGTGTGGGCAGGTGAATGGGCTGAGGCACCAACTAATTTTGAAGAACGGGAGCATACCAGTGTCAGCGAAGTTACGTCCAGTTCCCATGGTGTTGAGGGACGGGGTAAAAAGCTAAAATGAAAAGTTACTCAAGATGGGTATCTTTGAAAAGGCTGGAGGAGTACAGTGGATCTCGCCCCTGGTTGTTGTAAATAAGAGTTCGGTGGATTTGAGATTTTGTGGTTCTTGGCGAATTACATACATGTGTGGTAGTGTATAGACATCTGTGGCCAAACATGGATGAGATGTTAGCCTTGATTGGGCACGGGAGGGTCTCCGCTAAATTAGACATGGCATCCGCCTACCATCAAATAGAATTGGAGGAGGGATGTAGGAAACTAACAGCATTTATCACGCATGAGGGGATCTTCCAATTTCGAAGAATGCCATTTGGCTTGGTGTCGGCATCTTCAGTATTTCAAAACATTATGGACAAATTGTTCAGAGGAATGAGATGTGTGTTCTGCTTTCAGATGGTGGGCTGGTTTGTGGAGAGTCTTGAGAGTGACCACAATAATATTTTGGAAGATGTTTTAAGAATTTTGGAGGTGAGAGGTTTGATATTGACGGAGGAAAAGTGCATTTTTATAGAGAGCAAGGTAAAATATTTGGGTCAGGAAGTGTCGGCTGAAGGAGTGAGACCAAAGAAATGTATGGTGACCTCGATAAAGAGTGTACAAAGGCCAAAATGTAAAGGAGAGTAACGCTCATTCTCCAGCATGGGGTCTCTGGCATGGATTCACATGGATTCACATGCTCATGAATATTCCCCGTCGTCAGGCTGGGAATCCTCGGTAAAGAAAAAAACAGTATCCGTTTCGTTTCTGATCTGTCTTTCGTAGTAGTAACCAATCACTGGTCTCTGCGTCATACTGACCACAGCCAATGACTGCCCTCTACCTAAGCCCCGCCTCTGGCAGCCATCTTCATTTTTACCGCACGTTCATGTGTTGGGATCCTCGTGCTATTGCTCTCGAGCGTTAGTGCTATTTTTTCACGTTTTTTCTCAAAAACTTCGTTTTTTCAGTCAAAAGAGCCTCAAGCTCCACCGACTCTCCATCCGATCAACGGGGACCCGTGTCGGATTCGTCTACGCCCCTCAAGGGTGAAGATTTCGTCGAGCTACGCTTTTGGAGGACTCCAGAAGTTTCTCAGGCCCATCTCGGTCATGGCCCAGGAGAAGGGAAGCTCGACGCCCGGAAAGCTGTTCAGGGTCTGCCCTGGATGCCAGCTGCAGAATGTCTTTAAGGAAGACGAACACTCCTTTTGTCTTTACTGCCTACATGAGGACAAGACTCACGTGGAGAAGGTTTTGCGGCAACATGTCGGAGCGGACCATGAAGGACCGCCATCAACGTCTCGCCAACTGGCTGGAAGGGAAGAGCCCATCCGGCGAGAAGAAGAGGAAGAAATCCGAGCGGTCTTCTAAGACCTTTGAGGACGCCCCGGCGGCGGGGGTCCAACACAAGGCCAAGCACCGCGAGTCCGCTGGCACCGGGAGCACCGAACGGTCGGGCTCTACGGGCGCCAGTCAGGGCGCACCCTCCCCGGCACCATCAACCACAAGCCAACGCTCTGGGTCGGGTAAGAGGAAGGCCGAGCACCCGGCGAAGCTCCTGGAGAGGCCCCGGTCGAGCTGGAAGGCGGAGGGGGAGCGAGGCAGTGTCCCCCCCCCTCAAGGAGAAGGCGGTGAGCGCACCTAAGGTGGTGAAAGCCTTAATCCATCCGGCCAAGGCCTCTATCGAGACAGTCGCGGCGGCCCTGGCTCAGCCTGTAGAGGCTACACCAGTGGTGGCGACCTCTGGGCCCAGAGTCTCCCTGCCACCGCGGAGGGAGTCCTCCTTTATGCCCATCGACAGGACCCCCGTGAAACCTCTGACGGAGAAGAAAAAGGGGGGGGTAGGAGGTCGTCGTGGATTCGGCCTCAACCTCTGAGGAAGAACTGATCGAGGTCTTAAGCCACGGCGTTGGCGTGGAAGAAGACCAGCCTGTCGGGAGGGATCCCGACCCAGGAGACGACATCGTCGAGGGTACCGACGGGGCCCCTGACCGCCCGTCGGACTCCCCTCTGCCAGCGCCGCAATACAACTCGGCGGCCATTTTGTTGGCTATACAGTCCTTATGCTCAGAGATAAGGACGAGACTGCCGTTACCAGTGGAGGAGCCACTCCCGTCGGGGGACCCGGAACCAGGCCCTTCGGGCAGCCCCCCTCCTAAGAAAAGAAGGATTCACCCTCCACCTCCTTTTCAGCCGTCGCGCCCCGTTCAGCCCTCCTCCCCGTCCACGACTCGAGGGGATGACACGGGGACTGACACGGCCGCGACGGGTACGGACGACTAGGTGTACGACGAGGATCTGCTGTCGTCACCTCCCACCCGGGCTTCCCCGCCCGACAAGATTGGATCTTTTCACTCCATGATCGCCAGGGCATCCGAGCTCTTCCAGCTCTGCCCTGAGGAGAAGAAGAAGGAAGGTTTCCTTTATCAGCAGCGCGAGGCCAAGAGGAAGACGGTCCTCGCTGTACCTCTGCTGGACGATATTTGGGATGAGGGCCTTGCCCTCCTCAAGAACCCATCCACGACGCCGGCTAGAAGAGACCGATACTTGAAGAAGTACTGGGTCCCGGACGCGGCCCCCTTGTGCCTCCGGGCACAGCCTACCCCGGACTCCGTCGTCTCCGCGGCGGCCAGGAAGAAAGCGGGGGGGGGGGGTGCGGCCTCCACGTCGACTTCCCCGCCGGACGGCGAGGGAAAGAAATTGGACACGATGGGGCTCAGGGTCATCTCGTCTGCAGCGACGACGATTAAGGCGGCCAACGCCTTAGCTATCGTAGCCCGCTACGACAGGGAGCTGTGGTACAAACTGGCTCCACTGCTGGACTTCCTACCGGACGACAAGAGGGCGGATGCCCTGGAGATCTTGCAGGAAGGTGAGGTGGCGTCGGACCACGCCATCACGATTGCGACGGACATCGCCGACACTGGATTTCGCCAGTTGGGCAACGGCGTGTGCCTTAGGCGGCGTGGATGGCTCAAGGCTACTGACTTCCGTCAAGACATACAGACCAGAGTCCTGGACATGCCGTTCGATGGAAACAACCTGTTTGGGAAAACAGTGGACGATTCCCTTCAAGCCATTAAAGCGGAGACGGCCCGGGCTCTCTGGGTTCTCCAGCAACGGCGGCCGCCCTTTCGGAGCGGCGGAGGCAAGGGCGCCTCCAAAGGTTCCGGCGGCGGATTTTCCACCTACCGTCAAGCGGCCTGTTCGTCGTCTCAGGAAGCTTACAGGGGACGAGGCAAGTCAGGCGGACCCTGCCATCGTCGCCAAGGAGGTCAAGGCGGCAAAGCCTCGTCTAAGCAGGATTGAACCGGCCGTGGGGTCGGGCCCCCACCGAAGCACCCCGGTGGGAGGCCGGCTGGTGATCTTCGTCAGCGTGTGGGAGTCCATCTCCACCGACCGTTGGGTGCTGGACGCCCTAGCCCAGGGTCACGCGCTCGAGTTTCAAAGAAGGTGCCCGCGTGTCCCCCCTGTGGCCAGGAAAGAGCTTCACGTCCCTCAGCTTCTCCTGGAGGTGTAAAGGCGATGCTCAGGAAGGGCGCCATCGAACTTGTCCCAAAGAGGCTTCGGGGCTCCAGAGTTTACTCAAGATACTTCCTCGTGAAGAAGAAGACGGGAGGATGGCGCCCCATCCTAGACCTACGACGGCTGCCAAGTTCATCAAGGCGCAGAAGTTCCGGATGGTCACCCTCCAGCACGTCCTGGGTCAGCTGGAGGAGGGCGACTTCCTGTCGTCGTTTGATTTGGAGGATGCCTACTTCCATATTCCCATCCTAAAGGGGCACCGAAAATTTCTCAGGTTCGTGGTCCACGGGCGTCACTATCAGTTCAGAGCCCTTCCCTTCGGTCTACGGTCGGCACCCAGGGTATTCACCAAGTGCCTTGCACCAGTGGCGGCGCAGCTGCGCCGAGAGGGGATCCACGTCTACCCCTACCTGGACGACTGGCTCATCCGAGCCAAGACGAGGGAGCTCGCCGTGGAGCACACGGCAAGGACCGTCCAACTTCTGACGGACCTGGGATTCTCCGTGAACTACGCCAAGTCCCACCTGGTACCCGCGCAAGACGCACTGTTTCTGGGAGCGAAGCTCGACACAGTGTCCCTTCTGGCCTCCCCGTCGGAGGAAAGGACCAGGGCCATCCTGGGCAAGGTACAGCGGATGTTGGTTGCCGACGCGGCCAAGGTGAGGTCCATCAAGTCCCTCCTCGGAATGATGTCTTCTTGCATCTACCTCATTCCCATGTGCAGGCTCCGGATGCGCCCGTTGCAGGAGTTCCTGGATGCGCGCTGCATCCAAACGACGGGCAACTTCGAGGGGAGGATCACACACGACGAGAGTTTCCGACGAGCGATCCGGTGGTGGGGCACCCGCGCGCATCTACGGCGGGCATGGACTTCCAGACCCCAGGCCACCAGGAGACAGTGACCACGGATGCCTCCCTGGAAGGGTGGGGAGCGCACACCGGAAATCTGCACGCGAGAAGCCTTTGGCTCCCGACGGAGAAGTCCCTCCATATCAACGTCCTGGAGCTACGTGCAGTGTTTTGGGCCCTCAGGTCCTTCCTTCCTTCCGTCCCTCAAGGGCAAGGTGATGAGGATCTTCACCGACAACACCACCACCATGTTTTACATCAGGAAACATGGCGGAACCAGGTCCCCAGCACTGTCCAAGGAGGCGCAGGACCTGTGGCATTGGGCCGTCGCCCAAAGGATGTTTCTGATGCCGTTTCATCTGGCAGGGATAAAAAACACCATCGCCGACTCACTCAGCAGGGAGCTGCGCTCGTGCCACGAGTGGGAACTACGGCAGGATCTAGTGGATCGCCTCTTCCGACGGTGGGGCACACCCCAGATCGACCTGTTCGCGACGGCGACGAACTCCAAGTGCCGGAGGTTCGCCAGCAGGTTTCCCCAGCCGAGGAGCATGGGCGATGCTTTCTCGTTCCTCTGGGAAGGCCTGTTCCTATACGCGTTCCCTCCACTGCCACCGCTGATCCGGCTCATCAACCAGCTCAAGAGGTCACGGTGCAGGATGATCCTCGTCGCACCTGCGTGGCCGAGGCAGATATGGTTCCCGGACCTTCTGGACTTGTCAGCGTCCCCGTCAATCAAGCTGCCAGTGGACGCGGATCTGCTCTCCAGGGAATTAGGCGCCATCCTCCACCACGACCCGAAGTCGCTGAACTTGCAGGCCTGGCTCCTGCAGCGCTAGAGTTTGGAGGATACGACATACCGGCGACTGCAGAGAGGTTCTTGCAAAGGCCAGGGCGTCCTCGACTCTTAAATGCTACGGACACAAATGGAAGAGGTTCTCTGGTGCCACGCACAGAAGATTAACCCTCTAAGGATTACGGCTCCCCAAGTGCTGCCGTACCTGTTGACGCTGGCCAAGGCTGGACTGGCACACGCGTCCATCAAGATTCATCTTGCTGCGATCTCCCGATACACCAGAACCACGGGGCGGACGTCCTTGTGGTCTCATCGTCTGGTGAAAGAGTTCATGAAGGGACTGTTCAGATCGTTCCCGCCGGTAAAGGCTCCGGCCCCGGCGTGGGAGCTCAACGTGGTGCTGACCAAGCTGATGGGACCTCCTTTCGAGCCTCTGCACTCGGCCCCGTTGAAGTTCCTGTCGTGGAAAACAGCGTTTCTTGTGGCCATCACCTCCGCACGACGAATGGGAGAGATCTAGGCCCTATCTTGCAAACCACCATACTTGACTTTTCACGACACGAGGGTGGTGCTCATGATGTGGCTAGAGTGCTGAAGTTCTACGTGGACCGCACAAAGTGTTTTCGGAAGACGTCACAACTCTTTGTGAACTTTGGACCTGTCAATCAGGGGAAGGCTCTCTCGAAGGCTTCCATTTCCAGATGGCTCTCCGGCTGTATCATGTACTGTCATCGGTTGGCAAACCGACCGCTGCCTGGCCGTCCGCGAGCCCATTCCACCAGAGCGATCGCAGCTACCACGGCGTTCCTTTCTGGTGTGCCCCTGCTGGACATATGCAGGGCTGCTACATGGAGGTCGACGCACACCTTCACCAAATTCTACTGCGTCGATCGGGATTCCAGGGAGGAATCCAGGGTCGGCCAAGCAGTGCTGCGCAACCTGTTCGCCTGAGGTGAGCCTGGTGAGGAGGTAAGATTGCTTGATGTTGAGTTTGATGTAATGCTTAATGTTGAGCCTTTGCCACCTCCCGTGGTTGTGATGTGTGTACTGCTATGTATTCTTCATGAGCATGTGAATCCATGCCAGACCCCATGCTGGAGAAGGAACAAGTTACTTACCTGTAACTGTTGTTCTCCAGCATGGGTCTGGCATGGATTCACATGCGAACCCTCGCGCCTACCCCTCTGCGGCTCTTCACTTGGTCATACTACCACTTCACGTGCTTCCAAATCTGATGATGGCTGCCAGAGGCGGGGCTTAGGTAGAGGGCAGTCATTGGCTGTGGTCAGTATGACGCAGAGACTTATGATTGGTTACTACTACGAAAGACAGATCAGAAACGAAACTGATACTGGTTTTTTCTTTACCGAGGATTCCCAGCCTGACGACGGGGAATATTCATGAGCATGTGAATCCATGCCAGACCCATGCTGGAGAACAACAGTTACAGGTAAGTAACTTGTTCCTTCTTGGGCATGATTGAATTCTACCAAAAGTTTGTGAACAACTTTGTTGATAACGTGTGAGATGAGGAGGTTTTTTGAAGACAGGGAGGAGTTTGTTTGGTGTGGAAAGTGTGAGGAGGAATTCTCCAGAATAAAGGAGTAAATTGATTTACCTCAACCCTTGAGGAGTTTTGATACGCATAGGAGAAGTATGATTATTGTGGACGCGAGTCATGATGGTTTTGAAGCTGTGTTGTCCCAGGTGCGGAAGGAAGCAGGTGAGGAGATCGTTGCACAAGCTTTGGGAGTTGTAGAGAACAATTATTCCGTTTTGAAAGAGGAGGAGTTGACGTGTCATTTGTCTGTACCAGAGGCGTTGCTAGGGGTGGGGGGGGCGCTAAAGGGGCTATAGCCCTGGGTCTTTTGGTTGTAGCCCCGGATAGACGCTCAGGAGCTACAACTAGCTAGGCCTGAGTGCCGACATTAGTGTAGCCCCTGATGTTTTCCAGATCTAGTAACTCCCCTGGTCTGTGCAAAAGTTCCGGAATTTTGTGTGTCGAACTAAGTTTGTGATAAAGACGGACCACAAACCTTTGAAATGCATTTTTGAAAGAAAGGGACTAAACAAAGTATCCAGACGTGTGCCTAGTTTAGTAATTAGGTTACAAGGAAGTAAATTTGAAATTCAAGTTGTACCATGCAAGGAGAATGTAATGGCTGTCTATCAAAGATGGGTAGCCATATGGAGGATGAAAGTACAGTTGACATTTCTGAAATGTTATTTGTAAACCATGAGTGCATTGTGAGTAAGGATGGAATGGCTGAAAGCCATGGGAAGTGATGAGGTGTTACCACATGTTAAAGGGAATGTGGATTCTGAGTGGCTGTTGGGCAGAAACCTGTGCAGTTCCCTTAGGGACCACAGCAAAAGATTTAAGACTACAGGTGTTTGGCAGTAAACCCACTTGATAGCAGTCTGTACCACCCAGATTTACCTGGTAGCTGTGGCTGAGCAGTCAGACTTCCCTCAAGAAGAGTTAGGCAGTATGCAAAGTATACTCAATAGGCACTCGGATACAATAATACAAGCAAACACTGACCAGAGCTTTGGTATCAAAGTATATAATTATTTATTTATAAACACACAGTTGAAACACTCCAGCACTCTTATTGTAAAATATTCTAAACACAGTTACTATTATGATATATACACCCCTTTTTCCCTTATTAGAAAATCACAGCAAGACACCACTTATTTTCATACAGAGGTGAGCGCTTAACTAGATTGCACTCTACTAAGGTTGTGAAAAAGGGACGGAAAAAGACAGAATATGCAGGATTACACCACTCTACGATTCAGTAACACTATTAGCAAGGCAGAGAGCAAAAAGTCACTGGTGAGCCAAAGTCCAAAGGCTGGGCACACTCTTAGAGAGAGCAGAGCTCAAATGCGCCCAAGATCACACAGTTGCACTAGGCTTAGAAAGTCTTGCAGAGGGTTCAGAAAAGAGTTTAGAGAGGCTTAGAAAAGTTTAGCCAGGGTGTCCCAGGCTAACCCAGGTTCGAAAACCGGGGACTAAATCTACCCCGTACAGTCGGTTGCAAGGGAAGCCAGGCGGGACACGGTACCTTAAGTGGGAAGGATCCTCCAGCGGTGGCAGTTGTTCCTGGTAGTGGGTGCAAGTTGCGGCGTCGTCCAGGGGAAGAGAAGATCTCGACGTGGAGGAAAGATGCAGGTCGTAGCACTACCAGGGCAGAAACCAGCCGCGGAGTTTTCCGGTTAAAGGTGGTACCTTTATCTCGCGGTCGTGGTAAAACGTGGTATCCCGGTTGCCGGGGTGCTTAGCACGGGCAAGGTGGCCACGAGATACGTCGGGAAAGCGAAAAGACGGTGAAACTGGTTATCCCCACCAGTCAAAGGAAGAAGACTCTCCGGCGGGAGATCTCCTCTGTCGTTGGGAAAAGTGGTGAGATGGTCCAACAGGGCTCCACCGGTCGTGGTGTCATGGCAGGTCGGCTCAGCTTCTCCCTCGTCGGATTCTTAGGTCCTGTGGCGACTTCTGAAGTTCCAGTCCCCAAAGCCCTGCTTTTATGCAGCAAACCCCCATTCACTCAGCCTAGCTGTCACTCAAACATGCTAAGTGGTGAACCGGCCGGCTCACCACTTGGGCCAATCAGGACGGAGAGCGACTTGAGTTGCCTAGGCAACTCAGTCCAGGGTGCCTAAATTCCCCTCCACCCCTCCTAAGTACCCCAGACATAGTGGCACCACTTTGGAGGGCTTCTGTGGAGAAGCCTGCCAAAAAGTTGGAACAAAGGGCTCGACTTGGGTTGGAGTCACAGAAGAGAACACAAACGCCATTTTAGAATCAAGTTTTGGCAAAAAATACCAACCGGAGAATTAATATTAATTAAATAAACCAGCGGTATGTTCGAGGCTACCGTAAATAATTAAATAAAGATAGCCTAAAACAATGGGAAATCCCATAGGAAAATAATTGCGGTTGAATATAAAAAGTAGTATCCACTGCCACCAGCCAAAACTCGATCAGGGGGAACGGAGACGTGCCCCCTCGACTAACAGACCCCGGGGCTATTGAATTGCACCAGCCAGTACGTCCACAATATGATGGTTTGTACTGGTTCTGTTCAAAATTTTAAGACTAGTAAAGTCAATGGTGACTTTACATGCCCTGGGAGACAGTAGTCAGTCCCAGGGTATGGAGTCTATACTGGGGGGTCACTATGACACCCATGTGTTACTGCACCGAGGGTGCTATGTAACACACATCACAAAAACACATGAAGCCCTATGGAGTAAAAGACCCCATAGCCCATTAAACACAACTAGATTCAAAGAAACACACTCAAATCATGCCCAAGAGTGAGGGTAAAAGAGTCTCACTCTCGGCAGGAGAAAAAAATAAACCCCAAAAATCTAGCAAAGCTGCTGGGGGACTCACTAGGTTAGGAAATTCAGCCTAAACAGAGAATTCTCCCTAACAGTGGCATAGGAAAAGCTACTTGCGACAGGGTGATAGGCAATATTGGGAGATACGTGGTGAGTTAAGTGTGGTTTATGGTGTCTTGTTTCGGTGGGAACGTGCAGTTAATCCATTGTCGATTAGAGAGAAAGGTGTGGATTTGGCTGATGCTGGACATGTAGATGTCGCACAAACAAAAGGTATACAGAGGAGTGGGGTATTGGTAGACAGGGTTTGACAGATGTGGAGAGGAGTTTGGCTAATTGCATTGAGTGTGCCAAACTTGGTAAGGGAGAGGTTGCCAAGGAGCACCCTGTGGTAGCGGTTGAGATTTGGGGAAAAGTCTTGAAGGACTTAGCGGTTGATATTTTAGGTCTAGTGAATTTGGGAGGTGAACATGGTAAATATATTATTGTACGTGTGGATTTATTGTCAAGGTGGACAGAGTATGAAATTATTTGCAATGTCAGTGGAGAGACAATTGTGGATTTTATGCAAGGAGTAGTTGCGAGAGGAGTGGTGCCAGGAAGCATACAGAATGATAATGGCACTCAGTTTACCAGTTGTTATTTTGCAGAGTATGTGAAAAGGTGTGGAATAAGAAACAAAAGGTCTGCATTGTATCACCCGGAGGGAAATTGCATGGTTGAAAGGATAAACGGGTGTGTCATTGAGGCGGTTTGCATAGCGGTACATATGGAAATGACAGCAAGGTGGCTATTCAGAAGAGGTTGTATGCTCTGTGGATGTCACCGCATGCCGTAACTGGGGTAAGTCCATTCGAGTTGTTGAGAGGCCGGAAGGCAAATACATGGGTGCCCCTTCCCCCGCATTACCTGGAAGAGTGAGAGAGTCGGACTGTCTGGTTGAGGAGTTGAGAAGAAGGTTGAAGAGGAATAAGAAAGTATGGGTGATGAGCGAAAACTGGGGAAAGGAGGGGGTAAGGATGGAATGTGGATTGGGTAAGGATAAGGAAGGGTGTAGTGAGGAGAAAGGGTGATATGTTGTATTCTGACCCCGTGCAGCTGGTGGCGGTGCTGTTAAAGTGAGTGGGGATCAGGTATGGAATAAGAATAGAATTGCTGTGGTGGTGAAACGAAGGGAGATGTGTTGTAATGTATTCTTAAAGTATTGCTGCTATGTGGAGTGTTAAGTAATGGAGTAATAAATAAACAAACAAACTAACTCCATGTAGAGTGTATATAGTTATGTTGTGTGCGAGGTTCCCGGCACATCAGTTGGAGAAGGACATGGAGGGGAGTGGCTGTACTGGGGCGAGAGGGGATCCGTTGTGTAGTCATCCTAATAAACTATATTTCTGAGGCTTGTGGAATCTGATTAGATCACATGCTATGCATAGGCCGACATCTAGTGTAAGCTGCAGAGTATTACAGTTGTTGTTTTTGAAATTCGAAAAGAGACGTCGAGAGGGCGTGCCAGTAATACTATTTCTAGTGTGACATCCGCTGTACCCATGGTCCTTCACGCATCAAGGTCCCTTGGATTGTTTTTTTTTCTGCCATTGTAGACGGACGCTAACTCATGAGGTTCTGATTTGGGCATAACGTCATTGATTAATCAAAATAGTTAGTTTACTCTTCCTATCCTTTCTACTTTTCTATCACTGACTATTGTTAACCTCTTCTACAGCGATGAAGAGAACGGCCATCGAATAAGACTTCCATTGACGGATCCTTTCAACCCTTGGAGGGCTGCTTCGGGCTACAACCCTAACAGTAGGGAGAGAGCAGGAAGATATTGCAGAATGTTTTTCCCCCTTTACATACATTTTTCTCGTCGAGCTGCCATTTTGTTTCACTATGGATAGAACCCCTTCTAAATTCTGCCCAAGTTGTAACAAATAAATTCCCCTGGGTCGACAAGCACCTGGTGTGCAATCTTTGCCTACCACGGGATCACGTCGAGGTGAATTGTCGAGCATGCAGGCTCTTCAAACCTAAGACGTTAAAGGACCGTAAAGCAAAGCGCTGGGCCCACCATGCCATGCAAGCCGAGGCAACCATGGACGTGGAGGGAACCTACAGCGATCGCAGCAACGCTGCATTTTCCGACGGTGAAGGCGACAGGGAAATGTTGGATTCCCAAGCGCAAGCCCTCAACCCGAACAGACAGGCTGGCGGCTCTGTTGTCAGGACGCCCCCGGCGGTGTCAGCGCTCACACTGCTTCTACCACTAAACACACAGCCAAGGGCCATAAACCGACGCCTATGTCGACCAAGTGCCCACATGCGGCGTCTAGGGCGAGGTCCACAGAATCCTTGTCCTCTGTGCACTCGAGGTCCTGATCGCTGCACGACAGGCCCCGACTGTCAGCACAGACGCTGTGCCTAAATCCATTCCCGAACGTCGCATGTCAGTAGACGAGACATCGGGTCACTCCACAGCTGAAGTTTGACACGCCTCGTTGAAAACGGCAAAGAGCTCAAAACAATCAGGGATACCCCACCTGGTTAAGAAACGCGTCCCAAGGAGTCTCCTTAAGTGAAAAGAGTTCAAAAACACTCTTCAAAACCCATCACCACCAGAAACAAAGGTCTCCTACACCACACACGGAAAAAGATTCACATCCCTAGGGAACCAGCCGCACCACAGGTCCCAGTCGCACCACTAGACCCAATGTCCATACCAAGCTCGTCTCAATGGACTTGCGTGGACATTGATAGCGCCATGAGAAGGATGACGTTTATGGTAAACTTCTTTGAAAATAACCCAGAATCTTTCCAAACTTTGACCATCACTCCCCTACAGCTGCCCCTATTTCTCAGCCCCCTCCTAAGAGGCCTCGTCCTGATACCCTGGCTATTGCATCCCAGCTGGAACCACCCTTCATTGAATTGTATGACCCAGATACCAACACTGAAGACATCTTCACAGCTCAGGAGGGCGGAGAACAGGACCACGGCGATGACGATGAGGAGGAAGATATGTATAACCTAGCATCCCCTGTCACCCTTCATTCCTCCCCGCCCCCCCCCCCCTGTGGAAGATTTGCCAATAGACAACCAGCTACTACAAAACGAGGTGCTCATTAAAGCAGATGAGCACTTCCAGATAAAAACACAGGAAACTCAACAAGACAAAGACTTTGTTGAGGATATTCTAGGGGATAAGAAGGCTGTCACACAGTTCATTCCCATCCTGCAATCTATCCAGAGAAGGCTCTAACCTTCTCTGGAAACAACAAACCAGACGAGGGCAGTTAATCCACGCATCGAAAAGCTCTTCCGCCCCGCTCCCAAAGACCCTCTCTATATCCGGGGAAAGCTCAAACTAGACTCTCTTGATTAACAACAACAAGAAAGAGAGCAGGAACACCCTTAGCCTTTTCGGAGGCACCACCGGATAAAGAGAGCAAGAAACGATACACTATGGGGTGGAAAGTAGCCACGTCTGCTGCCTTTCAGACGAGAATCGCAAACAATACAACACTTCTGGTGCGTTATAACTGCCATAAGTGGGATGAAGTGTCTGCATTATTGTCATCCGCTCCTGAGCCCCTTAAAAACCCAATTGGCCCAGGTAGGAGCAGAAGGCAGAGCACTTTCTAGCTGCATTCTAAAAAATAATTTAGACGCCGCTGACAATGCGGGTAGATTTATTGCAGAAAGTACAATTAAGTGCCATGCGTGGCTACGCCAGTCCGGCTCCAAGCTAGAGACGCAAGCTATGCTTCTTAATATGCCTATTGAGCCTTACGTCCTCTTTGGAAAGGCTTTTGACGACGCTCTAATATCCGCTAAGGATGAATACGACACCTTAAAGTCTTTGGGTCATCTTACAAATTAACGCCCAGGCCAGAGAGGCAATAATAATTTTCATCGATTTCGTAGACAAAATTCACGAGGGGTTCAGGCTACGGAGTCAGGGATCATCCTGGGCTAACAAAGGCCAAGCCTCACAAGGTTACCAAAGGGGACAGCGCCAGTCTCGCGGCCGGGGGAGGTCCTCCACTTCTAGAGGTGGAGCCACACCTCCTAAACAATGACTACCCGCTTCAGGTGCCCCCCATGCCTCTCCAGTAGGAGGGGCCGTATTTCAAACTTCACCCAAGCATGGGAGGGAATCAATTCAGACAAATGGGTGCTATCCGCTGTGGCGGGCGGCTATTGTGTGGAGCCAATCCAGCGACCCCCGAACCATTCCCTGTTTCAAAAGAAACACTTGAAGGAAGAATAACGCATCCTTCTCGAGGAGATCGCAACGCTGCTCCAAAAGGATGCCATAGAAGTCCCCGAAAACCAGGTAAAGAAGGGTATTTATTCAACCTACTTCCTTGTGCCAAAGAAAGATCTAACAATGTGCCCAGTGTTAGACCTACGCCCTGCAAACACCTATGTCAAGCCTCCAAAAGATCTGCATGACGACGCTACAAGAAGTAATCCCTCTGCTAAAGCGGGAGTGGGGTACTACCTGGCAACATTGGATATGAAATATGCTTATTTTCATATTTCAATTCGGAATAGCATCCGCACCTAGGGTATTCACAAAGGTACTGGCTGTGGTGGCAGCGCACCTGCGTAGGGAGACGATCCCAGTGTACCCTTACATGGACGACAGGCTGATTTCAGGGGAGACGCCCCAAATTTGCAGGCAAAACATTCAAAGAACTATCAACCTTCTCTTTTATTTATTTGTTTATTTATTGCATTTGTACTACGACCAAACCCAAGGGTATCACGGCGTAGTTACAGGAAAAGCTTGACTTAAAGGTTACATGTAACATAATACGAATAATACAAATACGTAATCTTAGTTGTTACATATACTATGGTTACAATAGTTACGTACAGTATTTACGTCAGTAATGCATGGTTATTTTAAAGGAGGACCCTGTTGCTCAGTATTTATTAAATTTATTCAGTGTGGATTCGTTACTGATATTGGCAGGGAGGGAGTGAGTTCCAAATTGTAGAGGCTGCTACAGTGAAGCTAGAGCTGCCTGTTCTTGCATTGTTAAAGCGTGGGACATGTAGCTGTAAATTTGCATTGTATATAAGAAATCTGGTTGTAACTGCGGTTTAAACAATTGTTGAGGTAGGTTTGGGCATTGCCTGTGACACATTTATGAGTGACGGTGAGTGTTTTGTGGAGTATCCTGGCTTGGATGGGTAGTCAATGTGCCTCTCTCCTGTGGTGCGATATGTGGTCCCTTTTGCTTTTGCCTATGGCTGATTTTATTGCTTTGTTCTGGAGTAACTGCATTTTGTTTTTTCGAGGTGCCTAGGAGGAGTATGTAACAGTAATCTAATTTAGTTAAGATAAGGGCTCTTGCGATGCAGTTTTGTCGTGTGAGGAAGGGTTGACTTAGAGTGATACATTTGGAGGTATAGTCTGTGGTTGAGGCAAGGGCGCTGATGTGTTTTGACATGGTGAGTCTTGAGTCTAAATAAACTCCTAATGTTTTTACTTGATCAGAGATTGGGATGGGGTTTTTGTCTATGGCTATGGAGGTGTGAAGTGGGTGAAGCTTGGCTAAACGGGCAGGAGAGCCTGCTATAGGATCTCAGTTTTTTCTCCATTTAGGCATAAACTTTTAGCTGCCATCCAGTTTTGGATGATGGCGTATATTGTATTCACACGTATAGTGTCCTGCTCTAAGTTACCTGAGATAGGGATAAGTATTTGTGTGTCATCGGCAACATTTGTGTAAATTACTCCCATTGCGTCTAGTGCTGCAAAGAGTAATTTGGTATAGGCGTTGTATATCGTGGGAGAGAGGTAGGATCCTTGGGGGACTCCCAGGGGGACTGAGATGGGGTCAGCTGCTGTATCTCCTATGGCTACTCTTGAGGTGCGGTCTGAAAGAAAGGATTTGTACCCCAAGGTCGCTTCTTTGGAGAAATGAAAGTTGTTTGCAAGGGTTTGGCATATTTTGCTGTGGTCTACTAAGTCAAACGCTGCGGACAGATCAAGTAGGAGCAGACTAAACAGGTTCCCTGATTCCTTGACCGTGTCCATTTGGTTTTTTAGATCCAGCAGCATTGTTTTGGTACTGTGACCAGGGCAGAAGCCTGATTGCCTATCACTGTGGAAATCAGGACAGTAGCCGATCTGGAGTTTTTTGTAGACCTTTATTACACACTGGTTAAATGTAATGTCTTAACCACGGTAGTTGGACTCCAGGTTGACCCCACAGTTACTTCACTGTGAGTAAACGGCACCAGGAGTTCCTCTTCCCTTGAAGTGTCTCCTATTCTCACGGACCCGGATAGGCCCACCAGTTGCTCTCACTCTCCTTCTCCCTGCAAAAAGCAACAAAAATGCCAATAGGCCAGTCCCTTTTATACCCGGTGCTTAGAGGGAAAAAGGGCCAATCAGGGACAACTTCCCTCCCCCCCTTTCCGATTGGTGGGGACTCTAGGCACCCACCCTCTATGAATAGAGCTGCCCCCTCCCCTCCTCCTCCTTTACCTTGGCTGCCTGGTTCCGGCTCCCCCTCCCTGTTGTCAGCCACGCCCTCTCCATAGGCTCCGCCCCCCCAACATGGTGTCTCCCTTGAGGTATGCTTCCCGGAGGCCCGTCCTGCTGGAGGCCCCATGCTGCTGCTAGGGGTCTGCCCTGCTCGAGGTAAGGAGGGGGTTCTGATATGTCCCCCCTGTCTGGTTCCTGACCATGTGTCTGGCGCACCTCCGACGCCGAGCGGTCGGCACGAGCCGGACTCTCTAATTCCCGAGCCCCGCCGCCGGAGGCCGCCGAGGTACGCCGTGTTCGCGGGTCGCCCAGCCGCAGCGCTAGTGGCCCGGGTCCTCGTGGGCACACGCGGCGCTGCGGCTGTGGGCTCCCGTGGCGCCGCGGCTGCAACGCCGGCACTGTAGCGGGACGCCGACAAGGCTCTCCCTTTAACAGGGATGCCTCCCCGGCGCCCTTCCTCAGCGCCACACACGCCCGCGGTACAGCGGGCTCCTCTGGCCGGGCGTCCCGCTCTCCGGCGTCCACCCTCACATCCTCACATACTCCCACCACAGATCCAGGCCGGTCGGGCCGGATGGAACTCCTGGACAAGTAATCCGCCACCAGCTGGAAGCTGGCAGGTCTATGTAAGGTAACGAAGTCGAAGGGCTGGAGGGACAGGAACCATCGCAGAACTCGTTGGTTGGTGTCCTTGTCTCGCCAACCACTGCAGCGGCGCATGGTCGGTATACAACGTAAACTTCCTCCCCAGTAGGTAGTATCGCAAGGAGTCCACCGCCCACTTAATGGCGAGATATTCTTTTTCGATAGTGGAATACGCTAACTCATGTGGAAGGAGCTTCCGGCTCACAAAACAGATCGGTCGTAGGAACCCGTCCACCTCCTGCGTCAGGACCGCTCTCAACCCCATGCCAGAGGCATCCGTCTGCAAGAAGAAATGCTTCCGGAAGTCCGGGCATACCAACACCGGGTGGGAAGATATACTGCGCTTCAGCCCCTCGACGGCCAGTATGGCTGCGTGATTGGTCGACAGGTCCGGGGAACCCCCGATTTTTAATGCCTCGGTCAGCGGCGCAGCCAGGGAAGAAAAACCGGGAATAAAGCGTCTATAGTACCCTATAAACCCCAAGAAGGCCCTAATTTGTTTTCTGTTGGTTGGTACGGGGATCCCCTGAATAGCCTCGATTTTGGACACCTGTGGTCGAATCATGCCGCCACCGACTATATGTCCGAGGTACTTGGTTTCCTGGGTCCCTAGGACCGATTTCGCTGGGTTGATATGGAGTCCGGCCTGGGTCAGGGTGCCGACCACCTCGCGTAGATGGGTTAGGTGGTCACTCCATGATGCGCTGTATATCTCGATGTCGTCCAGGTAGGCTGCAGCGTATTGGTCGTGGGGCTGTAGGAGGACGTCCATCAGCCTCTGAAAGGTGGCCGGAGCCCCATGCAACCCGAACAGTAGTACTTCATACTGAAAGAGCCCCTGGGGTGTAGCAAATAACATTTTTTCTTTGTCCGATTCCCGTAGGGGGATCTGCCAGTATCCCTTGGTGAGGTCCAAGGTACTGAGGTAACGGGCAGCACCCAGACTTTCCAGCAGTTCATCCATCCTGGCCATGGGATAGGCCTCGTAGTGGGATATCATGTTGAGCTGCCTAAAGTCCATACAAAATCGTACAGCCCCGTCTGGCTTGGGTACGAGTACGATTGGAGAACACCACGCACTGGTTGATGGTTCAATAATATCCAACCTAATCATTTCTTCGATCTCCTTCTTAATGATCAACCTTCGGGCCTCTGGGATCCAGTAGGGTCTCAGCCGGACTATTTGTCCATTTAGGGTTTCGATACGATGCTCCATTAGGCTGGTCCTTCCAGGTAAATGGGAGAAGGTGTTGCGGTGGGGTTTGAGCGTCTCCAGGATCTCGTTCTTCATGTGTTCAGTTAGTGTTTCACCCCACTGCACCGCATCCAATTGGCCGGTTGCGTGAATCAACCCCGTACCCTGGGTGGCCAGAATGTCGACCGGGGCAGGCTCGGTCCATTTCTTCAGCAGGTTTATATGGTAGACTTTATGTGATGGGCTTCGGTCAGGTTGGTATATCCGGTAATTCACTGGTCCCACCACGTCCTTCACCACATAAGGACCTATCCACCGAGCCAACATTTTGTTCGTACTGGTGGGTAGCAACACCAGTACCTTATCCCCTGGTTCTAGCTTTCTTAGGCGACAGCCCTTGTTGTATGTCTTCTCCTGCCGGTCTTGGGCTATACTTAGATGGGATTCTGCTAGTCCCCTCAAAGTAGACAGATGTTCCTTAAGGTCCTCAGCGTACTCGGTGAGGGACGTTTCCTTAGCGTTTTCCCAGTCCTCCTTAACCAGATCTAGGATTGTTCTGGGCTGCCTTACAAACAGCAGCTCGAACGGGGAGAATCCTGTCGAGGACTGGGGGGTGTCCCTTAATACCATTAGGATCAGGGGTATGACTCTATCCCAGTCCTTCCCCTCCGGGCCTGTTACCCTCTTCATCATTTTCTTTATCGTTTGGTTGTACCTCTCCACCAACCCATCCGTTTGGGGGTGGTAGACCGAGGTACGCAGCCGTCTGATCTGTAGTCTTTCACAGACTTGTCGCATGACAGCCGACATGAAGTTTGTACCCTGATCGGTGAGGATTTCGGTGGGTAGGCCTACCCGTACGAAGTAGGGGATGAGTTGGTCACATATCTGGTTAGCCGACGTCCCCTTTAGGGGGAAGGCCTCGGGGTACCGGGTGGCATAATCCACAATGACCAGCAGGTATCGATATCCACGACTGACGGGCTCGAGCGGGCCTACCAGATCTATACCTATCCTTTGAAAGGGTATGGTGATCAAGGGCATCCGCTGAAGAGGTGCCTTGGCTGGCTTTTCCCCACTCGTCAACTGGCAGATTTTGCATTCCTTACAGAATTTCGCCACCTCCCCATAGACCCCTGGCCAGTAGAAACGTTTTAGAATATTTTGCTTTGTCTTTAGGGAGGCCATGTGGCCCCCACACGGGTGATTGTGCCAACTGGACGACAATGCCCCTGTGTGTTTTGGGCAGGAGTAGTTGTTCCCTTCGTGCTCCTTCCTCCTCTTGGTAAACCCGATAGAGCAGGCCCTGTCTAGATGTAAAACTGGCTCCCTTGGTCAGGTCTGGGTCCCCATCCGTGATGGCTCTTTCGCGGGCAAGTGTTAAGGTAGGGTCCGTCAAGGTTTCTCCCCGGATGGAATCCTCATGGTCCTCCGGGTTCCAGGCTATCTGTTGGGTGGCATACATGGATGCGAACTTAGCAAGGCGAGCTTCCCTTCTTTTCCTAGTGGGTCTCTCTCGTCCCTGGGTGTTCGGGGGGATGGGTTCCCTGGCAAAGGGTGCTTCTTCCCACCATCCCTGGTCTAGGGCTTTGATAGTCTGGTGGAAGTGGGGCAGATCGGTCCCAATCACCACTGGGGCGGGTAAGGAGGGGAGGACGGCAGCTCTCGTCTCTGCAATGTTAGGGCCCACCTCTACCGTTATGGATTTCATGGGGTAGGTCCTCACATCCCCATGTATACATCGAATTGGGACACTAACATTGGTGAGGTAAGGAGAATCACTTACAGTTGGTAGTACCGCCGTTTGCCGACTTCCACTGTCGAGTAGGGCCCTGGCCGGGTTCCCGTCTACCCGGACGTCCATCTCGTAGAGACCTTGGCATCGTGGTCCTTGCTCGGTCCTCATGAATCCGATCTCCATCGGCTCGGTGCCTCTCTTCCGGGGACAAAACCGGGCTATATGGCCCCACTCGCCACAGTCATAACATTGTGGTTGCCGGTATCCCGTGGACAACGGGGTGGACCGTGGGTCGGGACCGCTCCTTTTCTCCTCAGATCCAGAAGGGCGTCCTTCCATTGCTCTCCATTTGGGAGGCCCTACTCGCAGGCTCTTGGTTGTGAGGGGTTCCAACGGTGGCATCGGGTTGCGATTGGGAGATCCGACTCCAAAGGGATTACCCGCTCCCCCGGCCTTTTGGTAGGCTGATGCTATGTCCACAGCCTCAGATAAGGTGGGCCTGTGATGTTGTCGGACCCATCTTTGCATCGGAGGGGGTAGGGCCTCGATGAACTGCTCGAGGGTGACTTTATCTAACACATCTTGGAGGCCTGTTCCCGGTGCTTGTAACCATTTCTCTGTGAGGTCTTTAACACGGTAGAAGAGTTGTCGGGTGTTCTCCCCCGGTTTGAGTTTAGTGTCGCGCAGCCTCATTCTGTAGGCTTCTTCGTCAAGTCCCAACCGGTCCAATACTGCCTTTTTGATTTCAGCGTAAGGCGTGGTTCCGTTTGGGTTAACTGCCTGGTAGGCACCTTGCATGATGCCAGACAAAAGGGGAGTGACATACTGGCCCCAGCGGTCCACCGGCCACTGAGCGTTTCGGGCGATCCTCTCGAATGTGGTGAAAAAGAAAGCCGGGTCTTCGCCTTCCTTGAATTTCTGCAACACTGCGGAAGGGACCATGGGCTGGTTTCGGGTGCCGGTGACAGCATCCGTCAGGTGTTTTATCGTCTCTTGATGTTTGTCCTGAGATGTGGACTGCAGGGTACCCTGCATTTGTATAGCCTGCTGAAAGGCTTGGCGATCAGCGGCCGCCTGCTGGGCCTGAAGTTGGAAGAGCTGTTGTAACTGTTGTTGCCCCTCTGACAGTGTCTGTATTTTCTACATCGCATTCTCTTTATCCTGCCGACTACGCCACTTGTGGAAATCAGGACAGTAGCCGATCTGGAGTTTTTTGTAGACCTTTATTACACACTGGTTAAATGTAATGTCTTAACCACGTTAGTTGGACTCCAGGTTGACCCCACAGTTACTTCACTGTGAGTAAACGGCACCAGGAGTTCCTCTTCCCTTGAAGTGTCTCCTATTCTCACGGACCCGGATAGGCCCACCAGTTGCTCTCACTCTCCTCTCCTTCTCCCTGCAAAAAGCAACAAAAATGCCATTAGGCCAGTCCCTTTTATACCCGGTGCTTGGAGGGAAAAAGGGCCAATCAGGGACAACTTCCCTCCCCCCTTTCCGATTGGTGGGGGCTCTAGGCACCCACCCTCTATGAATAGAGCTGCCCCCTCCCCTCCTCCTCCTTTACCTTGGCTGCCTGGTTCCGGCTCCCCCTCCCTGTTGTCAGCCACGCCCTCTCCATACGCTCCGCACCCCCAACATGGTGTCTTCCTTGAGCTTCCCGGAGGCCCGTCCTGCTGGAGGCCCCATGCTGCTGCTAGGGGTCTGCCCTGCTCGAGGTAAGGAGGGGGTTCTGATATGTCCCCCCTTTCTGGTTCCTGACCATGTGTCTGGCGCACTTCTGACGCCGAGCGGTCGGCACGAGCCGGGCTCTCTAATTCCCGAGCCCCGCCGCCGCTCGCCGCCGGAGGCCGCCGAGGTACGCCGTGTTCGCGGGTCACCCAGCCGCAGCGCTAGTGGCCCGGGTCCTTGTGGGCACACGCGGCGCCGCGGCTGCAACGCCGGCACTGTCGCGGGACGCCGACAAGGTTCTCCCTTTAACAGTGACGCCTCCCTGGCGCCCGCCCTCAGCGCCGCACACGCCCGCGGTACAGCGGGCTCCTCTGGCCGGGTGTCCCGCTCTCCGGCGTCCACCCTCACATCCTCACAATCACCTAATAGTTTGTTGTCTTCAAGGTGGGCTTGGACTTGGGTGTAGGCCATTTTATCTCTTAATTTTCAGAAGGAAGGGGACCGTGGGAATGGTGGCATCTAGTGAGGGTTTTTTGAGGAGGGGGGTGACCCATGCTTCCTTGATACTGGAGGGGATGGTGTTAGTATTGAATGAGGTGTTTAGGAAATGAGTAATAAAGGGTGCTAAGGATGGCGCACAATCCTTGATTAGTTTTGCAGTGAAGTTGTCCCCTTTACAATTAGAGGGTTTAAGTGTGGCTATCGTTTTTTGTACTTGATCTGTAGTCACTGGTGTAAAGTGGAAGTCTGGTTTGTTGGCTATGGGTGATGTGGTTATCTCGGCGAGGGGACCTAATGTTTTTTTTGGGCTTCAATTTTATTTTGCAATGTGCTGATTATGGAAGCTAGGGCATCTTGAATGGTGGAACACCATGTTTTGTTTACTACGACTGTACTGGGTGGACGTATAGGTGTTTCCAGTTCCTTAATAATGGCGAATAGCTCCTTGCTGTTGGAGGAAGCATTTGTTATACGTGCATTGAGTGAATTCTTGAGTTTTGTATGTTTTAGCGACTATTTGGAGTTCTTTTTTTGGTTCAGTGGTGGGGGTTTTTCAAGTCGGGTGTTCCAGGGCTCTTTGTTCTCCTGAGGAGTTCAATGAGGTCCTCATTGAACCAGGTATTACTGGGCTTGAGTTTAGGCCGTTTAGCTCCGAGAGGTGATATGTCATCAATTGCTGACTGTAGGCAATTATGATAATGTAAAGCAATGACTTGTGGGTTGTGCATGGGCAGAGGTTTAGTATTTAGTCTTTTATTTTGCAGCGGCATTAGGTTTTCTAAGATCAGTTTCTCATCATGGTAGATAACGTGGGTGGGAGGCAAGTGGTCATTCGATGTGGTGATGTCGAATGTGATTAGGGAGTGATCAGTCCAAGATAGTTCTATGATGTTTTTTAGGTGGACTCTGGTATTTAATGTTAAGATCCAATCGAGGATTCGTCCTTTAACATGAGTTGGGGCATTAATAATTTGTTTGAAATGCATTGTTGAAAGCTGTGGCTTTGGGGTCTGTTTGGTCATTGTATCCCAGGTTGATGTCACCTAGGAAGATGAATTAAGTGTTAGGCTTGATCAAGGGGGAGATGAGCAGAGACAATTCAATGTCCGGGTAATTCGTAATACTTGGAGTTCTATACACTAGGTGGAAGTTAAAAGTGGTTTTCGGGTCGGTGGCCAATTTTAGTGTTAGGAGTTCGTAGCCTAGTAGCTTTTCTGTTTTACATTCTCTGAATTTAAGTGAGGTTTTAAAGATGATGGCAACTCCACCTCCAATGATTTCTTGTCAGTCTGATCTGAGTACGGAATAGTCAGGAGGTATGGTTATTGATAGGAGTGGGCCTGAGGCTGTATGGAGCCAGGCTTCAGTTATGGCGATGAAGTCTAGTTTGTGTTCAGGAATGAGGTTGGTTGTTTGTTTGTTTATTTTTTTCCTATAGCGCTCCGGACCCGGGAGTAAAAGGGCGCTTTGTAAAAGTTACAAGGCACAGTACATGGTAATGATCAGTGATAATAGGACAACTTGAACAACAGTTATATACAGAATATACAGACAGTGGATGTGATAGCAAGCAATAATGACATAAATGAGGCATGTGCAATAAGTACAGTTTATAGCCAAGTCTAACTTCTAGGTTGACTTTTTGTCAGAAGCCACCCGATGGCAAGTTTCCTGAACGACTGGAAGGATTTGGATGACTTAATATTCAGTGCAGGGCGTTCCAGAGTTGGGAGGCGAGGACAGTGAAGCTCGAGCCTCTGTCTCTTTTTTGAGGTAAATCTAGGTACTGTGAGACATAGGGTATTGGAAGATCTCATGGTTCTGATGGAGGGTTTCATGGTGGATTTGTTAGTCAGGTGGGGGGGGCTAGAAGGTTGTGAGGCAGAGTGTTTTTAGATTGATTTTATGTTGGATGGTGAGCCATTTGCAAGTGGTTCTCGTGGCAGAGATGTGCTCACGCCTGGGAATGTTTAGGGCTGCCCGTAGCGCATTGTTTTGAAGGACTTGGAGTTTACTAATTATTGCTTGGTTGGCACCTAAACAGAGGATGTTGCAGTAGTCTAACTTAGATTGTATAAGAGCTCTGGCTAGCGTGAGGCAACTGTTAGGGGAAAGAAATGGTCTACAGGCTTTGATTAGTTTTCCAGTATAGGCAGTGGCAGAAGCGGTCGAGTTAACTTGCTTAGTGAGGTTAATATTGGCATCAAGATAGAAGCCAAGTGTTTTCACGTTTTTGGCGACCGGGATGGTATTGCCATCAATTATGATGTTGGAGTAGTTGGGACTTAGTTTTTGTAAGTTGTTCGGTGAACCAACAATGAGCAGTTCAGTCTTCTCGTCATTCAGGCAAAGACCATGTGTGGCCATCCATGCCTGAATGACAGAGAAGATTTCATTGATCCTAGCTACATCAGTATTGTAATTGCCCGAGATGGTGAGGAGTATCTGGGTGTCATCTGCGTAGTTTGTGTAGGTGACACCCAGACGATCCAGTTTATCAAAGAGGGGCTTTGTGAAGATTTTGTATAGGGTAGGTGAAACACACAAGCCTTGTGGGACACCACAAGTGATAGGGATAGGGTCTGCTGCTGCCACCGGAGAGAAGACTCTCATAGTTCTATTGGCCAAGAAGGACTGTATCCACATGACAGCAGAGGGGGAAAAGAGGGCGGCAGAGGAGAGGTGGTTGCAGAGTATTTTATGATCGACCAGGTCGAAGGCTGCTGAGAGATCTAAGAGGAGTAGATTTCGTCAATCTGACTTTTAAGATCAACAAGGGCGGTTTCTGTTCCATGTTGAGGCCGGTAGCCAGACTGACGTAATCCGATTAATTGGTTAGACTCTAGGTAATGCTGAATATGCAAGTAAGCAACTCTGTCAAGGATTTTTAACAGGAAGGGAACGGTTGTGATGGGTCTGTAATTAGTGGGGATGGCTGGGTCCAAGGTCTGTTTTTTTAGGAGCAGGAGGACCCATGACAGTTTCAAATTGTTGGGTACCGAATTAGTCGAGAATGACACGTTTATGAGCTTAGAAATGAAGGGGGCGAGGTCTCTTGCTGCATCTTTTATGATCTGTGCGGGGCAACTGTCCCCTTTGCAGTTTGATGGTTTGAGGGACGTTATGATTTTTTGCACTTCTAGTACGGTTACTTTTTTGAAGGTGAAGCCATGGTTAGTGTTGGCGGTGGTGGGTGGGCTAAGGATAGGGGGCTAGAGGTGGGGCTACTATTGGAAAGTTGTAGTCTTTTATTTTCAATTTTTGTTTGTAGGCCAGTGATTTTGTTTGCAAGGGCATCTTGGATACTAGTGCACCAGAGTTGGTCCTTCATGTAGGTGAATTGGGGTTTTCTAACTCCTTCAGGATGGTGAATAATTCTTTGGTACTGGAACTTGAATTACTTATTCTTATGTTTTAGGCTTCCTTTTTAGTGCAAATTATTTCTTTTTTTATAAAGGGATGATGCATTTGTGAGATTGAATGTAAATGGCGTGTGCGCCTAGGAATATGGCGTTTAGTAAGGCTCCTGTTAGCGGTTTGGCACCAGGTGATGGGTTGTTGGATGGGGGTATGTGAGGTGGTGGGGGTAAGTGGGGTTGAATGTGGGGTATAGTGGGTTAAAAATTTGGTATTGTGTTTAGTCTGTTTCTGGGCACTTTGATTATTAGTTTTTTGGGCGTCGAAGATTTGTTGGCTAGGAGTGGTTCTAGGTGAGCGGTAGGTAGTTAGGTGGTACGGGAGGATAATCTGCTATTTCTTTGGGCACCTGGAATGGGTCTGGTACGAGGGTGTGATGTGGGTGTGCTGTTAGATAGCCGAATGCTGCGGGGTGTACCTAGAATGGGCATGGATATAGGAGTGGTGTGGGTGGCAGATGTTATTATAGTAAATGCTGGTGTCTTGGTTAGGAAGGGCGAGGGACATGGTAGTGGATGGTGTCTAGGGCATAGTAGGCGTGCTAGGCCTTTGCCTATCTGGATGTATGAGCTGTTGGTATAGTTTGAGAAGGTTTGCGTGTAGTGTGTTTTAAGTGCAATATTGTTTGTGACTTGGTTTTGCTGCAAGTTGAATGGTCTTGGTGGATGTGTGGAAGTCAGCAGGGCACATACTAGTGCAATTACAAGTAGGGCTATTTTGTATTGAGCCTTGTGCCAAGCACAACCAACGAGTTCCTAGGAGCTGTAATAGACTCAAGAGAGGTGTTTGTCTTCCCGTCAGAGGAAAGGGTCCAAAATATGTCACTGGCAATACCTTATTATCAGGCCGGCCGCCAAATAAGCAAACGCACATCTATGCGTTTGCTGGGCATGATGGCCTCTTTCATTTACCTGGTACTGCACGCATCCCTGTGCATGCATCTCATGCAGGAATGGTTGGCGAAAAAGTGGTCTCGGGCAAGTGGTCAGTGGGACGATCTAGTGATCTTTCACCAACACTGGTACAAAACCTTCATTGGTGGACAAGGGAAAAACTATTGAAGGGGAACCCCTTCCACGATCCAGAAGTGCAAGTGATAGTTACGACAGACACGCCACTCGCCGGGTGGGGGGGGGGGGCTCATCACCTTCATCACACAGCACAAGGTCTGTGGACTCATGCCATGGCGCAGAACCACATCAATCTGCTGGAACTACTGGCAGTATTCAAGGCTCTTCAGGCATTCGAGATACACCTAACAAACAAGTCGGTACAAGTCCTCACCGACAGCACTACGGCGATGTTTTATATCAACATTACATCCCTACCTCTTTCTATCCGCTCCACCCCTACCTACTCATCCTTCCGCTCCTCTCTGAAAGCCCTTCTTCTTCACTCCCCCCTGACTCTGCTTCCCTACCTCTCCCCCTTCAAACCCCTGCCCTCTCCCATCCTTCCTCTCCCTTCTTCCCTCTCATCCCGATTACATCAAATTGGACACTGAAACCACTTAAGGGCGTAGGAGGTCACCAGGGTACTCCCCCCACCCTCAATCCTCCCTCCCCATACCCTCCCTCCTTCCCCCTTCCTCCCACTCCCCTGACCTCAAATCAGACATTGAAACCCCCATCACCTACCTCCTCTTCCCTCCCCTCCCACTTCCCCTCATTTTAAGTAAATTGTACTACATACTTTATCTGGTTTGTTTCATGTTTGTAAATATGCTTCTTTCATTATTGTACCTTGTTATACTGTAAAGCGCTTTGGCATAAAGCGCTATATAAACTCGATAAACATAAACAAACAGGGGGGGGCACACATTCTTGAAATCTGTCCAGGCTAGCACAACAAATTTGGAAATGGGCACTCAGACGGAAGATATTCCTATTTGCTCAACACATTCCAGGGGAACTCAACACTCTAGCCGACTCACTGAGCAGAGATTGCCTACCAGAGGAACACAAATGGCAACTAGACACCGTTACAAGAGAAAACAAACAATGCCCAGACTATGCGTCCACGTTCCCCCAACCAGGCTCCAAGGGCAACACCCTATGGATGAACTGGTCAGGTAGATTTGCTTACACTTTTCCCCCTACTCCTCTTATGAACAGAATGGTGAACAAGATTCACAAGGAACAGGTGACACTCATCCTAGTTGTTCTTATGTGGGCAAGACAGCCATGGTTAATCCATCTGCCCAAACTGGCGATGTGCGATCCCATCAAACTCCTGTGCCAGACCAACTTACTCACTCAACACGGGGGATTAACAGTGCACCCTCAACCTCACTCAATGAACTTGGCAGCATGGCTGCTGAAGTCATAGAGTTGGGACATCTTAACCTACCTCAGAGGTGTATGGATATCCTCAAGGAGGCACGAAGAGCAAACACTAGACACTTATTTCGACAAGTGGAGGAGATTTGTAATTTAGTGCCAGTTTAAACAAATAAACCCCATAGAATGTACTCATCCTACATTCGAAATGATAGGCTCCACTTTCTAGACTCTGGGTTAGTATTCAACTCTATAAAGGTACACCAGGCGGCCTTATCGGCTTACACCGCCTCCCACAATAGAGTATCCTGGTGGAAAGTGCCGGTCATTAAAGCATTCATGGAGGGAGTAAAAAGACTCCACCCTCCAATTTCTAACCCACTGCCAGGATGGGATATCCGTGTAGTACTCGCAAAACTCATAGGGCCACCATTGAAGCCTATGCACAAGTCAAGTATTGAACACCTGACTTACAAAACGGCCTTCTTAGTGGCTATTACTTCCATAAGAAGGGTTAGTGAATTGCAAGCATTGTCCGTGCAGGATTCTTTCTTTGTCATACACAAGGACAAACTGGTTTTACGGACACATCCTAGGTTCTTTCCTTAGTTCATCTCAAAATTTCATGTGAACCAGTCCATTGAGCTACCGGCTTTCTTCCAGAACCCAAAGAGCTCAGCTGAGGTACAACTCCACACACTAGATGTAAGTAGGGCAGTCCTTTACTATGTAAACAAGACCAGACCGCTAAGAAAAACGGACTGACTGTCTCCATAGCACCAGGCAGAGAAGGAGACCGCATTTCCCAAAATGTTATCTCCAGATGGATAGTCAAATGCATACAACTGTGCTATTATTTAACAAACAAGAGACTGCCTTCCATGCCAAGAGCTCACTCCACAAGGAACACAGGAACCACTCTGGCTTTTATTGCAAATGTCCTCTTAGATAGCATTTGCAGAGCCAATACATGGAGCTCAATACACAATTTCACTCAGCGCTACTGCATTGACACCCATTCCAAAGCAGATGCACAGGTGGGACAAGCGGTTCTAAAACATCTGTTTGCCGCTGAACCTTCTCACAAACCACCACTTTCTCCTAACACTGCTCGCTAATCTATGCATAGCATGTGATCGAAGCAGATTCCACAAGCCTCAGAAGGGATACATTACCGTAATCGTAGTTCTGATGATGTATCTGCTTAGATTCACATGCACTCACCGTTCCTCCCTTTTGTAGAGAAGGTGCATGGATGTTTTTATGAGCTTGTCTGATACATATCTGCTTGGATACACCTGTACTCATGCTACACTTCATGCTACCTCATGACAGAAACATAACAATCTGAGGGTCCTAGACGCGTGAGGGATCATGGGTACAGTGGACGTCACACTAGGGATAGTATTTCTGGCACGGCTTGTCGAAGTCCCTTTTCGAATTTTGAAAACAACTGTAATAATCTGCATCTTCCACTAGATGTCAGCCTATGCATAGCATGTGAATCTAAGCAGATACAAGCATCAGAAATAAGATTACGGTGAGTAATGTATTATATATATATTTCTGAGGCTTGTGGAATCTGCTTAGATCACATGCTGTGCATAGGCCGACATCTAGTGGAAGCTGCGGAGTATTACAGTTGTTTTCAAAATTCGAAAAGGGACTTCGACAAGCCGTGCCAGAAATACTATCCCTAGTGTGACGTCCACTGTACCCATGATCCCTCACGCGTCTAGGACCCTCAGATTGTTTTTTGCCGCCATGCTGGTCGGAAGCACCGAGCGGAGTTCCCTGTGTTAGTCAGATTTTGCAAATATTGTTATATTTCCCTGTTTATTCCACCTATATTTCGAGTCTCCGAACATCGACACTCGACGCCGGTTCGGAGAAAATTCAACCGTCGGACTACAGTGACGGATTTGGGCCTCGGAAGGCCTCTGGCCTCGGCCCGGGCCTTGGAAGTCCTCGGGACTCGGCCCTGCAAGTAGGGAGAGTGGAGGTGGCACATATCCTACACTCTGATTAATATAGGTACAGTACTTATATTCCTACACTCCCAGCCTGCTGCCACAGGGTGCGTATGGAGGGTACCCCTTTTCAATTTTGCCCCAAGTGCAACCGCAAGTATCCTTGGGTTGACAGACACGCCACGTGTAACCCCTGCTTGCTGTGGGACTACCGCAAGGCGAATTGCAGAGCGTGCAGTCAGTTTAAACCAAAGACCCTGAAGGACCGTTCGACAAAGCGTTGGGCCCACCACGCCAGGCGACAAGAGGCCATGGCCGCAGAGGGTGCCTTCAGCGATGGCAGCGACGCCGTACTTTCGGATGGCGAGGGCAATGTGGCATCGATGGACAGCCAAGTGCAAATCCCCGACCTCGGAAGGTTGTCCGGCAGGGCAGCTATGGGGAAGACCCCCGGCAACACGAGCGCTACCCACACCACTTCCAGCAAACAAAGGTCCAACCGAGATTCGACGCACACGTCGAGTTCTCGGAAAGAGGCACGTAGAGAGCGGTCCACAGAGTCCGTGTCCTCTGGGCGTTCGAGATCGCCTCATGACACCAGGCAACCCTCCACTGTTGCTAAGAGTGCCTCGCTCACCTTAGTGACTGAGGTTCGGTAGTCGAAGGACGACGCCGACCTCTACCCCCAGGACGCACTCCAGGAGTCGGCATCTGCAGGCAGCGCGAAGGCTGCTACCGAATCCCTTACACTCTCCAGAGACAGGGATTCTACCCCCAAATTTCGGCCCCAGGCATCGAAAAAGCTCTGATAGGGCCCATGAATCGGGGAAACACTCGTCCACCTGCGGGGAGGGGGTAAAACAACGAAGTAAGCAGTCCCAGCTTACTTCCACTCCTAAACTACATTCTACTCCACCTAAACAGACGGACAAGTCTCAGTCTCCTGTCCCTAAGGCCCCTGTTCAGGCCAGTAGGTCTAGTCAGGATAAAACAGGGAAATCACTCCAGGAAAGAGTTATTCCCAGTTCAAGGGAATGGTCCAGTGATGACATGGACAGAGTAATGTCAAGGATGTCATCATTGGCAGATTTCTACGCCAAAAACCCGGAACACTTTCTCTCTTATACCCCAGAAGGGTCAACTCCCTCAGGCTCTAAGGATCCAATACCCCCAAGTAAGAAGTCCCGGGGTGAAGCACCAACTCAGTCTTCAGACCCCTTCTATATACAGCCCTATTCTCAATATCAGGAAGATCCATAATTTGGTGAGGATCCAGACGTGGGCATGTTCGAAGAACAAACTGGGTCAGGCTATTATGGGGATGATGAGGACCAAGAGGAGGAGGAGGAGGACGACGACCCAGATACATACAGGGTAGATTCCCCGGTAGAGAAAGAGCCCGCGGTTACCGACTCCCCTGTCAACAACCAGCCTCTCCTGAATGAGGTCCTGTCCAGAGCGGCACAGTACTTCCACATTGACACCCAAGGTGCTCAGGAAGAGAGGGACTTTGCAGAGGAATTGGTGGGAGAAAAGAGAACTGTTGCTCAGGCTTTCCCTATCCTTAAGTCAATACAAAGGAGGATAGACCCTTCCCTTGTTAACCCCAATCTCACTAGGGCAGTAAACCCCAGAATTGAAAAGCTTTTCAGGGCAGCCCAATCTGACCCACTGTATATAAGGGGACATCTCAAACCGTACTCCCTGGTTGTTACAAACACCCGTAAGAGGGCGGGAACACCCTTGTCATCGTCCGAAGCTCCCTCCGACAAGGAGAGCAAGAAGATTTATGGCTTGGGCAGGAAAGTAGCCTCCACTTCCACCTACCAGGCAAGGATTGCCAACTCCACCACCCTTCTGGCTAGTTACAACTGCCACCAGTGGGAAGAAGTCGCTGCTCTCATAGACTCCGCCCCAGAACCCTTAAAAAGCCAATTGGCACGAGTTTCAGCAGAGGGGAGAGCCGTGTCAGGTTGCATTTTAAAGTCAACCTTTGATGCCGCGGATAACGCCGGCAGATTAATTGCTGAAAGCACGGTCATCAAGAAGCATGCTTGGCTACAGCAGTCTGGTGTCAAGGCCGAGACCCAAGCATCATTTATGGATAAGCCGGTGGAGCGGGATCTGTTGTTTGGAAAGGCGGTCGAGGACGCGCTGAAGAATGCCAAGGACGAGTACGAGACACTCAAGTCCCTAGGGCAACTAACCAACAAACCCCCTAACCAGAGAAGGAATCGCAATTTTCGTCGGCCTCGCGGACAAAACTCCCTAAGAGGCTCAAACTATTCCCAAGGCCAGGGTACTACATGGAACACTAACCAGCAGTCTACCCAGAGTTATGGCAGGGGTAACAAAAGAGGTCGTGGTAGTGGTAGAGGCAGTCCCAATAAAGTAGGGGGCACACCTCCACCAAAACAGTGACGCTCCGTTCAGGGTCCCTTCTCACGCATCCCCAGTAGGGGGAAGCATTTCCATCTTCACCCAAGCTTGGGAAGGTATCACATCAGACAGATGGGTGCTGTCTACAATGTCCGCAGGATACTGCATAGAACTCCTAGAGCGTCCCCGAAACCACCCTCCACGACAAAGAATACACCCTTTAGACCACCAGAAGATCCTACTCGAAGAGATCGAAAATCTTCTCGCAAAGGACGCGATAGAACTCGTCCCGGGACACCAGGTAAACGAGGGTATTTATTCAACTTACTTCCTTGTGCCAAAAAAAGATTTGACAATGCGCCCAGTATTGGACTTACGGCCTGCAAACAAGTATGTCAAGCCCCAAAAATTTCGCATGACTACTCTCCAAGAGGTAATTCCCCTCCTAGAAAAGGGGTATTACGTGGCAACATTGGATATGAAAGATGCCTATTTTCATATTTCCATGTTCCCAGCGCACAGAAAATATCTGCGCTTCAAGGTGAACAGTCAGCACTACCAGTTCAAGGTACTGCCCTTCGGGATAGCCTCGGCTCCAAGGGTATTCACCAAGGTACTGGCGGTGGCGGCGGCACACCTACGCAGGGAGGCAATCCCAGTGTACCCTTATCTGGACGACTGTCTCATCACGGGGGAGACCCCAGTAATTTGCAGGACAAACATTCAAAGAACTATCGACCTCCTCTTTGAATTGGGCTTCTCCATAAACGAGCTGTTCTAAATACTGAAGAGGGGTTGGCTTTTCCTTCAGAGGAAAGAATTCGGAATATACTACTGCAGATACTGCAATATCAAACCGGTCGCCAGATAACAGTACGCAAAACAATGCGTTTGCTGGGCATGATGGCGTCATGTATTTACCTGGTCCCCCCACGCACGCCTGCGCATGAGTCCCATGCAAGAATGGTTGGCGAAACTGTGGTTTTAGGCAAGTGGTCAGTGGGACGATCTAGTGGTCGTTTCGCCAACACTTGTACAAAGCCTCCACTTGTGGATAAGAGACAATCTATCCAAGGGGAAACCCTTTTACGATCCAGAGATACAGGCGGTAGTCACGATGGACGCATGCCTGACAGGATGGGGAGCTCACCATCTCCACCACACAGCTCGGGGTCTCTGGTCTCACACAGTGGCCAAGAATCACATCAACCTGCTAGAGCTTCTGGCAGTTTTCAGAGCACTTCAAGCGTTCGAGCCCCACCTACTGAACCTATCGGTGCAGATCCGGACGGACAGCACGATAGCCATGTTCTACCTGAACAAGCAAGGAGGGACTCGTTCGCCAAATCTGTCCAGACTTGCCCAGAAAATTTGGATATGGGCACTTAGACGGAACATCTTTCTGTCATCTCAACATGTTCCAGGGGGATCTCAATTCTCTAGCGGACGCTTTGAGCTGAGATCCCCTTCCGGAGGAACACGAATGGTGTCTACACAGAGAAATCGTAGAAGATCTCTTCTCTCAGTGGGGTTTCCCCACTATAGACCTATTCGCCACAAGTGAAAATAGACAGTGCCCAGGATTCGCATCCAGGTGTCCCCAACCAGACTCCCTGAGGAACGCCCTGTGGATGAACTGGTCAGGGATGTTTGTGTACGCTTTTCCACCAACTCCTCTCATCAGGAAGGTGGTGAACAAGATGAACAGAGAGTCAATGACCCTCGTCCTAGTTGCTCCCATGTGGGCGAGACAACCGTGGTTTCCACACCTATGTAGACTTTCGGTGTGCGATCCCATCAAACTCCCGGGCTGGTACAATCTTTTGTCCCAGCACCAAGGTCAGAAGGTGCATCCTCTACCCAACTCCATGAACCTAGCAGCATGGCTCCTGAGGTCATAGAGTTTGGACATCTCAAATTACCACAGAGGTGTATGGACATCTTAAGAGTCTAGGAAACTGAACACAAGGCATTGCTACTTCGACAAAAGGAAGAGTTTCGTTATCTGGTGCCAGAATAAACAAATCAACCCAGTTGATTGCACTCCTTCTACAATCGTGACATACATGCTCCACCTGCTGGACGCAGGGTTGGTTTTCAACTCACTAAAGGTACACCTGGCAGCACTGTCAGCGTACACCACCTCACATAGCAAGGTGTCGTGGTGGAAGGTACCCGTGGTTAAAGCCTTCCTGGAGGGAGTAAAGAGACTTCATCCCCCTATATCTAACCCACCACCAGGATAGGGCCTGAACGTGGTGCCATCTAAACTCATGGGTCCCCCATTCGAGCCCATGCATAAGACAAGTCTCAAACACCTGACCTATAAGACTGCCTTCTTAGTAGCCATTACATCCATAAGAAGGGTCAGTGAAATTCAGCATCTGTCAGTGCAGGATCCTTTCTTTACTATTCATAAGGATAAGCTGGTTTTACGGACACACCCTAGGTTCTCACCTAAGTTTATTTCTAAATTCCATGTAAACCAGTCCATCGAGCTTCCGGCTTTCTTCCAAAACCCACAAAGCTTGGCTGAGGTTAAACTACACACCCTAGATGTGCGTAGGGCGGTCCTTTACTACGTAAACAAGACCAGACCGCTTAGGAAAACAGTCAACTGTTTGTCTCCGTACCCACAGGCAAAGAGGGAGATCGCGTCTCTAAGGGTGCCATCTTCAAGTGGATTGTCAACTGTATCCAGTTGTGTTACTCTCTTTCTGACAAATCTTTGCCTTTTACACCCAGAGCCCACTCGACAAGAGGCATTGGGGCCACTCTGGCTTTCATTGCAAATGTTCCCCTTGACACCATTTGCAAAGCAGCTACTTGGAGCTCTATTAACACTTTTACTCAGCACTACTGCATTGACACCCATTCCAAGACAGGTACTCAAGTGGGACAAGCGGTTCTAAGACATTCATTTGCTCATGACCCTTCTCAAATCCCACCTCCTAACACTGCTCGCTAATCTATGCACAGCATGTGATCTAAGCAGATTCCACAAGCCTCAGAAGGGATACATTACTCACCATAATCGTATTTCTGATGCTTGTATCTGCTTAGGTTCACATGTGACCCACCCTTCCTCCCCTCTGAGAGAAGGCGCATGGATGCTTGTAGTCTTATCTTATCTATCTTCTATCTGCTTGGATCATCTGTACTCGCGTTACTCCTCATGCTACCTCATGTCAGGAAAAAATACAATCTGAGGGTCCTAGACGCGTGAGGGATCATGGGTACAGTGGACGTCACACTAGGGATAGTATTACTGGCACGCCCTGTGTCGACGCCCATTTTCGAGTTTCGAAAAACAAACTGTAATACTCCGCAGCTTCCACTAGGCTTATAACTTCTCTCCCCCGGGATGAATCCTCACCAAACTTTGCAAAGAATGTATATGGCCCACTCTGAATTGCTTTGCGATGTTTGGTGAGGTTTGGTCAAGGTGGGGCAAAGTTATGGGGGGGGCCTCAAAACTTATTTTTTTCCCCATAGACTGAATGGAGAAAAGACTTTGCTCACGCCTACAGCCCAAACCGCTGGATGGATTTACACCAAATTTGCGGCAGGAGCGGTGGCTTGGTCCCGAAAGCGTGCTTTTGTAAATTTGGTGGAAATCGGTCCAGTAGTTGTTCTTTTGTAGAACGACCAAAAAGTAGGTCTTAAAGATTAAGTGATATCTATGTCCGCTCCGCGGGCACACTTTCCTGTTCGCTCCGCGGACAGGTCACCGATTGGCCAATTGGCTTACGTCATGTCCGTGGACAGACGACGTGCTCGCTGATTGGTTGGAGTGAAGCGTGATGTGCATCACATTTTCTCGATGCGCCCGCCATCTTGGATTTGCGGACTGCAGCCGCTGTCCGTGGACATCGCCATAAAAACATATTAAAAAAATATAACTTTGCCCTTGTCAAACTTATCAAATAATCTCTGGGGAGTTGAGGGGTGATGAGGATGGGATGGGATGTGGCTGCAAGAAACAAAAAAACAGGTGTTTTTTGCTGCGACAAACTGCCTGCAAACTGCCCGGATGTTTGCAAACAGTCCTGTCAAGTTTGCGGACTCCTGTGCATTACAGGGCTGGTGAAAAGCAGTTCTTGAATGGCTTATAACTCTGGCGCCACTTAATGAAACTGCATGAAATTTTGCATTTATTTTCTTAACCCGATTCTGAATGGGTTTGCAAAGTTTAGTGGGATTCTGTCAAGAGGGGGTGGTCCCAGAATATTGTAAAGGCTTACAAATTAGTTGCCATTTGACAAATCTACACAAAAGATTTTAGGTCTAGCTATAAGTGGTTTTGTAAAGTGTGAATGGATTTTGTCAAGTGGGGCTGAAATTAGAAGGGGGGGTCACAATATTGTAAAGGCTTATAAATGAAGTGCCTTTTGACGAATCTACACTTACATTGGCAAAATGCTTATCGATCAAGGTATAAAAGGTTTGAACTAACCAAATACACAAAAAAATTTACAAAAATGTTTTTGCTAAATTTGGTGGGCTTCTGTCAAGAGGGGGAAAAATAAGACGGGGTTCCAAAAACATTGCAAAGGCTTATAAATGTGGTGCAATTTGACGAATCTACACAAACGTTTGCAAAAAGATGTTAGATCTAAATGTTTTTGTAAGCTCTGAATCGATGTTGCCAACTGGGGGCTAAGTTATATGACTATTGTATGCACATGAATTTGAGCCTTTTGAAAACATAAAACATGGGTGAATTTCCAGCAAACTTGCGTAAGGAGTATTGGCAAGGACATTAAAGCATGGTTTTGCAAATGTGCCTGTGTTTTATTTTTTGACAAGTAATGTAGGTACAAAAAATAGTGATAGGCCTTTAGTGACTTAGGTATAACCTGTGCCTGTGGGCAGTAGCCCGATTGCCTGGTCATGGCATAAGGTCATGACGCAGACAATCTGGCTTCTGGCCATGACCACTAGGGACGAAAAATTGTGTTAAAATGGCCATGTCCACCTGGGACCGGCTATGTAGTAAAGTTATTCGAAGGTGGGATAGGTTTGAAAGGGGAAAAAAGTGCTTGTGGTAATATGTTCATAGTGTTTTGCAGGCTGCCATGGCAAGCGAAGAGGGGCTGTGTACCGAGCCCCACCTTATCTTTCCATGTTGGCTGTCTTGGAAAAGTATTGTCCTTTCTACAGCGGGATGCCTGCAGCGTCCCGCTGTAGGAAGAATAATCTTTCCTTCTTACAGCGGGACACCGCACTCTGGGTTCCCATTTTGGGAACCAGGGCTGCTAATACGCTTTATCCCCCATTTCAGGGGCTGCAATGGACAATAATGTTCTGGAGCCTTCCTTATTAATTTATTTATTCATTTAATTATAACGCACCAAAGCCCGTAGACATCAGGCTGTGTGGTTACAGTATTTGTTGAGGAAGATGAGGTGGAGGAAGACAACTTACTACTTGCTGAGAAAGGAACAACCTTTCTGAGAGCATTGCGGCCATTGGATTTGGTGTGGTGGCGCATGGAGGTGGTCCTGTAGGAGTACTGTCCAGGTAGTCTGCGACTGAGTACAAAATTGCACTCAGTGCATTTCACTTTGGTAGCTTTTGCCTTTGGTACACTCCCAACAGTAGTTAAGAACTGGCACACCCATGATTCGATCTTGGTGCTAGAAGTAGGCACTTCCTCTACCTCATCTTCTTGGTCCTCTTCATTGTCTTTGGAAGTACTGCTCTTTTTGTTGTTGTCAAGGACCTCCAGCTCGTGGTGGTGGTGGCTCTTGGGGAGGAGGGATGGCAATAACTGATGCCATTTTTAAGATGAATAGCAGTTTTGAAAAAATTCTTCCAAGTATTTACTGTGTACTAGATTGTTAATGGATAATGAATGCGAAAAGGTGTAGGAGGTGTGCAAGGGAAATTTTGAAGTTGAAAATTCCTAGATCAGTAGAAAAAGCAGTTCCGAACTGTCTTCGAAGCACGGATCCGATCATGAAGTGCAGAAGCCTTCGCAAACACGTCACCATGCCGCGCGCAAGCATATGTCCTGTGGCACTGTCCAGAAGATCTGCGATGAAGTCAAGGAGGAGGCATGGGAAAGAAAAGCAAATATAAAAATTAAAGTTAGAGGCGGACCTATTAGCCCATGTGAGCATTCAGAAAGTGCAAGTGCAGAGAGAGCGAGAGAGAGGGATAAGGAAGTGGGAGGTAAGTGATAGGTGTACCAAAGAGGGAAGTGCTAGGGAGTAAGCGGCTGTTGGTTGACTTGGTGAGAATGGTCAGCTGCCTATAAATAAGTGCAGGCCTGTGGTGGCATAGGCCAGTGGGTGCCAATGCAAGTGCTGGGAGCGGACAGGGGCTGAAGGCGATTGGGTGTGGGAGGCCACGATCCAGGAGCACACATTAAAGCCCTGGTCACCAATCTCAGCAACTGTGGGTTTTAGCAGAGGAAGGGAAGGAGGAGGTGAAAAGGATGGTGTTAAGGAGCTTCCGGAGTTTAAGGAGATCTGGCTCAAGAGGAAGGGGGGAAGCTGTTCCCTAAGAGGGAACCTGCAGAGGAAAAAGATAGGCCACCAGCTTGCTGTTTAGCAAAGCGCTTGACACACAGGGAGTTGGTGTCCGAGGAACGTAAAGCTCTGGAGGGAGAGTATTTAGTGTGATCAAGTTGTAGGTAGCGTGGTCCCCGGCACCAGACAGCCTTGTGAATGATGCAGAGGGATTTTAATTTGCGTAACATCCAGGCCAGATGCGCCACACCCTGAGGTTAATTGCACTATACAAATTAAACTAAATTCAAAATGTCTCTAGTGTAATTTTAACGAGTATTTTGTAATGGTTTGTTGCCATTTGGATGAATAATTTAGTTGAATTGCTTATTACTTGCACTGAATCCAACAGTAAGACTTTGTATATCCTCATTTGATTGATTTCCCGTAATTGAAAGTGCTATCTAGGGACAAGGTCATAACCAAGACCTTGTCAAGTGGGACAAGACTCCAGTAGGACTCTCGCGCCTACTATTCTGTGCACACCTACCTCGGCTCCGCCGAAACCAACCCAAAACTGCATGGTAAACAGAATTGGGGAGGTGTGCCTTATTCCTAGACATAATCTGGACACATTTAAAAGTAAGCAATATTAGGTCCTATAATTTTAATGCAAATAAAGGACTAAACTCTGTTCAAAACTGAATGAACACAAACGTTGAAAACGAACTCCCTCCGCGCTGGTTTAAGGAACACTACAGTATTGTGCACCGTAGAGAATACATAACATTTGTACTGATACTACTTTGGGGATGCAATCATGGCTTTAATTGGGCCGATCGGTGCATCGGCAGTCTCGAGAAACCGCTCCGAGCCACAGCTCTGCAGATTGCTCGTTCAATCCCTCGCTAATAAGTAATAAATGAAACTTTTTATTTGGTGCTCCCCGTCTGAAAGCAAACGTAAGCAGACTGGCAGCAGTTGAGAATAGTTAGTATTGTTTGAGGCAGGGCTGTAACACATGAAACCTTGTAATATCTGGTCATTTTTATGATCCTTAAATGCTCTTTGATGTTATGCAAAACTGCCAGTAACCCAGATTGCTGTTGTCCCCCCAGTCTTCTTCATAGGTTATTTACGGAATGAGTTTAATTGTTTAAATACTGAGTGAACGTGATTTATGCTTAGTGCTAAAGTGGAGTATTTTCTGTATGTTGGCTAAATGCAAACAAGGACATCGGAAATAATAGCGAGTTGACCAAAATGCAAATAGGCATCCGATGGTCTGACGATGTATTGTTTGGAACAGTAAGCAGTTGTAAAATAATTAGCAGCATGTCACATTAGAAACGCCGGAGGAAGAACCCGACACTAATGTGTGAACCAAGTACAGTCAAATCCGACACTGCCCCCGAAATAATTATTTACTTTGAGCAGCAGGGAGCGCTGTTGGCCTGCAGACGGAATCGCAGCTCGCCGTCCTACGCGGACACTACTGCTCCCGGCTCCTCTGTTTAGCTGCCAATTTACAGGATGTGGTTGCATAAGAGCTGAGGATCTTTTCCCAGCATTGGGTCTCTCCCGCTGCGGTGACCTTAAACAGCGTTGCTGCTTCCTGCCAATATGTGAAAAGTAGGCATTCTGGTTTGCGATGAAGAGGCGAGTTAAAGGAAGCGAGAAGGTGATCCTCTTCCTGGCAATACCGAAAGAAATGTTGAACGTGAGGCGAGTGGGGCGCGTCGGATGTTTTGATGTGTATTGTGAGGACATCTATTTACCCATGGACGGATCCAAACGCGTAAAGAATATGTAAAAGAATATGCTACTGTTTACAGAATGAAGTGTTGAAACGAACCCAGTGAACCTTTTGGGATCCAGTTGGAGGCATTACATTTTCTTTTACTTGTGATTTTAGCAACGGGTGGCTGGAAAATGTGAAGAGGGGGCGAGACGAACCTTTAGTTTTGGCCTGCATTAAAGCCCCTCCCTCCCCCCTCCTCGGCAGCATATCTGTAGGAAAGGTTCTAGTTGTTAGTTTTATAATGTTTGATTTATATATTGGTCACCCCCTCCTCCACAAACCCCCCTAGTTGGGTGGTGTGCAGGGCCGGTAATGGCCTGCCAGCTCGAGCCTAAGGTAGGCCCTAGTGAAGCAAGCTAGTGGGTGAGTCCGATTATCAGTGATTTTGTTAAAGGGGGTCTGCAATTTGCAACTCCCCTGATCTGCTAGACTGACAACCATGATCCCATACGATTGACTGTACTGGCTAGAGGTGATGGCAACTGTAGTGATAACATCTGGATAGTCCAAGGTTGCAGACCCCTGTTATAGAATGTTTTCATTTCTGTGTTTTAAGTGGGATGCAAAATTGAGGAGGGTTTGACCAAAGTGCTGGGTGTGCCTAAAGGAGCAGCAGATGTCTTAAGCAAGGGGTGTCTACCCCAAGTAATACATCACAAGACCCTACCAACATGTATTTTGGGTTACTCAGCACATTGTCTTTGGCGGTCTTATGTACATCCAATCTACATAATGTAAATAAAGCTCACTTTGTAAATACATTCCTGCCTGTAAATAACTAACTTTTCACTCTGTATATAAACTACTGAGTGGGTAAATCACTGTTGTTCTGTAAATAAAGCACCGAGTCACTGTGTGCTTAATAGCTTTTTCTCATGCTCTAATTTTAAAAATAATGTATTTGTACTTTTGGCTAATCATAACCTTGTGCACCATGTCCTCATGTATGGTTTCCACTCCCCTACTTGCTGTTTTTCGTTTGTTTTGCTGTCCAAAGACCAGTCAAACTGTCCAGTGATAATCTACAACAATTAACCCACTCTATCCTTTGCTTTAACTATGATTTTGCAACAGAATGAAACAAGATGTTGGGGCTCACAGTATGCACATATTGCCTAGGGAGGCACCAGGCTTCTCAAAGTAATGGACTATCCCTTTCAACGTGCTTTTGTTGGCCAACAACCGACCTCTTTAACAGATGGCACTGACATGCCCTGCTGTGAGCTCTTAGATATGTGGCAGGTATCTGTGATGGGAAAAAATGTGAGGTGGACAACTTTGTAAAGGTTTTTCAAAAGGTGCCATTTTATTAAATGCAATGTACACTAAACGACCTGATCACGAACCCGCAAAGAGACAGCGAAAAACTGAAATTGCAAGACTGGATCAGCACTATCGACAAAGCGGTAGCAACCAAGTTCCTAAACCATCTTCCACCAACTTCAGAGGTCGAAGTGGGCGGGAGCGGTCGGGAGCGGTGCTCCTATGCTTTTTATTTTTCAGTTTCACTGTTCCTATACTTTTATTTTAAAAAGAAACTGTTCCGGAACAGTTTAGTTTTATAATAAAAGTGTAGGAAGAAGTTGAAGCTTGCACTTCAGTGCACTGCACTGAACATTCCCTTAACTAATAGGCGTGTTTGTTTGGGGGTTTGGACTGTGTGTAGGAGGGGGCGCAGCGATAGGGTTTGTGGAGAGTGGGGCAGACTGGCAGGAAACATAGCTCCACTACTTCTTTTCGTACACTTCGACCACTGACCAACTTACAACAAATTGAAACTCCCCATGGGGTACTGTCTGAGATTCCCGGATAAAAAACTACGCTCAACATTTCTAAGAGCGCGCTTGAACTTGCTCCATACTCGAGAAATCTTAGTGATGAGAAGGCTGTCCACCGTCACCACGTGCAGACACTGCAAAATTCCGGACTCTATTGAGACCATTCGCCACCTTCTCCTAAACTGCCCCGCCTTAACTCAAGTTCGTACAGCTTTTCTCACTCCCCTATGGCTCGACTCGGTACTGATCGATGAGCAAACATGGTGGTACCGTTTGATATCTGGCGAAAAATCCCGCTGGGCTGCCGTCACGGCCAAAATAATGGAAGCAGCCTTCATCAAAATCAACGCTGCAACCTAGACGCCTCTCTGGCAATTGAACTTCAGTGCTCAGGCATCCAGCAACAGATGATCGCGCCATAGACAAACTTTGAGATAGCTATTGCGTTCGACACGCCTTGACTCAGGCTCTATACATTTTAATCTGCCCTCGCTTCAAAGGACGCCTTCTTGTAAAAATCACTCACTGTGATTATACACAAGTAAATAAAAAATAAAAAAATAAAAATTAAAAGGTTGGATAAAAGCATCACCCTCCCTACCCTGACAAAGGGTTTCCCTGCCTAAAATAAACTAAAGGAAACACTCTTACAAAGGATATCGGTCCTTTACACTTACTCATACAATAACTCAATAAAGTAATATATATGGCAGTTTAAAGGCAACACAAATATCACAATTGAATTCTCAATATAGCAGTCCCTCCTTATAATCAGGACGAATCCCCTTACCACGATTCCTGCAGGATTCTAATCCACAGTTCCAAAAGCATCAAGGAAATCCTGTTTTGCAACAAAGTTCCAACACAGTTCTTTGTGACTCCAACTTGACAACAGAAAGTTCAAACACTCCAGTGATTTAAGAAAGAAAACAGAATGTTTTTTTTCTTCCTTGAGCAACAATAAGATTCAGAATTATACAGTTTTTTCTTCTTCATCATAAATTGGCTTTGTCAGGATGTTTGCCACAACTGAAATTGTCTTTGTGAAGATGTTTGCCCTAAATTAAGATTGCTGAAGAAATACAACTCCTCTACAGCAGTTTTATACAGTTCTTTCTTCAGCAACATGAACAACATAAATTGTTTTCTGTCAGCACCACTTAATAGCCCTTCATCAACTTCTACCTGGTATACTCCCATGCCAGGCCTACTACTTCAAAGGTTTCCATTCGGGTATGCTGCCTTGCCCAAACAGTGATTCACAAACAGCAAGTGCTTCTGTGATTATGATCAACTTACAGCACACTGTTGGCTCTCCATACTGTGCTATTAGGACCCACACGGTCCTCTTTCTGTCTCTGAGGAGGTGGGGTACAGAAACCACGTGTCGTCCTCTCCGGCATTTATGTGCTGGAGAGAACACCCGTGCAGCGGGTGCGCCGTCACCGCACCGAAGGCGCACTTAGGGCAAGTCCGACTGTGCCCAAACCGTGCTGCGAGCGGGCTGCAAGGGCACATAAAGATTTCCCAGGCTGATCTTCTTGCTCTGGCTCCCTCTGGCACCTGTTTTCCAACGGGGTGGGTGGCCTTCCCCATTATTTCGGCTTCTTGCTCCAATCCTGATGACCACCTATCCACGTCACAGCCATTGGCCTTAGGTAATCTCAGACTACTGCTCCTTAATATTAGATCCTTACCTGTTCATGCAGATGACATACACCGTGTCATATCTGATCACCTTCCTGGTCTTTTCTTTGTGATGGAAAATTGGCTGCAGGACTCTTGCACTGATTGAAGCTATATCTGAGGGGTTTTCTATTGTCCAGGCTAACCTCCCACTCCACAGAAGGGAGGAGAGCTAGCAGTCATTTTTAAAAACCATTTGAAAGTTTCTAAACTTGAATGCCCTGTAAGCTTGGCTATGGAATCTCTTTTTGTTGCGCTGTATTCCATCTCCCTCTTGTGTATGCCACTTAATTATCACCCCTCCCCCCCCGGGTCCCATACTGGTGTTTTGGAGCCTCCATTGGACACTGTGGCTGACATACACTCTCAATTCCCCATTCTTGTTGTATTAGGAGATCTTAATTTAAAATGTAATAAACTTCACACATTAACGCTTAGCTCCTTCTTTGACAGTTTGTCTGACCTGGGTCTTGTCCAATCTGTCTCTGAACCCACTCACAAGTTGGGGGAATATTCTGGACCTAGTGTTTGCCAATGAAGACCTTCTGAGCATTTATTCTGTGGAACGAGTATCTTGGTCTAACCAACCATCATCTGCTCTCTTTTATTCTTAACAAGGCCTTTACCTACCGAAAGGTTTCCCCCATGAAATAATTGCAACGGAGTTGGCGCTCTGCCGACCTGCCTAACTTGATATCTATTGTCAGAAGGAAAGGGTGTGAGGCATCTGCGCTCCGTACTGCGGCTGACCTAGTAGTCCCTTTACAGCTTATTCAGCCTCGGAGGCTCCCTTCACAGCCTTTGTTCACAGAAAATCTCAGATCACTTCGCCTTACTATGAGACAAGCAGAACATAAATGGCGGCAGATCTAGGATCACAATCTAAAAGGTTGTTTCAAATCATGTGCCACTGTTTATTTTGCAGCTATTTTGTCAGCAAAAACTGTTTTCGATGCTCAGAAAATTGAGACCTCCATCTATCAACCTAAATCACTTTTTTCTGTGGTGAGATCTCTCATCTATTGCTAGATTCACCCCCTCAGTTATGCCTACTCAAGTCCTCTGTGATACTTTGGTTCTATCATTCATCACAAAAATTGATAAAATATGCATCAACATTGCTAAGACTTTAGCACAAACTACTACTGTGGCTCCTAGTCTCACGGTTGACCTTAATATCACATTTGAAACCCATATCCATATCAACCAGTCACTCTCTGAGGGATGGTCTTCATTTCCTCTGTTGATTCAGTCAAACGTCCATACTGCTATTTGCCGTATCAAGTCTGGGTCTCCTTCTGATGCCATCCCCTTGGCTATCATGAGACACGTTTCCTTTGAACTGCTTTCTGAGATCACTGCTTCAGTGAATAATTCTTGGCAAACAGGCTCTATCCCCTCCGAACTTAAGGCTGCCACAGTGATCCCGTTGCTTAAAAAACCTGCACTTTATCCTTTGGTATCATCAAACTACCGCCCTATTTCACTTCTTCATTTTCTCATAAATCTTCTTGAGTCTCTTTTCTCTCCTTTGCTCTCATCCTTTATGGAGTCTACTGGGCTTTTCGATCTTGCCCAATCTGGGTTCAGGCCAGGTCGGGGGACCGAGAGTGTCCTGGTCTCGGTTCTGGACGATATGGCCAGGTTGGTTGATGCAGGAGGGGAGGGAGCCCTTATTTTATTACAGCTGTCAGCTGCATTCGACACTGCTGCCCACCCCATCCTGCTTGACCGCCTGGCCCTGTTAGGCAGAAACCTGTGCAGTTCCCTTCGGGACCACTGCAAAAGGCTTAAGACTACAGGTGTTGGCAGTAAACCCAATTGGTAGCAGTCTGTACCACCCAGATTTACCTGGTAGCTGTGGCTGAGCAGCCAGACTTCTCTCAAGAAGAGTTGGACAGTATATAGAGTATACAAGATAGGTACCAAAATACAGTAGTACAAGCAACCACTGACCAGAGCTTGGGTATAAAAGTATATAATTATTTATTTAAAAACACACTTTGTAAAATACACTAACACTAATATGGCAAGCAAGTTCAAACACAGTCACTATTAATATGTATACATCCCTGATCACTTATTGAACAAGTCTTAGTTAAAACACCACTTATTTTCAGACAGAGGTGAGCGCTTAACCTAAGATGGCACTCCAATAAGTTAATTAAAAAGGGAGGCAGAAAAGGCAGAATTAGGAACGTACACCATACCAACACTTGTTGAAGAACCAGAGCAAGTCAGAAAAAGCAGAGTCTACTGAGGAGCAAGAAAGTCATAGGCCAGGCCCACTCTTGGAGAGAGCAAGGCGGAATGTGTCCAAGATCACACAGTTGAATAGGACTTTTAAAGAGTCTTTGCAGATAGTTCAAAAAGGGTTGGATCAAGTCAGGAAAAGTTAGTTAGCAGGTCCCAAGTCACCCCAGGATAGAAAGTCAAGGATTTACGGGACACCTTGAACAGTCTGTTGCAAGGGAGACCAGGCGGGACACAGTACCTGAAATGGTGAGAAAGTTCCAGGGGGGGCAGTTGTTCCTGGCAGCAGGTGCAAGTCGGTGTTTCGTCCAGAGGAAGAGAAGGTCTCGACGTGGAGGAAAGCTGGAGGTCGTTGCACTGCCAGGGAAGAAACCAGCCGCAGAGTTTCCCGGTTAAAAGGTACTATCCTTTTATTCGCGGTAGTGGTGAAGCGTGGCTATCCGGCCGCCGAGGTGCTTGGCACGGGCGATTCAACCACAAGACGATCCAGGAAGGCGAAAAGAGGGCGAACTGGTTATCCCCACCAGTTCAGAGGAAAAAGACTCTCCGGGATGAAGATCTTCTCTGTCGTTGGGAAGTGGTGAGACGGTTCAGCAGGGCTCCACCGGTGGTGTCGTCGTTGCAGGTCGGCTCAGCTTCTCCCTCTTCGGATTCTTTGGTCCTGTGGCGACTTCTGAAGTTCCAGTCCCCAAAGCCCTGCTTTTATGCAGAAAACCCCCATTCATCAGTCCTAGCTGTCACTCAAACATGCTAAGTGGTAAGCCGGGCGGCTCACCACTGGGCCAATCACACAAGAGTGCGACTTGGGTTGCCGAGGCAACTCCGTCCAGGTTGCCTAAATCCCCTCCCACACATCCTGTAGACCCAGACAGAGTGGCACCACTTGGGGAGGCTTCTGTGGAGAAGCCCGCCAAAAAGTAGAACAAAGGGCTCGACTTGGGTTGGAGTTACAGAGGCGAACACAAACGCCATTTTAAAACCGAGTCCTGGCAAAAAGACCCAACCGGGGATTAAATATTAAATAAATTACCCGGCGGTATCTTTAACATCGCACCAAAAAGTGGTGCGTTTAAAATGAATTGGAAAATCCCATAGGAAATATTCCGGTGGAATATTTTGCGTGGTAACCACTGCCACCAGCCAGAAACTCGACGAGGGGGGACTGCACAGTGCCCCCTCGAAAAACAGACCCAGGGGCAATCTAATTATCCCTACCAGTACTTCCATGGTGGTTTGTACTGGTTCTGTTCACAATTTAAGACTAGTAAAGTCAATGGTGACTTTACATGCACTGGGAGACAGTAGTCAGTCCCAGGGTATGGAGTCTATGTTGGGGGGTCACTATGACACCCCTGTGTTACTGCACTGACGGTGCTGTGTAACACACTTAACAAAAATACATGAAACCCTATGGGGTAAAAGACCCCATAGCCCATAAAACACATAAAACAAATGGGATATCTCAAATCATGTCTAAGAGTGGGAGAAAGAGTCTCCCTCTCAGCAGGAGAAAAAAATAAACCCCGAAAATCCAGCAAAGCTGCTGGGGGACTCACTAGGTTTGGGAAATTAGCCTTAACAGAATTCTCCCTAACAGGCCCAAGTCGGAATTTCAGACCAGGTTCACGCCTGGTTCACCTCCTATCTGGCTGATAGAACTCAGATTCTTTCACTTCCGCCGTTTCTTTCTTCTATCTTTTCACTCCTTTGTGGTGTCCCTCAAGGCTCTGTCTTGTCCCCCATTCTCTTCAATATTTACATCTGGCCCTTTGTGTGACTCAGCCGCTCCTTTCGACATCAGATGCTACTCGTATGCCGACGACACTCAGATCCTGATCCAATTTGATCAGGTTGAGATGTCTTCGTGCCTGAAGGGATGTCTGACAGCTGTGGGAGATTGGATGAACCGCAACTGGATGAAATTGAATGGGGAAAAGACTGAGGTGCTGATGGTAGGACCCCCATCCCTATCTCTCACTCTGGGTGTCATCCTTCTGGCCTTCTTCTGTGGGTTTCTCCCGGTCGATAAGATGAGTAATCGGGGAGGGTGGGGGGTTAATAATCTCGGAAACTCTTTCTATGGAGTCCCAGGTTGCCGCTGTTTGTAAAGCAGGGCATTTTCATCTACACATTCTCAGGAAGGTTCTCCCATAAATTCCTGCTCATCTTCATCCTCCTGTTGTGGCTGCTCTCTTGCTGTAATTCCCTTTATTTATCTCAACCAAAGGGACTCATCCAGCAGCTTCAACGGCTACAGAATATGGCTGCTCGGGTTGCCATTGGCTCTCCATACGGTGCCCACATATCCCTGGTGTTGCGATTCCTGCACTACCTACCGGTTGCCCGGCGCATTGTTTTTAATACTTTGACTGGTTCATCACGCTCTGCAGGCCCAAGGGGCTGAATATCTGTGTGCTAAGTTTAAGCGATACCTTCCGGCGCGTTCTTTGCCCTCGTCAACAGCTGGCTTACTTGCCGTCCCTGTGTTTCAGCGCTCTCGCTTTGGTGGGCGTGCTTTTTCTGGTGCTGCACCCCAACTTTGGAATGGCCTGCCGTTGCACCTGAAAAACATGGAAAACCACCTTGCCTTCAGAAAGGCATTACAAATGTATTTGTTTTAGTACTGTGGCTGTCGTGTACACTGACCCCTCTCCTTCTCAGCACCATGATGCCTCTGGCGAACGTGCTCTTTATACACACGCTTAACATAACATAACAGCAGTTTAACAACTGCTTCACAGTGTTCATTGTTTTTTAACATCAAACATTTAGCAATTCTTCAGAGAAAACAAGATTCACATTGGTGCTCTTTAATACTCTTCTGCAAATTAGGCTCCTCTCCTTCGGAATAACCTTCCCCAGAAGGGCAGCGTTTTTGCCAATCTGTTTCCCCACTGCATAACTAACCAAATACTGACAAAGATTGAAGCTTATTCTGCTTCTTCTTTGGCTTTGACAAAAAATACCAGAGTTTGTTATATGCTTCTCAAAATATGGGCAAAAAGCTTCACAACAGTTGGACCTTTCATTAGTCCCCTTCTGCCTTTGGTAATATCTGTTGGATTTGAATTGCCTAGGTTTTGGTCTTTCTTGGCTAGGGCAATGGTTGTATGTATTAGCTTTTAATAATCTTGCCCCATCGGGTTGGTTGGCTCTCAACAAACTTACATGCTTCAAGTTAGTCATTTGATTTCAACCAATACGTCTTTCGCTGCTTTCGGATATTTTGGTATTCAAAATTACTTTTAGTATCGCTTCGACTCATACGTGAGTGTTTGCTACTTAGTAAACGCCTGCCTTGAAACACACGAGCATCTGAGTCCTTGAGGGTCACTATCAGCTTGTGAACTCACCGGTAAGGTGTGCACGGCCGATATCCTCTCTCTGCTTGCAGATGTTCAGCTTCAGTGGGTTGTTTCGACCCGGCTGACAGTTACTCCTGGTCTTCCGTCGCCCGCGCCGCTTGGGAAAGGAGCTTCCTTTGCTCCTGAGGCTCTCTGGTGCTCGCCAACCACCTAAGACAGCCTCTTGGGAAGGATAGCTTGACTCGCTTTTGCTTCTTGCTGCGCAGCCTCTGCACTTGATGCTTCTAGAGGCACAGGCCCTCTCAGGACCGGCTACTGTTTTCTGCCTGACGGCGGTCCCGGGGTCTTGTCCATCCTCCAGTTCCTGCATTGGCTGCATACATGAATCACACTACTCTTCCTGCTCCTGAGGGGACACTTTAAGCCTCCCAGTTTACGTTAGGCGTGGGTTAACAACCTGACCATTCCTTCAGCATTGTTCCTCTTTAGTCCTCTTCTTCATCCCAGTACTTGGGCGAATTATGTGACTTGAAGCCCCTAATGGTAAAGTTCGTTTATCTGACTTGATTTTCATTTTTAAACCCATTTTTGTTCCCCATAATATTCCTTTTAAAGAAATATCATAAGGATCAGTCACCAGAGTTGACTATAAAAAGGAATACAGTTCTTTATAGTTTAAAACGTTTTTATTCACAGATTTCCTTTCACTGTACTTTTGGGAGTTAGGGAATTTTTTTAAATTTATACGTCCCCAGGGTTTTGATAGGGTTTTTATTCCTCCCAGTGCCTAAGAATTTGTGATTGTTACCCATGTTTAGATGTTCGGTTTGTGGAAAAGATTGTTACAAAAACACACCATCACAGACTGCTATGGAGTAGATGTCTTCCTTAGAGGAAGCCAAATACTGCGTCACAGCCCACAGAATCCTCTCACTCCCATGGGCCCTTTCTCCTCCTATGCGATCCTCCTGCAGAAGATCACCCTCCAAGGTCAGGATCAGAAAGGGTCTGCCTTTCCCTGGCCACCTGAGAAGAGACTTTAGGCAGAGGTTTAGTGAGGAGTCCGTCAGATTCATCACGTAACCTGTTTGGGGAATAATGAAGTTGAATGTGGGACTTATTTCAACTCTCAATGATAAACCCAGGGAATCACTCATTGCTGTTTACATAAGTAAACCATATATCCATTATAATGTATGCTCTAAACATCTGCCTCGGATGCTCTAGGGTGAGTAGTTTGGTAAGGGCCCCTCCCCCACAAAACCACATTTTGAAAGAAGTTCCCAGTAGCTCCAAGGCATCTTCAGTCGTGCCTGGAATCAAAAATGAGAAAGAGGGGACCAAATAACACATATGTAGTCTCGTGGTTGCTTTGCATGAAATCAAAGGGCATTTTGGAAACATAAGAATGACCACAAATGTTTATATTTAACAAATAGATCTGCGATAGTGATTCAAGCCTGCAACCCTTCTGAGCACAAAATGCACACGGGATGTGCTGCTTTCTTCATTTGTGATAACGCCACAATAGTAAAATGTCTGCAAAACACGTATTGCATACATGCTCATTGGGGCAGTTTCAGCCTCTGGGTGTGAGGTGTTGGTCATCCTGCTTGTGCGAAGAGTGATTCTTGTTCCCGTTCATGTATTCATTTATTATTGAGCTGCGCCATAGTGGTATGCAAGTGCCTGTTCTTGTTGGAAATGTTAGGGCATATAGGTCTGTTTGAAGAAATGAGCAAAATAGGGAAGAGGGGAAGGAGATAAAGTCTAGTAGGATATCTGGAATAGAAGGAATCTTGAGATGGGGATAATGTAATTGGAAAGTGCACATGTTTGTATGCATGAGGGCCTCAAAGTGCTTGATCTATCTCAAGTATACTTGGGCAGACTTTTTTTATGTGTCTAGAGAAATAGGATGACAAGGCCAACAGAGTCCAAATTATATTTTGTGTATCTCTGTAAGCTTTTCTGGAAGAGGAAAAGTGGGTTTAGAGAAAGGAAAAGGTTTGTGCGAAAAGTGCCTCTACAGCTAGTTATGTGTTTTGTAGCGTCAAATTATACGTTTTTGTCCACAAAGTGTTTGTAGTTATAGAGGAGACCATGTCTATTTGATTGAAGTTGGCCTGGCTCCCCCCGCCCCTCCCTATCACTTTTTCATTTGACCCTTGGAATGCACAATCCCTCCGCAACAAGTCTTCCTACATCACTGACCACTCTGTTTCTTCTCGCCCTCAACTTTCACTTTCTGTTGTCACAAAAACCTTGATCTCCCATCATGACTTTACACTCACAGCCCTCCACACTGACTCTGCTAACTTCTCCAGCATTGGTCTTTCATGGATTCACATGCTCTGAATATTTCCCATCGTCAGGCTGGGAAAACCTCAGTAACTTTAATATAGCTTTTTCCTATGGAAAACTTCAACACTGAGTGTCCTATCAACATCTTTTTGGGTGCTTTAGGCTGCACCAATAGGATATTCAGTATAAATAACCCTGCACCCGCTGCTTCCCTTCAGATTTTAACAGTCTCCAAACTGTTGGGGTCACCTCAGGTTTTCTTTTGAGAAAATTGCTCTTCGTGTTTTGGACTGTGTATTCGCTAGTCTGTGTATTCTCAGGTCCATCATGTCATCGGTGGACCCGAAGAAATTGTTGTTTCGGCCGTGTGAGACCTACAGCCTCAAGACCGTCTACGAAGGGGATGGGCATGCACAGAGTCTGTATTGCCTGTATTACAATAATTCCACGGACAACTGTGAGGTTTGTCAAAGATTCTCCACGAAAACGCTGAAGGACCGCAACCGGCAGTTAATTTGCTGGTTGAATGAGGGTACCTACCTGGGTTCGGAAGTTGGTTCAGCCCGCGGGGGCAAGTCCTCTACTACGGCAGGGAAGGGGTCATCTTCGCACCCAAGGGCGAGTTTGTCAGAGCCCCCTTCTAAGATGCAGCGCACGGAAGGCCCGGCGACTGTTGGCAGTAAAGGCTGTGAGTCGTCTTGTACCAGGCCGGTGCCTCAGGGTAGAACGTCGGGAGGCCCCTCTCACGACAACGCGCCAAGGACTGAGAAGTTGAGGGAGATGAGTACCAAGCTGCAGAAGTTGGGTTGCACAAATCCTCAACGGCTGATATAGAGAAGTCGGAGTCATATGCTACCTCCTCGTTGACGAAGCGCTCGTCTTAACAGGACCAGCACTGTTCTTCTTCAGGCCGTGAGTCTTCCAAGCATTGATCCAGCTCCACGTCCAAGAGGCCCCTTCTCCGGTGAAGGCCAGGCCGGTGGCGGCCTCGGTTCCGTCGCCGATTGGTTCGTCGACGAGAAACCCTCCATAGACGATGGTTGTGCTGCCTTCTATCACTTTGTCGACCATTGTGACGACGGCACTGTCATCGACCGGTCTGGATACCTTCGTCGACGACCGCTGAAGCTAGTGCACATCTGTTGAAGTCCTCGGCTCCGCTGGGGCCTGAAAGTGGTCCGTTGACCTCGGAGATGCCGTGGCAGTCTGGTTCTGGCTTTGGGCCTTTGATCCCGATGGATATTCTTCAGCAAGAGCCCACAACATATAATTCAGACTCAAATCCAGAAGAGGAGAGTCATCCGTTTTTCGATCTGTCAGCGTTGGATCTGCATCCAGCAAGGCCGTCCACGTCGAGAGGACTAGAGGCTGTCCTGCCTCAGTATCCATTGGTGAATCCGCATTCCTTGCTGTCAATGCAAGTGCTGAACACGCTGCAGTCGCTCCTCGTTCATTTGGATGCACGACTCCCAGTACCTCCATGTCCTGTGGGGCCAGTGGAGCAGTAGGTGCGGGTTGTGCCGAGACACAGGGAAGGTGTGGGTGCCCCTGACCAGGGCCTCTCGCAAAGGTCACCTACGGTTCGGCAGCCTGTGCCATCGCTGGTAGCTTTTGCCCCTCCCCGGCGACATCCAGAAGAAGGGGAGTGTTAGGGAGAATTCTCATAAATGGCTGATTTCCCTTACCTAAAGAGTCCCCCAGCAGCTTTGCTGGATTTCTAGGATTTATTTGTTTCACCTGGTTATAGTGTGCGCCTTTTTCCCACTCTTACATGTGTTTTGCTATGTGTATTTTCACTGTTTATGTGATCTTGGGCACTGGAGCCTCACCTACTCCATGTGCACCACTTTTTTGTGCACCTTCCGTGCAGTGACACATGGTTGTCTTTGAGAATTCCCACTGACTCCATTTTTCTGGGGCTGACTACTGTCCACCAGAAACCGGTAAAGTTGCCATTAACTTTATATAGTCACTTTAATCCACAGACCCAGTACACCCCATCTTACATGGAGTATTGGAAAGGGTTAACTCTTATCCCTTTTTGTCTTTACCTCTTGGACCCTTGTTTCGCTCCCTTAACATTAAGACTTGGCTGGTGGCAGTGGTAACTACCCTAAGTTTCCTACCGCGATTATATTATATAAACGTGGTATTGTTCCAGGCTATTATATTAGCCTCGAACATAAACCCGCTTCACCAAATACATTTTATTTTAGTTCCAGCTCGGTTTATTCGCCATTTCTTTTTGTTAGTCTTTCTCGTGTTTTTCTCTGCGTGCCAAACCGGGGATGACTCGTTTGTTCACTGTCTTTTTGCAGGCTTCTGCACAGAAGCCCTCCTTAAGGCGCCTGATAGTCTAGGTAGGCAGGATGTGAGGGAGGGATCTTCGGACCCCTGCCATGGGTTCCCTTGGTAACCCAAGTCGCACTCTTGTCTGATTGGCTAAGGGGACTGGCCTTGCCAGGCCAGCCACTCTGCTGTGTAATTGACAGCCAGGCTGTATGAATGGGGGAAAAATGCATAAAAAGCAGGTCTCTGGGACTGGAAGAGCAGAGTCGCCAATGGAACGAAAGAACCAACGAGGAACTGTAAGAAGAGGACCCCTATGAACAACTGAACCGCCAGGTGAAGCCCTCCTGCAGGTCCGAATCACCGAATCCGACGACAGAGAAGATCCCCCAGGAAACTTCTTCCTTTGAGCTGGTGGGACCAATCAGTTCGCCCAAACTACAAGCCAGGACCCCTCCTCTGGTCGAATTTGCTGTACAGAGCTACAGTGGGCCGAATAGCGAGGAAGGTCGGACCCTGCTTGGGTTTTAAGGAGCGCACCTTTTATTCATTGTTTTGCTCTGCTGCTGGTTTCTTCCCTGGGCGGCGCAGGACTTCCAGTCTTCCTACTTCGTGTCAGTCCGACAGTCGATTCAGGAACCGTGAGCCTGCAGGAACCACCAGGAAAGTCCGCCTCAGCTATAGCTCCCTCTGCGTTTTAAGGTACTGTGCAAATCCGGTTGTCCGTTTCGGTCAGCTGCAGTGAAAGTGTTTGACATTTTTCTCCAATCCGAGGGCTTGTCCTTCTCTTCTCTTTGAACTAACTTTTCTACCAACCAACCTCGTCCGGAATCTGTGCCACGAACTTTACTGTGAACTACCCTGAACTGTGTGATCTTGAGCAAAATACTTTTGTCCTATTGACTTTGGTCCTAAGCCTTTTCTATCTGATCTCCCCACTGTAATCTCTCTTGTTCAATTGCCCTGAGTACTTACCTGTTGGTTTCGCCTAATTTCTAATAACTTTGTCTTTCCCTCCCTTTTAAATTGCTGGAGTGCCATTTTGCTCCCACTTCATTTTGTGAGCTTAACTTGTCTGGAATTTAAGAGAAGTGTTGTGGTGTATTTATGAGTGTGATTTTTGACTTGCTTAGAATAGTGAAATGTTATACAACTGTTGAGTAAATAAATATATATTCTTTTACTTAGAAACCTTGAGTCAGTGTTTGCTTGAATCATAGTAATTGCTGTCCTTTGTATAACTATTTGTACTGCTCACTTACTCTTGAGATAAGTCTGGCTGCTCCGCTACTGCTACATCTATAACTGTGTAGTACAGGCTTGTACCAAAGATGAAATTGTACTGTCACTTGTAGTCTTAATTGTGTGTAGTGTTCCCAAATGGCACTGCATATAATTCTGCCCAACAGGGAGCTGGTGCATTCTGATCCTGATATTGTTCCACGCAACACTCTGTCGATGGTGTTGTCGTCGCCCAGGCAGCCGGATACCTGGGATACAGACCCGGAGGTGGATCTCTCGAGTAGCCCGGGTAAGACGTCTCAGCTGGATGATGTGGGCGTCTTCCATGCCATTATGGCAAAGACTTGTCAAGAGTTTGGTCTCACACCGGAAGAGGAGCAAAAGGAAGTTTTTTTATTTGATCATATGAGGAAGAGACGGAAGGCGGTTTTCTCTGTCCACATATTGGACCACGTGTGCGCACGATGCACCATCTGTTCTCGGAGCCTGTGTTGAAAGGCTGCTTAGAGAAAACGTTTTAAGTGCCAAAGTCTTCACCCAAGTGCCTCACGTTGCAACCCACTCCGGTGGCGGTGGTGGCTTGTCGGAAGGCGCGTAGTCAGCACAAGGATGCAATGACCCAGTCAATGAGGCCCGTAAGCAGGATGTGTTTGGAAAAAAGGTGCTTACGGTGGGGGCTACGACTGTAAAGGCGGCCAAATCCTTGGCCATTATGGCTCGCTACGACAGGGAAATGTTGCACCGGTTGGCTCCACTGTTGGATCATCTGCCTGAGCAACAAAGGAAGGAGGCAATGCTTCTGGTTCGGGAGGGGGAAGAAGCCTTTAACCATAGCATTAATATTGCAGTGGATTTAGCGGAATCTGGGTTCAGACAGATCAATAATGGAGTTGTTCTCTGGAGGCAGGCCTGGCTGCACTGTACCGATTTTCGGCCTGAGGTGCAACACAAGGTTGTGGACATGCCCTGTGAAAGCGAGCAGCTGTTTCGGGGGATAATTGACGAGGCATTGAAAGATATGAAGGAGGATTCAGGTACGGCAAGATCACTGGGGACGCTGCAGAGTGGATGCTCTTTTCGCCCATTTTGTGCATTTCGAGGAGCCTCGGGGAATGCTAGGTTTGTGGACTCTCGACAAGGGCTACGGTCGCCCCAGTTATTCCTCCTATGTTTTCTGACGTTCTTTCCAGTCAGCGCAGAGGAACAAGGACTATCAAGCACAGTGTAAGAGTGGTCCAGACGCCTCAGCTAGTAGAGGCCAGCAGTCAAAACATTAGGGGGCAGAGTGGTGCCACATGTCAACGAGTGGCGTTTAATTACGACGGACCGATGGGTGCTGGATGCCGTACAATACGGCCACTCGTTGGAGATTCAGCATCAGCAACTCCCTTTTCCACAAGGGAAGGTTTTGCAGCCACATCTTCAGGTTTTGCGGCAAGAGGTGCATCTGATGTTGGAGAAAGGGGCGATAGAATTGGTCCCGGTGTCGGAACAAGGACTAGGGGTTTACTCCCGGTATTTTGTTATCAAAAAAACAAATGGACAGTGGCACCCCATACTCTTACATCCCGTCCCCTTTCATAGAACAAAACCTTCTTTCCCTTTACATTTATTTCCTCAGGCGTCACGCTCCTCCCCGGTGGATGTAGACTTCTACAGGATTCAGCAGGTGTCCTTCCTGCAACAGGCTCTTCCCAACTTCAGATCCCCACGCTCTCTGCCTATGTTGCCTTGGCCCAGACCACGGTTGGCAGTCATGACTCGCTGTCCTCGAAGGTGCTGAAGAACAGACTTGCTAGGTTGAGGGAGCTCTTGCAGAGGATCTCAAGAACTTCATGAAGCATTGAGCCATGCCCACGGTAAAGCCAATATTTTACTCCTTCCCAGGGACTCTCCTGCGCGCGAGGGACCGACCAGGTCCTTCTACCGTCACGTGCCCCGAGGCTGCTACAGCTACCGGCCTTCGGGTCGAGGGGTCCTCGGATCCTCCCGGGCGCAGTGTCGAGGGACCGGAAGGTTCTTGTACCGGGTGTACACCCGAGGGGCTTACGTCCCTTTACCAGCACACTGGCTGAGGGGCTACACCCTAATACCGGCAATATGTCAGAGGGGGCGCCTAAACCCAGCTCTACCAACCCCCTGGGTCGAGGCTCTTACACCTACCAGGCCGAGGCCCGAGGAGCAGGGTAGGCCTTGTGATCCACACGCAAGAGTCTTGGACGAGGCCAGGTCCAGCGGGCTGAGCAACACGTCGCAGGCATGTGGCAGGCAGCTCGACAAAATGGCCAACGCGCCACAAAAGGGCACCCGTCCGACGCCATTGCACGATTTCCGCGAAGAACGAGTGTCAAGGTGGGTCTGGCCTTAACCAGGTACGTGGCCTACAGTCTACCCCTCATTTGCGCAGGGCAACTTTCCTTTGAGTCCATATGGACTGGGTGCGCAGCAGCTCCAGCGCCCCCCGCTAACACCTACCACCTCTTTGGCCAGTGAGGAGGTGCTCTTTGAGAAGTTTCTCGGACTCGTGAGGTCACATGGGGGTTATCATCAAAGACGCAGTCTGGGAAGTCCTCCCCGCCATGCAAGAGGCACCACAGACGCCTTCATCGGGGAAACATGCCCCAGTGCAGCCACCTCTGGCTCCACATCCAACTCTGCAACCTCTGCCACCTCCGGCTGCAGTCCCTGTTCCCCAGCCTCCGGCGCCATCTACCCCTCCTCCTCCAGGATCCAGACATGCCATCCTCAGCCAGGACCTTCCATGATGGTCTTGCTGGCCTGGCGGAGTACCTGGGCCTCCCCCAACCCGAGGTCAAACAGCCGGCATAGAGGGTTCTGGCTGAGGTCCTCACAAGACGCCCCTCTGCCAACACGGGGATTCCACTGCAAACCGATGTAGTCTCCCTGGCCAAGAAGGGTTGGCTCAAGCCCCACTTAGTCCAGCCGGTCAACCGACGCCTGGAAGCCAAGTACAGGCAGATGGAGGGGGATACACTCTTGCTCTCGACCCATCCTCAGCCACACTCATCGATGATCGCTGCGGCATCACTGTACTCCAAGCCTCATTCTTCCTCAGCTGCCTCCTCCGCGGCGCTGCTAGGCAAGGAGGAGAAGATCTTGGAGGCGTACTGGAAGAAGCAGTATTCCAAAGCATCCTTGCACCTGCATCAAGCCAACGCGGATGCCATGCTGACAGCCGTTAACCAGAGGCTTCCAGCGCAGAGCCATTCACGGCGCAGGACATCATGGAGTCCTCCGTAACACACATTGACACCTCTGGCCGTGCCATCTGTATTGCCAAGGACATGAGAAGAATGGCCTGGCTCTCTGCTACGAAATTCAATGCAGATGTCCAGGAACGCATACTGGATCTTCCGATCGAAGGGGGTGACCTCTTCCACTCCACAACAGACGAGGAGCTGGATAAGAAGAAAAACCGCTCTCAAATGGCCAAGTCTTTATCCATTCTTACAAAGACCATGCCCAAGCCGTACTCCCAGTCTCAGCAATGCTTTGAGAAGGGGCGTACATATGGTGGTTTCTGCGGCTTCCAAGAGCAGAGGTCCAGGCAGCCTGACGGTTCGCGGTCCTAGCATCTGTGCAAACAAAAAAGTGGGGGAGATGAGGGCTTTTTCCAGTCCCCTTCCACTGCAGCAGCCTCAGAGGGATAGAATGCATGACACGCCCCTCCACGTGTCTCCAGTGGGGGGCAGGCTTGCTCTCCATGCACATTTTTGGTGCCAGAATTTCGCGGACCCCTGGATCCTCTCTCTAGTCTCCACGGGATACCGCCTCCCTATCCCAGCCTTCCCTCCCTCCTCCCCTCCACTCCCACAGGTTGGGACAGCAACTCTTTTGGCAGAGATCCAGTCGCTCATCGAGAGCCAGGCAGTGGAGGAAGTCCTAGCCACCTAGAGAGGCTTGGGCTTTTACTCCAGGATTTTCACCATTCAGAAAAAGAACGAGGCGGGCCTGAGAGTTGTGCCCTCAGGGTCTTTACCAGGCTGATAAACACAGTGGCGACCCTCATTAGGTCGCAAGGCCACCACATTTACCCGTACCTGGACGACTGGCTTGTCAGGGCTACATCTCCGTAAGCAGTGCATCATACCTCCCACGCTTTTATGAATACGCTGCATGAGCTGGGTTTTTCGCTCAACCTCAAGAAGTCACAGCTGCAGCCCACGCAGACACTGACCGTCTTGGGCCTCATTTAAGACACGTATCCCGAGAAAGTTTTTCCCTCGGAGGACAAGATCTCGGCACTCCAGAGAGCCACGGCTCACTTCTCAGAAGAGAAGTGACCTCGGCCTGGTGGTATCAACACCTACTGGCTCTCATGGCAGCAGTCCTCTTGGCAGTCCCCCACACGAGAGCCAGGATGAGGAGGATACAGCTACACTTCGCAGCATCTTGGAACCAGGAATGGGGCCATCAGTCGGAGATGATCAACGTTCCTCCGTCATTTCACTCAGCACTCACGTGGTGGTCCAGCGACTGCAACCTGCGGACGGGCAAGCCCTTCCGGCTACCTACATCACAGGTCACCATCACCACGTACTCCTTTCAGGAGGGTTGGGGGGCCACCCTGGAAAGCCATTGCATCCATGCCAGCTGGACCCAGTAGGAACAGGAGTACCACAGCAATTGGCTGGAACTGAAGGCCATATGGCTGGCGCTCGGCTCTTTCCTTCCAGTTGTCAAGGGCAAGGTCGTCCTCATTCAGACAGACAACTCGACCAGCATGATCTATATCAACCAGCAGCGAGGTCCCAGATCCCCCCCCCAACTTTGCAGGCTGGCAGTCAGCATGTGGGAATGGGCCCTGGAGAACATCTTCCTCGCAGAGGTCCACCTCTCAGGGGAATCCAACCTGGAGGCAGACAGGCCCAGCAGATTGGGCGCGGACAACTACGAGTGGCAGTTGAACAACCTAGTGCTGCAAAAGATCTTTCACAAATGGGGCCACCCTCAGGTTGACCTCTTTGCCTCCCGGGGCAACAAGAAGTGCCAGCTGTTCACCTCTTGGCAGTGTCAGGACCTAGGCTCCCTGGGTGATGTCAGATCAGGTGGGACGGAATGACAGCATACGCCTTTCCACCCACTCCCCTGATTCACGGGGTGATATGGAAGATCAAGGAGTCGTACCTCCTCAGAATCATCCTGATAGCTCTATGGTGGCTAGCCAGGCCATGGTTTTCGGAGCTGCTCAGCCTCTCGGAGAGACCTCCCATTCACTTGCCGAAGGGCCCACCACATCTTCTGGCGCAGCTGGGGGGCAGAGTCATCCACCCCGCAACAGCGTGGTTCCTGAATAAGTCACGCTAGAACATCTCAGCCACTCTAAAGCTAATCTGGAGATCATACAGGGCGCCAGGAGCAAATCTACCAGGGCCAAGTATAAGAGCAAGTGGACCAGGTTCTGCCACTGGACAGACTCGAAGGGCATTGACCCTCTGGCATGTTCCCTGGACGATGTGCTCTTTTTTGCCGCATCTCGCCCATTCAGGAATGCAGGTGGACACTTGCTGAGCTTAACTGGCAGCCATTGGGGCTTACAGAGACTCAAGGTGGGGGGGGGGGCTTTTCCTCCTTCAACCCGATTGTCAAGGAACATTTGACAGGTCTCGCCAGGCTCTACCCCCCCCCCCATTAAGAAGCCATACCCTGTGTGGGACCTCAACTTAGTCTTGGGGGGCCCTGGCACACAAACTATTCAAACCAGTTACGTCCGCAGACATGATGCTGGTCACCATTAAGATGGCCTTGTTAGTTGGCCTCACCTCGGCTCGCAGCAACATACACTATGTTTCACAGGGACAAGGTAGTCCTACGGACGCACCCAACGTTCCTTCCTGAGGGGCCTTCTGCATTCCATCTGGACCATTAAGATGGCCTTGTTAGTTGGCCTCACCTCGGCTCGCAGCAACATACACTATATTTCACAGGGACAAGGTAGTCCTACGGACGCACCCAACGTTCCTTCCTAAGGGGCCTTCTGCATTCCATCTGGACCAGGAAATTGTGCTGCACACGTTTTTTGCTGAGGCCAAAGACGAGACGCAGAGTGTACTGCACTGCCTCGACGTCAGGCGTGCACTGAAATTCTACTTGGACAGGACGAAGAGCTTCCACGATTCGGACGCTCTATGCATCACCTTTGGAGGTTCAAGACCTGGGTATCATGCATCCAAGGCCTCCATAGCCCGGTGGATGGTCTTGGCCATCAAAGAAGCCTACGAGGGACAGCATAAACAACCCCCGGCCAACATGCATACCCACGCGGTCAGAGCCAAGGCAACTGCCATCGCTTTCCAGCGGCATGTCCCCTGCAAGTCATAAACAGGGCGGCCACATGGGCCACCCCTTCGACTTTCTGCAAGCACTACTGTTTGGATGCCGGCTCTAGATCAGAGGCGGCTTTCGGACAGGTGGTTCTTAGGACCCTGTTTGCTTAAGGAGGGTCTCCTCTCCACCCTGGGGCTACATTCAGTTGTAATCGTCCCATGCAGTATGGAGGAAAAGGAACTGGATGTTCCTTTTCCTCCCGTAGTGACTAACCCTTCCCTCCATACGTTCCCACCAGCCTCCCCCTAATAATAAAACTGGTGTGCGGTAATGTTAAATCTATTGTCAACACGTCTAGGGGGACTGAGGTGTGGCTCCGGAGAGCTGAGTCAGGTTCACACCTGCTCCTAGGTCCGCACCCCCACGCGCTTCTAAAGTTAAAGGGGAAAACGTTTTTTTCTGGTGAACAAAGTTCTGTGTCTCTTCCCTCGCAATGGACGCCCATGCAGTATGGAGGAAAAAGGACTAAGTCACTACGGTGAGTAATCTATAGTTTCTCCCCATTTCCACAACGATTGAGAACCGCTCTCGCATGGACCAAATTAAGTCAGACTCTAAGGAATTTCTGCCTCTTCTTAGCATCTGGGAACTTTTAACAAATATTTTGGGAGAAAGCCCGACTTCTTGTCACAAAGAGAAAAAGAAGCCGCTACAGACAAACTCTGCATTTGATCGATTCTCTTGATCCAGTCTTAGGTTATCAAAGCCGCCGTAGTCTTCATGGGATTGGAGATTAATGTAGCAGAATCACTGTCACAATTAGTAAGAATATCCAGCAACATCGGCTTTAAATCTTGCAAAAACCTGGACTGGTCAAGATTAAGATGTACTAGGAGAGCCATTACCTTGTGGATCTATTATTGATCTGTAAAGAGAAAGGATCCTCCAATCTGCCTGTGACTTAAGGGATCTCAGAGAACTAACTTGTATCTCAGACTGTTGGGCTTACCTAAGACTTTCTTCCAAATCTTGCCCTCAAGCATCTGCCAGTTCATGGGCCAATATCAAAGGTTTGGCCTCTAATCCGTACAGAAATACCGGAACAATTTTGGACATATAAAACCTGACAACTGACAATATGGAAAATTTTCAGTATTGTCCAAAGATCTTCTGCATTTGGGGTGTTAACGGAGATCCTTTGGCTAAAAGGTCAAATAGAGTTTGGCCTATTCTTGGAGAAGCATACAAAGTATATCCCATGTAAACAATCTCCTCCACAACTGGGATCACTTGGCCTCCTCCTGACCAGGAGAACTTGTGACCTCGGGTCACCATGTAACTGAAGATGATTATTTTTGACTTCTCTTGATTAATGACTGTGTTTCCCCTTCATATATATATCCAGAGAGCTCAAAAGCCTTTGGAGATCTGTTTTGTCCAGGTGGATGAGCATACATTGGCCATTTGATAGAATTAAACCCAATTTTAGTCCTTGCCAATGCTGCAGAGTCAATTTCCGGTCCAAAATCAGTAAGAATAGAGTAAAGTAAGAGTTAAATAAGAAGGGGGCAGCCATACACCCTTGTTGGACTCCTCTTTCCACTTTAACATGTTGGTAAAGTTGACCTTGGATATTCAATCTTACTCTGACCGTATTTCCCTCGGAGAGAGAGGCCAGCATGTTGGTAAGTGATTTCGGGGCTCCCCAGTTGTCCAACTTTGACCATAGCTGTTGACCAAATCAAATGCACTAGATAGGTCAATAAAGGCACCATAAAGTCTTGATGTTTTATTGCCATCCCTTCCAGCGCAAAGGGGAGCCATAATTATACCATTGAGGGATGTTGACTGACCCTTACGAAATCGTCTGTTGTTTGGACAAAACTTTGTTATGAATAGCCCATTTTTCGAGTTCGCCAAGCAAAAGGCTTGCAAATAGCTTCCTCTCCACGTACAGCAACGTAATAGGTCTATAATTTAGTGAATTCTTGCGATTCCCCCTTCTTGAAGATGGGGATGATGATGGCCGACTTCCAAGAAGGGGGAATCGCTCTCTGTTCTACTATTTCCCAGAAAAATATGGTTAAAATTCTAGCCCTTATTTCCCCCTTGCCCTTCAGAACTTGGTAGGTTAAACTACTAGGACCGGCTGCTCTTGAGGTTGAGGACTTGTTTATCAACTCAAGAACATCTTCCTCTTTAAAATCCAGGACCCAGGGTACATCCAATATCTTAAATGTGAGAGCCCCTGTTGCGTGATAAGATGGTTCACCCATTCAGATTCAGGACCATTATTAGATTGATTACTTTTTTGATTATCAACTGTGTTAATTATTGCCCAGAAGCTGCGAGATGTATTATCCCCTAAAGCTCTGAGCATCGTCTCTCCATCCTTCTGTAGTCTGGTCATTTGGCACTGTTTTGACCAGTTTTTATAGTCATTTGTGATTGACTTTAACCTTTTGGAAAGCTGGTCCTTATCCAAAATGTCCCTCCTCATAACTTTGATGAGGCTGCACATTTTGCGCTTTTTGATCCATGCAATCTCATCAAAGTTATGTATGTGAGACGGGGGACTACGTACCGACATAGCCTGGGGACGTTCAACTGACCACAAAAAATCATGAAATCCATCTGAGCTACATTTATGTTTGAACTCATAGGCCTGTAGGTCACTGCAGACCAAGTGAAGAGCGTTGTTTAAATGGGCTCCATCTCTAATGTACTTGACTGGTGTTTTTTTTTTTTTGGTTATTGACCACTACTCTTTCTGGCCATAGATCTATTTTTTCTTTAAAAGTCCAGGAGATGGTAGCTTCCAAACACTTGTAATCACTCATTCCACCGTCCCTTACTGAGAATTGCGAACAATTCCCAAGTAGGCAAGACGAAAGAAAAATATAATCTAGGGTAGATGATGCTTGCCCATGGTTCCATGTTGCTGCCGGGGGAACGTCCCCCTCTATAGAGCCGTTTGTAATCCTCTTGTCCGATTCCGATAAGAAAGACAACCACCTTCTTCCATTGGCAGACACAGTTTTAGTTTTAGATAGTAGACCCTCTGCACTACACAACATGCATTGTGAGTTAAGATCTCCTGCAATTAAAGTGAGGGCCTCTCGATGAAACCGTTTTTTAAGGGTCAAGATACCTGCCAGAGATTCCAGGAAATCGGTGAGTTTTACACTCGCGGGGTTCCAGTATAGATTTATGGCTATTAATTTCTTCATACCCTCCTCAGATGGAACGGCCAGGTTTGCTACTAGGATCCCCTCTTCCTTACAGCGCATGGGTACCACCTCCTTAAAAAGTAAGGTCTTCCATGCTATCAGCAGGCCTTCTTTTGGTCTTCCCCTCCCCTTAGTAGTAGCTGCTGGGATAAGATTGTAAACCCCTCTAGTTCAGGGGAATTAACTAGCTATGTCTCCTGGGGGAGGATCAAGTCGTTTTTACCAAAAACCTCCTGAGCCTAAATCCCTACTAACTAAAGGGAAGCTTGGCCCACCCGTAGTTTCTGGCAGACCTGTGTTATGATCTCCGGTATCATGGACCATATATCTGTGTGTGCACCACTGTGTACCCTGACCATTCATTGCCATCCCCTTAGTTTTAATTGGCTTCCCCTTGTAGCCGCCTTCCTCAACACAAACTTCCTTACCCCCGCGCTCCTCTGAAAGGGGCGGGGTTTCATGAACAACTAAGCCTTGTTCTGGTAGGAGACCCGCAGCTGCAAGAACGGGTTTCGGCGCAATTTTAGAAGTAAACCCAACCTCTACCATGTGAGCAGCTTGGAGATCAGGGAACTGTAAGTATTCAATATCTTTAGAAAAAAAATACAAATTTTTGTACTTTTTTAAAGAATGCCAGAATAGCACCTCTATTCAAATATTTGATACTAGATTTGTGTTTTAGACATGAAATTCAGTGTCGTGGAACTGCAAAGGGAGACAAATCCTTTTTGTCTGACACCAGAATGTGTGCTATTAGGGCCAGGATCTTCTACTCTCAATGGCTTTCTGTCTCTTCAGTTCTCGTATCCACTGCCCTCTGTGACTCTTGGTCCTTAGATGCAGAGATCATTTCCTCCACTATGTCTGGCTCCAATTGGGGTAACTGGGTCCTAATGGATGGATCTTCGGTGTTCATGGCCCCACAGTTTTAGACTTTTCTTTTTTGTTCCCCATAAGAAAAATTGGTGCCAGTTTCAAACCCTCACTGAGATGGGTCTTGGATTTTTTTAGATAGCTTGGACCTTGGCAGAAAAATGACTTTGTTGAGTTTTTGGGACCATCCTTTTGATCTCTGTGAGATGGTTCGGTCTGTTCTGACCCGGCTTTTGTATGCAGATTTTTAAATAGGTCACCAAGTGCATTAATAAGGTTATTCTACTTTTTCACCTTCATATTTTTGGTTTTCTTCTCCTGCAAGGCGGGTGACGAGGCCACTGAGGCGGTCTTTTTTTGTTTTTCTCTTGGTCCTTCTTCTCCGATAGTTTTGCTGGGAACTTTCTTTCCATGACCCATCCCCTTCCTGTCCTTCATGATCTTGGAGGGGGATTTCATCCTCTATGGAGACTATTTTGTCTGCAGGATCAGCCAAACGGCCAAATTCCTCCAGTACTGACTCTGAGAGGGGGGTGTCATCAAAGATGGGGAAAACCTCTACTACTTCGGTATTTTGACCTTTGGTAGTATATAATTGGTTAACAGGGCTTGAGTTTCTTTTCCATTCAGGCACACAACTTTGAGTATCTTTATTTCCAGATATTTCAGTATTTTGTTTATCAATTGCTTCTGACAGAGTTGTTAAGGGTGGTGTGACCAAAGTGTTGATGGCGTTTCTTAGGCCCACCAGTGAGAAGTCATATTGCTCAATATCTTTAGACATCTACAGCAAAATTCCTGAGTGGGTTTGTACTTCCCCTTTCATTATTTCAAACCCCCTGACTAATGAGTTTAGTACAAAGGTCAAGGCTGTGAGAGTAATGTCATTTGTTACCAGCTCTTGATTAGAGCGGTGTGGCGGAGAGCGAAATGTACCATCATTTGCCCTATCATTTGGTACAATTGTCTCCCGCCTAATGTTTTCCATCAGATTGAACATGATCAAAGGGTTTATTACACTGTTCTGTGGAATAGGGGAGCGATTGAGACCCTTTATGAAGTCAAGGCTGGGGGTTGTATTACCCATTTCTCTTGTACCCACCAAGTTTTTTGTGCATTTGTGTAGATGCTCCGCTGAGCCCATATGTAAATCACCCATACTCCTGTGTCTGTGTGTTCCAAAGTACTGATTGTTTGGCCCTTTGATATTCGAGGCTGTGAGGGTAAAGTCCTTCCCACCTTTTTAGTGTGGAGTCCAGAGTTAACATTCAGTTTCCAACACCTCCCCTTGGTCTTTGAGTAATGGCTGTGTTGTGTACTTGTGCGCATGCAATTACTTTGTGACCATCCAAAATGCTTTGGGTTAATTGCGTACTCAGCCTACCTTCAAAGAGTGGGGTTTAGAAACAAACGAGCCCTCCCATTCTGGGGCTCTTAAGTCATCTGTGAGTGTGCTGCTCCTTAAATTGTATCTGGTGGTCATCGCCAGATTCTAATGACAGGCAATGCTTATCCTTTCTTCTCCAACACCCAA